>NC_056748.1:319855760-320455760 GCF_019279795.1 Protopterus annectens
TGGCCAAACTTCTTGGCCAAGGAAAAACAGATTATTTTTGCACATTAGTGGTATTAATTGCAAACATGAAAGGAGACCACTGTATTGCCACTCACAATCGCATTCTACAACAATGGATACTTTTGTAGTCATTGATATTGTTATGATGAATACACAAATAACACATACCACTTGACAAAAACAGCAACAGTGGATACTGAATAGTGAATTCAAGGTCTTTGGTTTCATCCTTTTCACACAGTGTCTCTTTCAGTGATAAGAAATACTATTTTGAGGTGTTGTGCGCAATCCATGCATTACAGTTAAACATGGCAGTTGCACATGTAATCATAATCAGTAACAACAGGGCAGTAAAAACTATAAAGTGAATCATCTGAAGTGCTGGTTAAAAGCAAGGCCTATAGCACACAAACATACAGGCTTTGTTTTTTTCTAGAAAGAGTTTTTTATGACAACAGTAGAGGAGCTTTGGGAATCTTGACCAGAATGTACTGTGAAGTAACAGGAAGTTTCCTGCAGCTCTATTAAAGGTATGCCAGGAGCCTAACTTTGGACAGTCGAGTACTGGCAGCCTGTATGTGAAAACAGTGAGAACTGCAAGACAACGTGACCTAAACTAGAGTACCAAGACTGTGGGCTGTCAGGAACTGACACATTTCTCTGACAGCCTTTAATATGAACTTTAAGTAAGCAGCAGTTATACTGAACAACAGAATACGGTTTTGTTATGTTTTAAGGGAACTCCAGTTATTTCCATCACTGTAAACAAACTGCACCTTAACAAAAGAGACTGTTCTCCAGTCTGTGCTATAAACTATAAAGTCTGATAAAAATGGAGGCATAAGTTGATAAAAACACACTTTTCCATATAAAACAAAAAAATAAAAAATAGCCCACTCAAACTGGCACAGCATTTAAAAGTCTATACACAATGTTCACATTACTTTAATACGAGGCTTTTTAGTTCATAGAAGTACTACTCCACCATTTAGGTTCAGCCCCAAACAGCCTCTCCAGCCACAGGCTGTTAAAGTTACAGCAGCAGGCCCTGGCTGGGCATTCACTTCAGCTCCACAAAACAAAACAAAAAAATCTTCACCTGACTTTCCTCAGGTTAAACCCACAAAGAGTCATGAATGGGTCATCCAACTCCATGAATGTTTGGTCAGAACAGGGCGATGTACCTCCAAACTCGGGGACAGACTTCCTGACTTGACTTTGTCAGGCAAACACTTTTTATGTAAAAGAGCTTTACAAATCCAAGTCACTTTACAAACTTTTAAAGGCACATTACCCACTTTCCACAATATAGACACTTTAATAATAAACCTAATGAATTATCAAAATAGCTTTTCAGCCTTCAATGGCAACTGTGAGAAGGCATGGCATTCAAATGCATTCTTGCATAGCTAGAAATGTCAGATATATTAATATTAAAACAAATTGGCCACCACAGAGAAGGCCATCAGTTGCCACTGGTTCCCCTCCTCAATCCTGGATGCCAGGACCACTCCTGACTTCCCCAGAGCAAATCCAATGTTTTCTTTTCTATTAATGTTTGAGGCCTATGTGTTAAGTGATAAATAAAGTTGCTTAAAATAGATACATGTGAATCTGATTGGGCTAGGTAGCCAGTATGAGGGAACAGCTGAGGAATACCCTGATATTTTGTGTAATTATGTGGATGGCACTGCAGGACATATTGGTGGAAAAAAACATAGAAGGGGTCACCAGATATATGACAATTTGCTCCATTATTGCTGAAACTGTCAAATGGCCAGGTGGAACTAAACAGTCTGAGATGAACTATGTTGATGTATGCAGGTTACAAGTAAAGGAATATTCTGAAATGAATGTGAGAACTTTACGTAGGCAAGTTTGAAGTATATGTTAAAACTGGCATACAAGAGGCAACTGATAGGGTCGTTCTAACAATCAGGTTGAGCTGTGAAAAGATTTTTATATCCGGTTATTTTTGCTTGCAATGAAATAATAATCAGCCCAAATACATGGAGTCAGCCCAGTTGCCAAGTGAAAAACAACTGGATACAAATGCAGTAGCCTTACCATATACCTGTTTGCTGGATATATGTTAAGCTCCCAGTAGTTATGATGAACAGTTATTTACGGAAGTAATTAACTTACAGTGATGTACCTCTTGTATCCATCTTCCACGCTTCTGCAGCTGTAAACTCAGCCTATGCTTCACAACAAACTAGTAACTTTAGCAATGAAGACAAACGTCATTTAAAACCTGTCATAAAACGTAGAATGCACACAGGGAATGGATAAACAAGGAGGAGGTACCAATTGTTATAAAAGGTCTAAGTGTTATAAAATATATTTCAGCAGGAAAATGCACTCGGGATGGTTAAATGCTTCTATTCGGATAATCAGTCCATCACAATGTCTATATATAACCTCTACTGATTATGTATGACCTGAGAGGGGGGTGATGAGGACATCTGGTAACTACATTATTAGTTGTCAATAGTGCAGACATGGAGCTATCAATGTACTAAGCATAAAGGACTGGGCATGCAGTGAGATACTAGTCGTGTCTGAAGGGATAGACTAAAAGTGCGAATAATGTTGAATACATTTTTTTTTAATGTTTTGTACATTAATTCTGCCCTTCGCAATTCATACACACAGACGCACACACACAAAGCTTATTCTTATGACTGGTTACAGTCTATGTTTGCTTATACAGAAAGCATTCTTGGAACAACAAAAATAGCATTGTGGTCCGCCACAAAGACAAAAGACTGAATATCTAACGGGAAGGCTGAAAAAAGGTGTTAATATTGTTCAAATGGAATGCAACAAGCTGACCATCCTGGCTAGAAAACCAGAATGAGAATATTTAAAGCACTTGGGCCCTTGGATTATGACATTATATGAAAAATACTTTGATGAAAATGAGTATAAATTATTAAGTAAAGGTTTTGAAGTTATTCGGTCTAAGTGAGTAAGTAGTCCTCTTTAAATCAACAGTAAAGCATTGCTGGTGATTCCCTGTTGGGTGAGGAAAGTAAACCTATTATTTTTGTATGTGACTGATAGAGCTGCTTTCCGTTTTACCTGTTCCATTTTGTTTTCTGTTAAATTATCTAGGCTGCACATTTCACATGTTTTTTTCAGTGGTTAAACTGTCTCTTGAGTGATACATAAATAAAAAGTGAATTTCTGTGTATTTGTCTTTTTCCGAAAAGATTTCAAGCCTGCATAAACTAAAGCACTGCTGGTGATTCCCTGCTAGTTCTTCCCACCTACCACCCCCCTTTGTTGATCTGCTTTTTAGATCTGGTGATTTTAAGCTGCCCACCCTACTGTAAATTAAGCTTAATAAGCTCCTCCCTTTCTACACTGCTGTTCATATCTTCAATTATTTATTTGCTTTTCCTTGTGCTTACACTGAAAAAATGTATTTTGCCTCTCATTGTCTGTTCTACTGATTTACTTGAACTGAATTCAGTACCTAGCATAGTTGTTGGTTAAAATAGTGTGCTTTTCACTCTAGCAAGCACTTCTTTTTACGTCAAGAGGTCAGTGGATTTTTCACCTAGTGCACTGGGAAGTAGCCTGGTCTGTTTAAGGTTGGGGAACACTTAAGATTTCTGAATGTGGTTTTACTGGCTGGAAAGCTTATTAATCAGCTTATCTTGTTTTTAGTGCCTTTATAAATTCTGTACAGTTGATTGCCTCGGCTCATTTATGCAAAGTGAAGTACTTTTGTTGAATAATCACACTTTTGTAAGCTGTTTAAAGTACATTGCTATGTTTGTCTTTTTAAGTTTGTCTGTGGTAGCATTTCACTCCGGACACTACTTTACTGTGCTTTTACTTTAAGAGGACTGGGATTATTCATCTAGTGGCAGTAGGTGTTTACCTGGTCTACCTGAGCTGAAAAAACACACAAAAGAGCTCCAAGTATTTTTTTGCAATTCTCTAGTATATACTGTGGCTACACTTCAGCAGTTTAAAAAACTACCCTGGCTGTTGCTGCTTTTAGTAGTTAATTGCACTGTATTATATTGCATCTGCAGTTGTAGGGCTGTTGTAGATAGTTTGTGTGGTGTTGTTACACTTGTGCTCCAAATCAGCTATTATACATTAAGAAGGTTTATTGTGCACCCTTGCGGCAGAAGTGTCTAATCTAACCTGCCTGAGTTGGGGATTCCTGGTGAAAGGCTTATTATGTGCTTTCCTTATTGGCAGTTAGCTTAAACTTGTTGCTCTTTGCTCATATTTAAGCATCGCATTTGTGCAGGCTTTTACACAGATACTCAGAGGTGCTCGTCATTTGGCGACTTTGCTACTGATTGCTGAGAATCTGCTTTTACCTGGAGCAATCCACTACTAAAAAGACAAAAATAAGCATTTTTTACACTTCTCTTATATATTATGACTGTACGTTAACAGTTTCTTAAACTATTTGCTGTTATTTTTGCACTTTAAAGCATAAAAAAAGTAGTCTACTACTGCTTTAATAGTTAATTGCACTGTATTACATTGAATCCATTAGCTGTAGGACTGCTGTAGATAGTTTGTGTGATCTTACTACACTTTTGCTCCAAATCAGCTATTATACATTAAGAAGGTGTTTTTATGCAACCTTGTGGCAGAAGTGTGCTGATCTATACTGTCCGAGTTGAGGATTCCTGGTGAAAGGCTTATTGTGTGCTTCCCTGATGGGTAGTTAGCTTAAAACGTGTTTTTCTTTGCTCATATTTAAGCCTCGTATTTGTGTGGTGCTGCACTTTATTCAGTGGCTGTTAGCAGTGCCCTGTATAGACACAAAAGCCTAGAAGCTAATTTTTTCCCTGAATAGCTCTCAGTGAAACTCTTCCAAGCTTTGCTGCTGCCCTAGGAGCAACTCAGTTGCACACTGAGCAGTGTTGTCTAACTGATCACAATAGCCTATGCAAAGTATTGGTCCCTCTTGTGGTCTCAGCACTACCTGCACAGTCCTGTCAAATTAACCCATTCCCTTTTCTAATGAAACATACAATAAGAGTCTGCTACTATGAACGATCAGTTTCCCAACATCTATCTGGCCAGCCTGACAGATACTGACATTATGAGGCAATGTAGCAATTGTCTCACGTATATTGACAACCACTTACTCCTGAAACAAACAAATACTTTATGTGAGAGATGTAGTTACACTACGAAACTGGAGGCAAGACTCTCACATACAGACAAATCGAATGTCAGGTTGTCAGCACACATACACTTTCCACACTAAAGACATGACACATAAACCCACATATGCGGAGGTACACACTAGGAACTTACCAAAAGATCAGAGGCCTCCTAAACGGAAACCACTTACACAGATAACATTGCAAAAAACAACCACAACACAAAACACACACACGTGTCTCAACAAATAAGCCCATACGGCATAAAGTACAGTTTTGTGCCTACCATAAATGTAGATGTCCGATAGATATGCAACTGCAGTCATAACATATGGGTTGTCCTGCCTCAGGCAGCCCTCGGTCGGCCCGATTCCAAAGTCTGGGTCCGGCATCGGCTGGTGTCACCTCCTCTCCGACGTCAGAACGGCTGGAGTATAAAGGCATCGGCCGACACCATCTTCTTCAGTGTTTCTTGCCCCAGATGCCAGGTGCCCTCCTAGGAAGGCTAAATTTGGTGAATGGATAAACAATTCCAGACATGAACAACAGTAATAAACAGATACACCATACGAGATACCCCCAGCTAATAGGAAAAGGGGTAGTGGACCCATAAAGAAGGTTGCAGAGGGGTAGGAGGGTGGGAAAATCCGACTGCAGTTGCATATCTATCAGACATCTACATTTATGGTAGGTACAAAACTGTACTATGTCCTTCAAGAATGCAACTGCAGTCATAACATATGGGTTGAATACCAAAGCCAAGCTGGGGGTGGTTGGAACTAAGAAAGTGATGGTGTAGCTAAAATGCCCTGCAGGACTGCCGAAGCAAAGCCTGCTCGGGATCTGGAGTATAAAGGCAGGTTGTAGTGCTTGGTAAATGTATGCACGGAGCTCCATGTAGCAGCCTCTAGAATGTCCTTTGTAGCCACTCCTCTTAGGAAAGCTGTGGATGTGGCTATAGCTCTGGTGGAGTGTGGCCTAATATTGGCTGGCACACCTTTTCCATGAAAAGAATAGCAGAATCTGATGCAGTGTCCAATCCATTTGGAAATTGTTTGTTTGGAGATTGCTTTCCCTTGTGCTCCAGCAGCATAGGCTACAAACAGTTGGTCAGACTTTCTGGTGGCCTTAGTTCTGTCCAAGCAGTAGCGTAGTTGTCTGTGTATGTCCAAAGTATGCAGTAGTGCTTCCCCCCTGTTTTGAGGGTTGGGGAAGAAGGTAGGCAGGTGAATTGCTTGATTTAGAGACACCCTGGAAATTACTTTTGGCATGAATGAAGGATTGGTTCTTAGAGAGACTCTATCCTGATGAAAAATGAGAAAGGGAGGTACTGCCATGAGTGCCTGTATCTCAGAGACTCTTCTTGCTGATGTGATTGCCAATAGGAAAACCGTTTTCCATGAGAGAAATTGAATTTCTGAAGATGCTGCTGGTTCAAAGGGAGGTAGTGTTAATTTTTCCAAGACGAAATTGAGGTCCCATGCAGGTACTGGTGGTTTCCTGGGAGGTTTGATATTCTTTATCCCTCTTAGAAACTGTGTTAGCAAAGGATGTGAAAACACAGGTGGATCACAGTTGTATTGTGCTGAGATTGCTGAGGCATGAATCTTTATGGAAGAATATGAGAGCCCAGTATGAAACATTTCTGCCAAGTATTCCAATATCTGAGGGATACTCAATACTGTTGCATCCTGACCCCTGTTAGCATTCCAGATGGTGAATCTCTTCCACTTGGCTGAATAGGTTTTTCTGGTGGAAGGTCTGCATGCTTCCAGTAAGATCTCTTGAACTTTTTTGGAAAGAGACATATCGGAAGGAGTTATGGTAACCTCCAGGCTGTCAGATGCAATGATTTCAGGTGTTGATGAACAGTCCTGTAATTGTGTTGTGTTAGAAGCAGAGGCCATAGGGGTAGAGGCCACGGCTTGGTCCGAGTGATGCTCAACAGCAATGGGTACCAGTGCTGCTTTGGCCAATCTGGAGCTATCAAAATGCCTGTTGGTTGTTCTGCTTTGATCTTCAGTATCACCTTGGTCAGCAGTGGTAGAGGAGGGAATGCATAAATTGTTAGGGAATTCCAGCTGAAGGAGAGAGCATCCGTTTTCCAGGCTAGAGGATGGTGGGTCCTTGTGCAGAATTTTTCTAGGTGAAGATTCATGTGAGAAGTGAAGAGATCTATGTCCGGTCTTCTCCATGTCCTTGTTATTTGTGAGAAAATGTGAGGATGCAGCATCCATTCGTGTGGATCCAAGAAATTTCTGCTCAGCTTGTCTGCTAGTACATTGTCCTTGCCCGGCACAAACTGGGATTGTAAATGTATCTTCAGGCTTAGGGATTTTTCCCAGAGAATCATTGTTAGTCTGCAGAGGGGATAAGAATGAGTGCCTCCCTGCTTGTTTATGTACCACATAACAGTGGTGTTGTCTGTCCTTATTAGCAAATGTCCTTGTTGAAGTGATTTTTCAAAAGTCTCGATTGCATGTATCACTGCCAACATCTCTTTTTGGTTTATGTGCAGATGTCTTTCTCTTGGTGTCCATTGACCTTGAATGCATCTGCCCTCCATGTGCGCCCCCATCCATGGTCTGAGGCGTCCGTTGTAATCATTTGACCTGCTTGAGGTTTGTTAAAAGACATTCCTTTGTTTAACTGACTTGCTTGAGCCCACCACAAAAAATCTCTTTGCAGACATGGTATGAGTGGGATTACATCCTCTAGGCTTTGGCTGTGTTGGGACCATAAGCTTTTTAAGTACCATTGCAGCTTTCTCATATGAAGTCTTGCCAAAGGTATCAGAAGGATGCAAGATGCCATGAACCCCAGGGCCTGCAGGATTTTCCTTGCAGTCAGCTGGGAGAGCTTTGCCAGGCCTTTGAAGTACTCTGGTAACTGCTGTTGTTTTTCCTCTGTGAGATAAGCCATTTGTGTTTTTGTGTCCAGTTTGGCTCCTAGGAAAATAATTTGTTGGGATGGCAGAAGTCTTGATTTCTGAATGTTGACTGTGTATCCCAAGGCCTGTAGTAATTGAATGACATAGTCCAAGTTTGCTGTCAAGGTTTGTTTGTTGTCTGCTTGTATGAGGCAGTCGTCCAGGTAGGGGTATATTTGAATCCCCTGGAGTCTGCAGTGTGCCACTACTGATGCCAGGCATTTCGTGAACACTCTGGGCACAGTAGATAAGCCAAACGGCAATGCTGAGAATTGATAATGCTCTGTCCCTGCAAGAAATCTGAGGTATCTTCTGCAGCTTTGTCTGACTGGGACATGCAGGTATGCCTCCTTGAGGTCCAGAGTGACCAGCCAAGACCCCTTGCCCAGCATGGGAAGGAGTTGCTGTAACGTCAGCATTTTGAACTTTGGCACAATGAGATAAGTATTTAGAGTAGACAAGTCCAGTATAGGCCTCCATTTGTTTTCCTTTCTTGGAACAAGGAACAGTCTTGAATAAAATCCCTGGCCTTGTTCCTATGGAGGGACCTTTTCTATTGCTTTTATATTTAACAGCTTTGAAACTTGAATGAGTGCCTCTGCCCTTTGATGAAGTGGCAGGTTTGGCATGCCTTGTCTTGCTGGTAAAGTATGGAAGTGGAATCTGTAACCTTTGTCTATTAAATCCAGAATTCAGTTGTCCTTGGTTAAGATATGCCAGTTTTTTGAGAATAAGGATAATTTTCCGCCCAAAGGAGCTTCTCTTTGAGCCTTTGTTGGCGGTGTGAAAGTCAAGTCATTGTGGTTGTCCTTGTGGTGCAGCTGTACTGCCTGCGCCACTTCTATGATTTGGTGGTTGCCATTGGCGGCCCCTGTAGGAGCCTCGGTATTGCCCTCTACCTCGGCCACGCCTGTTCTTTCCCCTTTGAAACTCGTCAGTGTCTGGAAAGGACCAATTCTTTGAAGGCCAATTCCTGCTGAATCTGGGTGGCTGAACCTGGAGGAAATCTTTGACTGTCTGTACTGATTTAGCTTTTTCCTCAATAGACTTCAACACATCTTGTGCATTAGCACCAAAAAGCTTCTGTTTTTCCAGAGGTGCATCCAGTAACTACTTTAACATGGTCTGGCAGTGGCTGATCTTTTAACCAAGCATGTCTACGTATAAAGTACAGTTTTGTACCTACCATAAATGTAGATGTTCGAAGATCCACATTGCTGCAGTCCTTACATATGGGTAGTCCGCTGTCCTCGGTCGGCCCGAATACCAAAGTATTAGGCTGATGTCGGTCATGGGTGCTCAGAACTGACATCAGAGCGTCAGGGTATAAGAGCGCATGACCGACGTCATATCCTCAGTCTTTTCTTGCCCCAGATGTCAGAAGGCCCTAAAAAGAAAACCCACAGCCAAAAACAGAATACTTCCCAAAAACAAAATATGTACAAATCACAGCTACCACCCAAACCATACAACCATTCCAAACTATAGAGGGGAAGGAGGGAGGGTTAATTGGACTGCAGCAATGTGGATCTTCGAACATCTACATTTATGGTAGGTACAAAACTGTACTATGTTCTTCATCTCACATTGCTGCAGTCCTTACATATGGGTAGAATCCCAAAGCAGAGGTAAAGGGAGGTTGGCAAAATCATAAAGCATTAGGAGCTGCCAAAATGCCCTGTAATATTGCAGTGGCAAATCTAGCCCTAGATTTAGAATAAAGAGGAAGGTGGTAATGTTTAGAAAAAGTATGCACTGAACTCCAAGTAGCTGTTTCTAAAATATCTTTAGTAGCCACCCCCCTTAAAAAGGCTGTAGAGGTAGCAGTAGCCCTAGTGGAATGAGGCCTGATTCCAGCCGGAATCTCCTTACCATGATGGGAATAACAGAAAGCAATGCAAAAACCAATCCACTTAGAAATAGTTTGTTTAGAAACAGGCTTTCCCTGAGAACTCAAGGCAAAAGAAACAAACAACTGCTGAGACTGTCTGAACCCTTTAGTTCTGCTCAAATAATAACGCAACTGCCTGTGAATATCCAAAGTGTGCAAAATCTTCTCCCCTTTATTTTGGGGATCTGCATAAAAAGTAGGCAAATGAATAGTTTGGTTCAAGGCCACACTAGAAACCACCTTAGGCATAAAAGTAGGATTAGTTCGTAAAGATACCCTATCCTTATGAAAAATTAGGAAGGGTTCAACTGCCATAAGGGCCTGTAATTCAGAAACCCTTCTTGCAGACATGATGGCCAACAAAAAAGCAGTCTTCCAGGACAAAAACTTCAATTCGGCAGTAGCTGCAGGCTCAAAAGGAGGTAAAGTAAGTTTTTCCAACACAAAATTGAGATCCCAGGCAGGAGTAGGAGCTCTACGTGGGGGTCTTATGTTCTTTGCCCCTCTAAGAAATTGCTTAAACAAAGGATGAGAGAACAAAGGAGGGTCACAGTCATAGTGAGCAGAAATGGCTGCAGCATGAACCTTTATAGAGGAGAAAGACAAACCCTTGTCTAATAAATCTGTAAGGTATTGAAGAGAAACACTTAAATCAGGCTTGGAAACATCAAAGCCCTTTGCTTTGCTCCAAACAAAAAACCTCCTCCATTTATCAGCGTAAACTTTCCTTGTACTAGGCCTTCTGGCCTCCAAAATAACATTCAAAACGTGTTGTGGAAGCTGAGACCCTCCAGGATCTAGAACAGAATATGCCAGGCTGTTAGATGCAGGGACTGAATCCTGACATTGAGGAAATGATTGCCCTCCTGTGACAAAAGGTGCGGAATCGAAGGCAAAGGCCATGGAGGCTCCTGTACTAAACTTCTCAGCAGAGGGTACCAGTGCTGTCGAGGCCAATCTGGAGCTATCAGAATCATGGATGGCTTGTCTTGTCTGGCCTTCAAGAGTACCTTTGGGAGGAGAGGCAGAGGTGGAAAGGCATAGACGTGAAGATTGCTCCAACTGAATGATAGAGCATCCACCTTCCAAGCTGTGGGATGAAACATTTTTGTGCAAAACTTTGGCAACTGGAAATTTAGTGGAGAAGCGAACAGATCTATGTCCGGAGTTCCCCATAACACTGTCAACCTCCGAAATACATGAGGATCCAATTTCCGCTCGTGGGGATCCACTATCTGTCTGCTCAACACATCTGCTAAGGAGTTCTGTGCTCCTGGTAGAAACCTTGCCTGAAGATTGAGGTGTAAACTGAGAGTCTCCCACAAAATCATCGCTTGTCTGCAAAGAGGGTACGAATGTGTTCCCCCTTGCTTGTTGATGTACCACATGACAGTTGTGTTGTCTGTTTGAATCAACACTTGCCCTGGGTGAAGTAAATCTTTGAAAGCCATCAATGCAAATTGGACTGCTAACATCTCCTTCAAGTTGATATGCAAATGTTGAAGTCTGGCAGGCCACATGTCTTGAACCCATTTTCCATTGAGGTGTGCTCCCCAAGCCTTGTCCGAGGCATCCGTCGTTAGAATCTGACTCGCCTCTGGTCGGGTCACAGAGAGTCCCTTGTTTAGGTGACATTCCTGAGCCCACCACAAAAATTCCTTTTGAATGCAAGGTATTATTTGAATGACAGTGTCCAGATCTTGGCAGTGTTGTGTCCATACGTTCTTGAGATACCATTGGAGCTTCCTCATATGCAGTTTGGCATTGGGAAGCACCAGGATACAAGATGCCATGAACCCCAAGGCTTGAAGGACTGTCCTTGCAGTCAGCCTGGACCGTAGAGACAATTGATGGAAGTAAAGAGTAAGTTTCTTTTGCTTGTCCGGGTCAAAAGCCATCTGGGAAGCTGTATTCAGTCTCACACCCAGAAAGCACATTTCCTGAGAGGGTACTAGACTGGACTTTGTTTCGTTCACAGAATACCCTAGGCACCTTAACACTGCCATCACATACTGTAGATGATGAAGAAGTTCGTACTTGTCTTGAGCAAGAATCAGGCAATCGTCCAAATAAGGATAAATTTGTATTCCTCTCAACCTGAAGAAGGCTATCACTGGAGCTAGAACCTTTGTGAACACCCTGGGCGCAGTAGATAAGCCAAAGGGCAATGCAGAGAACTGATAATGTAAAGTCCCAGCCCGAAAACGCAGGTACCTCCTGCAACTGGGCCTGATAGGAACATGAAGATAAGCCTCTTTGAGATCCAGAGTTACCATCCAGTGATCTTTGCCCAACAGAGGTAAAAGCTGTTGCAACGTCAACATTTTGAACTTTGGAATGTCCAGGAATGTGTTGAGGATAGATAAATCCAAAATCGGTCTCCACGTGTTCCCTTTCTTTGGTACTAGAAACAGGCGAGAATAAAATCCTAGGCCCACTTCTGACAGAGGGACCGGCTGTATGGCTCCCATTTGAAGAAGTAAAGAAATCTGCTTGTAAGCCTCTACCCTTTGTTGAGGAGGAATGTCTGGCATACCTTTGAAAGGAGGCAATGTATGGAAATAAAACTTGTAGCCTCGGGTTATAATGTCCAATACCCATTTGTCCTGGGTGACTAAAAGCCAGTTTTGCTTGAAGAGTGCTAACTTTCCTCCCAAAGGAGCTGCCAGGCAAGAAGAATCTGGCAGCTGAAAATGCAGGTCATTGGGCCTGTTTACGAAAGGACTGGCCCCTGCCCTCACCTGAAGATTGTGCAGGTGAACTCCATGTTCTAGGCCTGAAAGTACTCTGAGCTCTGCCCCTACCACGTCTAGATCTACCTCTAGACTGAGAATCAGAAGAAGGATACGTCCACCCCTTAATAGGCCAATTCCTACTAAACTTTGGAGGCTGCACCTGCAAGAAGTCTTTAACAGTCTGCATAGACTTAGCCTTGTCTTCCATCTTTTTCAAGACCGACTCCACAGGGGGACCAAATAAAACTTCAGACTGTAAAGGAGCATCCAAAATTCTAGTTTTAACATGCTCTGACAAATTCTGATCCTTAAGACAGGCGTGCCTGCGAAGAACTGAACCAGTGGCAGCCACCCTGGAAGAAGCCTGTAAAGCATCAAAACCACACTGCAAAGAATGCTTACCCACCTGTTCAGAGACATGTACCAAATCCTGTAATTCTTTACACTCAATGCCCTCTGCCAAAGCATCCACTTTAGATTTTAGTTGAGTAAGGAGGAAATTCTGATACTTCAACATATGAAACTGGCAATTCAAAGCCCTCATTGCTAAAGTAGAAGAGGTATACACCCTTTTACCCCATCTATCCAAAGCTCTAGCCTCTTTATCTATAGGAACTGGATTCTTTACAACAGAAGCCCTGACACCCTTAGGTCCCTGGCTAATAGTTTCTGGGTCTGCCCTAGGACTCTTATACAGATATTTATGAGCCTCAGGAACTCTGTAATACCTGTCCGGTTTAACTGGCGCAGGAGGCAAAGAATCTGGATTAAGGGAAGCCTCAGAGAAAACATCTTGCACAACATCCAAAACAGGAGGTATAGCCAAGGGCCTATGTTGTGGTAAAAACAAGAACTCCCTAAGCCTCTTCCGTGAATCAGAGAAATCCTGACCTTCCCATTTAAAATGCTCCCTCATAGAATGAAGTGTTTCTGAGAAGGAAAAATCTTCTGGAGGAGGAGGAGAAGCAGAAGGAGTGGAATCCTCTGCATCAGAATCAGAATAAGTAGGAAAATCCTGAATGTCTTCAGCCGAAGACTCTGAATCGTCTGAGGCCTGTTCCAAACTCTCCACCTCTGGCTCCACTCTGGGCCTCTTATCAGGAGGGGGCATAGAACCTCTTATCAAAGTAATTAAATCTTCTGCCATTTTAAGCATGTGCTTTTTAGGCACAGAACCTGCAGAACTAGGACTGACACCAGGGAAAGGTAAACTAGCCCTGCCTTTGGAAGAAGCCTTAGAAACAGAAGGAGAAGGCCTAATCCCCTTAGGTAAGGAAGGGAGAACAGTAACCTGAGAGGCCCCCTCAGCCTGACCTGCCTCCTGAGAGGCCACATCTTGCAAAATCAAAGTCTCCTCCTGAGACTCAACTGAAACCTCGGCCGGATCCACAGATTCCCCCGTAGTTCCTAAAGAGCCGGCGTCCGGAACGGATGACTCATCCTGTCTGGGTTTTAAAGATTTGTCTTTGCTCTTCTTCGCGGTAGCGGGCGTCGGAGGATCCAACGGCATATTATAATTACACCGCTTACCGAAGACAAGCCTAGCGCAATCTAACCTACGCTTGATGGTGCGCTTATTAAACTTAGCACAAAAGCGACACCCGACTACGTCGTGCTCAGGTCCCAAACAAGGAATACAAAGAGAGTGATAATCCCTATGCGGTATCTGTTTCCCACAAGAAATACAATTATTCACTTTTTCTGACATCCGGAATTAACTGAGGCAAGAAAAAACAAAAATATTCCCCAACGGGGTACTTAGCCCAACTTGGATTCGGTCTGAAACTCAGAATACGAAAATTTCAGAACGCCGAACGGCACTTGCAACGCTGCTTCTGCATCGGACCATGCGGCAAAAAAGACTGAGGATATGACGTCGGTCATGCGCTCTTATACCCTGACGCTCTGATGTCAGTTCTGAGCGCCCATGACCGACGTCAGCCTAATACTTTGGTATTCGGGCCGACCGAGGACAGCGGACTACCCATATGTAAGGACTGCAGCAATGTGAGATGAAGAACATCAGCCCCAGTCATAGCTGTTCTACATGAAGCCTCCAATGCATCATAACCACACTGAAGAAAATGATTATTAACCTGCTGAGTGTTATGAACTAGATCCTGCAATGCCTTTCTATCAATAGGCTCAGGAGAGGCTAGTTTTTTCTGTAAATCATCCAGTAAAAAATCCTGGTACTGAAACATATGAAAAAGGCAGTTAAGTGACCTCATGGTCAGGGTGGTAGAGGTATAAACTTTTTTACCCCATCTCTCCAGGGACCTAGCTTCTCTATCCGCTGGCAGTGGATTTTTGGCCGTGGAAGTAGCCACTCCCTTGGGGCCCTGTGAAATAGTTTCTAGATCCACCGAGTGGGCCTTAAAGAGATGTTTGTGGGTGTCAGGGACCCTATAATATCTGTCTGGCTTGACAGGGGCAGGAGGGAGAGAATCAGGGTTAGCAATGAAGTCGGAGAAGACATCAGACAGGACATCCATAACTGGAGGGATAGCTAAAGGTCTGTGCTGGGGTAGCTTGAGGAAGGTACGTAGCCTTTTCCTGGAATCAGAGAATTCCTGACCCTGCCATTTAAAATGCTCTCTCATAGTGTGTAGGACTTCACCGAAAGAAAAATCCTCTGGAGGAGAGGCAGAGGGAATTGATTCCTCAGCATCAGAGTCCTCATAGGCCTGGAAGGATTCTTCTTGGGTATCAGAATGTTCAGAATCCCCAGAGGCTTCATCTGAAGAGAGGTTGTCGGCCTGCTCAGTTCTGGGCCTTTTCTCTGCAGGCGGCTGAGAACCTCTGTCTGGATGAGGCTGAGACCCCCTGATAAGGGAAATAAGATCTGCAGCAAGAGACATGATCTGTTTATCAGAAGTAGGGGCCTGGGCAGCAGGTTTAGGATGGGCCTTGGCCTGGCTGGCGGCCTTAGCACATGCAGAGGCCTTGATGGACATGGATACAGGAGGCCTAGCTGCCCCACGTGCAGGGGTAACCTTATCCACCGGTATGGTGTCGGGTAGATCCAGAACTTCGGTTTCTGGAGGAAAATCAACAACCGGCACCGGAGTAGACTCCGAGACCAAAGGCCGTGGTAACAGTGTGTCGTCGGCCTGGAGTGGTTGAATTACCGCTTCCGATGGGACCGAAGCACACGCGGAGGGTTTAGAAGGAGTATCGGTGGAAGACGCGGGCCGAGGATGTCGGTCCCGGTCCTTTCGTTTTTTGGTTGATTGAGTTGTCGGTTGTTCCGACGGCATGATATAAGCGAAAGATTCGCCGAAAAACTCTTCGGCAAATTCTGCCCGGCGCCTGAGAGTGCGCTTATTAAAGCAAGCACAGGCAGCACAGGCCGAGAAGTCGTGGTCTGGGCCCAGGCAAGGGAGGCAATGAGAATGGAAGTCCTTATGAGGTATTTGTTTACCACAAGACAAACAATTATTAACTTTCTCAATTTGTTCTGACATCGGCTGAGGCAAGAAAGAATGTTCCCCAACGGGGTACTTAGCTTTTAGATGACTTCGGTACTGAAAACACAGGAGCTGACCGACTGGCACTTGCGAACTGCTTCTGCTTCGGGCACCGCGGCAAGAAAGACTGAAGAAGATGGCGTCGGACGATGCCTTTATACTCCAGCCATTCTGACATCGGAGAGGAGGCGACACCAGCCGACGCCGGACCCAGACTTTGGAATCGGGCCGACCGAGGGCTGCCTGAGGCAGGACAACCCATATGTTATGACTGCAGTTGCATTCTTGAAGGACATCACCACAAAACTTAATCTATTGGTTATAGGTGACTCCATTGAGAGACACACAGATGTTTCTCTCACCAAGCTGGATAAGAAGATGGTTAAAGTTAGCTGTGTGTCAGGTGCCAGGATCTGTCAAGTCACTCAATTACACAAGTCACTCAGCCAAAAGTACTGGTATGACGTCATCATAGTCCACGTGGGGTCAACATCTTGAGATGTACATCACTGGAGTATATGAATAGAGACATGACTGAACTTTCAGATTATGTGCCACAGGCAAGTAGATATAAGCCTAGCCTTAAGCAGCATTTTACCTTCTCCAAGGATGATGCCACAATGCCAACAAAAATGATTGACTAGCAACTGGCTTAGCTTCTGGTGTTAGTCCAAGGGGATCCAATATCTGTCAGCTTGGGAAGACATGGTTGACAGGCCATGCTGCTTTGCCAGAGAGAGTCTGCACCTGTCTCCCCTAGGCATTCGGATACTAGCAAAGGCTTAGCCACCCCTATTGTGCCTTTTTAGGCAATGTCAAAATAACCAACCTCCCACCATAACACAATTCTCTCTGAATAAACTCAAGGTATTGCTGCTTAATACTAGGAGTCTCAACAAGAAACTGCACTCCCTGGAAACACTCCCATTTGGAAGATGCTGATGTCTGTGCAGTCATCAAGACATGATTCAAAGGAGTAGAAAGCACCCCAGCTATGCAGGGCTACAATGTCTTACATACATTCAGACCACAAACTGACCATGAAGAAGCCAAAGGAGGTGGTGTACCCACTGTCATTAAGGATAAGTACACCTCAAGAATACTCAAACAGTATGACTCTCTTGAGCTACTCCCATGTCCAATTAACTATAGGAAAAGCCCCCCTACCACATCATAGCTAGACATACATCACTCACCATGAAACAAAAAAAGCATGACACATACCTGGACTTACTGGAGTCACTTGCTTTACAGCCCATCACCTTACTCATGGGTGATTTTAATTACCCTACCATTGACTGGGAAACACATGACCACAAATGCGCTGGCTCAGAGGTTCTTGGACTTTGTCAATGTAAATACTCTTGAACAGCTAGTCAGCATACCCACAAGAGGCTCAAATGTCCTGGACATAGTACCCATTGTCCTGGACATGGTATTCAGTACCATGGGAAAGCATTTCCCTTCTGATGTCCTCCCTGGTAAGACTGGACCATAAATCAGTCTCAGTTTGATGTAATTATAAGACCTTATACCCCCATCAAGCTCAACAACACTAAAGAATTTTTCAAAGGAAAACTACCGCCTACTAGGTGATGGTATAAGAAGCTTCAAAGCCCCCTCGAATGCAGATAACATGGACTCCTACGCAGAGGTGTACACCAATGCCCTGTATGACCACTTAAGCAGTTGTATGGAAATGGCTGCACCTGACTGGATTAAAACATGGTTTTGCCAAAAAAATAAGCCGGCCTGGTGGACCCCTAGTATACACAGGTTATACAACAACAGAAAGAAACTAATGTCCAAGAACAAGACGGAACTGGTTCAGCAGAAGAAGAAATCCCTCTCTAGCTTAAAGAAACAAATCAGAGATCTTGTCAAGTCTTTCAAAGCTAATTATGAAGTAAAAATAGCCTTCCTAGCTAAGAATAATTACAAGGCATTCTCTAACTACATCCAAAATCTAAAAATGAATACCTAGTTATTCGCTGAACTGGTTGTGGATAGCACCACCCACACTCAACCTGCTAGATGACAGATTTGGATCAAACTTTAACCCACTGTCCCCCCTCCAGTCATCCTCCAAAGTACACCTGCCACCATTCCTCAGCCTGTTATCTCAAGACAGTAGGTCATCTTGGTCTGCTCCAAGGCCAAAAACACGGCATCAATGGGACCAGACAACAATCTGAGTTGCATTTTAAACAGCTTAAAACAAGACCTAGCAGTCCCACTTGGATCTCCATTTAAGTACAGCCTGTTAACTGGCTATATTCTGGTGGAATGGAAGACAGCAACAATAATCCCTCTGCAAAAAGTGGGGACCATCAACTGACCCTGGGAATTGTATGCCCATAAGCTGGACTAGCCTCATCTGCAAGGCCATGGAAGTAATCACTACGGAGATCTTTTTCTTTTTTTCGCACTTTTGGCTAACATCAAAGAGTGAAATAATACTAATTTCATGAACTTTAATCGTACTCTGACTTAGGAATGGGGTCCTTTCCAGTCATGGTATTAGAAACCCAAAAGACTTGGAGAAATCAAAAAAGAGAGAAGACCTTATTAACAAGGACATAAGTAATCTTAACGGTGAGCCCAACCCAGTTCCAATTTGCTGCAGGTAGACCATGCCTTTTAATCATGGTTGACTTCTTTGAGAAAGTCAACAAGGCTCTGGAAGAGGGAAAGACAATGCATACCACCTATCTTCACCTAGCCAAAGCATTTGACACAATCCCCCTCACCAAGAAACTGTCCTAATTGGGAATTAACCCCTACATTACCAGATGGGTAGCCAACTGGCTCATCGACAGAACACATACTGCCAAACTGGGTGACTTTACGTCTAGCAAAACACCAGTCACCAACGGAATACCACAGGGTTCTCTGCTGGGTCTATTACTGTTTGGAGTTTATTTCTCATAAGTTCTCCCTGACTCTCTTAAAACTCAACCTAAATCAATGGATGGGTGACTGCGAATTAATTTCTGGGGTGGTGCCCATGTACTTCCTGGACAGAAGTAGTCTTTATTAAATACCATAGACCCTTAACTCTGTGAGCTAAACTTACCTAACCACCAACAATTGGGGAAACACAAGATAAATATGGCTAGTCCTGTAAGGGCTCTAGGGCAGTTAGCCTATGAGCCTACAAACAGGTTATTCTCTTATAGTGGAAGAAAGCAGGATAGATAAAAATGAGTCAAAGAGAAAGTAAGGGTTTCCTTGTGGGGAAACAAAATTAACATTTTGAGTGTGCATTAGCCACTGGGTATGACAAAGAAATGCAGAGACATAATGAAAGAAAAGTCTGCTTTCCAGAAAACAGTAAAACTACTGGCACCTAGGACTGAACACAAAATTTTCCAACAAATGCTAACACTCTTCAAAAGAAACCTTAACGAGTGGATGGGAAACAGAAAGTTTACCCTGGGGATCACCTCAGTGGTTCTGCTGGACAGAGGCACAGGGAACTAATCTAAGGGGGTGGTGAAAGCCAACACATTCTGGCTAGGCTTATAAATGCCTTTGGGCAGATAGCCTAGTACCTACCTATGAACCTAAATCTGTACTTGAAGTTAGAAAACTGGACCATAATAGTCTTTACTAACAGTTAATTATTTATTTTTTATATATTCCTTTATTGTAATTTTAATTACCATTACATTCACATTAGTTGACTACGACAGGACCACGTACGTAAAAATTAGGTAAGTTAACATCATGGGCCTAGAAGCACATTTACATTTATATGTAAATCTGTCTTCTAAAACAGAGTTCTCTTATTTCAAATTCCACTAATAAGCGCGTTAAAACTTTCCTGCATTAAGTTATATAACATTTTAACACTAGTTTACATACATTCATTGTTTAATGTTGCTAAATCTGTTGATTTTTTTTCTGGTCTCATAATCAAGGCTGTCATGTGCACACATTTATTAATTAGCGGACTTAACCTTATGAATGCACGTAATCCCATTGTACTGTTCTATACTCATCTGATGAAGTCTCACCTTCTTATTGGTAGTTAGGCAAAAGCGCTTTAGACTCCTTAGTTTATCATTTTGTTATTTTTTCTTACTTGCATCAGTTTCAATAACAGTAAACTTTTAGTTATGTACTCACTATAACTTCAGATGTTTGGGATCCATCTCGCCTACATTCTGACTGATGGGTTCGGAGCCGATCCCTCGGCTCCGACTCGGCACGCTTATGCCAAAGAGCGAAGTCTCTTATTGGCTGAGCTTACTATATCCCAGGATGCACCACTACCAATCCCCCAGATCTAGTTTGTCCGCATACATGCACACACGCACGCACTGCTTATATAACATTGACAGATGATACAAGATAAAAATAGTAGAACTCAAACCGTTCCATCTCTTCTGATCTCCAAGGCAGGGGGAAGGAGGGTGGGTATTAGGAATGTAGGCGAGATGGATCCCAAACATCTGAAGTTATGGTGAGTACATAACTAAAAGATGTTATGTGATCCTATCTCGCCTACATTCTGACTGATGGGACAGCGTCCCTAGCACCTGAATCCTGGGTGGCTCACTGGAAAACACTCCTGAGTACCGTGGAACCAAATGATGCTCGCCCTTTAGATGCCACATCCAATTTATAGTGGGAAATGAAAGTGTGCGGGTTGGACCAAGTAGCCGCAGCACAAATCTCAGAAATAGCGAGCTTGGAATGAAACGCAATAGAGGTAGCCATAGCTCTGGTAGAGTGAGCTTTGATAGATGTTGAAAGTTGCTTATTTGAAGAGGAATAAGCCTGAGTTATGCAATCTCTAATCCATTTGGAAATAGTAGCTTTAGTGATGGTTTTACCCAATTTATTATCTGAAAAGGACACAAACAATTGGTCTGTTTTCGAATTTGTTGAGTCCTGTCTAGATAGAAGCGCAATTGCCTGTGAACATCCAATTTATGCAAGGTGTATTCCGCTTCATTTGAAAATTTTGGAAAGAAAACTGGTAGCTCTAGAGATTGTTGGAGACAGAGACTAGAACAAACTTTTGGAACAAAAGATGGAATAGGCCTAAGTGATACTCTATCCTTGTGAAAAATCAAGTACGGTGGTTTGATAGATAGGGCTTGAAGTTCTGAAACTCTTCTTGCAGAGGTAATTGCAACTAAGAAGGCAGTTTTCCAAGACAGATATTTCAACTCACATGTAGCAGCTGGTTCAAAGGGGAAGATGTTAAGGCACGGTACAAAATCAAGATCCCACGGAGGCAGGATGAAAAACTGGGGTCTTAAAAGCACAGCACCTTTCATGAAAGTTTTACATAATCTGCTGCTCATCAACGGTGGGTCTATGGATTCGTGAAATTTGGAGATAGCTGCTAGTTGGACTTTAATAGTAGAGACTGAAGATCCTTGATTAAACAAGGATGTTAAAAATTTCAAGACCTCTGGTATCGGGGCAGTAATAGGGTCTAAGCCTCTGAGTTGAGCCCAGATAGCAAACCTCTTCCACTTACTGAGATACAATTTCTTAGTGGTGGGTTTGTGGGCTGAAGATAAAATGTGAATAACTTCCGGGTCTAAGGTGTGATTTCTGACTAAGGTCGGAAGTGGAGGAGCCAAGCTGTTAATTTCAAAGTGTGAAGGGACTGGTGCTGTCGTCCCGACTGATGAATCAGCAGGTCCGGAGTTAGATCCAAATACCAAGGACCGTCCAGAGCATATTTCTTTAGGTAGGGAACCATACCTGACGAGGCCAGTACGGAGCAATTAGAATCATTGTGGACCCCAATTGGGAAGCTTTCTGGATGACTTTGGGGAGGAGTGGAACCGGAGGAAAAGCATAAAGTAGTCCTGTTGGCCAAGGTTGGACTAGAGCATCCATAGCTGCCTCCCCCTGACGCTGAGTCAAGGAAAAGAACCTTTGCACTTTGTGTTTTGTGGTGTTGCAAACAGGTCGCAGCACGGGTCCCCCATCTTTTGAAAACCTGAGCTGCTACTGTTTCGTTCAGGGACCACTCGTGAGGAGAGAGAATCGTCCTGCTTAATCTGTCTGCCAATACATTGGATTTTCCTGGAATGTGGGTCGCTACCAGGAAGCGGTTGGTAGCTACTGCCCATTCCCACACCCTCATGGCCTCTCTGCAAAGGAGGTAAGATCTGGTCCCTCCTTGTTTGTTTAGATACCAGACCACCGACATGTTGTCTGTGTGGATAGCGATAATGCCTTGAGGGAGAAACTTGTGGAGGGCTTGTAGGGACAGAAGTACAGCCCACATTTCCAATACACTGATATGGAGAAAAGTTTTGTCTGGAAGCCAAGAACCCTGAACTAACCTGCCCAGACAATGCCCCCCCCACCCCGTCTGGGAGGCATCCGTTGTCAAGGTGGCCACCGGAGGGTATAACAAAGGTCTTCCCTGATTCAGATTGGATGGCTGAAGCCACCAGCGGAGGTCCCGTTTGCACGTTTCTGTAATCAGTATGAGATGATTGAGGGGGAGATCCTGAAAAGACCATTGTGTCGATAACAGCCACTGAAGAATCCTCATGTGCAATCTTGCCAGTGGAACTAGGAGAACCGTGGCAGACATTGAACCTAAAAGTTGCAGGACCAACCTGGCTGGGGCTTTGGATCTTGGAAGCAGGGCTCGGACTTGACCTTGTAATGTTTGAATCCTTTCGGTAGGAAGGAAGATGCGCATCAATTTTGAGTCTATCTCTGCTCCTATGAATCTTATGCGCTGAGAGGGCAGCAAGACAGACTTTGACCAATTGAATGTAATTCCCAGGAAGCACCCAGGAGATGGTGGCTTGTAGGTTGTCTAGTAGTAGATGCCTGGTGGTGGCAGTCAGGAGCCAGTCGTCCAGATAGGGAAACACTTGGAATCCGAGACTCCTCAGGTGAGCAGTCACTACTGCCAAACACTTGGTGAACACCCTGGGGCTGTGGTGAGACCAAAGGGCAGTGCACAAAATTGGAAATGACTGTCTCCCAGGCTGAAGCGCAGATACCTCCTGGACGCCTGATGTATCGGTATGTGATAATAGGCGTCCTTGAGATCTATGGAGCACATCCAAACATCCTTCTCCAACAATGGGAGAATGGATTGTAAAGTGACCATTCGAATTTGGACTTCATGACGGACTGGTTTAGTTTGCTGAGATCCAATATGGGTCTCAGGTCCCCTGTCTTTTGGCACTAAAAGAACCTTGAGTAATTTCCGGATCCGATCTGGTCTGTGGGGACCAGTTGGATGACTCCTTTTCTAGCAGCTTTGAAGCTTCTGCGGCTGCAATTTCCCTTTGACTGGGTGGTGGGTCCGGGATTTTTTGGACGGTGGGGGTGAGTGTGTGAAGGGAATGGTGTAACCTCCGGCAATAATCCGAAGCACCCATCTGTCCTGAGTAATAGACTCCCAGGCTTTTAGGTGCTTGGCAACGGCACCCGACTGGCTCCGAGCAGCACAGCCGGGCAATCCCTCATGAAGTGTGGGAGGCTGAAGAGCCACGAAAGGACTCATGGTCTCCAGTGTTGCGGGGCCCTCTGCCGCCTCTGGGACGGCATCTCCCAGAAAAATTTCCCTGTCCTCTGCCTCTGGAAGGGGAATCTTCCTGCTGTTGAGGAAAGAACTTCTGTGATTTGCGGAACCACATCTTCCCTCCTCTTTTAGCCTTGGGATAAGGCCGAAAGGGAGTGGAATAACGTGCTCCTATGGCAGATAAAGTTTTTCCCTCTTGCTCACAGCGGGTAAGAGTGTCTTTTACCTTGGGTCCAAACAAAGAGGACCCATCAAAGGGAGCGTCGTGAAGGAAGACTTGAAGGCCTCCACGAAATGACACAACGGAGCCAGGCTTGTCTCCGTGAGCCACGCCTGTGCCTGCCGCTCTGCCCCCTTCGGCCGCATATGAAATGAGCCTCATGGACGAGTTAGAAATCGAGGTAAGGATAGCCAACTGAGAGCTAACTGACTGGGCTAGCTGCTCAGGTAGGTTACCTGAGAGGGAGTCTGACAGCTCCTTGACCAGATCCCTCTGTAGTCTGGTGAAATGTGCCAAATAATTCAGGGACCTTACAGTAAAGGCCGCTGAAGTCAGGGTGCGCTTCCTGCAGTCCATGCTCCTAGACTCCTTATTAGGAGGATGGACGGACGTTGAAGCCTCTGCCACATCCTGCTGTGTAGCGGATGCCACCACCATGGCATCTACAGCCACGCCTTTCGTCAAGAACTCCTTCTCGGGTGGGGCAGACAAAAATTTGTTAGGGCGAGAAGGCACTGGTTCCACAGTATCTGAATGTTCCCACGCCCTCCGACAAACCAAATCCAGGAGCTCGTCGAAGGGCGGAGACACCCAGGAGGTGGAGGGCTGAGCCCCAAAGGCCTTGAGAAGCACTGACTCATCAGCGGAGGGGGGTTTGGAAATCCAGCTGCCTCGTTGCTTAAGGATCTCTAGAATGTCTGCAAATGAGACATCATCCGAGGACGACTTTGGGGACCCCTCCGCATCATCAAGATCAGTGTCCGATGTAAGAGACTCGGGGGAGTCCACGTGCTTCCTCTTGCACGATCTCTTCCTTGGGGGCTCCTCCGAAGACAACTCGAAGAACCCTCAGGAGGAGGGAACCCCAGTGGGGGTAACCTCAGGCCCCGGGGCTCCACTGCCTAGAGACAGGGGAACTGCCAAAGACCCAGTCTCCATGCCCAGGGAAGGTGCCGGTAAAGCCGTAGAGATGGCCGAAGACTTGGCCAAGGCACTCCTCATAGCTCTGAAAGCCGGACCCCCAGAATCCTGGGAGTGTCCGGTCCCCGGAGCCATGATAGCAGATGGAAGTCCCGCAGGCTTACCGAGAGGGAGGCTCGGAACCGACAGCATTGGTCCCAAACGTCACCCCGGGTCCAGCCGAAGAAGTCCGTGCTAAACTCAGACCAAGGCGGGGTGGGAGTAAGGGGCGGACCCGACCCTAGGATCTCTACTGGCTCCATCAGCACCTGCTCCACGGAGCCAAGCGGTCGGAGGAGGAATGGCAATGAGTGGGCTATCGGCTCCGAAACCAATTGGGTCGGAGCGAAACAAATTTTGAAAGACTGGGGACTGGAACAGTCTTTGGAGCACCCTGTCTATGTCCGAATCTGACATCCTTGATGACCTGGAAAAGACCGAACGGGTCCGAGTAGGTCTCTCCAACGGCTCCACGGGACTAAGGGACTGGCTCCGAGGCGACTCGATAACTATCGGCGCCGAGGAGTGCTAACCAATTTCCATCGGTGCCGAGAGGACTTCGGCCGAGGAGGAAGTGTCTGAGCAGACAACCTTCATCGGCTCCGAGATCAGTGGAGCCGATGAAGGTGACCCGCCTCTCGATGCCCCAGCCGTCGGCTCCGAGACCAGAGGAGTCGAGACTGGAGGCATCGAGGCAGACCGTTCCACCCTCGGCTCCGAAGTCCGTGGAGCCGAAGGAGAAGCCTGCCTATGTCTTTTGGCGGTCAGGTCCGACGGACTGGTCGGAGCCGACGCACTTTTCTTTTTAGCAGGAGAAGAAGAGGATGCTAAAGCTTCTTCAAAAGAGGGTTTGATAAGGCCTTTCAAAATAAGTTTATTTTTCCTCTCTTGGAGGACCCTCGAGGAAAACGCGTGACACACGCTGCAGGACTCCTGCAAATGTTTGGCGCCCAAACAATATACACATAGAGAGTTGTTGTCTGTGATCGACATCTTAAAACTGCACTTAGTGCACTTTTTAAATCCTGAAGGCCTAGGAGCCTGTGACATTATGGCAATCCAAACACAGAAAACTAGCCAAGAAGAAACACAAGAAACACACTGACTAACACTATAGAATTTTCCTTGCTCTCTCTTCTTCTTCTTTACTTTCCTGTCCTTTTAATGAGGACTAACACAACACCAAAAGAAGTAGATCCAATAACCTTAAAAATAACAGGAATTAGCCAACAACGAACTGACAGGGGAAGGCCCTTCAACTCCGATGGGACCTCTAGTCTATCAAAACACAGTCACTACACAATATTTTACCAAGGGAAATACTCATTCAAGCACAAAAACCACTAGATAGCTGTTAAAACAGCTTTTTGTTGAATTTTAAAGAAAATCCTGACAGAAAAGTTAGTGAAAAACACTACTTAGCTCAGCCAAGCTCGAGACCACGTCTTCGCTTGTTAGCGGCAAACGAGATCTGGGGGATTGGTAGTGGTGCATCCTGGGATATAGTAAGCTCAGCCAATAAGAGACTTCGCTCTTTGGCATAAGCGTGCCGAGTCGGAGCCGAGGGATCGGCTCCGAACCCATCAGTCAGAATGTAGGCGAGATAGGATCACATAACATCTGATGTTTCTCAAGGCTAAAATGTACCTTTTATTTCATGTCAGCACAGTCACCCAACCATAATCATATCTCTAAGTTTATATAATAAACTTCCCTAGCTTTGGTTTATGTGGCTTGAGGCAATGCTGCCTTTCTGACCTGATTAGGTTGACCGCTTCCTAATAATCAGCCCTAGCATCACACATTTAGTTTAAGTCTCTCTTCAACAAACAGTCACACATTTGTGATATCCCTCCCACCACAGAATCAGCTTGTGTTAGTTTACAACCTGTGATATCTTATAGGTTCATAGGTAGGTACTAGGCTATCTGCCCAATGGCATTTATAAGCCTTGCCAGAGTGTGTCGGCTTTCGCTGCCCTGTTGATTAATTAACTGATCCTCTGTCAAGCAGAGCCAATGAAGTGATCCCAGGGGTGTATTTTCTGTTACCCATCCACTCGTCAAGGTTTCTCTTGAAGAGTGTTAGTGAGGGGCTCTGCCTAATGGAGTTAGGAATTTTGTTCCAAAGCATAGGGAGTCTCTGTGACAGGAATCTATCCCTCCAGCATGTTCTATTTATTGCTGCGGCGAGGTTTAGCTCACTAGAGCGCGTGGCTCGCAGTGACTTGGATTTCTTTAGGTGGATGGAGCATGTCCATCAATTCTGAGTTGGACATGACTTTGTAAGTCAGGCAGAGATCACCTCTGAGTAAGCGATATGACACTGAGTACAGCCGGAGGTTTTTCAGTCGGGCTGCATAGGACATATGTTTGAGGCCAGTAATCCTCTTGGTGAAGTACTTTTGTGGTCTTTCCAGCTGTTGGAAGTGTCTTGTGAGGTACATCCCAAATGGGGCATTGTACTCTATGATGGGTCTAATGAGTGACGAGTAGAGGGGCACTATAACCTCTTTATTTCTAGATGCAAATCCTTTAGTAATTAGATGGGCCACATAGAAGGATTTCCTAACTACTTTGGCAATATGGTTGTCAAAGAAAAGATTACTATCTACCTGGGTCCCCAGATCTCTTATTACCTCTTCTGTATTAAGGGGGCTGCCACCTATGTGGTAATTCATGGGTGTTTTGTTTTTCCCAAATGGGATGACTATGCATTTTTTGGCATTTAGCCTGAGGCCATGACTTTGACACCAGGTGTCTGTCTCAGTAAGGCCCTTTTGGAGGATGTTCGTGTCAGCCGGACAGTCAATTATGGCTCCCAGTTTGCAGTCATCGGCAAACTTGGTTAGCCATAGTCCTCCTGTGTTTGCCTGTACTTCTGAGAAGTATATGCCGAATAGTAGGGGTCCCAGGACCGAGCCTTGCGGGACACCACTTGTAACTGGTTTAGAGTCGGACCTGGAGCCCACTATTCTTACCGTGTGACTGTTTTGTTAAGATAACTGACAGTAGACCTATCTTAGACCTATCTTTATATTATACCAAATGTTTCTTTGTGCTGTATTAGCAATCTATGAATTATTTTCTACTTGTTTCAATTACAGATGGGTTAATATCTTGCTCTTTCTTCATGATCACTTAAATTCAGTATACTACCAAGGGCTATACAAGTCCATACAGTGCATATTTTTCCACTCTCCCTAGACATATCTGCAAAGGTTTTTAGCAACAGCACTGGTACAAGACAGAGCTTCACTGATTCCCACGGTGGGAACTACACTTTGGTGTTTTATAAGGATTACTACTGTGGCAACTAGAACTTATGACATGTCACCAACAACCTCTTATAATACACCTGTTTACACAGCATTTAGATGGAACAAACAAAGAAACAGAAGTCAGTTTATCTCTCTCCTCATTTAACCCCACTTGGTGCACTGTCACAGAATGCTGCTGTTTATCTTAGACCTAGCACATACACAGCCCATTCTTTTCTCTCTGAACACACTTTTAATTGATACATAGCTGGAAAGTTGAATTTGTTCTGTCAGAGAAAGGGTGATATGCTCTCCTGATTTAAAGGATAGAAGACAGGTATTCCCAGTCACAGGTTCAGCTAGATTATCCAGACATGCTGCATTTCTGATTACTACAATATTAATACTTTTGATTTTAATTCTGACTGGTTGTCACATATTTTTAATATTTTTTGCCTCATCTAAACATGGCAAATATTTACTTATCATATCAAAGACAGAATGATGTACTAATAGTTACACATGGCCTAAAGTATTTGTATCAACTAGTCACTAGCTACATAGGATAGGAATACAACACAAACTATAACCTATAAACTACCAAAAGGAGTAGATAAGCGGACCAGGTATGAAAGATGAGACTTATCCTATTGCACCTTCAATGAACAACCTATGACATACATTTATGACCCCAGCTCAAGTTAATTAACAATGATCTCTGTGTTAAATCAGATAAATACTGCATGTCATGTAAACCAGATTTAGATCTGACAAAGCTCATCTAATGGCAAAAACACTCATCTATGTGTTGTTCAATAAATAAGTTTTGATTTCTAAACAAGTTATAATTGCTTAATTATTCTGAAGTCTCAGCTAAGCTCGTCTACAGTGCATGGTTCTTTTTTTTTTTTATTTTTTTAAGATTCTCAGCCAGCATCCTCAGTTTTTTATCTCCTTTAAAAAAATAGTTTATTCTTATGACTGGTTAAAGTCTTTACTTGCTTTTAGAGAAATCACTCTTGGCAAGGCGAAAACAGCATAGTGGTCTGTCACAAAAACAAAGACTGTGTATGTCTAGCAGGAATACTGAGGAAGGTGTTGGTATTGTTCAAACGGAATGCAAAAGATTGACCATCCTGGCTATGAAAACCAGAATGGTAAAATGTAAAGCACTCAGGCCCTTGGATCATGGCATTATATAAAAAAATACCTTGATGAAAATGAGCAAAAAGCCTGAACTCAGTATTTGAATTACAGCTGGGTTTCATTTTGATTTTCTAGTAATTACTTTTTTGACAGACATTATTAAACATGTTAAAGCTTTACTACATCTGGACAATTCAGATTCTATAACCTAGCTTAGAAGAATAATTTCCTTAGTTACTACCATTTGCTTCCCCAACATTTCTGACAATTACTCTGTAGGGAACTTTGCTATCTACCAATGTATTATACTCCCAGAAAACATGTTTTTGATTAGCTCTCTTTTTTTCCCCATCAACCCTTTGGCAATTGAGGTTGATTTGCTTAGGTGTCCGGTAGTAGCTCACTCAGCCACGGGTCACACCCAAGATATCCAGCAAGAAGCAACTTGGGGATTCAGGGATGGGCAAGTGCAGAAGCTCGGGGGTAAGAGTGCATATATACTTATTGGATATTGGATGTCAAAGGTAATCAGGCAAATGGCTTGAAGGCTCCGGTCACTGCAGAGGAAATTTAGGAAGTAATAAAAGGACAGCAAATAGTAAAATCCATAATAGTGATGGTTTACTGACTGAAATTTGCAGACACTAACACAAACGTAGTTCTCTATATATTGGGGTTGCTTTATGGGAGTTTTTACCACGAGGCTAATAACTTAATCATGGAAGCAAGTAGTTGTACTTCTTTTATCAAGGACGGTAAAGATCCATTTGTGCTGTCCTACTAACCAATATTTATACTTAACCATAACAAGTAAGTCTATTACAGCTATTAAACTGGCCAAATTTATGATGTAATTAACCAAAAATGATTACAGTGGGTTTGTGGGAGGATGGCAAACATATGACAATATCACGAAGATGAGATTATTATGGAAGGCTACGCAAGAGAATAAGGATAAATTAACAAGAGTAGATGTGGAAATTACATTACAAGGACTGGAATGGGGTTATCTGAGAAGGGTCTTTCTTACATTTGGGATTACAAGAGAACTGATGAAATTCTGTGGCAACATACTCAAACTCAATGACCACAAAGATGAATGGGAGCTCTCATTCTCCTTGAATGCACCACATAGGGTCCCCATCAGCAATGTTCATTGCCTCTAACTTTATTTACCTGATATCTAGTATCACAATCTGTAATGTAATGCATATCCAATATAAGGAGACATAAGGCAAAGCAAGAGAAGAAAAATGCCATTATTCATGGAAAACATGTCACTGTACTTGACAACACAAAAGCAGGATATGAATACTTATTTTTTTCATAATTGGAGAAGTGTGGAGCCTTTTTGGGACATACAACAAAAAATAGAGATACAGTCATAAGTTATATAAAACAAGTAAGGTTTTCTGTGGGAATCCCTCCATATTAAATATTTAGAAGTTTGGCTGAGAGTTGGTGCAAGATTCAGTAAACAGAAACATAGGAGGACATGGAAAATGGTAGGGCTGGATGCAGGCCAGAGAGAAAAAGTGCCAAGTTTCTTTGTGATACCCTTAATGCTTTATATACTCCAGTCTTTTCCAGCAGACACTATTAACCACTTTCTGAAGTCAATTAAAGTACGGTTGTATAAGTAAACTTACCATGACAATAGATATTCAAATGAACACTGCTGCAGTAGCCTAAGACATATGGGTTACATTCTACATAGGATATAACAGACACACAGCTTCCAAAGAGTCAGGGCACCTTCCCCATGACCTAGAAACACATAAAATACATGTCCACACCCTGGCATAAAAAAACACACCAAAAACCAAGGGGGCTGGACAGAGGAAAACAGAGCAGCTACTGCAGGAGTGATCATTTGAAGATCTACTATTATGCTAAGTTTGCTTCCACAACTGTACTTTGTCCTTCATATTGATCACAGCAGCAGTAACCTAAGCTATACAGGTAGATTACCACAGCTTTAAACAACTAGGAGATGGAAGGAGAAGAAGGGTCCAGAAGCCCCTGGGGGATGGTTCTAGCAATGCATGCCCTAAGCCTGGTGAAGGAATCTATCTTGTAGTGCTTTGTAAAGGTATGTAGAGAGCACAAAGCTGCTGTTTCTATATACTTTTAGTATCCAATCCTTTCCAAAAAGACACTGATGAAACCAGTGCCTTGATACAGTGTGTGTTTGCCCTGACTGGAATAATTTTGTTGTGGTGAGAACAACAAAAGGTAATAACCCAAAACAATAGTCTGTTTTGAAACAGATTGTCCCTGCCTACACAAGAAATGTGCAACTGACCTAAGAAGTTCTGAAAGATTTTGCTGTATCAAGATAGCACCAGAGTTGTCTTTTGACATCCAAGGTATAAAGTATTCTTTTTCCTTCATTTTGGGGTTCCAACATGAAGACAGGGAAATTGATAGTCTGGCTTAAAGCAGTGGTGCACAACCTTTTTGACAACACAAAAGCATTTGCAAAACTTCTTAATGCATCTGCGGGCTACTTCAAAACATAGTAAGTCGTTACGAGTTAACAATAGGTACAGGTGACTGGCATTTTTACTTAAGACAGCAGTCATGAAGCTGTCTGTTTTCTACATCAACTTTGCATTTAACTTTATTCTGGGTTGCAGCCATGCAAACTCTTGCAGAAACTTAATACTCTTTAGAGGCTACAAGTTAATAAACTACAAAGAATAGTTACTTCCGCAGCTAAAATTAGAGGTGTGCGCAAATGCAGTCAATTAGGTAAGTAAGCACGTGGTGGAAAGTTTGCGTGACTGGAGTAAGGCATAACATTTTTTCACTTTTTTTTTTTTAAATTTGGTTACTCTCTGGGGCTGGATGGTGTTGCGTTGAGGGCTGGACATTGTGCACCAGTGGCTTAAAGTAAACTTGGGTACCACTTTAGACAAAGGAAGGATTAGTTCTCAAGGAAACCCTGTCTCTGTGAAAAATCAGAAGGTTAAGAGTGTGCAACTCAGATACTCTTCTTGAAGAGGTCACAGCAACCAGTAAAACCGTTTTCCATGTTAAGAACTTCAAGTAAGCCAGATAAGCTGGTTCAAACGGAGCAAGTGTTAGCTTCTCTAACACAAAACAAAGATCCCAAGGAGGGGGATACCCATTTTCTCTGAGGTGTCTTATGCAATACCTCTTTCAAAAACATTTAGACACAGGAATGCCTTGAAAGCAGGGTTCCATGGCAGACATGCTGAAATGGCTGACAAATGAACCCTGATAGGGGAGTAAGGCAGGCCACAGGAAAGTAACTCACACAAATATTGCAAAACCAGAAAGCACTAGCCCTGTATGGGTGCTGGTTTTGTTGTTGTCACTAACTAGAAAACCTTTTCCATTTGCTAATACATGATTTTCTAGTAGTAAAAGTTCTTTCTTCCATTAGTACCTACTGCATGTCCTCAGTAAACACGTGTCTGAAAGTTATTACTCAGACCATCATCATGGAAGTCAGTTGAAGTTGCTTGGGGTCAGGATGCATCAAACACCTCTGTCCTTGTGTGAGTAGATCCAGTCTTTGAGGAAGCTTGTGGTAACTGCCCCTGGCCAATTCCAAAAGAAGGGAGATGCACCACTGCCTGGGCCAGAAAGAATCACCACAATCATCTTTTGTGATTCCTGCGGAATCTTCCCAAGTACCCTGGAATGCATTTTGACAAAACTGCAAGTTCCTTACTATGGAGGAGGTCACAAAAGGAAATGGGAGAAGACATCCATTTGAAAACTGTTTACTTGGAAATGGGAAGATACAACTTTTGGGCCTGAAGGAAATGAAAAGCTTGCCTGACTGTTTTGTCAAGATAAAACCACAGGTGCTTATGAACATCATCTTCTTTCGGCTTTTCCCGGTTAGGGGTCGCCACAGCGGATCTCCGCACACACTCACACCTAGGCCCAATTTAGTGTGTCCAATCCACCTACAGTATGTCTTTAGGATGTGGGAGGAAACCAGAGCACCCAGAGGAAACCCACGCGACCACAGGGAGGACATGCAGACTCCGCACAGAAGGCACCCCAGCCGAGGATCGAACCAGAGAACCTCTTGCTGTGAGGCAGCAACGCTAATCGCTGCACCACCGTGGCCGCCCAGGTGCCTATGAACATCTATACAATGTAAATTGCTCTCTTCTGTGTTTTGAGGAGACAGAAAAAGGATTAATAATCTAAACAAACAGTGTCTGTTGTATCCCTTGAAGTCTCACAAACCCAGTATGTCAATATACAGGGTCCAAAGACAAATAATGAGGAACCTTCTCTGTGTGGAAGATCTAAGATTTCCTAGAGTTCTAGCACCTAATAAAAAACATACTGTGAATACCCCACCTAATAGCAGAAATACTTCCTTTAAAAAACTTTCCAAAGTATAAATCCACTAATTAAAGTAGGGAAGCACGAGCTAGTTCAAGTTGAATCTTCTTTATTACAAACACACAAACAATCCATCCAAACAGTAGTTGAAAAACAGACTAAAGTGTAGAAATTCACCATTCCATTTATATACCTGTTTAAAACCTGTTTAAAAGCATGGGAGTGGATTAATAGGATAGCTGTGTTGTAAAAGACAATTAGCATGTTTACTAGCTAAATACCCCTTCCCTCTACATCAGTGTGATATTCAACACAGTGCTGCCCTACATCAAGCTCTGATTCCATGTGATGTTAAACTAAACTAAAACTTAAAATAAAGACTACACATTAATAATTGCTAAAACTTCCTGAAAGGATTTCATTGTAGTATCAAAAAAGAAAATGTTAACACAAGTCTTCAAAATTCCTTAGAAATCATTTCTACCAACATTCAGAAACATTTTTAACATGGATCGCTTTAGTCTATTAGAACATCTTCAGGGCTGTGTGTAAAGTGAGAAGCAACTAAAAATTAACAGTTCAATAATACATAACACTACATTTTGTTGGGCTACAAACAATACATATTATTCAAGAAAATGTAGTACAAAATCCTGGTAGATTTCTTTGAGACAGTTACTCAGGGTATAGATAAGGGAAAGGAGGTACACACGGCTTACCTTGACCTTGCTAAAGCATTTGACACCATTCCCCATTCAGGTATTATTGATAAGCTCACCAGCCTGGGCATAAACCCTTATGTCACAAGATGGATTGCAAACTGGCTCTCAGACAGATCCCATAAAGTAAGAGTAGCGGGATCTATGTCTGAATCCAGACCAGTAACGAGTGGTGTGCCTCAGGGCTCTGTCCTGGGGCCCCTCCTGTTTGACTTATACTTCTCAGAAGTACAGGCAAGCACGGAAGGACTGTGGCTGACTACGTTTGCGGACTACTGCAAACTGGGTGCTATAATAGAGTCTCCGGCTGACATGGAGATCCTCCAGAAGGGCCTAAATGAGACTGATGCATGGTGTCAAAGCCATGGTCTCAAGCTAAATGCAAAAAAATGCATAGTAATCCCCTTTGGAAAAAACAGAGTACCTGCAAACTACAACATAGGAGGTAATCCCCTGAAATCTGAAGAAGAAATAAGGGATCTAGGGACCCAAGTAGATAGTCAGCTTTCCTTTGATAACCATGTTGCCAAAGTGGTTAGAAAATCCTTCTATGTGACCCATCTGATCACGAAAGGGTTCGCATCAAGATCTAAGGATGTAATGGTGCCCCTCTACTCTTCCCTCATCAGACCCATTATTGAGTACAATGCATCAATTGGAATGTACCTGGCTAGACATCTCCAGCAGCTGGAGAGACCACAGAGGTACCTAACCAAGAGGATTACTGGCCTCAAACAGTTGCCCTATGCAGCACAATTGAAAAAGCTAAGACTGTTCTCTGTTGCATACCACTTTCTCAGAGGCGATCTCTGTCTAACGTACAGAGCCATGTCCAACCCAGAATTGCTGAACATGCTCCATCTTAGCAAAACCAAATCTACTTGAGCTACACGCTCTAGGGATATAAACCTCAACACAACAATGAATAGAACATGCTGGAGGGATAGATTCCCTTCGCAGAGACTTCCCTTACTATGGAACAGGGTCCCGATCTACGTAAGACAGAGCCCCTCACTATCACTCTTCAAGAGGAACCTTGATGAGTGGATGGGTAACAGAAAGTTCACACCGGGGATCACAACAACAGCACTACTAGATAGGGTCCAAGGGTACTAGCTGCTAGTACAAGGGTCTAGGGAACTACTAAAGGGGTGGTGAATACCGCACAACGTGGCTGGGCTAATATATGCATTCGGGCAGAGAGACCAGTACCAATCTATGAACCTATAAAAAACAAATCCTACATAAAAACCTATCAAACACTTGAGAATATATATATATATATATATATATATATATATATATATATATATATATATACATATATATATGTGTGTATATATATATATATATATATATATATATATATATATATATGTACATGTCTGTTTATCTCCAATGATAAATCTATTAAAGCATTTTAAAGTGAATCTGGTTCAAAGACAGCTCATCCACCTCAGGAGCAGAAGAAGACTTAGTCCTGAGCATAAAATTTTCTTTAAGAAATACGAATAAAATGAGGAAAGGCCATGAGTGCTTGCAGTTCAGAAAATCTTTTGACAGAAATGTTCACTAGCAGGACTGTCTTCCAAGTAGAAGACTTTAAAAAAGCAGTGGAGGCAGGCTAAAAAAGAGTGAAAAGCCAACTTTTCTAATGCACAATTCAGGTCCCAAGGAGGATGGATAGATTTTTTAGGGGCCTGAGCAGCAGGACACATTTTAAATACTGACCTCAAAAAGTACGGTTTGTATCTACCATAAATATAGATGTTCGAGTGCTAATACAGCTGCAGTCATAACAGATGGGTTTTCCTGCCGTCAGGCGGGTCCTCGGTCGGCCGAATTCCAAAGTCTAGGTCCGGCGTCAGATGTCGTCACTTCTTCCCTGACGTCAGCGTGACAGGGGTATTAAAGAACCAGCCAAAGCCATTTTCTTCAGTTTTTCTTGCCCCAGAAGTCAGGTGCCCCCAGAAGGAAGGCAAAACATAAATTTATGTAATAATGCAATGCAATATAATCAAAAAACAGTAGTTGCAAGCAAATAGACCATAAAAGAATACCCCCAATGAGGTTGTATGAGGAGGTGTTAGCCATTAGGCCTGTCCCAAGAGGGGAAGGAGGGAGGGAAACCTGGACTGCAGCTGCATTAGCACTCGAACATCTACATTTATGGTAGGTACAAAACTGTACTATGTTCATCATGCATACAGCTGCAGTCATAACAGATGGGTAGAATCCCAAAGCTAAAAAAGGGGTGGTAGGCACTAAGTGGAACTAGGAGGAGCCAGGATGCCCTGCAAGACTGCAGTGGCAAAGCCCGCTCTAGATTTGGAGTATAATGGTAGGTGATAGTGCTTGGAGAAAGTATGTACAGAACTCCAAGTGGCTGCTTCCAAAATATCTTTGGTAGGAACCCCCCTGAGGAAAGCTGCAGAGGTAGCTGTGGCCCTTGTGGAGTGAGGTCTGATGCCTGTAGGTACAGTTTTACCATGAAAAGAGTAACAAAAGTGTATACAGTGGGCTATCCATTTCGAGATTGTCTGTTTGGAAATAGGCTTCCCTTGAGCACCTGTAGCATAGGACACAAAGAGCTGCTCTGATTTTCTGAAAGGCTTTGTTCTGTCCAAATAATAACGGAGTTGTCTGTGAATGTCCAAGGAATGTAGTAATCTCTCCCCTTTGTTTTGTGGATTAGGGTAAAAGTTAGGTAAGTGGATAGCCTGATTCAAGGCTACCCTGGATACTACCTTTGGCATAAAGGAAGGATTGGTTCGTAAGGACACGCTGTCCTGATGGAAAATGATGAAAGGCTGCACAGCCATGAGGGCTTGTAGTTCCGAAACCCTGCGTGCTGAGGTGAAAGCCAGAAGGAAGGCTGTTTTCCATGACAAATATTGCAGTTCTGTTGAAGCAGTTGGCTCAAAAGGAGGCAGGGTCAGTTTTTCTAGAATGAAATTGAGGTCCCAAGCAGGTACTGGTTGCTTTCTTGGGGGTTTTATATTCTTAGCCCCTCTGAGGAACTGTCTTAAGAGAGGGTGAGAGAATAAAGGAGGATCAGTGTTGTATTCTGCAGAAATGGCTGAGGCATGGATTTTGATGGAGGAGAATGAAAGTCCCCTGCTTAGCATCTCAGCTAGGTACTGTAATATTTGAGGTAAATTCAGTATTTCTGGATTCTGACCCTTTTTCTGATTCCAGGCACAAAACCGTTTCCATTTTGCGGAGTAGGCTTTTCTAGTAGAAGGCCTTCTGGCCTCCAAAATGACATCCTGCACCTCCTTGGAGAGTAGGGTCTGTTGTGAATTTAATGAATCCTCCATGCGGCTAGATTGAGTGTTTTCAGCTGACTGTGAAGAGTTTTGAAGTTGTGCTGAGTCAGTAGAAGAGGCATTAGAGGCAGGATCCATGGTGGTGAATGCGTCAGGCTCCTTAGGAGTGGGTACCAGTGTTGTCTTGGCCAGTCTGGAGCAATGAGAATCATCTTTGGTCTGTCTGCTCTGGCTTTTAATAGAACTTTGGGCAGCAGAGGAAGAGGTGGAAAGGCATAAACTGTCATTGTTGTCCAACTGAAAGAGAGTGCGTCCACTTTCCAGGCCTGTGGATGAAAGGTCCTTGAGCAGAATTTTGTCAATTGGTAATTTCTGTGGGTGGCAAAGAGATCTATGTCTGGCCTTCCCCATGCTTGAATTATCTTTTTAAAAACTTGGGGATGTAACTTCCATTCGTGTGGATCTGTCATATTTCTGCTCAGGTTGTCTGCCAGTGTGTTTTCCTTGCCTGGCAGGAACTGTGCTTGAAGTTGGATTTGTAATTCCAGAGCCATGTTCCATAGAGACATGGCTAGCCTGCATAGGGGATATGAATGGGTTCCTCCCTGTTTGTTTATGTACCACATCACTGTGGTGTTGTCTGTCCTTATCAATAGCTGGCCGGGATGCAGTAGGTCTTTGAAAGCCATAATAGCATTTATTACTGCTAGCATTTCCTTTTGATTGATGTGTAGGTGCTTTTCTTTTTGTGACCATTTGCCCTGAATGCACCGATCTGTCATGTGCGCCCCCCAGGCGTAGTCCGAGGCGTCTGTTGTGATGACTTGATTTGCTTGAGGCTTCAGAATGGGAGACCTATGTTTCTTTGGCATGCTTGAGCCCACCACAGAAATTCCTTTTGAAGACATGGAATCAGTGGTATTCCAAACTGTGGCTGTGTTGAGACCATAAGTTTTTTAGGTACCACTGAAGTTTCCTCATATGCAGCTTTGCACATGGGATTAGCAGGATGCAAGATGCCATGAATACCAGAGCCTGCAGGATTTTCCTTGCAGTCAGCCTGGTGAGGGTTGCCAGTTTTCTGAAGTATTGAATTAGTTGCCCTTGTTTCTCTGACGTGAGGTAGGCCATCTGGGTGTTTGTATTCAAGCTGGCACCCAGGAAAATTATTGTTTGAGAGGGTATTAGTCTTGATTTCTTTTTGTTGACTGTGTATCCCAGAGAATTCAACAACATTATTACAAATGCCAGGTGTTTCAGAAGTATGTGTATGCTGTCCGTTTGGATCAGGCAGTCGTCCAAATATGGGTATATTTGTATCCCTTGAAGTCTGCAGAAGGCAATTACTGATGACAGGCATTTCGTGAACACTCTGGGCGCAGTAGATAAGCCAAAGGGCAATGCAGAGAATTGATAATGGGTTGAACATGCAAGAAATCTGAGGTATCTTCTGCAATCTTGTCTGATTGGGACATGCAGGTATGCCTCCTTGAGGTCCAATGTTACCAGCCAAGACTCCTAGCCCAGCATGGGAAGAAGCTGCTGTAATGTGAGCATCTTGAATTTTGGTACGAGTAAACATGTGTTAAGATGGATAGGTCCAAAATAGGTCTCCAATCTTTGCACTTCCTTGGTACCAGGAATAGTCTGGAATAAAAACCTAGACCCTGTTCTTGTGCAGATACCTCTTGAATAGCTTTCATGTCCATTAGATCTGAAATTTGTTTTTGTGCCTCTGCCCTTTGATTGTGTGGCAGGTGTGGCATGCCTCTCATTTTTGGAAGGGTGTGAAAGTGGAATCTGTAGCCTCTGTCTATGATGTCCAGGATCCATTTGTCTTTTTTTGACAATATGACAATTTTTCGAAAATAATGCCAATTTTCCGCCTAAAGGTGCTGCCATTTGAGCCTTGCTTGGCATGCAAAGGGGAAAGTCATTGGTTCTGCTTTCTGAATGGCTGTGAACTATCCTCACCACCTCTTGGTGTAGGTGCTTGCCACTGTCTGCCTCTAAATGATCCTTGAGATTGCCCTCTACCCCTCGGGCACCTGTATCTACCTCTTTGAGGTCTGTCCGTGGCTGGAAAGGACCAATTTTTTGAAGGCCAATTTCTACTGAAACATGGTGGTTGTACTTGTAGGAAATCTTTCACAGTTTGCATTGATTTTGCCTTTTCCTCCATTTTCTTTAATACCTCCTCAGCTTTAACATCAAACAATACATCTTTTTGAAGAGGTGCATCTAGTAATTTTGCTTTGACATGATCTGGTAAGGTTTGCTCTTTGAGCCAAGCATGTCTACGTATGACTGATCCTGTAACAGCAACTCTACATGAGGCCTCTAAAGCATCAAAACCACATTGCAAGGTATGTTTACCCACTTGCTCTGCACTATGCAACAAATCCTGCAACTCCTTCAAGTCTGGCTGTTCAGGTTGTGATACTTTGCTTTTCAACTGAGATAACAAAAACTGTTGATACTTTAACACATGGAACTGACAGTTTAATGCCCTCATGGTTAAGGTGGCCAAGGTGTATTTTCCCCCACCTTTCTAAAGCTCTGGAATCTCTCTCTGAAGGAAATGGATTTTTGGCAGTGGAGGCCTTAATTCCCTTGGGACCCTGTGAAATAGTTTCTGGGTCAGCCGCATGGCTTTTGTATAGGAATTGGTGTGAATCAGGAACCCGGTAATACCTGTCAGGCTTGACTGGAGCTGGAGGTAAAGAATCTGGGTTAAGGCTGGCCTCTGAATACACATCATCTAGTATGTCCAAGACAGGAGGTATAGCCAGAGGCCTGTGCTGAGGGAGCAATAGGAAATCCCCGAGCCTTTTCTTGGAGTCTGAGTACTCTTAGCCTTCCCAGTGGAAGTGTTCCCTCAAGGTATGCAAGGTTTCCCCAAAAGAGTAATCCTCAGGGGGGGAGACAGAGGGGAATGGACTCCTCTGCATCAGAATCTTCAAAAGGGGAGTATGAATGTTCCTGGTCCTCAGAATGTTCTGAAGTAATGGAGGCCTGGTCCGAGGAAGGGTATTCTTCCTCCACTCTGGGCCTTTTGTCCGAGGGGGGTTGAGAACCCCTGATAAGAGTAATCAAATCCTCAGCCATTTTGAGCATCTGCTTTTTAGGCATGGGGCCTTGAGTGAGGCCCTGTGGAGCTTGTCTTTTAGTATGCATGGCTGCTTTAGATTTAGTCAAAGCCTTAATGGAAAAAGAAGAAGAAGGCCTGAAAACACCTTGAGAGGTGGCAGGCCTGTCTAAACTCTGAGTTTCCCCGCCAAGAGTGGCTTCGGTATCTGTATTTGGGGTGTGGGCCGAAGAGCCTGCGACCTCGGGCACAGAAGACACCGCTAATGAAGTGTCATTGGTAGTCAGGGGCTGCGTAGGTGCCTCGCTGAGAACCAGAGCACCTGTAGTCTGCTTTAGCGTGGTGTCGGTAGAAGTCGCGGACCTCGTATGTCGGTCCTTATCTTTGCGTCTTTTACTCAAAACTGGAGTCGGAGTATCCGACGACATAATGTAATTAAACTTTTTGCCAAAATAGTGTTGGGCGAACTCCGCCCGACGCTTAATAGTGCGTCTGTTGAATGTAGCACAAAAATGACAGGCTGAGACGTCGTGGTCTGGGCCTAAGCAAGGAATGCAGAGGGAATGGAAATCCTTATGCGGTATTTGCTTCCCACATGAAATGCAATTATTAACTTTGTCTGACATCGGTCTGAGGCAAGAAAAGTTTCCCCAATGGGGTACTTAGCTTTCAAGAAGTCTTCGGTTGAAAAATATTCATAATCTCAGGAGCTGGCCGACCGGCACTTGCGAACTGCTTCTGCTTCGGGCACCGTGTGGCAAGAAAGACTGAAGAAAATGGTGTTGGCTGGTTCTTTTATACCCCTGTCACACTGACGTCAGGAAAGAAGTGACGACATCCAACGCCGGACCTAGACTTTGGAATTCGGCCGACCGAGGACCCGCCTGACGGCAGGAAAACCCATCTGTTATGACTGCAGCTGTATGCACAATGAACATCAGGAAGACAGCGGTGGATCAAATGGAAGGTAGGCAGAAATGCCTGACAGAAGCGTTTTTACAGACGACTGCGCCAGCCCTGCTTTGAGAAGCTCACACACATAAGATAGAATGAGAGGAATGGCCATTCGATAATGGTCCTGATTCTTCTTGTGGCACCACACAGAAAAATTTTGCTTTCATTTAGAAATACAGGATTTTGTATTAGCAAGTTTTGAGCCTCCTGTGGCACATCCTCTGAAAACTAGTGCCTAAAAGGCAGGAAAATCTGATCACCCAGAGGGTTAAATTCAGAGTCTGATGAACTAGAGATTCCTTTTGCTGTGTGATGAAGTCCCTACTGTAAGGTAACTGGTGGTGATTGCCCTTGGCCAGATGAAAGAGAAGCGGGAACCCATGGTCTCTGGGCCAGGAGTCACCAGCAAGATTTTTGGCTTGTCCTTTTTGATTTAAAGGAGAATCCTGGGAATCAGAGATACTGAAAGGAAAGCATATAGTGATCTCCCCATCCAGCAAAATGCCATGTTGTTTACACTCCCAAGATTCTGGGCATGGAATCCCTGAATAAAATAGCCTGAACTGCCGGTTCTGATTGAAGGCAAAGAGATGTATCTGAGGAGTACCCCCACTGATGGACAATGTGGAGGAAGATATGTGAGAGTCCATCTGGAATCTGCTCAAGTAATTTGTCACAAAATTGTTCTATGAAGGAATGTAAACTGCTTGAAAAGACAGATTGTACTGCATAGCTGTGCCCCAAGCATTCATTACCAATCTGCAAAGGTAGTACAATCTTGCCTCACCTTGCTTATGTACCACATAAATGTGGTGTTGTCTGTAAACATTTGAAGAGTACCTGGAGAGATTGTGAGCCTAAAATCACCTCTTTCATCTCCCTGATATTTATGTGGTCCTTCCTGTACTTCTTGGACAGTAAACGCAGGACCTTTATATTTACAAAACAAGTTCCCCAAATCGGATCTAATGCACCTGTGAAGGGGTCTTGAGAAAAAGAAAGCACTTAAAAGTTACCCTTGGACTGAGTGATATTTGGGTGATGTATCAATAAAACCTCCTTTTGATGAATGGCAGTAGAGGAATTGGGAAGTTCAGAGGATGAAAATGCTGCAACCAAACTGATATGAGACACCAATGAATCTCCATTTTGTGGAGTTTGGCCCAAGGAATCATAAGAATAGTAGAAGCCATAAAACCCAGGTCTCTCAAGATTTCTCTTGTTGAGGTTACAGCTAAGGGAAGAAGGGACTAAAAGTATTCCTTTATGAAAATCACTTTTTTTCCTAAAGAAGAAAGGCAGTCATTGCCACAAGATTGTATTTATTTAGCCTTCATTGAACGGGTTGGTCCCTCTAGACTAGTGACCATTTCTCGGGGGAGACTGGAGGTAGTTTTTTTTATACTACATGGGGAAATTTGGCCAAGGCATAGGAGAAATTCACATACTTGTTTCGATAGGTGCCATGGTATATTTTACATCCACCTAAGCTTCTACCAACTTAAACAGACAGGCCTTTGGTTTAACAACTCACCCAAAGGACAGCACACTCAGAAATGTTGCAGCCTTACTAATGCTGCACTGCAGTGTCAGCAATCCGATGATCTGGAATGGAAAAAGAACCCATAGCCTTCTGGTCTTCACATTTGAGCCTGCAACCTGGAAATACCAGATCCTGGGAGAAAACCAGATTAGATTTTTTTGATGTTTAGAATGAATCTCAAAAACAGCAGCAGGTTGAGTGTAAGGTTGTGATCTAGAAGAAGCTTCTCATTGGTTGAACCCTGAAGAAAAAAAATTGTTGTACTTCAGGAAAATATAAATTCCCTAAGTCTGCAAACAGCAACTACTGGAGCTAGGTACTTTGGGAAAACACTTGGTGCTGTAGAGTCCAATGGACAAATCAAAGAATTAAAAGAAATATTCCAAAACAGAAAACATTAAAAACTTCTTGTGGCCTGCATGGAATCAGAATACAAAAATATACATGATTTAGGCCGAAGTTTACTAAAAGGCTTGAGCAGAATCATGAGACGTAAGGACTGCAGAATAAGCATTCTGAATTTTAAAACTCTCAGAAAAAAAAGTTGAGCCACAGAATGAGTCGCCATTTTCCTTCTTTTCTGGGTACCAGGAAAAGTCTGGAGTAGAAACTGGTTCCCTTTTCCCAATGAGAGACTCGTTCTATAGTACTTTGGAGAAGTAACCAATTCAAAATATGAGAGATTAAATGGAGCTGGCTTGATGGGACATGAGGGATAACATCTGTGCGAAAGAGAAAGCCATGACATAGTGTAGCCACTCTGAATGACAGAAAAAGCCCAGTGATCTCTGTGATTAATTCCCACACTGGAAGGGATATGGATAGTTTCTTTCAAAGTGGGATTAAGGGTAGACCAAGGTGGGTAATCGAAAGGAAGCTGGTTTTGTCAGGAAATGGGAAGATGCTTAATTATCTGTTTTTACTTAGAAGGAAGAGGAATTTGAGCATAACAAGGAGGGTTTAACCTCTGACATACCTCAGGGAGAGAACATCGTACCTTCCTCTTGGAAAAGAATCAGGGAATGCCACTGGATCCCTCTGAAATAATCAGCCTTGGTTCCCCCTTCACTGAAGAAGCAGCTGTCGGATTGGTCAGGGTGGACATGCTAAGGGACAATGCCCTGTTGGCCTCCAGCAGGGTCACAACAGAGGAAGCAGCCAAAGTATCCTGAGAGTCATCAGGAGAGACAGTTGAGGCATTTGGGTCTGATCAGATAGCTGAAATATCAGATTATTTTTTCAAGTTTCTTTTTTGGCTGATGTGTAATGGGACATCTGAGCAAGAAGGGTCGGTACCCATTCTGAGGTGCACAAGCTCTTGGAATCTATGATTTTCCAAGTAAATGTTAAGAAATGACAAGTAGCTCCTGAGGGTCTTAGCAGAAAATTATTGGAAAACAAACTTTTTATAATCATGATAGGCTCCTACATAACATTTGAAAAGGATTGGAAAACAAACTTTTTATAATCATGATAGGCTCCTACATAACATTTTTCCTTCTTAGTTGAAAAAAGATGTTAATTTTTGAAAGAAAAAATGAAGATGATGATGTTTCCCCAACAGGGATACTTACCTGTCCAAGACAAGTGGAACTGGCAATAACTGTATATATCAAACAGGTTGACAAAGGATCACAGTTTCAGTGTTCGTGCTGGTGGCCAAGAAAGTTCTGTGGTGCTTTGCATTTGTATATCCTTGGTGTACCACATAGCCTTGGCAGGCTTTGGTCATATGTTGTCCCTATGGCGCAAGAGGATGACTTTTAGCTGGATCACAGGAAGGACATAGGGTAGTATGGAAATGAGTAAGGTACTTCAAATTAAATAAGATAAAAATATAGTTCCTTGAGGTTGGAATTTGAAGGAGTTTTAAATGCTGCACAAGTGCTGGAATTCAGGAAGACAAGGAGTAGAGTACTACTTAAACTAATTTCAGTATTAATAGAGGTTAGTGATAAACTACCGATGACAATAAGATCAGCAAGCAGTGCACTTAGAAAACAAGAGTTAAAATGTATGGTAGTGGATAAAATGAGGCAAAATTAGGTCAAAGGCAGAGGAGGAATTAGATAACAAATGTCAGGCATATACATGTTTATTGCCAAGGCAAGCTAAGTATTCTAGGAAATTTAAAGTATTTGTCTTTTTCTTCCCTCTAAGTAGCGCCCATCACCCTCCATCTCATCACAAGTTCATAGGCAACTACTAGACAGTCTGCAGACCATTACAAAACTAGTCAACAACCCATATTCAAAAGTTCCCTCCAGCCTCAAGGACAGCAAGACTAACAGACTAGAGAAAGACTTCAGGCTGCCACCAAATTTAGATATACTAAGAAGGCAACAAGGGTGCTACACATGTAGTGGAAATTTGTTCCAAAGGTGGGGAAGATACTGGGGTGTGAATCTATCATGCCAACATGTCTTACTTACCTGTTGCTGATAGTTTAGTTCCCTTAACTGGGTACTTAAAGAACCATGTTAGCTGCAAGGTAATGGCTGGAGTGAGAGATTACACACAGATCCCCAAGAAGAAATCTATAACAGAGTACAGAGAGAAGGGTGCCAGTCTGTTCTGATATCAAGGATTGTTTTAGGCCATTGTAGGCCACTGATCTTTTTAGCTATGAATCTCTTTGGGCTCTCAAGCTGAGTGATATATTTACAGACAAAAACATGCCAAAAGGGGCATTATGTTCAGTAATGGATCAAATTAGGACTGAGTAAAAAGGGCAGTAATACTTCTTTGGAAATTAGATGAGCCAGATGGGGTTTCTGAACTACTTATTGTAAATACATTATAACAGTGTATAAAGGAATGGTCCTTTTCATCGAAGTTGAACACCTGCTGTACTGTTCCATCTAAACTGTAGTATTTTAATTGTTATTCATTTTTATAGTATAGTTATAATGTTTTTACAAATGTACTGTGCTCTTTTTTTAAACCTTTATGTATTGTATTCTACACTATACTGGAGTTTTATCCCCCAGTTGTCTGCTGAAAAAGGATCTTCATGATCTAGGCAGACTTTCCTGGTTAACAAATGTCAATAAATATTTCAGGAGATAATAGTCAAAAGATAATCAACAAGGACATCCATGTCCCTTATGATAGTGTCTGACTGGAGGGTACATCACTTACATGGTACGTGAAAGTGTCTTGTTACCAAAAGAAACTGTGCTTCATTTTTCATATTTAATTAAAGACCATTAACTTTATATCAGTTGTTAACATGGTCTTACCCATGTTAGAATAATTGCTATTAACTTTGAGTAATGGTTCCTCTAAATCCTACAATGAAAGTTCTTTTCCAAATAAACTGTATTTTGTTATTGCTTTTGTCAGATAAATGATTTAATCAGAATAACAACTAAATGTGATTTTGAATCTTAAATACACATTGCTTGATGAGTTTCTATAAACCAATTAAATAACTGAATAGTTTATTATCCATGACATCAATCCCATTTAAATTAAAGTTGTGCAGTTATGCAAACAACTTCTTCTTTCGGCTGCTCCTGTTAGGGGTCGCCACAGCGGATCATCTGTTTCCATTTCTTCCTGTCCTCTGCATCTTGCTCTGTCACACCAATCACCTGCATGTCCACTCTCACCATACACATAAACCTTATCTTAGGCCTTCCTCTTTTCCTGTTACTTGGCAGCTTCATCCTTAGCATCTTTTTCCCAATATACTCTGCATCCCTCCTCAGCACATGTCCAAACCAACGTAATCTTGCCTCTCTGGCTTTGTCTCCAAACCTTCCAACCTGGGCTGACCCTCTAATATACTTATTCCTAATCCTGTCCACCTTCGTCACACCCAGTGCAAATCTTAACATCTTTAACTCTGCCACGTCCAGCTCTGACTCGTGCCTTTTTGTCAGTGCTACTGTCTCCAACCCATATAACATAGCTGGTCTCACTACCCTCTTGTAGACCTTCCCTTTCACCCTTACTGGTACTCGTCTGTCACAAATTACTCCTAACACTATTCCCCACCCACTCCATCCTGCCTGTATTCTCTTCTTCACCTCTCTTCCACACTCACCATTACTCTGAACTGTTGATCCCACGTATTTAAACTCATCCACCTTTGCCACCTCTACTCCCTGCATCTTCACCATTCATCTATCCTCCCTCTCATTCACACACATATATTCTGTCTTAGTCCTACTGACCTTCATTCCTCTTCTCTCTAGAGCATATCTCCACCTCTCCAGGGTCTCCTCCACCTGTTCCCTACTCTCACTACAGACCACAATGTCATCTGCAAACATCATAGTCCCCGGGGACTCCTGTCTGATCTCGTCTGTCAACCTATCCATCACCACTGCAAATAAGAAAAGGCTCATAGCTGATCCTTGATGTAATCCCACCTCCACCTTAAATGCATCTGTCACTCCCACCGCAGACCTCACCACTGTCACACTACCCTTGTACATATCCTGTACCACTCTTACATACTTCTCTGACACTCCCGACTTCCTCATACAATACCACAACTCCTCATTAGGCACACTGTCATATGCTTTCTCCAAGTCCACAAAGACACAATGCAACTCCTTCTGACCTTCTCTGTACTTCTCCATCAACACTCTCAGAGCAAACATCGCATCTATAGTGCTCTTTCCTGGCATGAAACCATAGTGCTGATCACCTCCCTTCTTAACCTAGCTTCCACTACTCTTTCCCATAACTTCATGCTGTGACTGATCAATTTAATCCCTCTGTAGTTACTACAGCTCTGCACAACACCCTTATTCTTAAAAATCGGTACCAAAACACTTTTTCTCCATTCCTCAGGCATCTTCTCACTTTCCAGGATTTCATTAAACATTCTAGTTAAAAACTCCACTGCCATTTCACCTAAACACCTCCATGCTTCCACAGGTATGTCATCTGGACCAACAGCCTTTCCATTCTTTATCCCCTTCATAGCTATCCTTACTTCCTCCGTGCTAATCCACGGCACTGCATGATTCACTATTCGCACATCATCCAACCTTCTCTCCCTCTCATTCTCTTCATTCATCAGCCCCTCAAAGTACTCTTTCCATCTGCTCAACACACTCTCCTCACTTGTATGTTTCCCTCATTATCCTTTATCACCCTTACCTGCTGCACATCTTTACTAGCTTGGTCCCTCTGTCTAGCCAATCGGTACAGGTCCCTTTCTCCCTCCTTAGTGTCCAACTTTTCATACAACTCTTCATACGCCTTATCCTTAGCCTTTGCCACCTCTCTCTTTGCCATGCACCTCATAATAATTAGAAACAATGACAGGCTATTACCGACCTTGCATGTTGAAATTATGCACCTCAATGCATGGATACAGAGAGACTTGTTGTTTACCAAAGATGAATATAAAAATAAATATTTTTTCTCATGAAAGAAATAGATGAAAAAGTGCCCCCCCTCAAAAACGGGGTAAAATACAGACAAAAAAGATTATGTGAATGGGAAGGCTTATCAGGCACCTAAAGGAAAAGTCTTCCACAAAGTTACAGTACATGAAATGACTGGATCAGGGCATGGTGGCACTGCAAATGAGATAGATGGTGGCCAACCTAGGGTTAATTTTGATACCTCACAGTAGGGGTAGGATTTTCTCTCCATTAAGGAGATCCAATCAGCTAATGAACAAAGAGGTGGTGTCACACCAAGACCCCAATATTATCGCTGAGGTGTGAGACTCCACCGAGGGAGGGAAGAGGGCGAAATGTAAGAAGAAATTAATCAATACCCCCCTCCAACCACCTGTATACCCCTGATATTACTGAAAAGGATGGTGTGATTTTTTTTCATATAAAGGGTTATGAATACCAGTCTGCTATCATTAAACACTAAGTGTTTAATGATAGCAGACCTGAATTCATAACCATTCATTTTTCCTTGTTCATTAAGGAGTTTACTTTTTCTACCTACCTACAAAACTGATATTAGTGAAGTTATGATTGATTTTAAGCTATTCCTGAGAAAAAATAATTTAGCTACCATGTTTGGTGATCAAGGAGCTTGTAGTAATTACAACAACTTAAAGACAGTGTTTATAATCCCCCAGTACATCCAACATTAGCACATTTTGAAAAAACTAGTAGTAGAAGCTGATGTTAGAAACTACCTAAATGAAAAACGTATATGGGTTTCCAATTTAGATACAGGAAAAAGGAAAACCTTATACGATTTGAGCAGAAATAAAGAGCTAAGAGTCATGAAACCAGATAAATGTGGTGGGGCAGTGATTGTGGGCATTGAGATAAAATATGTAACCCCCACACACACACACACACACACACACACACACACACACACACACACACACACACACACACACACACACACACGCACATATCAAAACAAGCATTTTTGGGGATAAGCCCCCATGCACCACTCACAAATGTAGGAAAAGCAGTTATCCCCAATACAGCCCCCAACAGCCTTTCACAAAGTGATCTCACAGTGCCTATATTTAAATTATATGGCCTACAAGCAAATGTAGTCAATCACTTGTGTTGGGCAGTCAAAAACAGTCAAATGGCTGATCAACTGTGCAGATTCAGGGCATCTACAATACAAACACACTATGGCAATAAAAGTGCATATCCTGTAAATCTTACTAGGAACTGCCTTTGGCAATCAGATTCTTAAGTATTAGAAATACACACAAAAACAAAACAAAACGGGAATTAGGCTATTACTTCAGAGAAACACACTGCAATTAAACTACTGGCAAAATTATGCAAATACTCCATGGATCATTTATTGGAATTCAAAGTACTACACAAGGGGTACTAATTTCCGGAGCAATACAATAATCTAATTGATAAAATGAACACTATACTACTGACTAAGTCAAATAAGAAGCAAAAGATATGACACTATCTACAAACACATGCTAACTTGTACATGTTTCTTTCAACTTAGCTACGGACCTCAGTCTCGCAGCAATACTAGATTTCTGATTGCCTGACTGCAGAGAAGGCACAGCCGAGCATCTCCTGCAAGTTTTCAGCAAAAAGGTACTTCATATATCTCTCCAACTGAAGTTATACATGAGCAGTAAAGTACAGTTGTGTACACTTACCATAAATGTAGATGTTCGAGTGTATTCACTGTTGCAGTCATTACATTTAGGTAATCCTGCTGGCAGGTTGACCTCAGCCGGCCTGAATTCCAAAGTCTTGGGTCCTGTGTCGGCTGCTGTCGCCCATTCCCTGACGTCAGATCGTCAGGGGTATAAAAGACGCCACTTTCTTCAGTTTTTCTTGCTCCAGATGTCAGATGCCCCCCCAAAAGGGTAGCCAAACTTTATATACATATTCATAAATACAGCAATATAAATTTTACCTTCATCTATAAGCAAATGCACCACACAGGTAGTATAAATCAGAGAAGGACAGATAAGATCCTAAAGAAAAAAGGGGGAAGGTGGGTGGGTAACCTGGACTGCAACAGTGAATACACTTGAACATCTATATTTATGGTAAGTGTACACAACTGTACTATGTTCTTCGTGTTTCACTGTTGCAGTCATTACATTTGGGTAGAGTCCCAAAGCTATGGTTGGGAGGCTGGAACTAGACAGCAGGAGGAGCAGCTATGAGGCCGTGCAGGACTGCAGTGACAAAGCCAGCCCTGGATTTAGAGTAGAGTGGCAGCTGATAAAGTTTTGTGAAGGTGTGCACTGAACTCCAAGTAGCCGCCTCTAAAATGTCTCTGGTTGGTACTCCCCTGAGAAAGGTTGCTGAGGTGGCTGCAGCTCTGGTGGAATGAGGCCTAATGCCCTTAGGCACTAGTTTGCCATGGTGTAAGTAGCAGAAACTAATGCAGTGGCCTAACCACTTAGAAACAGTCTGCTTTGAGATAGGCTTTCCTTGCGATCCTGCAGCATATGCCACTAATAATTGCTCTGTCTTCCTGAAAGCTTTGGTTCTGTCCAAGTAGAATCTAAGCTGCCTGTGTATGTCCAAAGAATGCAGAATTCCCTCCCCTTTGTTCTGTGGATTTGGGTAAAAGGTTGGCAGATGAATGGCTTGGTTAAGAGTCACACTGGACACTACTTTAGGCATAAATGTTGGGTTTGTCCTCAGGGAGACCCTGTCTGGATGAAAAATGATGAAAGGTTCCACAGCCATGAGCGCCTGTAGCTCTGAAACCCATCTTGCAGAAGTAATTGCTAAGAGCAGAGCTGTTTTCCAAGATAAAAACTTCATATCAGCAGTAGTAACTGGTTCAAAAGGAGGCAGTGTGAGCTTTTCCAAGACATAGTTGAATTCCCAAGCAGGTATTGGTAGTCTCCTTGGGGGCCTTAACTTTTTGGCTCCTCTGAGGTACTGCCTTAATAAAGGGTGAGAAAAAAGTGGTGGCTCTGTATTGTAATGAGCCGAAATGGCAGAGGCATGAATTTTAATTGATGAAAAAGATAGGCCCCTGTCCAGCATCTCAGTTAAGTATTGCAAAATCTGAGGAATATTTGGTACTGCTGTATCAGTTCCTTGTGCCTGGTTCCAGGCACAGAATCTCTTCCATTTTCCAGCATAAAATTTTCTAGTACTAGGCCTTCTGGCTTCTAGAATGACATCCATCACAGCTTTGCTGAGTGGTGTTTTTTGTATGACTACATTATCCTCCATGCTGCCAAGTTTAATGTCCTGAGTTGGCTGTGCAGGATCTGATTGTTTTGCTGGGACGGTAGTCGAGGTATTTGAGGTAAGGTCCAAGCTGGGTATAGAGACAAGTTCCTTAGTATTGGATACCAGTACTGGCGGGGCCAGTCTGTGGCAATCAGTATCATCTGTGGCTTCTCCTGTCTGACCTTTAGGAGCACCTTGGGGAGGACAGGCAGTGGAGGAAAGGCATATACTGATAGGATTTTTCCAGCTGAGGGATAGGGCATCCACTTTCCATGCTTGTCTGTGATAAGTCCTTGTGCAGAATCTTTTTAGTTGGTAATTGAGAGGGGAGGCAAATAGATCTATGTCCGGGCATCCCCATTTCCTTGTTATCATGCTGAAGACTTGTGGATCCAGCTTCCACTCGTGGGAATCCATGAGGTTTCTGTTTAGCTCGTATGTCAGAGTATTTTCCTTTCCTGGCAGGAATTGTGCCTGCAGCTGTACTTGGTAAGTCAAAGCTGTGTCCCACAAAGTCATGGCTAGTCTGCAAAGGGAGAAAGAATGTGTGCCCCCCTGCTTATTTATATACCACATGACCATGGTGTTGTCTGTCTCTATCAGTAGTTGTCCCGATTGAAGTAGGTCCTTGAAGGTTGTCAGTGCATTTTGAACAGCTAACATCTCTTTTTGATTGATATGTAGATGCATTTGGTTTGTGGACCATGTGCTCTGAATGCATCTTCCTGCCATGTGGGCTCCCCAGGCATAGTCTGATGCAACCGTTGTTAGTGTCTGCCTGGCTGGAGGTAGTGTGAATGGCTGTTCCCTTGTTCTGGTGACAAGCTTTTGCCCATTATCAAAACTCCTGTTGCAGGCAGGGAATGACAGTAATGACTGTTTCTAGGCTGTGGCAATGTTGAATCCAAACACTTTTTAGGTACCATTGAAGTTTCCTCATATGCAGTCTTGCATATGGAATTAGTAGGATGCAGGAGGCCATGAAGCCCAAAGCCTGCAGAATTTTTCTTGCAGATAACTGGGCCTTTGTTGCCAACATTTTGAAATAGGTAGTCAATTGCCTTTTGTTTGTCTGGCGTGAGATAAGCCATCTGGGCAGTTGTATTTAAGCTTGCACCCAATAATATTATCTCTTATGAGGGTACTAGTTTTGATTTCTTTTTGTTGACTGTCTACCCTAGGCATGTTAGAAGTCTTTTTACAAATGCAAATATTGAAGTAGAATGTCCTTGTTCTCTGCTTGAATGAGACAGTTGTCCAAGTAAGGATATATTTGTATTCCTCTTTGTCTGCAGAATGCAATTACTGGTGCCAGGCACTTTGTAAAGACCCTGGGCACAGTAGATAAGCCAAAGGGCAGTGCAGAGAATTGGTAATGCATTGAACCAGCCCTGAATCTTAGGTATCTTCTGCATGATTGTCTGATTGGAACATGCAGGTATGCCTTTTTTACATCTAAAGTCACAAGCCAAGCATTTTTGCCCAGCATGGGCAGAAGTTGCTGCAAAGTCAACATTTTGAATTTCGGAATATCCAGGAAAGTGTTCAGAATATATAGGTCCAGTATCGGCCTCCAGGCCTTGTCCTTTCTGGGTAACAAGAACAGTGTTGAGTAAAATCCTTGTCCCTGCTCTTGCTCTGGTACTTGTTGAATGGCCCCCATGTCCATGAGGGATGAGACTTGGTTTTGTGCCTCTGCCCATTGACTTTTTGGCAGATATGGCCAGCCATTTGCCTTTGGCAGAGTATGGAAATGGAACTTGTAGCCTTGTGACACTATGTTTAGAACCCACTTGTCCTGGGTTATGATGTGTCAATTTTGAGCAAAAAGTGCTAATTTTCCCCCTAAGTGTGCTGCCAGAAGATAAGTGCTTGGTGCTGGCAGGGGGAAGTAATTGAGATTGTTTTCTGTATGTTTGTGATCTATCTTCACCAGCTTTGGAGGTAGAAGCCCCCCATTGCTTGGGCCTATAAGAACCTTGCGCCTGGGATCTGCCCCTAGGGCGTCTGGATCTGCCCCTTTGAGGTCTGTCTGACACAGGAAAGGACCAATTTTATGTAGGCCAGTGTCTACTAAACCTAGGTGGCCATAGCCGGTTTTTGCAACCAGCGAAACCCTGCAGTGGGGGGCCCTCCTGGGGGGGCCTCAACCACATATCTTGATCTTGTCTTTTGTAACATGTCTGTGTCAAAAAAAACAAAATCTAGTACATAATCTTGTATACTTAATAAAGCAGGTAAGTAATAATAAAATATAATTTATCTCCTACAAATTCAAACATCTTTTTGTATAGTATTTTGTCACATTTTGTATTTATTTCATTAAATAATTTATTTTTACCATTAATGAATGACATAATGCCCCTGATAAGTTAATATGGTGGACATTAATTAACAACTTCTACTAACAAAGTAGCTTGTACCAGTTTTGCTGGGGCTGGGGACTGTGGCTAATCATCAATCCCATGTTGGGGGGGACCAAAAAAGGCACTTGGTTGGGGGAAAAATGAGGAGAAAAAAAATGTAATAAGTTTCAATTATACTCTTTAACAAAGGTACTGAACTGAACTATGACCCTGTTAGGACAAAGCTGTAATGAACATAAGCAAATAAGCACTACAGAAATCCCATCATCAGAGATCTGATTCCAAACTGTGGAGTTTAAGAAGAGCTGAGTTCTACAATAATAGATCTAATCTCTCTCTCTTTTTTTATACATACATCTTTTACACATACTCTGATGCTGTAACTCTAACATAAATCTTGGAATAATTCTGTTCAGTGATAAAAATAATATAAATAAGTGAAGTAATATAATACACATTTTTTTAAACAATTTTAAAAAGTTACTAATATAACACATTTTGCATCAACACACATTTTTAATAAGTGATATAAAACAACTGGATTTATGACAGAGCAAAATTTATATGAAACAATCAAAAAATAATATCTATAAAATAAAAAAAAAAAGTGAATAAAAGTGTTTTTGCTGCTTTACTGTTGACTACTAAACTGTGCAGTACTGCTAACATAATGTAGTATGCTGTGTAAGGTAATGTACTTGCTTTGCTGTATGTACTAAAATTAGCATTGCTGTGGTGTGTGTAATGTACAATATCAATTATTTTATCAACATATGCAAGAACAATGCAATTACACATCATTCTTCAGGTATATATTAATAATGTAGCTAACAAGTGATTATATTTCAAGTAAAAGTAAAACATAAATATATATCAAAGAGCATTCACAGATCTAGACTGCATAAGATCTCTGCCCAGACTAGCATACCTATTACACATAATTGGATACAGGAGGCTTGACGAGGGGGGACCCTAAAAGCTGTTTCAGGTTGAGGAAAAAGAGGAAAAAGAAAAGAGAACTTCATTTTCTTTCTTTTTCTCAAGCCACTCTTTTAGCCTGAACCTTATTAACAAACATATAACTGATAGGATAAAGATGTTAATAGCACAAAAACATCAAATCCATGTTTGTGCTAACATTTGTACCCACAGATGTTGTGCTGACAACTACCTGTGAGTTTATGGGACCCTTTCATTTTGTTAAGCTCCTCAAGGGAACTTTGAGAACAACAAAGAGAGTAGTATACAAAGTAGGAAGAATAATTCACTTAGCAGCAGTAATGTATAATACATTATTGCAATCATTATTTATTATCATTTTCCTTACAATCATTCATTTTTTACACAATCAAACATCAGCCACATATACAGCTGGTTGCCAGTATTTTTAGGATCAATGAATATCATATGAAGTCATTATCTATTTCAGAAGTTACTTGAAAGTGACTGTCTCCCCCATTCCAATCTCTGTGAGGCAGGATTCCTAGACCCAGAGGGTTATTTTGACAGATTATATTGGTTTTTTATTTGATTTATAGGCATTGTATATTCCTTAATTTTTTTTGTCAGATTTGATATTTTGAAATTGTTTTTTTTTACTTGGACTTTATGTTTTTCACTTAAGATGTTTTTTCTTCATTTAATTACTTTTTGTCTTTTTTGAAAGCTTTTTAAGACTGAAAAATTTTGTTCTTAGGCAATGCTTTTGTGTAGTTACTGCTTGATTGTCTTTTAAGTTGCTGGTCTTATTAATTAAAGATGGGCTTAAAAAGAAAAGTTCAAAAGAAATTATTGAGTTAAACAAGAAATTAAGAAAGTTTAATCAATATAGATTAAAAGAAAAACAAATCAAGCAAGCAAAATTTAAAAAAGCACTTTAATCATCAAAATATCATTGTGCAAAAAAAAAAGCAAAAAAAGGTAAAAAAGCAAATGGAGAAAAAATAAAAAGTTAAGGGGGAATAAGAAAAAAGAAAAAAGGGTGAGTTGAGAGGCTGAAGAAGAAGTAATGTTTGGGTTTTTGAGCATGAGATGGGGGGAAACAGAGGGGAAGTGTAAGGTAAGTTTTTTTTTGGTAGGTGTGATTACACAATTGTGTACATAAATCCTTTGACATAAAGTTCTCCCCTGTGTACATCATGCTGTGTTAAAGTATCCTTGTTACAGTATAGTTGCCATGAACTGTAAATTAAAATGTAGCAGCATTCTGAACATGATGGATAAGTGGTGGCCGTATGCCAAGACATACTTAGGAACAAGTCAGCCTGGGGGGACCTGTAGGTGGCTGTACTTGTAAGAAATCTTTGACAGTTTGCATAGATTTAGCTTCGTCCTCCATTTTCTTTAACACCTCTTCTGCGTTAACACCAAACAAAGTATCATGCTGTAAAGGTGCATCTAGTAAATTTTACTTTAACATGATCAGGCAGATTTTGTTCCTTTAACCAAGCATGCTTCCTAATTACAGAACCCATAACTGCGGCCCTGCAGGAGGCCTCCAAAGAATCAAAACCACATTGCAAAGTATGTTTTCCAACTTGTTCTGCTGCATATAATAAATCCTGCATTTCCTTGTTTTCTGCACATTCAGAATTTAACAACATTTTCTGTTTAAGCAATCCCATGACATGTTGCTGATACTTAAGCATATGAAATTGACAGTTTAAGGCCCTTATAGCCAACGTTGCAGATGTGCAAACCTTTTTCCCCATCTATCCAGTGCCCTTGAATCTCTGTCAGAGGGGGTTGGGTTTTTTTCAGTGGAAGCCTTAACTCCCTTTGGACCCTGTAAAATTGTTTCTGGGACAGCAGCAGGGTTTCTAAAAAGAAATTTGTGAGAGTCAGGAACCCTGTAATATCTGTCAGGCTTAACAGGAGCTGGGGGTAAGGAGTCAGACTAGACTCCGAAAATACATCATCTACAATGTCTAACACAGGTGGAATGGCTAGAGGCCTGTGCTGAGGTAGTAAAAGAAAATCACTGAGCCTCTTTTTAGATTCTGAAAAATACTGGCTCTCCCAGCAGAAATGCTCCCTCATGGTATGCAAGGTTTCCCCAAAGGAACAGTCCTCAGGAGGAGATGCTGAAGGTATAGATTTCTTCAGCATCAGAATCCTCATAGGGGGGGGAAGAGAATATTCCTGATCAGAAGAGGAATCAGAAGAAATAGAAACCTGATCTGAAGATTCATAGTCAGTGTCTTGCCTAGGCCTCTTATCAGGAGGGGGATGGGAACCCCTGATCAAGGTAATCAAGTCTTCAGCCATTTTGAGCATCTGTTTTTTGGGCATAGAGGCCTGTCCACATGGCTCTTGAGTTTGTTTCCTTGCTTTAGAAGGTGCTTTAGTATTTGCCTTTGAAGCTGAAGTCGTTTTAATGTAAAGATGTTTAGGTCTGAATACACCCTCAGAAGCCAGTACCTAATAAGCGGGTCCGGACCCATTGGAGGGATTAGCATCCGAGACTCCAATACCTTGAGTATCCAGTGGCATGGCCGACTCCACGTGGGAGTCGGTAGCGGCCTGTGACTCTAAAGTAGCGGGCATCAGAGGCTGCGAAAGCACCTCACTGAGAACCGGCGACTGGCTTAGGAGAAGCTTCTTCGTTGGTTTTGGGCCTCGGTTGTTTTTCTTTATTCTTTTCTTTGTGTTTTTTGTAAACTCCGGTAGTCGGATGGGTATCCGCCGACTTTTCATGGTAATTAAACCGGCGTCCAAAATAAGCTTAAAGCAAAATCATACCGACGCTTAATAGTGTGTTGGTTAAATCTAGCACAAAACCGACAACGAGTAACATTGTGATCACGGCCTAGGCAAGGAATACAGTAAGAATGAAAATCCTTATGAGGTATTTGCTTTCCACAAGAAATACAATTATTGACTTTTTCTGACATCGGTCTGGACCAAGAAAAAAGTTTCCCCAATGGGGTTACTTAGCTTTACTGAAGACTTCGGATCTGAAACTCAAACACGAAAATCTCGGGAGTCGGCTGACCGGCACTTGCGAACTGCTTCTGCTTTGGTCACCGCGTGGCAAGAAAGACTGGAGAAAATGGCGTCAGCTGCTTCTTTTATACCACTGACGACCTGACGTCAGAGAATGGGCGACAGCAGCCGACGCAGGACCCAAGACTTTGGAATTCAGGCCGGCTGAGGGCATCCTGCCAGCAGGATTACCTACATGTAATGACTGCAACAGTGAAACACGAAGAAATCAGGAAGCAACCAGTTAAGCATAGAGAGTAATCTTTCTAACATGAACAGCCAGACAAACACAGTTAAGAAGGCACTCATTTTGAACAGAGTTAAACTAATGCTAAAACAGCTTAACACAAAGTAATTTTTCTAAAATATTCTCATGTTCCCACCAATGAAGTGAAACTGTTTCTATTGTTGGCAATCTAGCTTTATCAGAAGGTTAGCGGGGAAGGCGGCATGACACAAAAGTAAATTAGCAGTCAGTGCCCTGTTCCGTTCTTGGAAAGTAGGTTGTAGAAGGGCTTGCTGTGTCAAAATCACCTAACACCATTATACATATCTATCAGACATATGGATCATAAAGCACTCATCAACTATGAAGTTACTGCATATAAAGCTGGAGGAAAAGCCTCATCAGTCTAAATTACGGCATTTTTCTGAGAGTAACCCAGATAGCCCGCATGTACACATAGGACTGAAACAAATACCCAATGCAAAGATGAGGGTGTATCTACATTCTGTAGGGAGATTCTACCCCAAATGCAAGTGAGAAGTTAAAAAAAAAAAAAAACTCACATCCAATTTAGATACAGGTATAAAGCCCAAACACTAAGAAGCAGAAAAAAAAAGTGTATCCAAAATGTGCACATTAAAGTGCAAATACCTTTTATCTAAAGTACAAATCCAGACTTTGATGCAAATAGAAGTTATGTACTAACCATAAAGCTGCATCCTTTCATCCAGTTTGTCCCATAAGACTGATAGGCCATCGTGTCACTTGTCAGATCCGATCTGGCATTACTAATGTTCTAGCCTCGAGCTCTTTTAAAACTTTTCCTTCCCATAACCTTCCTGTGTAGCAACTCTCCTCAGATCAAGTTTGCTGCCTACTGCAGAGTACGGATGCTTTGGAAGAGAATAGGAGGTAAGGAAGAAGAGCTTCCGGGCAGTCTTTTCAAGTACTTAGAAAATGACAATTTGGAAAGAGAATGGAGGGAGGGATGTCATGTCAGACAGATTAGGATGAAAGGGTCCAGCATTATAGTACATTCATAGGTTGGTACTAAGCTATCAGCCCTAGGGCCTATACAAGCCTAGCCGTAACAATTCCCTGGCTATTTCTTCCCACAATATTTACTTCCCTGGACCCCTGTCTAGCAGGGCGAGTGACGTGATCCCCGCGGTGAATTTCCTATCTCCCATCCAATCGTCAAGATTCCTTTTGAAGAGGGCCAAAGAGGTGCTCTGCTTGACATGTATGGGCAGTCTATTCCAGAGTCTGGGGAGTCTCTGGGTCAGGAACGTATCACTCCAGCATGTTTTCTTCATTGTGATGACAAGGTTTAGATCCCTGGAGCATGTGCCTCTGAGGGATTTGGATTTCTTTAAGTGTAGAATGCCCAACAACTCTGGGTTTGACATGGCCTTGTATGTTAAGCAGAGATCACCTCTGAGTAGACGATATGCGGCAGAGTATAGCTGGAGTATTTTTTTAGACGATCAGCATAGAGCATCTGCTTTAGGCCTGTGATTCTTTTAGTGAGGTATTTCTGTGGCCTTTCCAGTTGTTGCAAATGTCTTGAGAGGTACATACCAAACGGGGAGCTGTATTCTATAACGGGTCTAATGAGGGATGAGTATAGTTTGACAATGACCTCCTTTTTTCTGAATGAAAAGCCCTTAGTGATGAGGTGTGGTACATAGAAGGACTTCCTGACTGTTGTGGCGATGTGGTTATCAAAGGTGAGACCACTGTCCACCTGTGTCCCTAAGTCTCTTATCACACTTTCAGTGTTTAGTGCAATGCCACCTATGTGGTAATTCATGGGTACATGTTTTTTTCCCAAAGGGGATAAAGTACAGTTGTGTACACCTACCATAAATGTAGATGTTCGAGTGTCTTCACTGTTGCAGTCATAACTGTAGGGTGCTCCTGCCGGCAGGCAGCCCGAGGTCGGCCAGAATCCCAAAGTCTGGGTCCGGCGTCGGCTGTATAAGCTAGTATCCTGACGTCAGTACGCCTTGGTACATAGCCCTCAGCCGACGCCATCTTCTCCAGCCTTTCTTGCCCTAGATGTCAGAAGTCCCCAACAAATCAAAAATGAATCCAACAAGGAAACACAAATACACCACAAATAAGAGAAAAGAGGGATAGGAGGGAGGAAACCCGACTGCAACAGTGAAGACACTCGAACATCTACATTTATGGTAGGTGTACACAACTGTACTATGTTCTTCGTGTTTCACTGTTGCAGTCATAACTGTAGGGTGGAATCCCAAAGCAGTGTAGAGGGGAGGAGGCTTTAGATAGAAGGGGAGGCAAGAATACCCTGCAAGATAGCAGAGGCAAAGCCTGCCCTAGACTTAGAAAACAAGGGGAGATTGTAGTGCTTGGAAAAAGTATGCACAGAACTCCAAGTGGCAGCTTCCAAGATATCCTTGGTAGGGACTCCTCTGAGGAAAGCTGTAGAAGTAGCAGCTGCTCTAGTAGAATGACTTCTAATGGTCCCTGGAAACTGTTTCCCATGATGAGTGTAACAAAATCTGATTCCATAAGCAATCCATTTGGAAATAGTTTGTTTAGAAAAAGGTTTTCCAAGAGAACTAGAGGCAAAGGAAACAAACAATTGGTTAGACTTTCTGAATTCTTTAGTCTTGTCCAAGTAAAATCGTAACTGTCTGTGCACATCCAATGAATGCAAAATCCTTTCCCCTTTACTTTGAGGATTTGGAAAGAAAGTAGGAAGGTGAATTGTCTGATTTAAAGCCACTTTCGAAATCACCTTAGGCATGAAAGTAGGATTGGTCCTCAAGGATACTCTGTCCTGATGGAAAATAAGGTATGGTTCCACAGCCATGAGAGCTTGCAACTCTGAGACCCTTCTGGCAGAGGTCAATGCTAACAAAAGAACAGTCTTCCAGGATAGAAACTTAATATCTGAAGATGCAGCAGGCTCAAAAGGAGGCAAAGTAAGTTTTTCTAAAACATAATTAAGATCCCAGGCAGGGACAGGAGGGGTCCTTGGAGGCCGCAAATTTTAGCCCTCTCAAGAACTGCTTCACCAAAGGATGAGAAAAACAGGAGGATCAGAACTGTAATGCGCAGAGATAGCAGAAGCATGTATCTTAATGGAAGAAAAGGAAAGTCCTTTAGATAAAAGTTCGAAGGTGAAGCAAAATAGAGGAGAGATCAGGAACCTGAGGATCAGAGCCTCGGTCCTGCATCCAAATAGAAAACCTCTTCCATTTAGAGGCATAGGATTTCCTAGTGCTAGGCCGTCTAGCTTCCAAAAGAACATCCAAAACTTGTTTGGGAAGACTAGAGGAAATCAAATTCCTTTGAAGAGCCAAGCTGCCAGGCAAAGGGTCTTGAGATTGGAATGTAGTAACTGACCCTGATGCTGGGACAGAAGCGAAGGGTTCAGTGGGAGAATCCAAGGAGGCCCGAGAACAGGAGCTTTAAGGTTGGATACCAAAACTGTCGAGGCCAATTTGGAGCAATCAAGATGAGGAACTTGGGCTTGTCCTGTTTTATCTTCAGTAGTACCCGAGGCAGTAGAGGAAGAGGAGGAAGGCATATGCTGAAAGGCTTCTCCAGCTGAAGGACAGGGCATCCACTCTCCATGCTGTTTTGTGGAAGGACCTGGTGCAAAAGTGAGGCAGCTGATGATTGAGATGGGATGCAAACAGATCTATCTGGGGACATGCCAAACTGCAGTAATCCTGTTGAACAAGTTGGTGTCTAGCATCCATTCGTGAGGATCTGTAATGTTTCTGCTCAGGCTGTCTGCTAAGAGATTCTGTTTCCCTGGAATGAATTGAGCCTGGAGATGCAGATTCAAATTTAGAGCTGTGTCCCATAACCCCCATAGCTAGTCTGCAAAGGGGGTATGAATGAGAACCCCCCTGCTTGTTGATGTACCACATGACCGTGGTGTTGTCTGTGCAATTAGCAGAGGCCCTGGTTGTAAAAGGTTTTGAAGGCTAAAGGGCATTTTGAACTGCCAACATTTCCTTCAGATTGATGTGCCAGTGAAGATGGTCCTTTGTCCAGGTTCCCTGCTGGCAATTGTCTAGAAAGTGTGCTCCCCAAGTATAATCCGAGGCGTCCGTGGTTAGGATTTGAGTAGGTTGAGGGAGACGAAAAGGTTTTCCTTCGTTTAAAGTGCAAGCCCTGGACCACCAGAGGAACTCCTTCTGGAGGCAGGGGATCAGAGGAATCAGAATATCCAGATCGTGGTAATGCTGTGACCATACACTTTTCAGATACCATTGAAGCTTTCTCATGTGAAGCCTTGCGTTTGGAATCAACAGAATGCAGGAAGCCATGTAGCCCAGAGCCTGCAGGAATTTCCTTGCAGTGAGCTGAGATAGAGTTGCCTAGGTGTTGAAAGTAGAAGCCAGCTGAGTTTGTTTTTCTGGAGTGAGGAAGGCCCTTTGTAAAGTTGTATTTAAGAGGGCTCCCAAGAATACCATTTGTTGAGAAGGGATGAAATGTGACTTTTTTAAGTTCACTGAGAATCCCAGTAGTAGGAGAAGACGTTGAACAAAGTCCAGATGTTGAAGCAGAAGATCTTTGCTGTCTGCCTGAATAAGGCAGTCGTCCAAAGAGGGGTAAATCTGGATCCCCTGAAGTCTGCAGTAAGCCACTACTGGTGCCAGGCACTTGGTGAAGACTCTGGGCGCAGTAGATAAACCAAAGGGCAGAACAGAGAATTGAAAGTGCCTCGAACCTGCCTTGAATCTGAGGAATTTCCTGCGTTCTTGCCTGATAGGGATATGCAAATAGGCTTCCTTTAAGTCCAATGTCACCATCCAGGCGTCCCGAGAGCATTGGAATTAGCTGTTGCAGAGTAAGCATCTTGAACTTTGGAATTTCCAAAAAGGTGTTTAACACAGACAGGTCCAGAATAGGTCTCCATGAGTTTTGTTTTCTGGGAACCAGAAACAGCCTTGAATAGAACCCTTTTCCCATTTCGAGAGTGGAACAGGCTCTATGGCTCTCATGGCCAGAAGAGCATCCACTTGAGTTAAGGCCTCTGACCATTGAAGTTTTGGCAGATCTGGCCAACCGTGAGTCCTTGGCAAAGTGTGAAAGTGGAACTTGTAACCTTTTAAAATCACGTCCAATACCCATCTGTCCTGGGTAATATGAGTCCAATTTCTGTAAAAAGAGACAGTTTTCCTCCGAGAGGCGTCCAGGTGAAGGGGTCCTGAAGCCCAACCGAGAGAGTCATTGAGTTTGCTTTCTTTGAGATTGGGATCTGTCTTCTCCCCTTCTAGGTGAAGAAGCAGTCCATTGTCTAGATCTGTAAGAGGTCTGGCCTTGACCACGACCTCTGGAGCGTCTATATCTTCCCCTTTGAGGCCTGTCAGGCGTGGGAAAGGACCAATTTTAGAGGGCCAATTCCTGGAAAATCTAGGAGGCTGAACTTGCAAGAAATCTTTTACAGTCTGCATGGATTTTGCCTTTTCTTCCATCTTTTAATAACTTCCTCAGCCTTAGAACCAAAAGAACATCTTGTTGAACAGGGGCATCTAATAACTTAGCCTTAACCTGTTCAGGTAAACTTTGTTCACGAAGCCAGGCATGTCTCCTAATCACAGTACCAGAGGCAGCAGCCCTGCAAGAAGCATCCAAAGCATCAAAACCACAATGTAAGCTATGCTTGTTAACCTGTTCAGTAGCATGCAAAACATCCTGAAGTTCCTTATCCTCTGCACAAGCAGGAAGGGAAGCAAGCTTTTGCTTTAAAACAGACAAAAGAAATTGCTGATATTTAAACATATGAAACTGGCAATTTAAAGCCCTTACAGACAGGGTAGCAGAAGTATATACCTTTTTTCCCCACCTGTCTAAAGCACGAGAATCCTTCTCAGAGGAAAGGATTTTTAGAAGTAGCAACCTTAGCAGCCTTAGAACCCCGAGAAATAGTTTCAGGATCTGCAGAAGGGATTTTAAATAAAAATAAATGAGAGTCAGGAACCCTATAAAATCTATCAGGCTAAGAAGGCAGGAGGCATGGAATCAGGATTCAAATTAGCCTCAGAAAAGCATCATCTACAATGTCCAAGACAGGAGGGATAGCTAAAGGCCTATGCTGAGGAAGAAGAAGAAATTCTCTAAGCCTCTTTTTGGAAGCAGAATATTCCTGTCCTTCCCAATGAAAATGTTCCCTCATCTCATGCAAGGTTTCTCCAAAAGAAAAATCCTCAGGCGGAGAGGCCGAGGGCAAAGAATCCTCAGCATCCGAATCCTCATAAGGGGGAAAGGAATAGTCCTGATCAGAGGAAGAAACAGAAGATACAGAAGCCTGGTCAGAGGAATCCAGAGTAACATCCTGTCGAGGCCTTTTCTCAGGAGGGGTGAGAACCCTAATCATTGTAAGCAAATCTTCAGCCATCCTCAATAATTGTTTTTGTGTCTTGGGAGTGGATTCAGAAGCAGCTTGAGCTGAAACTTTATCCTGCAGCAGTTAAAATAGTGGGCCTTGATGGCTCCCCATGGGAGTCCGTATCGGCCATCGGTTCAGAAGTGGCGGACGACAGGGGCTGCAAAAGCGCCTCACTGACGACAGCCGAACCGGACGCTGGCTCCAGCTGCAATGAGTCCTGTTTGGACCTCGGAGGCCTGTCTTTGTCTTTGCACTTCTTTTGAACTCCGGTAGTGTCCGACGACATTCTGTAATTGAAGCGTCTGCCAAAATAATTTAAAGCCCAATCGTACCTGCGCTTGATAGTACGAGAGTTGAACCTGGCACAGAACCGACAACAAGAAAGCGTCGTGGTCAGGGCCTAAGCAAGGTAGACAGTAAGAGTGGAAATCTTTATGAGGTATTTGTTTCCCACACGCTATACAATTATTAACTTTTTCTGACATCGGAGGAACAAGAAAAAGATTCCCCAACGGGCTACTTAGCTTTGAGAAGAGAAGTAAGGACTTCGGACCGACAACAACCAAATCGCTGTTGAAAATCGCCAACCAACGTTTTGCGAGCTGCTTTCCACCGCACGGCAAGAAAGACTGGAGAAGATGGCGTCGGCTGAGGGCTATGTACCAAGGCGTACTGACGTCAGGATACTAGCTTATACAGCCGACGCCGGACCCAGACTTTGGGATTCTGGCCGACCTCGGGCTACCTGCCGGCAGGAGCACCCTACAGTTATGACTGCAACAGTGAAACACGAAGAACATCTATACATTTCTTGGCATAGAGCTTGAGCCCATGGCAATGGCACCAAGCATCTGTTTCTGTAAGGCCCTTTAGTAGAATATCCACATCATTTGGGGATTCAATAATGGCTCCCAGTTTGCAGTCATCTGCAAACTTTGTTAGCCAGAGTCCCTTAGTTTTTATCCTGTACTTCAGAGAAGTAGATGCCAAACAAGAGTAGTCCCAGGATTGAATCTTGAGGTACTCTACTTGTCACTTGTCTGGAGCTGGATTTGGAGTCAGATACTTTTACAGTGTGGGTTCTGTCAGTAAGCCAGTTGGCAACCCATCGAGTGACGTAGGGATTAATGTCCAGCTTAGTAAGTTTATCTATGATTCCAGAGTGGGGGATGGTGTTGAAGGCCTTGGCGAGGTCCAAATAGGCTGTGTGGACCACTTTACCCTCGTCCACAGCTCTGGAGACTGATTCAAAGAAGTCAATCAGGTTCAGGAGACGAGATTGGTCCTTCACAAACCCAAACTGGATGGGGTCCAGTGTTTGAAGGTTGCCAATATCTTTGTTTATAAGTTCCATGACAATACGCTCCATGGCCTTGCAGATCAGGCTCATCAGAATGACGGGGAGGTAGTTCCCAGGATCCAAGGTGGATCCACCCTTGTGCAGTGGGATAATTGTAGCTGTGCGCCACTCAGTGGGCACAAAGCCTGAGGTGAGGCTATGATTAAACATGACACTCAGGTGAGGTGCCAGTTCATTTTGTAGTTCATGTAATACACAGCTAGGGATGTCGTCTGATCCCATGGATTCTGTATTCTTAGCTTTGGAGAGTGCGTTTTTTACCTGTGTGGCCGTTATTACTGGAATTTGGCAATTTTTCAGTATTGAGATGGGCCCTTTAGGGGGTGAAAGGGGGGTGAAGTTGGCAGTGAATCGATCTGCCAGGATATTGGCAATATCCTTGGGATCAGTATATTTAACGCCATTCTGTTGTAGCTCAGAGCAGATCTGAGCAATGTCATTTAGATTCTTGACATAGCTATAGAATGCCTTGTGGTTGCCTTTGGAATCTTTGGCAATTTTATTTTTGTAACTAACTTTGGAGGACTTTATGAGGGATCTCAGCTTCTTACTGAGGCTGGTAAGGGAGTTTTTTGCATCCTGGGATTTTCCTCTTTTCTGCAACAGTTTCTTCCTTTTGTTGTAAAGTTTTCTTATGGCAGGGGACCATCAGATTGGCTTCCTTTTTTTAGGAGGAGAGCGTCTTGGTTCTATTTGGGATGGCACGATTCATGCATGAGTGGATGTGTTTGTGCAGTGCCTTAGTGTAGGATTCAGCAGTCGAACTTTCAGTTCCCATCTGTATGGGTGTCATGACGTTTTTCACTTCTGATTTGAGTAGCATGAAGTTGGCTTTGGAGAAGTTTTTTATGGAGGTTTCCTTACTGGGGGAGTGGGGGAGGGATGTGGATGTCAAGGGTGATTAGCTTATGGTCAGACCTGACCAACGAGGGGGTGACCACAGGTGTGGAGCATTTATTTCCCATGTTGGTAATGACCAGGTCTAGGATATTGGAGCCCCTAGTGGGACTATGGATTAGTTGATCCTGGGCACTGGAATTTATGAATTCCAAGAACCATTGGGCAAAAGTGTGGGTACACGAGTAGTTTTCCTAGTTAATGGCAGGGTAGTTGAAATCACCCATTATTAGGGTGTTTGGTTGTATCTTAATATTTTCCAGTATGTATAGAAAGGTGTAGTGAGAATCTTGGGGCATAGTGGGGGATCTGTAGCAAGCTACAATTTGGACTGCAGTCTTACGTAGTGTTAGTTGCACCTAGAGAATTTCAGATGCATTGTGTAGGGCAACCAGTCTGGTGGTGTGAATATCCTTGTTGAATATGGATACTCCTCCACCTTTAGTGTTTTGGTCTTGGTTTGGTGGCCAACACGTTTGGTAAGAGGTGTAGCCTGGTATTTCATGGGTGCTCTCTGCAGCCTTGAACCAGGTCTCAGTTACTGCACAGATATCGATGTTCTCCATTTTCAGGAGTGCCTCGAGAGTGCATTTTGAGGTTTAGACTTCTAGCATTGAGTAGCATTACCTTCAGATTTTGCATACTTGTACCTGTTATGGTGGTGGTTTTGTCCTTTGAATTTGACTAAAAAAGGCACTATAGGGGTGGCAAGAACCTTAGCCAGCAACCTGAATCACAGGGGTGACAGGTGAAGACCATCTCTGGCAAAGCATCATGGTCTATCGATCATGTTGTCCCAAGCAGACAGATACTGATCCCCTTTGAATGACACCAGAAGCTTAGCCAATTGTTGAAGTCAATCATTTTGTCCTTATACTGTGGTATCATTCTGGGCAAAGGCAGGATGCTACTCAGGGCTAGGATCATACCTGCCTGGGCCACATGATCCGAGAGCTCTTTCATGTCTCTTTTCATGTAGTCCAGGGAGGTACGTCTCAAGTCATTCACTCCAGCATGGACAATGACACAGTCATATTTGTACTTGTTGTGGAGTGACTTGAGTGCATGCATTATGTGGCAGACCCTGGCACCAGACAGGCAGCTGGCTATACTTTTCACCTTGTTCAGCCTGGTGAGTGGGACATCAGTGTGCCTGACTATAGAGACACCTATGACTAAAGTGTTGGGTACGTTGTCTTGCCTTAGTGGCTGTTGTTGGGTGGCACACTGGCATTGTGAGCTATGTGACACTTTGGTTGTGATTGGTGTTTGTTTGTGTTTCAGCTTTGGAGGTCCTTGTTGCTTGGGCAGGTTACTGTTAAGGGCTTCTGCATATGAGGATTTAGTGTTGCTATGTGAAGGTGTTGGTGGTGTGGGTTTAGAAGGGCTATGTGTTGCTGAGGTGTAGTGTGAGTGTTAACCTTTTCCTCTTGACTGTCTAGCACAATCTTGGGTGGAAAGAGCTTTGCTTCCAGTTTGGCTATGTAAGTGCATCTCTCGCAAGTTGCAGTGTTGGGTGGTAGGAGGAGAGGGTTGTCTGTGTACATGAGGCAATTGCTGCATTGCCCCAGTATCCCCAGATTCATCAGGTGGACAGGAGAAATCACTGGAAGCTGACCCTTGGACATACCTGGTTTGGTGCTTTTTGTGTAAAGTACAAGAGCTGTTTTTCCTTACCTTAGCAAGGTACTTTGCAATTATAGGTTGTTTAGTGCCTACGATTAATTTCTCCTTATTAACAAGGAGAGTTGAGTGCTTGTATCAGTTTAAGGCTTCCTACTGCTTTCCAGTAGGTTTTAGAGCAAGTGATAGTCACAGGGATGCTTAAAGGTAAGATGAAAAAAATGGTTTATCCAAAACACTGCAGTGTGGACTACATGAGTTAGGTATGAGAAAGTAGGTAACTTAAAGTTTTACCTCTCTAAAAAGTTAAGTTTTAGTGGAGAGTCACTATTTTAAAACAGCAAGCTAGATTGAAAGGTGGTGGTCACTTTTGTATTCTGGTACTATGGAATACAGTAGGATGGCCAATCAATTGAAATAGTTGAAGGGGAGTGATTTCACAAAATGATAATTTTGCACTAACTCAAACAAGCCAGTAAAAGCAGAGAGGAAATGAGATATATGGTCAAATTAACATAAGGGGCAGGCAACTAGAAAGACAGTGGTGTTTAAGAAAACAACAGTAACCGTAATTTCTGCCTGACTCACAAGAGACAGAGCTGTGGTCTCTTTTCAAGTTTTAATATCCAGTTAAAAGCAGAATACAAGTAAAACACACAGTATTTTACCACTTAAATAGAAGGTTTAGCACCTAGCTCCACCCCCGTAGTTCACAGATGATTAACCTTAACTGACCTGTTCTATCTTATGTGTGAGTCCTTAATTGATCTGTTCTGATTTCTGTCCGACTCACAAGAGACAGAGCTGTGGTCTCTTTTCAAGTTTTAATATGCATTTAAAAGCAGAATACAAGTAAAACACATGGTAAAGAAAACAAATCACAGTATTCAAAATAGAAAAAGGCAATAAAGTAATATAAAATACAACAAATAAAAAGCAAACTAACCTTTCCCTCATAGCAACATGTAGCAGAGGCTGGGTGAGCCTTTCTAGTAAAGCTCTGAAATGTTTTATTTTACCCCTTAAATAGACGGTTTAGTTCCTAGCTCCACCCTCTCAGTTCAGAGATGATTAACCTTAACTGACATAAGTACGTAATTTCTGCATACTCTTCAACCAGTCGATCCAACTAATAAATCACAATCCCAAGTCCTGGCTGACATCATAATATGATGTCCTTGTGGACTGCTGCTCCAAAGGAAACCCTGGAACTGGATATTACATTTGACTTGTAATGTTTCACAAAGGTATGCAATATTATCCAAGTTGCTGCAGCGGACAAGGCTGTGGAAGTAGATAGAGATACTCTGGAGACAGTCTTTGGTTTGACTGGCAAGGACTTGTTATGAGATGTACATATAAAGGAATTGCAGTTAACATAGACATCTAGGCAAGATGACATTAGAAACTTTCCTTCCTAGTCTAGTAGAATCTCAACTATCTAAAAACATCTAGGGTATTCTTAAGGTCTTCTCAGAGACTTCTAGTACATATCACTAAACCAAACAACAAGGCTGGTGACTCCCTCTTTTCTAATATTGTTGGAAAAGCCTGGAATCTCCTCCTCAGTGAACTGTCCTCACTTCCCTCAGTATCATGCTTCAAAAACAAATTGAAAGTGTTCCTCAGAACACAGTGGTTATGCCCCTGTACTAAGCCTGACAAGTTATGTATCTCTTAATACTTTGCTCTTCCTACCCCTTCTACTCATTAACTGTAATTCCTTCCTTATTAACCATAATACTATCTCCCTCTAGATCATATTGATTGTACTAGCATGTTATGTTATGCCTGTATTCTACACTGCTGAATTTACTGTGATAACCTGTAATATGCATTGTAAATACGATTTTTTTTTATTTAATGCTTCCTTATTTGTTATCTTGTTAATTTCATTGTTCTATCTTGGAGCTTATCTCCCCGGGCCTCTACTGAAAATGGACATGCATCCAGTTAGACTAGCCCGGTCAACAAATGTAAAATAAAAATAAATAATATTCTCTCCTGTTGGTATGGTTTAGAAGGAACACATGCAAATGTATAGGTTGATTTAAATTACATTCTGAGGCAAACCTGACCTTATAGAAGACCAGACAGGTTGGAGTGGAAGACATGGCCTGCAATTCTGAAATTCTTTTTGAGGAAGTGACTGCTAAGAAAAACCGGGTTTTCCAAGACAGGAATTTCAGTGGTGCAGAAGAAGCTGGCTCAAAGGAAGTTTTTGTTAAGCCTAAGGTGAAATTAAGGTCCTACAGAGGACCCAGTACTTTAACTGGTGGCTACAAAGAAGGTACCTTTAAAAAGATCTTACACAATTTAATATAATCTATGGAATGAGAGTCAAAGCTATTATGATAGCTGGATAATGATGCCAGTTGAACTTTAATATTAGAGTAACTGAAGCCTGCAGCAAATGAATGAACTTGAGAATTTCAGGAATAGAAGCAGAACAAAAGGTCAATGCCTTGACCAGCTGTCCAATCGGAAAATGTTTTCTTTTGCTTCCATATACTTTTTGTGTGAGTTTGTTTTGTGAGGTAGAAAGTTTGTAAATGACACACTGGGATAAATATAAGTTATATGCTTATCATAACACTACAGCTGTGCTGTTTTCTTCCATCCATCACAACTTATAGGTATATTGGATCTGACTGGATCCAACATCTGCAATCTGTATTTTATTTATTTATTTTATTTTATATTTGTTGACCAGGCTAGTCCAACTGGATACATGTCCATTTTCAGTAAAGGCCCGGGGAGATAAGCTCCATCAAGCTAATAAAACTGAAAAGAATAATAGTGATTAACATCAAAGTACTTGACACAAACAGATTATAAAACAATTCACTACTACTAGAAGCATATTCACACAGTAGAGAGTTTGATATTCATCACATAGAAGGCTAATATCATATTCTAAGAGATAACTAAGAAAAATCTAGTTAAAAATGATTGTAAGGTAGTTTCCAAATTCTACACGCAAAGTGAAAAAAGTTGCTAATATATACATAGTGGACACATGTACTTATAGTATAAATATTGTTATGCAGTTTATACTCTGCGATAGCTTCCCAGAAAGACTAGGCTAGAAACAGAATTAAGGAAGCTTACTGATCCCACTATTTAAGATCTGGGAGAGAGGTACACGGAAAGAGCAGCAATAGAGAGCGATGAGGACATGGAGTGAAAGGAGAGTGTTAGTCTGGGTTAGTACATGTGCATAGCCATTATGTTTTAAGGAGTATTTTTAGTTGCTTTTTGAAAAGTGGTAATGAAGAAAGATGATAGCTCATTGGGAAGCCTGTTCCAGGTTTTCCCCACAGAGTTAGAAAAAAAGAGGCTCGCCTGCTTTACTGTTGGACTTACGGATGGTTACTAGTAATTTATCAGCTGAGCGAAGGATTGTAAGATTATTGTAGGGGGTTATAAGGCTACAGAGTATTACTGGGATGATACAAAATCTTGTGGATGATAGCAAGTTGCTGAAACTGAAGCAGATTTTGCAGTTCCAGCCATCCAGCCATCCTGTAACGTTATAGTACCTCAGATCAAGTTTGCCCACCTACATTCCATACATATCTGTACTTCCAAAAGGAAAGGGGAAGACCAGAGGAAGAGGTCATGGCACAGTACAAACTGTAATTAAGACAATGCTCCAGTGAGGTCCAATACACCCAATCGAAAGCAATACATGTGACAATTTGGTAAGTGGGTGGAGAGAGGTTTGGTTGAGATGAACTGAAGAAGACAACATAAATCTAGTGTTATGTTTAATACATAACTTTTGCATCCAGAGTTGCCTTTTTTTCATCCACCTCAACTCATCCCCATCTACTATAAACCCCAATGAGGTCTCATGAAAGGCTATTCTGGAGGATGTTGGTGCCAAAGGAAGCACAGGACCTAGACTGTAGGACCAGCCTGTAATGTATAACAAATGTATGAACAATAGACCAAGCAGCCCCCAGCACAAACATCATCTATGAGTACTGTGGCAAAGAAAGCTGCAGATGCTGTTACAGCTCTTGCGAGGCAGAGATTGTATTACTTTTGTGTGCAAAGCAAAGGGACTATCAGGCAGTCACCTGGACTGTGTAATGTCAGAAAAAAAACATCTCCCAATTTGATCCTAGAAAAGGAAATGACTAATTGATCAGATTTCCTAAAACTTTTGGTATGATACAAGTAAAATTTCAACTGGCAATGAACAGCCAGCTAATGTAATGCATGTTCTCCTTTGTTCAAAAACCATAAAGATGAAATCTTTCTTCCAAGTTTGTCCCACATGGGAAGAATACTGGCAAGTTAATGGTCCGATTCAGGGCAGATTCCAAAGCAGCTATGGGGAGAGATTCCAAAGCAGCTATGGGGAGAAAATAAGGATTGGTTTGAAGAGAAACCCTAACCTTAGTGAAAATCAGATGAGGGGTGTTTACATAACAAGACTTGTAGTTCTGAGATCCTCCTAGCTGAGGTAACTACCACCAAGAAGACAGTCTTCCACGGCAGAATTTTAGTTCCACTTGAAACTGCTGGTTCAAAAGGAGGTCTAGTCAGAAAGTACAGTTGTGTACACTTACCATAAATGCAGATGTTTGAATGTATTCACTGTTGCAGTCATTACATTTGGGTAATCTGCTGGCAGGTTGCCCTCAGTCGGCCTGAATAACAAAGTCTTGGGTCCTGCGTCGTTTGCTATCTCTTCTTCCATGACGTCAGGTCGTCAGGAGTATAAAACATGCAGCAGACGCCATTTTAATAACTTTTTCTTGCCTCAGATGTCAGGTGCCCCCCAAATGGGAAGCAAAAAAAAAATTATATATATATATATATATATATATATATATATACACACACACACACACACACACACACACACACACACACATATATATATACACATGTAATTTTGAACACAAAAAATATACCTCCAACTAAAAGCAAATACACCAAAAAGGCTTTTGAGCATAGTAAAGGAAAGAAGAGGTATAATAAGAGAGAAAAAGGGGGCTGGCAGGTGGGTAGCCAGGACTGCAACAGTGAATACACTCAAACATCTACATTTATGTTAAGCGTACACAACTGTACTATGTTCTTCATGTTTCACTGTTGCAGTCATTACATTTGGGTAGAATCCCAAATCTATGGTTGGGAGGATGGAATTATACAGCACTAGGAGCAGCTATAAGGCCCTGCAGGACAGCAGTGGCAAAGCCTGCACTGGTTTTAGAAAAGAGAGGTAAATGGTAATGTTTGGTGAACGTATGAAATGAGCTCCAAGTAGCAGCTTCTAGAATGTCTCTGGTAGGAACCCCTCTGAGAAAAGCTGCAGAAATAGATGCAGCCCTGGTGGAATGGGATCTGATACCCTTGAGGACAGGTTTACCATGGTGCATATAACAGAAATTAATACAACGGCTTATCCATTTTGAAATAGTCTGCTTTGAAATAGCCTTTCCCTCTGCTCCTGCAGCAAATGACACCAGTAACTGTTCAGATTTTCTTAGAGATTTTGTCCTGTTTAAGTAGAATCTTAGTTGTCTGTGTACATCCAATGAATGCAGAATCCGCTCCCCCTTGTTCTGCTGATTTGGGAAAAAAAGTTGGTAGATGAACGGTCTGATTGAGAGCCACACTGGATACCACCTTAGGCATAAAGGATGGACTGGTCCTGAGGGCCACCCTGTCCGGATAAAAGATAATGAAAGGCTCCACTGCCATGAGAGCCTGTAGTTCTGAAATCCTTCTAGCTGAAGTGACTGCTAAAGGAAAAGCTGTCTTCCAAGAGAGAAATTTTATGTCTGCAGTAGCAGCTGGTTCAAAAGGAGGTAGGGTGAGTTTTTCCAGCACAAAACTGAGGTCCCATGCAAGAGATGGTGCTCTCCTGGGAGGTCTCAAATTTTTGGCCCCTCTGAGGTACTGCTTTAGCAGGGGATGAGAAAAGAGAGGAGGCTCTGTGTTGTAATGAGCCGAATTGGCAGAGGCTTGGATTTTTATAGAAGAAAAAGATAGGCCCTTGTAAAGCATCTCAGTTAAATATTGCAGAATCTGAGGAATATTGGGCATTGCTGTGTTTATTCCTTGTGCTTGGTTCCAGGCACAGAATCTTTTCCATTTATCAGCATAAGATTTTCTAGTACTAGGCCTTCTAGCCTCCAAAATGACATCCATCACAGGTTTACTGAGAGATGTGACTGGTAACATTAGTAGATTAGCCACGCTGCAAGATTCAGAGTTTGGAGCTGAGTGTGCAGAATTTGATAGTTCTGCTGAGACAGTAGGTAAGGTGTCTGAGGCAGGTACCAAAGAGGAAGGTGTGACATATTGCGTAGCAGCGGGTACCAGTGTTGGCGAGGCCAGTCTAGAGCAATCAGAATAATTTTCATTTTTTCCTGTCTGACTTTTAGTAAAACATTGGAAAGCAGAGGCAGAGGGGGAAAGGCATAGACTGATAAGTTTTTCCAGCTGAAGGATGCAGCACCCACTTTCCAAGCTTTTTTGTGATGAATTCTTGTGCAGAATTTGTCCAACTGACAGTTTTGGGGAGAGGCAAAAAGATCTATGCCTGGTCTCCTCCATCTTCGTGTCAACATGCTGAAGATTTGTGGATCCAGTTTCCATTCGTGTGGGTCCATAAGGCTTCTGCTTAGTTCATCTGTCAGAGTAGTTTGCTTTCCTAGCAGGAATTGAGCTTGTAGATGTATTTGGTAAGTCAAGGCTGTGTTCCACAAAGCCATGGCTAGTCTGCAAAGGGGTTAGGAGTGGGTAACCCCTGCTTGTTTATGTACCACATAACTGTGGTGTTGTCCGTCTTTATCAGTAGTTGTCTTGGATGAAGAAAGTCCTTGAAGGCTGTCAAAGCATTCTGTACAGCTAGCATTTCTTTCTGGTTGATATGTAGGTGCATTTGATTTGGGCTCCATTCGCCCTGAATGCATCTTCCTGCCAGATGGGCCCCCCCCCCCCCCAGGTATAACCTGATGCGTCTGTAGTCAGGGTTTGGGTGGTAGGGGATGGAATGAATGACAGTCCCTTGTTTTGGTGACAGGCCTCTGTTCATCATAAGAACTCCTGTTGCAGGTAAGGAATGAAAGGAGTCATTGTTTCCAGGCTGTGACAATGTTGACTCCATAAGCTTTTTAGGTACCACTGAAGTTTCCTCAAATGCAATCTTGCATATGGAATTAGTAGAATGCAGGAAGCCATGAACCCCAAGGCCTGCAGAATTTGTCTTGCAGATAGCTGGGTTTTTGTGGCCATTTGTTTGAAGTATGTCATCAATTGAATTTGCTTGTCTGGCGTGAGGTAAGCCATCTGGGCAGTTGTATTCAAACTTGCACCCAGGAATGTAATTATTTGAGAGGGTACCAATTGTGATTGCTTTTTGTTTAAGGTGTACCCTAGGCATGTTAGAAGCCTTTTTACAAACGCCAGATGTTGTAGAAGAGTGTCCTTGTTTTCTGCCTGAATTAGACAATCGTCCAGATAAGGATAAATTTGAATGTTTCTTTGACTGCAAAATGCAATTACTGGTGCCAGGCACTTTGTGAAGACCCTGGGCGCAGTAGATAAGCCAAAGGGCAGTGCAGAAAACTGGTAATGCAAATAGCCTGCTTTGAAGCGGAGGTATCTTCTGCAAGATTCCCTGATTGGGATATGCAGGTAAGCCTCTTTTAAGTCTAGAGTTACCAACCAGGCATCCTTGTCCAGCATAGGCAGTAACTGTTGTAGAGTCAGCATCTTGAATTTTGGAACGTCCAGGAAGGTATTTAGAATGGATAAATCCAGAAATGGATGCCATGATGTGTTTTTTCTGGGTACCAGGAAAAGTCTTGAATAAAAACCTTGTCCTTTTTCCTTTTCTGGTACTGGTTGAATAGCCCCCATATCCATGAGGGACATGACTTGTTTCTGGGCCTCTGCCCACTGATTTGGAGGCAGATCTGGCCATCCGTTTGGAATTGGTGATGTGTGGAAATTAAATCTGTATCCCTGGGATACTATATTTAAGACCCACTTGTCCTGGGTAATTAGATGCCAATTTTGTGCAGGAAATGCAAGTTTTCCCCCCAAAGGGGCTGCCAAAAGATAAGTACTTGGAAACGGCAGAGGAACGTCATTGAGGTTGTTTACCATGGGGGGGCTTGCTACTTCCAGATTTGGAGTTGGAGGCACCCCATTGTTTTGTTCTGCAAGTTCCTTGTGACTGTAACCTGGAGCCTTTGGAGTGTCTAGGTTTGACCTGAGCGGCTCTGCTGGGTACTGGAAAGGACCAATTCTTAGTAGGCCAGTGCCTACTGAACCTGGGTGGCTGCACCTGTAGGAAATCTTTTACAGTTTGCATAGATTTAGCTTTGTCTCCCATCTTTTTCAAAACTTCTTCTGCCTTATTACCAAATAGACTGTCCTGTTGTAAAGGAGCATCGAACAATTTACCTTTAACATGAACAGGCAGATTTTGCTCCTTGAGCCAAGCATACCTTCTTATCAAAGATCCAGTTATGGCAGCCCTGCAAGAGGCCTCCAAGGAATCAAAACCACATTGCAAAGTATGCTTTCCAACTTGTTCAGCTGAATGCAATAAATCCTGTACCTCTCTATTTTCCACACAGTCAGAAATCAATATAATTTTCTGTTTAAGTAAGCCCATGATATGCTGCTGATATTTAAGCATATGAAATTGACAGTTTAAAGCCCTGATTGCCAGGGTTGCAGACGTGTAAACCTTCTTACACCATCTATCCAGCGCCCTGGAGTCTCTACCAGAAGGGGTAGGATTTTTAGCAGTAGAAGTCCCTTGGGACCCTGAGAAATTGTTTCAGGATCAGCAGTAGGGTTTTTGAAAAGAAACCTGTGGGAGTCAGGAACCCTGTAATATCTGTCTGGCTTACTAGGAGCTGAAGGCAGGGAATCAGGAGCCATGCTGGATTCTGAGAAAACATCATCAATGTCTAAAACAGGAGGTATAGCCAAAGGCCTATGCTGAGGAAGAAGAAGGAAATCCCTAAGCCTCTTTTTGGATTCTGAAAAATCCTGACTCTCCCAATGAAAAGTTTCCCTTAAGGTATGCAAAGTTTCTCCAAAAGAAAAATCCTCAGGAGAAGCAGAAGGGATGGATTCTTCTGCATCAGAGTCCTCATAAGGGGTATAGAAAATTCCTGATCAGAAGAGGAATCAGAAGAAATGGAAACCTGATCTGAAGATTCATAATCAGTGCCTTGCCTAGGCCTGTTAGCAGGAGGGGGTTTGGAACCCCTGATCAAGATAATTAAATCCTCAGCCATTTTGATCATTTGTTTTTTAGGCATAGGGGCCTGAACACCTGGCACTTGCGTCAGTTTTTTAGACATAGAAGTTGGTTTTGGCCTTGTTTTTGATGATGGCGTCAGTTTAATATACAAATCTTTCGGCCTGAAAACACCCTCAGAAGCCGGTGCCTGCTCAGCGGCTCCAGACCCATCTACGGGAGAGACATCCGCGGGTTCAATACTTGAAGTGTCTCGTGGCATACCGGACATTGAATGAGTCTTGGTAGAGGCCTGTGAATCAAAAGTAGTGGGCATCAGGGGCTACGAAAGCGCCTCACTGAGTACTGGCGAACCGGTGACTAGCTTAGGAGAAGCTTCGTCGTCGGTTTTGGACCTCTACGGTCTGCCTCTGTCTTTTGCTTTGCATTTTTTCTGAATTCCGGTAGTAGGATTGCTAACTGATGATACTTCTGGATAGTTAAATCTTGAGCCAAAATATTTAGAAGCAAAAATATACCGAAGCTTAATAGTGCGTTGGTTAAATTTAGCTCAAAACCGACAGCAAGGCACGTTGTGGTCAGGGCCTAGGCAAGGAATACAGTACAAATGAAAATCCTTATGCGGTATTTGCTTCCCACAAGTAATACAATTATTAACTTTTAACATTAGCGGACCGGAGTTCCGCTGTGGCGACCCCTAACCGGGATAAGCCGAAAGACACAGCAGCAACTGACATTGGTAAGGAGCAAGAAAAAATTTCCCCAACGGGGTACTTAGCTTTAGGTTGAAGACTTCGGTTCTGAAACTCGAAAATGAAAATTTCAGGAGTCAGCAGACTGGCACTTGCGAACTCCTTCTGCTTTGGGCACCGCACAGCATGAAAGACTGATTAAAATGGCGTTGGCTGCATGTTTTATACCCCTGACAACCTGACATCATGGAAGAAGAGACAGCAACCAACACAGGACCCAAGACTTTGTTATTCAGGCCGACTGAGGGCAACCTGCCAGCAGATTACCCAAATGTAATGACTGCAACAGTGAAACATGAAGAACATCAGTATCTTTTCCACTTTTCAGCATAGGATTTTCTAGTACTAGGCCTCCTTGCCTCCAGAATGACATCCAGCACTTGCTTACTGAGGGATGGTATTGGAGAGCTCAGGTAATTAGCCAGGCTGCAAGGTTCAGGGTTTGAAGCTGGTGGTGCAGAATCTGGCCCTCCTGCTGGGACAGCAGGGAAGGGGTCTGAGGCAGGTGCCATGGTTCCAGCAGTGACATACTGCGCAAGAGGGGGTACCAGTGTTGGCATGGCCAGTCTGGTGCAATGAGAATTGTCCTTGGTTTGTCCTGTTTGATCTTTAGCAGAACTTTCAAGAGGAGAGGCAGAGGGGAAAAGTCATAAACTGAGAGGCTTTCCCAGGTGAAGGACAGGGCATCCACTTTCTAAGCTTGTCTGTGGGGAGTCCTTGTGCAGAATTTGTCCAATTGGTAGTTCTGAGGGGAGGCAAACAGGTCTATCTCCAGGCTCCCCCATTTGCTTCTCAAAATGTTGAATAGCTTTGGTTCCAGTTTCCACTCGTGTAGGTCTATAAGATTTCTTCTTAGGTCGTCTGCCAGTGAATTTAGCTTGCCTGGCAGGTATTGAGCTTGTAGGTGCACTTAGTAGCTTAAGGCTGTGTTCCACAGAGTCATGGCTATTCTGCAGAGAGGGTATGAGTGGGTTCCCCCTGCTTGTTTATGTATCACATAATAGTGGTGTTGTCTGTCTTTACCAATAATTGTCCTTGAAGGCTGTCAGAGAATTCTGCACAGCTAACATTTCTTTTTGATTGATATTCAGGTGCATTTGACTCAGGTTCCATTTGCTCTGAATGCACTGCCCTGACAAGTGAGCCCACCATGCATAGTTTGATGCATCTGTTGTTAGGGTTTGGGCAGCAGGGGGTAGAGTGAATGGCAGTCCCTTGTTGCGGTAGCAGGCCTCTGCCCACCAATGGAACTCTGTCTTTATAGTAGGATTGATAGGAATCAATGATTTCAGGTCCTGAGAATGTTGACACCATAGGCTTTTTAGATAGCATTGTAGTTTCCTTATATGCAGTCTTGCATATGGAATTAGTAGGATGCAAGAGGCCATGAACCCCAGGGCTTGCAGTATTTTTCTTGCAGATAGCTGGATCTTTGTGGCCAGTAGTTTGAAGTAGGCTGTCAAATAAACTTGTTTCTCTGGCGTGAGGTAGGCCATCTGGGAAGTTGTGTTCAAGCTTGCTCCCAGGAATACAATTTGTTGGCAGGGTACTAGGTGAGGTTTCTTTTCGTTTATGGTGTACCCCAGTGAGGTTAGCAGTTTCTTTACAAATGCCAGATGATTTAATAGTATGTCCTGGCTTTCTACCTGAATTAGACTATCATCCAGGTATGGGTATATCTGAACATTTCCTTGCCTGCAGAAGGCAATGACTGGAGCTAGGCACTTTGTAAATACCCTGGGCACAGTAGATAAGCCAAAGGGCAGTGTAGAGAATTGACAGTGCTCTAAAGCAAAGGAATTTTCTGCAAAATTCCCTTATTGGGATGTGCAGGTAAGCTTCCTTTAAATCCAATGTTGCCAAACAGGCATTTTTGCCTAGCATGGGAAGCAACTGATGCAGAGTTAGCATTTTGAATTTTGGGATTACCAAAAAGATGTTTAGAGGAGACAAGTCCAGTATGGGACGCCAGGAGTTGTTTTTTCTGGGTATCAGGAAAAGTCTTGAGTAAAAACTTTGTCCTCATTCCTCTGCTGGGACAGGTTGAATTGCCCTGATACTCAGAAGAGAAAGAACCTGCTGTTGAGCCTCTGGCCAACCGTTTGGGGTTGGTAAGGAGTGGAAGTGGAATCTGTATCCTTGGGAAACTATATTTAAAACCCATTTGTCTTCGGTAATTAGTTCCCAGTTTTTTGCATGCAGGGCGATCTTTCCTCCTAAGGGAGCAGACAGTTGAGCAGGGCTTGGAAGGTTTTAGGTTAAGTCATTGTGACAGTTTACCATGGGGGGGGGGGCTTACTACTTCCAGCTTTGGAAGTGGGAACCCCCACTGCTCAGGCCTGTGAGTACCTCGAGACTGCAGCCTAGGTGATCTGCTGTTCCTGGGTTGGACTGAGAAGGCCTGGAAGAGACAGGAAAGGACCAATTCTTAGAATGCCAATGCCTACTAAATCTGAGAGGCTGTACTTGCAGGAAATCTTTAACAGTTTGCATAGATTTAGCTTTTTCCTCCATCTTTTTAAGAACTTCTTCTGCTTTGCTGCCAAAGAAGCGGTCTTGGTTTAAGGCAGCATCCAGTAATTTAGCTTTAACATGATAACCCAAATGTAATGACTGCAACAGTGAAACTCCAAGAACATCCTGGAGAAACAAGGTAATATCCCAAGGAAGGACTGGGACCCTCAGTGATTGTCTAAAAAGAAATGTCCCTTATAAAAAAAGTGCACACAGGCGTGACCAACAAAGCTGGGCATAAAATAAACGTGTAGTGTCCATATGTAAAACCAGCAACAAAGTTTATTAACACTTTCAATGAGGCAACCAGGGTCTGGCTTTCCCCTGCAAGAAAGTTAGAAACCTCTGATAATTGTTACTTGATAGTAGAAAAATCTCATACCCTTCTGGAACAGCCCTGCCAAAAACTTTAGAATGGAAGGTAAAGGAGCCAAAAAAGGATATAGACCTTTGATCAATGCCTCACTTGCAAACCTCTTCCACTTCTATAGACTGTTCTGGTGACTGGTTTCTGTGAAAACGACAGGATATGGCGTTTAAAGAAAGAATGAATGGCATTTGTGGCTATCACTGGAAAAATCAAGTGGTTAGTTTCAGGGGTTTGATGCCTGAATGAGGCTGGCCAAACAGGTGAGAAAGAAGGTCTGAATGGGTTTTAAGGAGTCAGGGATGTTATTTCAGATGAGGTCAAAGGAAGGAGAACTAAATCTGACAAGGCCAAAAGGAGGAGATCAGGACCACTTTTGCCTTGCACCAAGTCACTTTCTGAAGGAACTGTGTTATGAAGGGAAAAAGTGGAAAGGCATATAGGAGACCCCGGGGGGGGGGGGGGGGGCACAAGTGCGAGTCAGAGCATCCCTCAGAGACTGTTCCTCCTGGGGAATCAAGGAAAATCAGCTGATGCATTTGGTGTTGTGAGGACTTGCGAAAATATCCCAGCAAGGCCAGCCCTAGTGGCTGATGACTTCAGTGGCAACCGATTGACTGAAGGACAACTTCTGAGGCTTCTCAACATAATGGATACAAACTGGTTCTCCTGTTTGTTGATGTACCAGACTACTGACATATGGTCAGTCTGAATACAAATCACATCCCTGCAAAAGGAGTACTGAAAAGCCTGCAAGGGTTGGAAGACTGCCCTCATCTCTAATGCACTAATGTGGAGTTTGGCCTCTATGTCCACTTGCCTTAGACTGTTTTCCTTTTGAAATGCCCCCACCCTTGTAAGGAGGCATGTAACACTGAATGGTAGAAAGACGAACGGACAACCTAGAATGACCGGTGGGGAAAGTCAACCACCAGTGGACATGATGTGTGCATATTCTTGTTAGACAAGACTGGAAATTGCATGAGTTGACAAAGCATGGACCACTGGACTCGGAGAGAGTCCGCTGTAGCAAATTCATATGAAAGCTGGAATGAGGAACCAGAGTTATCGAAGCAGCCATCAGCCACAGTAAATGAAGGCTCAATCTTGTCAGGAGTTTTCAGATGGAAATAACTTCAAAAGCTTGCTGATGGACAGAGAAGATTCTGGCATCCGGCAGCTTGACAATCTGGCAAGTAGTATCCAGATGGCATCCTATGAATTCTATCATCTGGTCTGGGATCAGCTGTGATTTCTTCATGTTGACCATGCTTCCAAATTGGTGACACAGCTGCAGCTGAGAGTCCATGGCCCGAACAAGTAGATCCTTCATGAAAGCAGTTAAGAGTCATCTAAGTATGAAAAAAACAGCACTCCTGCAAGCTGAGATGTGCTGCAACCACTGCCAAGTACTTTGTGAACATCCTGGAGGCTGTGGTGAGACCAAAGGGTAGTGCCCTGAACTGAAAGTGACTGACTCCCAGCTGAAAGCAGAAGAATCTCCTGGACTGCTTTGCTATCTTGATGTGGTAGTAGACTTCCTGTAGGGCCACTGATCACATCCAGCTGTCCTTCCTCCAAAGAGGTAGAATGGACTGAACAGTGACCTTCCGGAATTTCATCTGTTTTACAACCTGGTTTAAATGACCAAGGTTCAAAGTGGGCCTGAGGTCTCAATTTTTCTCCAGAACCAAAAGGAATCTTGAATTGACTCTGGATCCTAGCTGGTCTGGTGGGACCTCATGGATGACTTACTTTTCTAGCAGCTTTGAAACTTGTATGACTGCTACCTTCCTCTGACTTGGTGGAACAGTGGGAAGTTTACTTTACTGATTTAGTGGATAGGAAACAAATTGAAGGCCATGTTTTCTTCTTATAATTCTCTGTACCCAAGAATATTGTATGTTGGCTAACCAACTACCCCCCAACTGGCTCCAGAGTGGCAGTCAGGCAACCATTCAGGAACACTGGAAAGGTTTGTAGGTAAAGGGATAACAAAACCCTTGATTCTACAGGCTGCCTTTAGCATGAGGATGATGTCCATTAAAGTTGTTCCCTCCTCTACTCCCAGGAGGGGAGTCTGTTTACCAAAGTGTTGTGAGCAAAACCCTGGGTCCTGCTGAGTCATAACGTCTTTCCACACTTTTGGTTCCAGGAGAAAGTCCTTTTGTCAGGTGGAAAATCAAATGCCCACAGCAAACATTGTTTTGCACTTTTGTTCACTTCTGGTGAGAGTTTCTTTGACCTTGGGTCCAAAGTCAGTGGACCCATCAAAAGGGGTATTTAAAAATGACATCTTGAAGCTCTCAGAAAAATCTCAGAAACACATCCAGGCATGTACATGGACAGCAATGTTAGTGCCTGCTACTCTGGAAGTGCCATCAGCTACATTCAACTGCAGGTATATGAAGACATCAGATATTGATTGTTGAGCAGTCAGCTCCACTCATCTTGATGTCTACAGTAAGGTACCCAACAGAGACTTACACAGTTCCATGATTAAAACTATCTGGGATCTTGTCAGATGACCTAAATAAATCGGCACACGTAAGGCAAACATCACTGAAGCGCAATCCCAATTTCTGAACCTGCCAAAAACCTAAACTCCCTGTCAGGGGAATGGACAGAACTTTCCTCTTATAGCTCTTTTATAGCTCCCACAATTTTGATGGCATCTACTAAGGCAGGATTCTTGCTCCAATAAGGCCTATTCCTAGCAGTAACCAGGATCTTATCAGGCTTTGGTGGTATTTGCACCACAACACCCAGTTCCTTCCATGTCTGCTGAACGGACACATCAATGATCTCATTAATGGGAGGGACCACCCAAGAAGTATATGGACCAGCCCTAAAAGACTTGAGGAATACAGAGTCCTCCTGGGAGGGTGCATCAGTGGAGCAACTCCCCTCACCGTCTCATTAATTCTAAAATGTCTCCAAAGGAAACATCTTCCAAGGGGGATCTTGGAGAACCCTTCCCTATCTGAAGTCAATATCATCAGTGAGGGCCTCCTGAGGGGAATCCAGATGCCTCCATTAATAAGCCAGCTTCCTATGCTCCTCCATGATGAGGGCTCCGGGGATGGTTCAGAAGCGAAATGGGAATTCTACTGGTCATGTCATCACAACTTAAAGAAGCTCATTGCACTTGCCAAATAGGATGACATGAACAGGGGACAGAAGAAGCCAGAGGGGACTGGGGTTCATAGGTATATACAAAGATAATGATCACCAGGGACTTTACTAACCTAGCCATGCAATCCAACCTAATTGGGTTTCCATGTGCCATGGCCATTTCTTAGGAAGGGGTATGCTAGTTAGGAAGTAGAGGGGGTATGTTAGGAAGTTAGTAGGGGTTATGTTAGTTTGGGCAGTACTGTCTGTCTTTATCAGAGACATGGGGGCCAGGTCTGGGGTGAATTTCTGATTTCCCAATCCCTTGTTCAAGGTTATGCTTAAATAGGGTTAGGGATGTGCTCTGTTTCACATGGATGGGTAGCCTGTCACAGAGCATAGGAATCCTCTGAGAGACATATCTATCATGCAACATGTTTTACTTATGACACAAGCAAAATTTAAGTCCTTGGATCTAGTGGTTCTGATGGTTTACCTTTATAACGCCGACTTACAGTGGTACGAATGCTCATATGAGCGACTTGTAACCATGAAAGTGAAAACGCTGATAGTCCTTAATGTTCGAAAAACAGCAAATAGAAAAGCAGATTCACTGTTTTTCGAAGATTAATGACGAACGAAAAAAAAAAGAAGTGTAAAGCAGGGGGAAAGCCCCCCCTGCACCCCCTACACCCCCCCACTTTAATATTCTAACTCCGAGATCACACTACAGTGGGGAAAGGGACCATTTTCCGAACTCCACTATAGTGCAATCTGCCCCACAATTTCGAATGTGCAATGAGCGAATGTCACTGTGCATTTACTCATTGCACATTTGAACCTTTTTTCGTTTGGCATTTGCAAACTTTACAAACAGCCTTTCAAACAATTGCTGTTTGCCCAAGTGTGAATCGCCTTTCTAAAGGTAAACCGGTTCTGACAGTGATCATTTTGCGGATGTGCAAAAATTCCATCAAAGCTGGCTCCATGGATGCTTTGTCTTCCAGGTACGGATCGCCTCTCAGTAACCTGTAGGAGACAGAGTATAGAGAGAGCTTTAAGGCAATATGTAGAGGTGGTGCAGTGTGTGTGACTGAGAGACCTCCTCCCAAGACCCAGAGAGAAGTCTTTCAAAAACTTCAAAAGATGAGGTCAAAACTGGCCACAAGGAGGGTCCTCTGAGATCTGAAGAACTCAAAAGAGGAATATCTCAGTATCCAATCTGACTTGACTATGAAGCAGATTCTGCAGCCAAGATTTTACAGCAGAAGCACCCACGGGAAGGGACTGCTCTGACAGCCATGGAGTCAACTTCGTCGCCCAGACATCAACTTGGCTTCTTGACTCATAGACCTCTCAACATCCGATGCTAGAGTTAAACAGGTAAGGGATACAGTCAGAATTAAAGCCAGATAGGCAATCGGCTCTAACTAGGGCATCCTGCAGGAAACACTCAGTTCCCTGACCATCAGATACAAAGGCCAGACAGTAGGAGGAGGAGAAACAAGAAAGGGGTTGTGGCAACCGTGCCCAACACCTTCTGGAGCTGGAGGTGCAGGTAGGATTGCCATCTGGAGCTGTTTCATTAGAAACTGCAGTATCAGCCTGGTGACATCAGCTTTGGACAGGATCTTTAAAGATAAAAAGGATCTCAAAGACAATGCCACCAAAAAGGATCTGGCACACCAATGAGATGCTAATTCCTGCAATAGCAGAGAATGGAACAGAGGGCTGTCTGACTCCAGAGAAAACCTCAGAGGAGCAAGGGACCGGATCTAAAAACAGGTCCAAGACAAAGACTGGATCCGATAACCTAGCAGCTTTAGCAGTCAGGACTCGAAAGTTCAGGAGATCTTTTTCTTGCCCTTTCATTTCCTTTTCTTCTCTTTATACTTTTGTCTTTCCTTTTCCTCTGACAAACTCAGGCTTCTCCCCAGACTTCTTCTTACTTAAATGGGAAGGAGAAGCTGAGGCAGAAGGGGCTGGTTTGTCTGTGGTGGCAAGGAGAAAAACCTTTAAGACCAATGTATCGGACACGGCTCTTGTCCTAAAAGTACAAGAGCAGCTCTACATCCAAATGAACCACATCCAAATAATACACGCACACAGAGTGTGGGGGATCCTGGGGGTGGGGATCTGTGCCTGCAAACAGTGCACTTTTTAACTGCCAAAACCTTGTCACTCATGACAGGGAGAACAAAGAAGGTAAACCCAAAAGAGTAAATTTAAACAACAAACTGCCAACACATCACAAAATGTTCCTACACTTATCCAAAGTTGGCATAACGGTTAAGGTGTTTACCTTACAAACATAAGGTACAGAGCTGGATTCCCAAATGGGGTGATTGACTAGGCTCAAAATGGCCCATGAAGGCAGTTAACCTTGTAGTAATCTATAAATGTATGAACCCTATCACACCAGCATTTACACAGTGAACCCTCTATTATAGGTCTTTCTCACTCCTCCCTTATGTGGTTCCTTAGTTATCTAGCTGGAAGTCAGAAAGCAGTCAAATGGAAAAAGGACCTTGCTTTCTCTCTTCCAGTTACCCTAGGAGTCCTTCATAGCTCTATACAAGGACCCCTTTTCTTCAATATTTTTATAAACAAGCTTTATACTGCCATAGACCAAGCATATATAGTACAATGCGTAGATGATTCAACTTATATGTACAGTCCCCACAATCCCCAAACTCCAAGAAATCACTCAAATTTCTTTTTCTTCAATTAACACCTGGTAGAAATTTTCAAAAACAAAAAACAGCCAGCACTCTACGTGGGCAATTAAATACACTTTATTCTACTTTCCATAAATATTTTAAAAACATGTAGAGGCAGAAATAAAAGCAAGGCAAACCACTTTCGGCAAAATAGCCTTCTTCAGTGCCAAAAGCAAAACTAAAGTAAACTATACCCCAATTATAGACATACAACAACTCACTCCCAAACAAGAAAACACCAATCACAATATATCATTAAGTCCTGGGGAAAATAAAGCACCTAAGTGAATGATCCAACTGTGTTCTTTTTTATTTAATAATTCATTACAACCTAACCTATTCAACCTCTTAAAAAAATACCATCAATAGCAGTAAATTTAAATGAAGCAACAGGATGCTTAAGAGTATGTTTATACAAAGCACTTGATGTATGGCAGTTTCTAATATCACTAAAGTGTTCAAGAATACAAATTTTAAACTTAGAAGTCTGTCCTACATAAAAAGCAGAACAGCTACATTCAGCCAAATATACCACCCATTCTATTTTACTTATTTTTATTTTTTTTATTTAACATTTGTTTACAGGGAAAGTCCAACTTGGAACAAAGACAATTTTCAGCGGAGGCCCAGGGAGAAACACTCCAGACTTCTGAAACACAAATATTCACACACCGAATGTCAAAAACTCGAGATGTATTAGGAGATGAAAAATGCTTTCATAACAAACTTACAAGCTGAGCAATGTCCATAAGGACAGCTGCCTACTAATTCTGTCCCTTTGACAGAATACTGCACAGTTGCATCAGAATGAAAAACTTTTGTAAAATGATTCAAATGATTACCAGTAGTTCCCCCGTCTATAAGAAAATGAACAATGTGTAGGTAACAATTGTGCCACCCTATTCTAAGATAGAAGTATTCCCCAATGTTTATTAATTAAATCACAAAAAGCTGTAGAATTACATACAAAAACAGCAATCATATGTAACGAATCCCGCTCCTTATGTTTCCCCATATTTTAATAATCTGGAGCTATTCATAGAGCTGGCAAAAGTCTGTCCTCAATAGATCTTATCAGATTTATAACCTCTAGCAAAAAATCTTGCTGCCATTTCTGCATTATGTTTCTCCAACTCATCAACCAAGGAACACATTTCCCTTGAACCTTAAAACTTGAGATTTAGGGATATTCCTAATTATATGGGGTGGATGGCAGCTAGTGGCACTTAGAAAGGAATTATAATGAAACTCCTTCCTAAACAAACTAGTAGACAGTGTTCCATCAACATTTTTAACAACCGTGACTTCCAAAAAAGAAATCTGATTCAAGTGTAATTCAAACTAAATTGCAGACCCCATTTATTACCATTCAAATATTGTACAAATTTCTGCAAACAAAAAATATTCGATTTCCATACCATCCACCAGTCATCAAGGTAATGGCACCATATATCAATTTTTTCCAGAAAAATGTTTTGATCATCATTGGAAATCAATTGCTCTTCTAAATACCCCAAAGATAACTGCATAAATAGGCCCAAAGGATGCTCCATGGCTGTACCTTTTAGTTGTAAAAAAAAACAATCACCATTAAAATAAAACACACTTTTAGGTAGAACTTTTAGTTATGTACTTGCCATAACTTTAGATGTTTGGGATCCATCTCGCCTACATTCTGTACTGATGGGTTCGAAGCCGATCCTCGGCTCCGACTCGGCACGCTATGCTATAGAGCGAAGTCTCTTATTGGCTGAGCTATTCTATATCCCAGGATGCACCACCACTACTTCCCCAGATCTTGTTTGTCCGCACTCATGCACACACACATAACTGTTTATATAACATTGCCAGATGTTTCAAGATGAAACGATAGTACTCGGACCGTCCGGTCTCTTCTGATCTCCAAGGCAGGGGGAAGGAGGGTGGGTTATTAGGAATGTAGGCGAGATGGATCCCAAACATCTAAAGTTATGGTAAGTACATAACTAAAAGATGTTATGTGATCCTATCTCGCCTACATTCTGTACTGATGGGACAGCGTCCCTAGCACCTGATTCCTGGGTGGCTCACTGGAAAACACTCCTGAGAACTGTGGAACCAAATGAAGCTCGCCCCCGAGATGCCACATCCAATTTGCAGTGGAAAATGAAGGTGTGCGGAGAAGACCACATAGCCGCAGCACAAATGTCGCTAATGGCAAGCTTAGAATGGAATGCTATTGAAGTAGCCATAGCTCTTGTAGAGTGAGCTTTGACAGAGGTTGTAAACTCTTTATTAGAAGAGGAATAAGCCTGACTAATACAGTCCCTGATCCACTTGGCAATAGTGACCTTTGTGACGGCTTTGCCCAATTTATTGTCCGAAAAGGACACAAACAATTGATCTGTTTTCCGTGTTTGTTGGGTCCTATCTAAATAAAATCGCAATTGCCTGTGAACATCCAATGTGTGGAAGATGTATTCTGCTTTGTTTGAGTACTTTCGGAAGAAAACTGGATGTTCTAATGACTGTTGCAGGCAAAAACTGGAACAAACTTTAGGGACAAAGGATGGGTTAGGCCTGAGGGATACTCTATCTTTGTGAAAAACCAGGTACGGTGGTTTGGCAGATAGAGCTTGAAGCTCTGAAACCCTTCTGGCTGAAGTAATCGCGACCAGAAAGGCAGTTTTCCAAGAAAGAAATTTTAAATCACAGGTTGCTGCCGGTTCGAAGGGGGAGGAGGTTAAGGCACGTAATACCACATTGAGATCCCACGGAGGAGCAGGATGAGAAATCGGAGGTCGTAAAAGCGCAGCACCTTTTATGAAGGTTTTACACAATTTGTTGCTCATCAAAGGTGGGTTTATAGATTCATGAAAATTGGAAATAGCTGCCAATTGGACCTTGATGGTAGAGACTGAAGAACCTTGATTGAATAGGGAAGTTAGAAACTTCAGGACTTCTGACACCGGGGCAGTGATGGGATCTAGACCTCGGAGTTGAGCCCAAATAGCAAATCTCTTCCATTTGCTAGTATACAATTTCCTAGTGGCAGACTTGTGGGCCGAGGGTAAGATACGTATGACTTCCGGGTCTAAAGTATGATTTCTGACTATAGTCGGAAGAGGAGGAGCCAAGCTGTTAACTTCAAAGAGTGAAGGGACTGATGGAGTTGTCCCGACTGATGAATTAATAGGTTCGGGATCTGATCCAGGAACCATGGACTGTCCAGTGCATACTTCCGAAGATAGGGAAACCATACCTGACGAGGCCAGTAAGGGGCAACTAAAATCATTTTGCTCCCTAAGTGAGTCGCCTTTTGGATCACTCTGGGAAGGAGGGGAATCGGAGGGAAGGCGTATAGCAAGCCGGTGGGCCAAGGATGGGCTAAGGCGTCCATGGGAATCTCCCCCGGAGCTGGAGTGAGAGAAGAATTTTCTGCACTTCGCGTTCAGCGGGGTTGCGAAAAGGTCGCAACAAGGAGTTCCCCATCTGCTGAAGATCTGAGTTGCCACTGCATCGTTCAGAGACCACTCGTGAGGAGAGAGAATAGTTCTGCTTAGTCTGTCGGCTATCACGTTGGATCTCCCAGGGATATGAGTCGCTACCAGAAAACGTCTGGTCGCCACTGCCCATTCCCAAACTCTCATGGCCTCTCTGCAAAGGGGGTAGGATCTGGTCCCTCCCTGCTTGTTCAGAAACCAGACTACTGACATGTTGTCGGACTGAATGGCAATTACGCCCTGAGGGAGGTAATCGTGGAGGGCTTGTAGAGATAGAAGCACTGCCCTCATTTCTAGAATGTTGATGTGAAGGAGACTCTCATCGGAATGCCAATTGCCTTGGACTGACCTGCCCAGGTAATGCCCCCCCCACCCCGTCTGGGAGGCGTCTGTCGTCAATGTGGCCGTAGGAGGAGGTGGAACGAAGGGTCGTCCCTGATCCAGATTGGAGGACACCAGCCACCAGCGAAGGTCCCGTTTGCAGGTTTCCGTGATCCGTATGAGGTGATTGAGAGAGAGATCCTGAAAGGACCACTGTGTCGATAGGAGCCACTGGAGAATTCTCATATGCAATCTTGCTAAGGGGACTAGGAGAACAGTGGCCGACATGGAGCCTGATAGCTGCAGGACCATCCTGGCTGGGGCTTTGGATTTGAGAAGCAAGGCTCGGACTTGAGCCTGTATAGTCTGTATCCTTTCTGTAGGAAGATAGACCCGCATTTGGTTTGAGTCTATCTCTACTCCGATGAACCTTATGCGCTGAGACGGCAGCAACACAGACTTTGACCAATTGAAGGTGATTCCAAGGGAAGTGCCTAGTGATATGGTGGCTGCTAGGTTCTGCAATAGTAGACGCCTGGAGGTGGCAGTCAGGAGCCAGTCGTCCAGATACGGAAACACCTGGAATCCTAGACTCCTCAGGTGACCAGTCACGACCGCCAAACATTTGGAGAACACCCTGGGGGCTGTGGTGAGACCAAAGGGCAGTGCGCAGAACTGAAAATGACTGTCTCACAGGCTGAAGCGCAAATGTCTCCTGGACGCCTGATCTATCAGGATGTGATAATAGGCGTCCTTGAGATCTATGGAGCACATCCAAACACCTTTCTCCAGCAGTGGGAGAATGGATTGTAAGGTGACCATTCGGAACTTGGACTTCTTCACTGAACGATTTAGGTTGCTGAGATCCAAAATGGGCCTCAAGTCCCCGGTCTTTTTTGGCACCAAAAAGAATCTTGAGTAAGTCCCTAATCCGATCTGGTCTGCGGGGACCGGTTGGATGACTCCGTTTTGAAGCAGCTTTGAGATTTCGAAGGCTGCGATTTCCCGTTGAGTGGGTGGCGGGTCCGGGATTTTCCTGGATGGCGGAGGGGGGTGTGAAAAGGGGATGGCGTAACCTCCGGCGATGATTCGAAGCACCCATCGGTCCTGAGTGATACCCTCCCAGGCTTTTAGGTGCCTCGAAAAACGACCCCCGACTGGCTCCGGAGCTGCACAGTCGGGCAATCCTTCAGGGATTGTGGAAGGCTGAAGAGCCACGAAAGGACTCGCAGTCTCCAGTGTTGCGGGGGCCTCTGCTGCCTCTGGGACGGCGTCTTCCAGAAAAATTTCCCCCTCCTCTGCCTCTAGAAGGGGGATCGTCCTGCTGCGAGGGATAAGACTTCTGGGATTTACGGAACCACATTTTCCCTCCTCTTTTAGCCTTGGGGTAAGGCCGAAAGGGAGTGGAAAACCATGCCCCTACAGCAGTCAAAGTCTTACCTTCTTGCTCACAGCGGGTCAATGTGTCCTTTACCTTGGGTCCAAACAAAGAGGACCCATCAAAGGGAGTGTCGGCAAAGGAAGACTTAAAGGCTTCCATAAAATGACACAGGCGGAGCCAGGCTTGCCTCCGTAGAGCAACACCCGTACCCGCTGCTCTACTCGCCCCCTCGGCTGCATATGAAATGAGCCTCATGGACGAGTTTGATATCGATGACAGAGTAGCCAACTGAGAGCCAACCGTCTGGGCCAGCTGCTCAGGTAGGTTACCCAAGAGGGTATCTGAAAGCTCCTTGATCAGATCCCTCTGAAATCTAGTGAAGTGCGTCAAATAGTTCAGGGACCTTAAGGTAAAGGCCGCTGAACTGAGGGTGCGCTTCCCGTACCGGTCCATGCTCCTAGACTCCTTATTAGGAGGATGGACGGACGTCAATGCCTCTGCTACATCTTGTTGGCTTGCAGATGCCACCACCAGGGCATCTACAGCCACACCTTTGGTCAGAAACTCCTTCTCTGGGGGTGCTGATAAGAATTTATTTGGGTGAGCCGGCACCGGTTCCACAGAGTCTGGATGCTCCCACGCCCTTCGACAGATCAAATCTAGGAGCTCGTCGAAGTGCAGAGACACCCAGGAGGCGGAGGGCTGAGCCCCGAAGGCCTTGAGGAACATCGACTCGTCAGCGGAAGGGGGTTTGGAATGCCAGCCGCCTCGTTGTTTGAGGGCTTCCAAGATGTCTGCAAAGGAGACATCATCTGAGGACGACTTAGGGGACCCCTCCGCATCATCAAGATCGGTGTCCGACGTGAGAGACTCATCGGGGGGAGTCGACGTGCTTCCTCTTGCACAGTCTTTTCCTTGGGGGTTCCTCCGAAGAAGCTTCAGAGGGACCTCCAGGAGGGGGGGGAATCCCCACTGGGAGTGACTTCAGGCCCCGGGGCTCCGCTGTCCAGCGACAGGGGGACTACAAAAGACGCAGTCTCCGTGTGTAGGGAAGGTGCCGGTGAGACCGTGGAGGTAGCCAAAGAAGATTTGGCCAAAGCACTCCTCAGGGCTCTGAAGCCCGGACCGCCAGAGTCCTGGGAAGGCCCAACCCCCGGGGCCACAACAGTAGACGGCACCCCCGCAGCCGACGCACCGAGAGGAAGGCTCGGAACCGAAAACATCGGTCCCGAAGCATCCCCCCCGGGGCCGACCGAGGAGGTCCGTGTACCGAACTCCGACTCGAAAGCCGAGGTTGGAGTAAGGGTCGGAGCCGACCCGAAAACCGAGGTTGGAGTAAGGGTCGGAGCCGACCCGAAAACCTCCATCGGCTCCAACAGCACCGGCTCCAACGGTGCCGAGGCTGTTGGAGGAGGAACCAGAACTACAGGGTGGGCCATCGGCTCCGAAGCCGAATGGGCTGGAGCCGAAACTAATTTCTGGAATACACGAGACTGAAACAGTCTTTGGAGCACCCTGTCGATGTCCGAATCCGACATCTTGGAAGATCGGGAGGAGACCGACCGGGTCCGAGCAGACTTCTCCATCGGCTCCGAAGGACTGGGGGACCGGCTCCGAATAGACTCGATCAATATCGGTGCCGAGGGAGATTCCATAGCAATTTCCCTCGGTGCCAAAGAGGGCTTCGGTGCCGAAGGGGAAGAGTCTGAGCCGGCAACCCTCATCGGCTCCAAAATCAGTGGAGCCGACGAAGGTGACCCGCCTTTCGAAGCCCCAGCCCTCGGCTCCGAAACCAGAGGAGTCGAGGCTGGAGGCATCGAGGCAGACCATTCCGCCCTCGGCTCTGAAGTCCGTGGAGCCGATGGAGAAGCCTGCCTAGATTTCTTAGTGGTCGGTTCCGACGGGCTGGTCGGAGCCGACGATTTCTTTTTCTTAGCTGGAGAGGAAGAGGAAGATAAGGCCTCTTCGAAGGAGGGTTTGATAAGCCCTTTTAAGATCAATTTATTCTTCCTCTCTTGGAGGACCCTAGAGGAAAAAGCGTGACACACGCTGCAAGACTCCTGAAGGTGTTTGGCGCCTAAACAGTACACGCATAAGGAGTGATCGTCCGTGATGGACATTTTGTAGTTGCATCTCATGCATTTCTTAAATCCTGAGGGTCTATGCTCCTTAGACATAATGCTTGTAGACTACTCACTATATCAGAGAAAAACACAATGTATGTATCTCAGCACAAATGATTTACACAACAATAAAAAACTTTTTTTTTTTTTTTAACGAGAGGCGAAAGCCCAAGAAACTTAAACAAATAGCAAACACACCAAAAGGAGGGCCAAGAACCCTCTAACTAAAACAGGTACTTGACCTCTCCGAAACAACAAGAAGGCTCACTAAAGAACGAGGGGAAGGCCCCTCTAACTTAAACGGAAACCTTTCCCTGTCCAGTCACAAAAATTTACCACAAAATATGCAGAAAAACACACTTATACACAACGATAGCTGTTAAAACAGCTTTTGGGTAAAGATTAAAGAATTTCCTGACAGAAAAACTCTCAGAAAAAAAGCACTTAGCTGAGCCAAGTTCGAGACCACGTCCTAGCTTGTAAGCGGCAAACGAGATCTGGGGAAGTAGTGGTGGTGCATCCTGGGATATAGAATAGCTCAGCCAATAAGAGACTTCGCTCTATAGCATAGCGTGCCGAGTCGAACCCATCAGTACAGAATGTAGGCGAGATAGGATCACATAACATCATGCCAAACAAACCAAAACAGTGTTGAACCCTGGGCTGTATAGAGATTTTTTCCAACCAAAACTCTATTGCAATAAACCAGCCCAATGCAAAATGTTAGTATATAGTGCTTTAAAATAGTGTAAGAAACTTCTCTGTGTGGAAGATTTTCAGTCCACATATTTCTAGTTAATCACTGTATATTAATCAGATCAGACAATAGTAGTAGAAGTAGCAAACTTAAACTTGTCTTAAGTAAAAAAAAAAAAAAAACAATAATAATAAAAAATATATAATTGTACAGAATTACTAAGTATTCAAAAGTAATCCAAGCAAGGCACGCAGTCTGTTTCCAGTCGAAAATCCTTTATGAAGTACACAGACAAACAATCCAAGTAAACCAAAAATAGAGTAATAGTTTCCTCACAAGCTTTGTAAACAACCTCCACTTCCTTAAATCCAATCTCAACAACCTCTTACAAAGGCTCCCCCACACTATCCACCCTTTATCTACCTTTCTCACAAAGCTACTCTATGATACCTCCCAGCCTCTATACCATAAATACTCTCCTATTCCAAAAATACCATATATTCCCAAGTGAAACGCATAACTACCCCACTAAATGATATTCCTGCAAAATAAAATATACCACTTCCAACTCACCACCTCACACCAGCTTCTCAAAATTAATTCTCAGTGGTCCCAACTTTCCTCCCACCCCTTCTTTTCACGCTAGCCACAATACTTACCCTCCTCCTCTACAGCTTTTAACTCTAAATCCCTATATATAATTACGCTAAACTTTCAAAGTATCTGTAACACAATCTCCAACTTCCATGCCTTGCTATCATAACATTCCTGACATTCTAGCCGCCACACAGACCTAGCTTAAACCCACCATTAAAGACACAAAAAATCTCCCTCCCAGTTATTTATTACCTTAATAGAGCTTGACAAAACCCACAAAAAGGCTTGAGGACTTGTACTCTTCTATTGTAACTCACTCAATATTACTCTTTACTCTAATCCCATTCCTCAATTTCATAAGACAAAATCCTTATCACATTCCTAAAAATCAACACCACCAAAACTCTGCCTTACAGTACTATATATTCCTCCAGGTCCAAACAGCCCTATCCTTGAAGACATACCATCTTGGATATCTAATACTATATGAAACAAAACTATCATTCAAGGAGACATCAATATCAACTGGCAGAACCTCATTGTAATTTCCCTACCTCTAGCATAAACTTTAAATTCACTGAACTCACCACCAACCCTCACTACATTCTCCAACAACAGTAGTCAGGGCTCCATACCAGACTGCATTTTAGTCTCTGACCCCACCAGATTCTTTGACGCTGGAACCCTCCCAGACACTTTGAGCGACCACCTCCCTGACTATGCTCTTAGAACATTTTCCCACCTCTCTAAAGACCATCAGTACAAAATTATTCAGAACATGTTAAACTTAAACCAACAATCACTCATCAACACACTAAAAGCTATCAACTGGTCCATCCCCAAAACTTTTACCCTAGACGAAGCAGTCAACCACTTAAATACAACTTTGTCATCCTTAACCATCTGGCACCGCTACGCAGGAAAATAATCAAAAGTAACTTCACACCTTGGCTATCCAAAGCTATCAAAGATCTAATGAGAACCAGAGACAGGTTCTGTAAACTTTGGTACACATGCAATCCCCATCAGAGTTAATAAGTATAGACATCTCTGCAATCTGACTAAAAAGCTATAACAAGACAAAAGGGACCCTTATCAAACATTACAATTCACTAACAAACAAAATCCCCAAAAATTCTGGTCATCCACTTCATCTCTTCGCAATCCTGCCAAAAAATCTAACCCTAACCATCTTCCTGACAAGACCACCACACAAATAGCCAACCTCTTTAACAACCACTTCATTGAATGCATAAAAAATGTTACTTCAAACACATCACCTCTTCCCACCACCACACACACCCCCCACACAAGATCCACTGCCCCCTTCCCCCCCCCTCGTCACCCTCACTGCTTCCTCAACTTCATCTACTTTCTCACTGCAGAACTTAACACCTGCCCCAACTCTCCTGACTACCTCCCTGCAGAATATCTCAATTAAACAGCTGAAGCCATTGCATATCCTATATCCATCCTCATCAACAGATCTATCCTAGAAGCTTATGTTCCACCACTCTGGAAAAAAATCCTTCATTATACCATTGCACAAAGGCAGCAACACCATTGAAATGTCCAGCTACCAACAAATCGCCTTACTGTCACCAATCTCTGAACTCCTTGAAAAATCCATCCGCACACTACTACATAACAATCAACTTCTCACTTCCACACAGTATGGCTTTAGACTAGGACACAGTACTAATAAAGCTCTATTATCCATCATTGACACAATAAGCAAAACTTGCGACTCAGGCAAACTTGTTTCCTCTCTGTTCCTTGACCGACCTAAGGCCTTTGCTACTGTTCCCCATCACCTTCTTATACAAAAGCTCAATAACCTTGGAGTATCCCCACCACCACCAGGTGGTTCACTAGTTACCTCTCCAATAGACAGCAGGCAGTTAAATGGCTAAACTCCCTCTCTTCTTTCCAGGACACCTCAACTGGAGCTCCCGAAGGTTCTATCCTTGGCCCCCTCTTATTCAACATCTTTACTAATGACCTATATACCTCCTCTCAACACAGTACACTCATACAACATGCTGATGACTCTACAGTCATCTGTTCATCCGATTCTGTATCACATCTCCAACAAACCACCCAAACTACTTTTACATCCATTGAGAGCTGGCTTACTAATGCTCAACTGCTACTTAACCCTATCAAAACTAAACTTACACTCTTAACCTCCAAAACATACTTCCTAAATAAAAAAACTATTTACTATTCTCTCACAGAACACAATAATCAAACATGTTCTCCACACAAAACTACAAGTGTCACTATTGACGAACACCTTAAAATGAACCTACATATACAAAACAGCATTAAAAAAACACACCAGAAACTTGGAATTATCTACCAGCACAAACATTTCTTAGACTGTCACACTAAATACATCCTAGCCACTTCCTACCCACTCTTATATGGAGCCCTGGTTCTCACTATCCTTCAAACCTGCCTAAAATCTAAACTTAAAACTTGCTACAACAAAATTGCTAAATTTGCCACCAATGCAAAATAATCTACTCATCACTGTATACCCCTCCTCAATCTCAACTGGATTGAACTTCCACATTACCTTACCTTCTTCATCCAGCTAAACACTGCAGGCAAAATAATTCATACAGCCTTAAATACAATCTTCCACTACTACATACCAAGCAGATCTCTCAGGTCAGAAAAATGTCAGCTTTTTCAAGTGCATCGTCCCATGAAATCAGCTGGACATAACCTATACAGCTTTGCCATTGCTAAAATCTGGAACACCCTCCCCTTATCTATCAGATCCAACCACATGCACACATCCTTTAAGTTCACACTTAAGGAACACCTCTCTAAATCCTGGATCTCCTCCTGCTCAACCCCAGGCTGACAACTCTTGCACATCATCACATCTCCACCTCCTACCTCTGCTACTCCTAACCCCATCTGCTTTGCCCCCTTACTATCCTTATTCATTCTACCACTCTCGTACCCTGTTCCTACTACTACCACTACTACTACACCCTTTCCCTTTTCTTTAGAACAATCATCTCGACTACTTTATAGCTTCTCAATAACTACCCCAATAGGTAATGCTGTGACTAGCTTAGACTTAAATGGAGAATACACTGGAATTATACTATGTTTTTGTAACCGATTGCTATACGAGTGCTACTGTTATGCTGATTATTTTAGCTACTGTTAAGTGATTGTTTGTGTTTATACTGCTGTGCTAATCTGTCTCTCTAATACTGTTTCATATATAAACATATTGTCTTGTGGAGCTTTTCTCCCCAGGCCTCCATTGAAAATGGCCCAGTTGGACTTTCCTGGTAAACAAATGTCAAATAAAATAAAATATATAAAAAAATGTACAACAGACGCTGTCTCCATCTTGAAACCATCAGCTTTATTAATGCATCTAATGTAGCTGCATCTTTTAGAATGTTTATGTTTGGCCCTTCTTCTAGATATAAAGGATTAGAAGAGTTCTTCTTTTTAGAGGTAAGAGAATCTGCAATTTTGTTTTTAAAATGTTTCAATGGCAGAAGAGTATTCCTCTGCTGAAGTCTCAGATGTAGTAGCCTGTTTTAAAATCGATCTGGGCCTCTTCTTGTCTTTTATGCAACCTCGATCACGACCATATTCTGTTCTATCCTCTTGAAATGTGATCAATTTCTGATAAACAAATGGTTTACCATTAGGGGTGCCATCTTTTCAAATGCCCAAAGTGGGACATTTGTGGTACAAATGTCAGATTTTGCAGGCCGAAACAAACCCACGGCCAGTACAAAGGACAGAACTTCACTTTTTTGCCTAAATAAAAGCTTATTCTTGTAGCATTTTAGTTGGTTATTCTGTTTCTTATAACATTTAGGTGTTTCAGATACAGAATAACTGTTTATGCAACTATTACATAAAATATAGGAAATAATTTTGTCCTAAAATCTCAGGAAATTTGCTATTTTTACAATTTCTTTGCAGGACACAACTGCCCAAAGAGGGACTGTCCCTCACAAAATGGGACAGGTGGTAACCCCATTTACCATTAGTGTAATCTCTAGCATCTCTCAAAATGTTTGAGCTTGTACTTTCCATGTATTTGAAAAGATTTAACCATCTCACAAACATTAGTCACTTCCAGCATAATTTTAGATATCTGCCTCTCATAAAAAGCTACTAAAGTTTTTACAAACATCATAGAAGCCACCTGCTGAACCTTAAACCAGTCTTTTGTTAAAGTTTCATCAATGTCATATACCATAGGCTGTATGCCTATATGTATACCCAGAGGGCAAATACCCTTTGATTCATGTAATTTCAATAACTTCAAATGCCAAACACTGGAATGTAATTTTTTTCATAATTCCCAAGAGTGTATTAAATATTTCTATAAAAGTGAGATTTTTTGAAGAGAGAGTATCTGGTTTGTTGGCAAATGGTAAACTAAGACCAAGATCCTAAAAAATTCGAATATCTTTGCCCGAAACCAAACTGGTCAGCAAATTCATTAAATCCATCTTATCCGATAAATCCATTTCAAGGAAAATGGAACAAGGGAATTATATAAATGCCAACAAACTGCTAACAGTGAGCAAACAAAATGTACACTCCACCAAGAAGCTCTCGCAAGTTTGGCAAGGGTGCAAAGCCAAAAAACAGAAATCGCAAAAAAAAAAAATGGGCAGCAGTCCACGTCGGCCGTTAAATACACTTTATTCTACTTTCCACAAATATTTAAAAAACATGTATAGACAGAAATAAAAGCAAGGCAAAAGGGTTTTGGCAAAATAGCCTTCTTCAGTGCCAAAAGCAACAATGAAGTAAACCATACCCCAATTATATACATACAACAACCCACCCCAAATTAGAAAACACCATTAACAATACATCATTAAGCACTGGGGAAAATAAAGTGGTTATTGTTCAAGATTGGTCCCTTTACTTATTTGTCTTTAGTTAACCAGATTATTCTAGATGGGCTAGTGGCCCATTTTCAGTGGAGACCCAAGGAGAAAAGCTCCACACAAAGAAACAAGTAACAGAGTGTACATACACAGCAATGTGAATTTGGATACATAACTACATACATTCATATGAAATCAAAGAATGAGAGTACAAAAGCAACAAATATTCATGCAATAATGAAAAAATAATAAAGCATAAAAATTCAGCAAAAATAATGGGGAAAAATTTACAAGAGGTAGAAACCTATGGACAAAAAATATAAATTTACACTAGGTCATTAGAAAAAAGCCTAAAGCATTAATAAAAAATAAAGAAGCTGGTGGCAGGAAAAGAAAGTATTGAATAGCGGGGTAGAAATAGAGGGGTGGGAAGTACAGTTTATTAGAGTCTAGAGAGTAAAATAAAGCAGTTATGAAAAGACGGGGGTGGGAAGTACAGCAGTAAAGGAAGAGAAAAGACGAGATTTATTTGCAAGAAGCTTATAATCAGTTAATGGATGGTCAATTTTATCAAAAATTGGTTTTGTATCCCACTTTACAGTTATAGACGTCTTTCTATTATTAGCTTTGGAAGAAGGCGTTATTTAAAAAAAATATAGTATGCTATCTTACAGTTCAGGATCCCACCCCACAGTACTTTTTTATATATTGCCCAACGTACATAAAAATTCAACAAGTCCCCCAGACAGGCCTATAGTTTCGGCCTGAGGCTCTTTGTCGCCTTTTTTGACAAAATATTTGAAGCCATTACTGGTTGGGGTCAGATCCCATGTTCAAGATACTACTGCCTTTTTAAATATATTACAGGATGCACAACTGAATTTTCAATGGTATGTGTGCACTTTGGATGTTAAAGCACTAAATACTAACATTCTGCACTGGACTAGTTTATTGGCAATAGAGTTTTGGTTGGAAAAGATTCCCTTATACAGCCCAGGGTTCAATACTTTTTTGGCTTGTTTAGCAGAACATGTTCTACCTAAAAATATGTTTTACTTTAATGGTGATTGTTTTTACAACTAAAAGGTACAGCCATGGGGCATGCTTTAGGCCTATTTATGCAGACTTATTCATTGGGGTATTTAAAAGAGCAATTGATTTATGATGTTAGCCCTAACATTTTTCAGGAAGAAACTGATGTATGGTGCCATTACCTTCATGACTGTTGGATGGTATGAAAATCTGATATTTATTTGCAGGAACTTGGACAATAATTGAATGGTAATAAATGGGGTCTGCAATTTAGTTTGAATTACAACTTGAATCAGATTTCCTTTTTGAATGTCAAGGTTCTTAAAAATGCTGATGGCACACTGTCTACTACTTTGTTATGGAAGGAGTTTAATTAGAAATGTTCCTAAATCTCAATTTTTAAGGGTCAAGAAAATATGTTCCTTGGTTGATGAGTTGGAGAAACATAATGCAGAAATTATAGCAAGATTTTGTGCTAGAGGGTATAAATTTGATCAGATCTATCGAGGACAGAATTTTGCCAACTGTACGGACAGATCCAAATTATTAAAATATGAGGAATGCAAGGAGCAGGATGCTTTGTTACATATGATTACAATTTTTGGATCTATTTCTACAGCTTTTTGTGATTTAATTAATGAACAGTGGGGAATACTTGTATCCAACAATAGGCTGGCACAACTGTTACCTTCACATTGTTCATTTTCTTACAGATGGGGGAAACTCTATTGGTAGTCATTTGAATTACTTTAAAAAAAGGTTTTCGTTCTGATCCAACTGTGCAGTATTCTGTTGAAGGGACACACAATTAGTAAGCAACTATCCTTGTGGACACTGCTCAGCTTGGCAGTTTTTTGTGAAAATAAAACATTTTTCATCTCCTAATCCATCTCATGTTTTTGACATTCGGTGTATGAATACTCGTGTTTCAGAATGGGTGATATATTTGGTTGATTGCAGCTGTTCTGCTTTTTATGTAGGAGAGACTTCTAGACAGTTTATAATTCATATTCTTGAACACTTCAATGATATTACAAATTGCCATACATCAAGTGCTTTGTATAAACATACTCAAGCATCCTGCTGCTTCATTTAGATTTACTGCTATTGATTTTATTTGTTTTAAGAGGCTGAGTTAAGTTGTCAAAAATGATTAAATAAAGAAAGAACAGAGCTGCATCATTTGGTTAGGTGCTTTACTTTCCCCAGGACTTAATAATGTATTGTGATTGCTTTCTAATTTGGGGTGGGTTGTTATATATATATATACAACTGGGATATGATTTATTTCAATGTTGCAATTGGCAATGAAGAAGGCTATTTTGCTGAAACCAGTTTGCCCTCCTTTTACTTCTGCCTCCATGTTTTTTTTAAATATTCATGGAAAGTAAAATAATGAGCATTTAACTGCCGACCTGGAGCTCTGGCTATTTTTGTTTGTGTGACTTCTGTTTTTTTTTGGCCTTGCACCCTTGCCGTACATGAAATAGCATCTTGGTGGGGTGAAAATTTCAAACCTGCTTTTCAATTTTAATACAACAAAAACTGATGCTCATCACACAAAACATTATCTCAATCAAAAATCTTTCTTGGTTACACCTGTAAATGATACCAAAATTGAGGGAGTACCACATACTAAATAAATTACTGGGAACTGTAATAGAGGACAACCTTAAATTTGATTAACATATTCTTCAAATAATTAAAAATATTCACCAGGATCTTGGCTCTGTTTACAGGGGCAAACAGTTCCTTACAGACTTGGCAAGAAAACCCCTAGCCTCATCCTATTTGCTTTCAACCCTCTTTTATGCCTTACTTATCCTTATAAACCTAAGCTCTACACTAAAACCAAAACCAGCCACTTGTTACAACAAAGTAGCTAAATTTGCTAACACTAAACACCAAACTCACCACGGCCAAGCAGTAAAATCAGCTAAACTGGCTAGAGCTTAACTACCACCTAACATGCTATCAAGCTAGCTATGACATACAAACTGGTGTATTATCCTGCAAACACAACGACCAATAGTATCCAGGTACCTTTGTTCCAAAGAACCAGAGATAAAGTAACAAAAAAACAGCGTAGGCAAGGCTCCAGGTTCAAAGACAATCTTTTTAATAAAACACACAAGCGCTTTCACCAATGGCTTCATCAGGTGCAACATAAAATATATAAAAAAATATATAAACACACCATTTTTAACTCGAGTTAAAATCACATGACAAAGTAATATTTAAAGGAACACATCCCAAAATCCATCCATATAAAATATATATGTATAAAACAATACATGTTCCAAAATTCAGTATGTATGTGTGTGTGTGTGTGTGTGTGTGTGTGTGTGTGTGTGTGTGTGTGTGTGTGTATATACACATACACACACACATGACCATGAAGGTGGTATCCAGTCATACTCCACTTTCTACCTAGTGGTCTGGCTTTTATAGCAGGTCTTAATGGTATGCAATCATCCAAACCATGACCAGCATTCGCTCTCAGCCTTATAATCCATTGGGCTTCTTCCATTTCCTCCGTTCTCAACCTCATATCCTCTCGTCTCTTATTATCATAGTTTATTCCTATGACCAAAGAACTAAAACAATGTGTAAAATCAGTATTTACATGTTTTGCCAAAGTATTAAACATACTTCTCTTGCCTATATGATATGCATGTTCCCTAATCCTATCTTTCAGCATCCTATCAGTCTTCCCAATGTAAAATTTGCTGCAGACTTTGCACACAGCTAGATATATCACATGCATATTACTACAAGTAGCTCCGATGTTAAAATTAGATTGCTCACCTGTATTTGGATGCAAAAAGCTAGAACTGCTGTTAATATATGTACAAAAGGAACACTTCCTGCATTTAACAGTTGTTCCTTGTATGACTAGCCTATTGGAACACAAAGACGTCTCCTTAGGGACTTCTTGCTTCTAAAAAATAAACTGGGGCACAGGGTCTAAATATTCACTAACTTGTTCATTCGTTGTTAAAATATTCCAGTTTTTCCTAATAATACTAGGATACTGATTGATGTTGCTAGAATAGCAAAATGACATTTTTAAGTTATTATTCTGTCTTCTATTCAAATTAGAGCTACTAACGTCCTGTCTTAGGTCAGAAAAATAGGGTTTAGCTCTGGTACTTCTCATATCTATCACATTCTGCATATTCTTCTGTATCATGTCTTTATCATACCCTCTATGTACTAACTCCATGCTAGTAGTGCATATCTGTTGTTGAAAATCCTTCTCACTGATTTCAGTCTAGAGGCCCTATAAAATTGATTTTGGACCACATTCCTAAAAATGTACTGTGGATGCATGCTTCCTCTACTAAGTAGATGATTGACCCGGCATGCTTTCCTATGAAGTTTAGTACCAAGCATATTCCTATAATCCTTAAAAATAGTTGCATCTAGGAAGTCTATATTCATGTCAGACCATTGCACTGTAAATGCCAAAAAGTGTGCGGTACTGTTTAGATAACCCACAAACTCCATCAACATGTCAGATGTACCCTCTCATAATTTGAAGAGGTCATCTTCAAGCTTCCTGAAAAATAAAATATGTTTATTAAAGGGACCTCCTACTAAATGTTCTCGTCATCAGGGGTATAAAAGATGCAGCCGACGCCATTTTATTTCGTTTTTCTTGCCCCAGATGTCAGATGCCCCCAAAAAGGTAAGCTAAAAATATGTAAATAAAACATACATGCACCAAAATAAGCTTTATCTTCATCTATAAGCAAATACACTACCTAGGTTGCATAGATTAGAGAAGCAAGGATAAGTTCCAGTAAAAATAAGGGGGATGGCGGGTGGGTAACCTGGACTGCAACAGTGAATACACTCGAACATCTACATTTATGGTAAGTGTACACAACTGTACTATGTTCTTCGTGTTTCACTACTGCAGTCATTACATTTGGGTTGAGTCCCAAAGCTATGGTTGGGTGGCTGGAGCTAAACAGCATTAGGAGCGGCTATGAGGCCCTGCAGAACTGCAGTGGCAAAGCCTGCCCTGGAATTAGAGTAAAGAGGCAGATTGTAATGTTTTGTAAAGGTATGCACTGAACTCCAAGTAGCAGCCTCCAAAATGTCCTTGGTTGGTACTCCCCTGAGAAAGGCTGCAGCTCTGGTTGAATGTGGCCTAATGCCCTTAGGCACTGGTTTGCCATGCTGAGAGTAGCAGAAACGAATGCAGTGACCTACCCACTTTGAAATAGTCTGCTTGGAGATAGCCTTTCCTTGTGATGCTGTGGCATATGCCACTAGTAATTGCTCTGTCTTTCTGAAAACTTTAGTTTTGTCCAAATAGAATCTAAGTTGTCTGCGTACGTCCAAAGAATGCAGAATTTTCTCCCCCTTGTTCTGTGGATTTAGATAAAAGGTTGGCAAATGAACTGTTTGGTTAAGGGCTACACTGGATACCACCTTAGGCATAAATGTTGGGTTGGTTCTCTGGATAGAAAATGATAAAGGGTTCCACAGCCATGAGAGTCTGTAGCTCTGAAACTCGTCTTGCAGAAGTTATTGCTAGGAGCAGAGCTGTTATTGCTAGGAGTAGAGCTGTTTTCCAAGATAAGAAATTTATGTCCGCAGTAGCTGCTGGCTCAAAAGTCGGCAAAGTGAGTTTTTCCAAGACATAATTGAGGTCCCATGCAGGTATTGGCATTCTCCTTGGAGGCCTTAAGTTGTTGGCTCCTCTGAGGTACTGCCTTAAAAAAGGATGAGAAAAGAGTGGTGGCTCTGTATTGTAATGAGCCGAAATGACAGAGGCATGGATTTTAATTGATGAAAAAGACAGACCTTTGTCCAGCATCTCAGTTAAATATTGCAAAATCTGAGGAATATTTGGGACAGCTGCATCAGTTCCTTGAGCATGGTTCCAAGCGCAAAATCTCTTCCATTTCCCAGCATAGGATTTTCTAGTACTAGGCCTTCTGGCTTCTAAAATGACATCCATCACAGCTTTACTGAGAGGTGTGGTTTGTATGGCTACATTATCCACCATGCTGCCAGGTTTAGGGTCCTGAGTTGGCTGTGCAGAATCTGACTGTTTTGCTTGGACAGCAGATGAGGTATTTGAGGTAAGGTCCAGGCTGGACATTGGGACAAGTTCCTTAAGATCGGATACCAGTACTGGCGTGGCCAGTCTGGGGCAATCAGAATCATTTTTGGTTTCTCCTGCCTAACCTTTAGGAGTACCTTGGGGAGGAGAGGAAGTGGAGGAAAAGCATATACTGATAGGTTTGTCCAGTTGAAAGATAAGGCATCCACTTTCCAAGCTTGTCTGTGATAAGTCCTTGTGCAGAATCTTTTTAGTTGATTGTTTTGAGGAGAGGAAAATAGATCTATGTCCGGGCGCCCCCATTTCATTGTTATCATGTTGGATTCAGGTGCCACTCGTGGGGATCCATGAGGTTTCTGCTTAGTTCGTCTGCCAGAGTATTTTCCTTTCCTGGCAGGAATTGTGCCTGCAGGTGACCTTGGTAAGTCAATGCTATGTCCCATAAAGCCATGACTAGTCTGCACAGGGGGGTAAGAATGTGTGCCCCCCTGCTTGTTTATGTACCACGACTGTGGTGTTGTCTGTCTTTATCAGTAGTTGTCCCGGATGAAGTAGGTCCTTGGAGGCTGACAGGGCATTGTGAACAGCTAGCATCTCTTTTTGATTGATATGCAGATGCATATGGTTTGTGGACCAGGTGGCCTGAATGCCTATTCCTGCCATGTGTGCCCCCCAGGCATAATCTGATGCATCCGTCGTTAGGCTCTGCCTGGCTGGGGGTAATGAGAATGGCTTCATAGGTTCATACTAGGCTATCTGCCCTAGGGCATTTATAAGCCTAGCCAGAATGTGTTTGGCTTTCGCCACCCATTTTAAATTTATTTTGCTATGCCCTTTTTCAAGGTTAGTATACTGTGCCTCTGTCTAACAGTGACACAGAAGTGATACCCGGGGTAAACCTACGATCTCCCATCCACTCATCAAGATTCCTCTTGAAGAGAGTCAATGAGGGACTCTGCCTAACCTGGACTGGGATTTTATTCCAGAGTGAAAGGAGCCTCTGGGTTATGAATCTGTCCCTCCAGCATGTCCTATTTATTTCAGTGCTGAGGTTCAAGTCTCTCGAGCGCGTAGCTCGAAGGGATTTGGATTTTCTGAGGTGCAGCATGTCCATTAATTCCGGGTTGGACATGGCTTTATACGTCAGGCACAGATTGCCTCTGAACAGGCAGTATGCCACTGAGTACAGCTGGAGTTTCTTTAACTGGGCAGCATATGGCATCTGTTTGAGCCCTTTGATCCTCTTGGTGAGGTACTTTTGGGGTCTTTCCAGTTGCTGCAGGTGTCTGGTAAGGTACATCCCAAAAGGGGCATTGCACTCAATTATGGGCCTGATAAGGGATGAGTAAAGAGGCACGATGACCTCCCCTGATCTAGATGTGAATCCCTTCATGATTAGGTGGGCTATATAAAATGTTTTTCTAACCACTTTGGCCACATGGTTGTCAAATGAGAAATTGCTATCAACTTGAGTCCCCAGGTCCCTAATTACTTCTTCTGTACTTAATGGATTACCACCTATGTGGTAATCTGTGGGCACTTCGTTTTTGCCAAAGGGGATGACTATACACTTTTTGGCATTTAGCTTGAGGCCATGGCTCTGGCACCAGTAGTCTGTTTCTATGAGGCCCTTTTGGAGGATGCATGTGTCGGCTGGAGAGTCGATTATGGCGCCCAGTTTGCAGTCATCTGCGAACTTGGTCAGCCACAGTCCTTCCGTGTTGGCCTGTACCTTCGGGAAATATATACCGAACAAGAGAGGTCCCAGGACTGAGCCTTGTGGAACACCACTTGTAACTGGTTTGGAGTCTGACATGGCTCCAGCAATTCTAACCATGTGGGTTCTGTCCTTGAGCCAGTTTGCAATCCATCTAGTGACATAGGGGTTTATATTTAAGCTGGTGAGCTTATCTATAATGCCCAAGTGGGGTATTGTATCGAAGGCTTTTGCGAGGTCCAGGTAGGCTGTGTGGACAACCTTCCCCTCATCAATGGCCTTGGTGACTGTTTCAAAGAAATCAACCAGGTTTAAGAGGCAGGATCTGCCCTTAACAAAGCCGAACTGGGTAGGCTCCAGTGTCTGTAGGTCCCCAATATCTTTATTTATGAGGTCCATGATGATCCTTTCCATAGCTTTGCAGACCAAGCTAGTCAGGCTTATGGGGCGATAGTTTCCAGGATCCGTTGAGGGACCACTGTTGCTGTACGCCACTCTTTGGGCACATATCCTGTAGTAAGGCTGAGATTGAACAGTAGTTTTATGTTTGGGTTTGGCTCTTCTTGGAGTTCATGTAGGACGCAGCCCGGGACACCGTCTGGTCCCATTGATGCTGTGTTTTTTGCTTTGGAGAGGGCAGCTCTTACCTGAGCATCTGAGATGTTAGGGGGGCAGCACTCTGCTGGCATAGATATTTGCCCTTTTGGTGGTGGGGAGGGGGGAGTTTGCGCTGAACCTGTCAGCTAGGATTTTGGCAATGTCTGTGGGTTCAGTGTATTTTGTGTCATTTTGGTCTAATTCTGAGCATATCTGGGAATTACCACCCAGGTTCCTAACATAACTAAAGAAAGCCTTGTGATTATCCTTAGTGTCCTGTGCAATTTTTCTCTCGAAGCTGGCCTTAGACAATTTTATGAGTGCCCGTAGTTTTTTGCTAATACTGATCAGTGATGCCTTCCCTTTTTGGGATTTTGCTCTATCATTTAGTAGCTTCCTCCTTCTATTGTATAGTTTGTTTATGGCTGGGGTCCACCAGACAGGACATCTGCCTTTGGAGGATTGGGTCTTGGTTTTATTTGGGATCGCATGATCCATGCATTCCTGAAGGTGTTCATAGAATGCGTTTATAAAGGATTCTGCGGTCTGGGACGTATTTTCCACAGGCCCGGAGGCTTTGAAGGATTCCACCTCGGTTTTGAGGCTGTCCCTTGTTTTGGTGACAAGCCTTGGCCCACCATCGAAATTCCTGTTGCAGGCAGGGAATTAGAGTAATCATCGTTTCCAGGCTGTGGCAATGTTGTGTCCAGACACTTTTTGGGTACCACTGAATTTTCCTCATATGCAGTCTTGCATATGGAATTAGTAAGATGCAAGATGCCATGAAGCCCAAAGCCTGCAGAAATTTTCTTGCAGATAACTGGGCCTTTGTTGCCATTTTGTTGAAATAGGTAGTCAGTTGCCTTTGTCTGGAGTGAGATAAGCCATCTGGGCAGTTGTATTTAAGCTTGCACCCAGGAATACTATCTCTTGAGAGGGTACTAATTTTGATTTATTTTTGTTGACTGTGTACCCTATGCCTGTTACGAGTTTTATCACAAAAGTCAGATGCTGTAGTAGAATGTCCTTGTTCTCTGCTTGTATGAGGCAGTCGTCCAAGTAAGGATATATTTGTATTCCTCTTTGTCTGCAGTAAGCAATTACTGGTGCCAGGCACTTTGTGAAGACCCTGGGCGCAGTAGATAAGCCAAAGGGCAGTGCAGAGAATTGGTAATGCTTTGAGCCAGCCTTGAACCTGAGGTATCTTCTGCATGATTGTCTGATTGGGACATGCAGGTATGCCTCTTTTAGGTCTAAAGTCACGAGCCAAGCCTTGCTGCCCAGTATGGGCAGAAGCTGCTGTAAGGTCAACATCTTGAATTTTGGTATATTCAGGAAAGTGTTTAGAATAGATAGGTCCAGAACTGGTCTCCATGCTTTGTCCTTTCTGGGTACCAAGAACATTCTTGCGTAAAATCCTTGTCCCTGCTCTTGTTGTGGTACTTGTTGAATAGCCTTCATGTCCATGAGGGCTGCGACTTGTTTTTGAGCCTCTGCCCATTGAATTTTTGGCCAGTCTGGCGTTCCGTTTGACCTTGGTAAAGTATGGAAATGAAACTTGTAGCCTTGTGACATTATGTCTAGAACCCATTTGTCTTGGTAAGTGCTAGTTTCCCTCTTAAGGGTGCTGCCATAAGATTAGTGCTTGGCGCAGGCAGGGGGAAGTCATTAGGACTGTTTCCTGTATGACTGTGATTTTTCCTCTCCACCTTTGGAGATAGAAGCACTCCACTGCTTAGACCTGTAGGATCCTTGTGGCTGTGATCTGCCTCTAGGGTGTCTGGATCTGCCCCTTTGAGGTCTGAGACTGGAAAGGACCAATTCTTTGTAGGCCAGTGTCTGCTAAATCTAGGTGGCTGTACCTGTAAGAAATCCTTGACCGTTTGCATACATTTAGCTTTGTCGTCCATTTTCTTCAACACCTCTTCTGCCTTAACACCAAACAAGGTATCATGTTGTAAAGGAACATCTAATAATTTTGCTTGAACATGGGTCAGACAGATTTTGTTCCTTTAACCAAGCATGCCTCCTAATGACAGAACCCATAACAGCGGCCCTTGCAGGAGGCCTCCAGAGAATCAAACCCACATTACAAAGTATGCTTTCCAACTTGTTCAGCTGCATGCAATAAATCCTGCATGTCTTTGTTTTCTGCACATTCAGAATTTGCCATAATTTTCTGTTTAAGCAGTGTCATGATATATTGCTGATATTTGAGCATATGAAACTGGCAATTTAAAGCCCTTATAGCCAAAGTAGTAGATGTGTAAACCTTTTTTCCCCATCTATCCAGAGCCCTGGAATCCCTGTCAGAGGGGGTAGGATTTTTTTGCAGAAGAAGCCTTGACCCCCCTTTGGACCCTGAGAAATAGCTTCTGGGTCTGCAGAAGGGTTTTTGAAAAGAAATTTATGAGAGTCAGGGACCCTGTAGTATCTGTCCAGCTTAACAGGAGCTGGAGGTAAAGAGTCAGGGGTCAGACTAGACTCTGAGAACACATCATCTACAATGTCCAACACAGGTGGGATAGCTAGAGGCCTGTGCTGAGGTAGCAAAAGGAAATCTCTCAGCCTTTTCTTAGATTCTGAAAAGTCTTGGCTCTCCCAGTGAAAGTGCTCCCTCATGGTATGCAAGGTTTCCCCAAAAGAGTAGTCCTCAGGAGGAGAAGCTGAAGGAATTGATTCTTCAGCATCAGAATCCTCATAGGGGGGAAGAGGAATCAGAAGAAATGGAAACCTGATCTGAAGATTCATAGTCTGTCTCTTGCCTAGGCCTCTTATCAGGAGGGGGATGGGAACCCCTGATCAAGGTAATTAAGTCTTCAGCCATTTTGAGCATCTGTTTTTTGGGCATGGAGGCCTGTCCTTGTGACTGGTGAACTTGTTTCTTTGCCTTTAAAGGTGTCTTAGCCATTGATAGAGGTCGCAAGCAGTTCCTGAAGTGTAGTATTACGGAAATCAATCAGCTCACAATAAGGCACCAAGCTCAAAAACAATAAAAGTTTATTCCAACGCTAACGCCAACAATATATTGCACACGTTTTCATCAAAGGTATGACTTCATCAGACAACATAAAATTGAATCACACAGGTATAAATACTCAAGAACATCCTGGAAAGTAGAAACAGGAAGATTAGTTCTAAAAGATTTTACAACTGTCTTTCATACGGGGTTGTTTATTTGGCTCTTTGCCAGTCATGCCAGGCATTTTATGTGGGGAAGACCAAAAGACAACTCCGTAGAAGGGTGTATGAGCACCTATACGACATAAATAAATGTGACAGGAATAATGCTCTTTACAAGCACAGCTTAGTATGCTCTGATGCCACTTTCAATTTCTTTGTTTTGGATTCCGTTCCCCAAGACGTTAGGGGGGGGACCATGGGAGACATTATTGTGCCACAGAGAGACACACTGGCAAATCCTTTTGGAATCTAATAGATTCCCTGGGCTGAACGAAGCAATATCAATTGTTCCATATCTAAAATTAAAATCTGACAGGATATAAGTATCAGCCTTTTTCATCATTTATTTGGTATGTTTTAACACACACAAAAAAACTATTTAAATCATTATGGTTATATTATTATGATAAAATTTTATGATTGTTACATGTTTTTAATAGTTGTTTTTAACATAGAGAGTTGAAGTATTATTTATAATGTTACATTGAATGTTTTCTGTGTCTTTAAACGTGATTCACCAATTAATTAATTGAGCTATGTGGGATGTTCTTGAGTATTTATACCTGTGTGATTCAATTTTATGTTGTCTGATGAAGTCATACCTTTGATGAAAACGTGTGCAATATATTGTTGGCGTTAGCGTTGGAATAAACTTTTATTGTTTTTGAGCTTGGTGCCTTATTGTGAGCTGATTGATTTCCGTAATATTACACTTCAGGAACTGCTTGCGACCTCTATTTTGGTTTATTGGTTTCTTTGTTGGTGCTTTTGTTGTTTGGTGTCTTAGCCATTGAAGTCGGTTTAATATATAATTATTTAGGTCTGAATACACCCTCAGAAGCTGATGCCTGCTCAGTGGCTCTGGACCCATCTGAGGGAATAGTCTCCGAGGCTCCAATACCTTGAGTTTCCAGTGGCCTGGCCGACTCCACGTGGAAGTCGGTAGCTGCTTGTGACTCTAAAGTAGCAGGTATCAGGGGCTAAGAAAGCGTCTCATTGAGAACCGGCGACTTGCTTAGAAGAAGCTTTGTCATCGGTTTTGGACCTCGGTTGCCTGTCCTTTTCTTTTTCTTTGTGTTTTCTGTGAACTCCGGCAGTCGGATGGCTATCCGACGACACTGTATAATTAAATATTCGCCCAAAATAGCTTAACGCAAAATCGTACCGACACTTAATAGTGCAATGGTTAAATCTAGCACAAAACCGACAACTAACAACATCGTGGTCAGGGCCTAGGCAAGGAATACAGTAAGAATGAAAGTCCTTATGAGGTATTTGCTTCCCACAAGATATACAATTATTAACTTTTTCTGACATCGGTCTGGAGCAAGAAAAAAGTTTCCCCAACAGGGTACTTAGCTTTTAATGAAGACTTTGGATCTGAAACTCGAACACGAAAATCTCAGGAGTCGGCCGACCGGCACATGCGAACTGCTTCTGCTTTGAGCACCGCACGGCAAGAAAGACTAAATAAAATGGCGTTGGCTGCATCTTTTATACCCCTGATGACCTGACGTCAGGGAGGAGGTGACAGCAACCGACGCAGGACCCAAGACTTTGGAATTCAGGCAGACTGAGGGCACCCTGCCAGCAGGATAACCCAAATGTAATAACTGCAACAGTGAAACATGAAGAACATCTTCTCCCCTCCTGTACTTGGATCACTACACTCCTAACAACTTTCCCTCATACACTTGAATTTACACACCTCTCTTCACCCCCCCCCAAACACTTCTCATCCTTCTCTTTTTCTAACTGCCCTCATGCACTGCTCTCCCCTCTCATACATTCCCTACATACCCAAGTAATAAAGCTTCCAGGTATACCAATTCGGAACAGGCATCCTAGAAAAAACTAATACTATACCCTGCTCTCTCACTCATATGCTATTAGCACTATCCTCCAATACAACACTAATGTACTCCTCCTGCATAATTGTATAACTTACTTCTCAACTACAACCTTCATTATATCTCAGACTCTTTTCCAAAATGTAAGAATACTAAGCTTCTTTATAGCAATCTTGACTGGAAGAGGTTTACTATGGTGGGAATAACAGAAAGCAGCAGAGGACAGCTACCATGCAAAAGTTTGCTTAGAGACAAGTTTAACTTTCTTAGCCAACAGCTGTTCAACATTCCTAACGGGCTCTGTTCTGTCAAGGTAGCTCCTGAGCTGCCTATGCACATCCAAAGTACGTAAAATATTTTCTCCCTTGCTTTTTGGATCAGGATAGAACACTGGCAGATTGACGGCTTGATTCAAGGTAAATTTGGAAACAACTTTAGGCATGAATTATGTATCATTGTGCAACATAAACACATCCAAGTGAAAAATCAGCTAAGGTTTACCACCATGAGAGCTTGGAGATTAGAGACTCGCCCTGCACATGTCAGACCAATGAGGAAAGTAGTCTTCCAAGTAATGAACCATAAAAATAGTGGGATGCATGTGGATGGATAAGTTCAGGGGATTTAAATGATTTGATACTTAGAATTTCACTAGGCAATGAGCACTTCCATGAAATGGAACATCCTCCGTGAGGTAGGAAATTACGACTCTGACACCTGGTTAGGGAATTAAGGTCTTAAACTTGCATAGAATCTAATAGGGAAATCCCCCCTCACCCCTCTCACATTTTAATGGGTCACGCATCTCAGACTCTCATAAGATCAATCAGCAAGCTACGACAGCCAGCTATATGAGATAAATATATATCTATCTCGGGGTATCTCTGTATCTCCATACCTTTAATTTGGCGGAGCTATAGGTGGATAATGCACTGCATAGGTTTGTTATGCATTCTGGTTCATGGTGTTTTAGGATGTACTGTCTGGGAACAATATATCACACACATATGATGATTTACAAAACAGGTTTCATTACGTTCCCAGACCCTTCCGTGCTTAGGGGGAGGTGGATAGGCACCGGGATTAAGCGGGAAGGATTTATCATACTTGCCCTCATCTTCACAACGCAATTATATAGGAATATACAGCGCTGCATATATTCTCCAATGCATTCCCCAGGTCTTATACTATTTGGCTCAAATAGATGTTGTGGAACATAGAATCATGGAACATTAAGGGGTTACAATCACCAAAAAAAAAAATTGCTTATGCACCTGACCTTAAAATCTCCCTCTAATATTACCTTGTTACAAGAGATGCATCTCATGAATCAGCAGTGGGAACAAGATAATTCGAGACCTTGGATCAAAAAGATAATAGCTTCAGAAGGCACTACGAATAGTGCAGGGGTGGCCATAATCATCAAAAATAGCTTCGGAGCAAATATAGGAAAAGTCGGGGCAGACGAAGAGGGTAGGTGGTGCTACCTCACGACGAATTACCCGCTATTAGATAAACCTATTCTCCTTATAAATATATACGCCCCCTGTACATCGCAACATACATTCTTCATGAAATTACACAACCTCCTCACCTTATTTCCCAACCACTACTATATTCTGGGTGGAGACTGGAATTCAGTCCAGGACCACAAAACGGATAGATCAAATCCCAAAGCGAGATCTAACTATTTAGCCCAAAAAGCCCTAACCGAACTGAAAGAGGATTTTAGATTATTTGATCCAAGCATATTTTCAGACCCAACTCAGACAAAAAAAAGGTATACTTTCTTCTCTAGCTGTGCCAAAAGCTGGTCTAGAATAGACTTTTTTTCAAATATCCCAGGTATTCTACAGTATGGACATCTTTTATATCCCATCGCCTAGATCTCTTTCAGATCATTCGAAGATCTCGATAAATATACACCAGCATAGCAAGAGCACAACAAACAGAACAGGTATCTGCTGGCGGTTGAACCCCAACCTGCTGGGGAGAGAGGAGATAAACTCGCAAATTAATGAATACTTGGATCAGTTTCTTAAATCAAAGGACTCCTTCCAATCCCCCATAGACTGTGAATGGGCCGCAGTCAAGGCAATGATAAGGGGTTTGTTGATAAACAAAGCCTCTTATTATAAAAAGCTTCGGAACAAAAAAGAACAAGAGTTAACGTCCCAGCTGCATAAAGCAGAAGCAGAATCCCAAGTGAATCACACAACGAGGTTAGAAGAACATATAATCCAGTTACAGAAGGACTTAATCTCCTTGCAAGCAGATAACTTGACCTTACATGAGATTAAATCACTAGCCTTATACGCAGATGTAATACACTGCGCCCCTCTAGATTCCTGGCTAGGGTAATCAACTTAAATAAATCCTCGACTTTTATACCTCAATTACAGTTTCAAGGAAAGGATTGTCAGAAACCAAATCAAATCATTAAAATATTTGAGAATATTATCAGACAAACCTATGGGCCCTCCGAAAACATAGTAGATTAAGCAGAAATACTCTCGTTTCTTAATAACTTAACTTTTTCCAAACAGAGAGACAAAATAAATTCCTAGAGAGAGATATTAATACACAAGAAATCATAGCGGCCATTAACAACCTGAAACCCAATAAATCCCCTGGACCTGATGGGTTTACGGCGGAATTCTATAAAGTATTTAATATGAAAATAGCCAAAGTCTTAAGATTACTGTTTAACCATATCACTTTCCAAGGGCCTCAAAGATACCCATTTAAACGCATCTAGCACTATCCTTATTCACAAACATAATACAGACCCAAAAAACCCTGGGAATTACAGACCCATTTCCATGATTAACTTAGACATGAAAATTCTGGCCATGGTACTAGCTACTAGGCTCAAAGCTGTTATCTCATATATTATCTCCCCTGAACAATCTGGATTTATTCCGGACAGACAGACCAATGATCAGACCCTACTTTTGGAAGCCATGATTCATCATTCCAACTTAAAAAAGTAGCCGGTATACGCCTTAGCAGTAGATGCATCTAAGGCTTTCGATCGATTAAGTGCTGAATTCCTGTTTATCACTCTACCCTACTTTAACACCCCAATCTCATTTATAAACAAAACAAAAACCCTTTACTCAACAGCGTACACTACCCTACAAATTAATAATCACCTAACAGAATCAAAACTGATAATGGTGTCAGGCAAGGTTGCCCTCTTTCCCCTCTCCTTTTTAACTTATATATGGAACCATTATTCATGCTTATTAAACAAGCAACCTTTCATCATCCCCCTAATATATATAACTCAAAGATCGCTTTGTCGGCATTCGCAGATGACCTAAATATATATTTCACCCTCCCCAGCTCAGACCCAATTAAAATACTTTCTTCCATTGACACATTTTCTAACCTAGCAAACTATAAACTTAATAGGGAAAAGTCCTCAATTCTCCCCTTAAACATCGATTCGATGCTGCCTAATATAATGTTAAATACAGGAATCAAATCCAAGGACCAGCTGCACTACTTAGGTATACAATTCTCACAAAATAACCAGAATTACTATCAGGATAATGTAGTCAGGTACTGGTCTAATGTTCAAAATAATATCCTAAGATGGTCTAAGCTTAAGCTCCCTTTTTTGGCCAGAACAACAGTGATTAAGATGAATATTCTCCCTAGACTCCTTTATCTCTTTCATGCAACCACCAGTATATTACATAATAGATTCTTTAAAAAGGTTACAACATCTATCATTAAATTTATAAGGGCCCCTAAATCGGTCAGGATCAGCTATTTAAAACTTGTCTGTCCCAAGGAGCAGGGGGGGTCTGGGCCTACCTGACTTTAAAACCTATTATGAGATCATTAATGGTAGTAGAATAGTTAAGATAGCGGCCTATAATAAAGAAAAAATGACATGGGCCCCAGCTTGGGTGTCTCTACAGAATAACTACATCAAAACATTAAAATTCAACCCTGCTGCCCTCCCATTTCTAATGGAAAGTAATTTAGGTATTTTAAAACGCACAAAAAGCTTACTATTTAGCGTAAAATCTCTACAGGCCCTTTTCAAATCTTTGAATCTATCCTATGCGTTCCTAACCTTACAGCCACTACATCTTAACCCCAACCTTAAGCTAAATGGCCATATGTTAAACCTTGAGAAATACCCCCTTCTCCTGAATACCATTATCGCTGATTTTTTCCCTTGGAGACAACAGACAATATCTGACCTAAGAACTCACCTAGACTTGCCCCATAAGTATCTGTCCATATTACGACAAATAAGAGAATTAATACGAAAATACTTAGACCACCCATTGGTCTCGGATAATGATATCTCAACATGCATAACGCTAAGGAAACTCCTGCTTAGTGAAAAAAAAATGACATCAAACACATACAAGGTCATCATGACTCTTAGATACCAGAGGGAACTCATTTATTCGAATTTCTGGCTAAAGTACAACCCTGATATAAATCAAGGACAAATCTTAAAGGCGATAAATCTAAGCTCTAAATCTATCCCCTTCAAAAAAATGAAATACACCCAACTGATGATTATGAACAATGCGTATTATACCCCTGAGGTCCTCAGCAAAATCTTCCCTAATCAATCCCCTAAATGTCAATATTGTTCAAACCCAACGGATGATATCCTTCATTTGTTTTGGAGTTGCAAGTGTTCCTACAAGCTATGGTGTGCGCTGAGGGTGATACTTGAAAAAATTGGATATGAAAAATCCACCCTGTCATGGGAATTCACCATCTTTCATATTCCTCCTCCCGGCCTATCGGAAAGAAAATGTAAGATTTTGATTCCTATTTTTATGCTAGTCAAATATTACATCTCCCTGAATTGGAAAAATAGACACTCCCTTTCTTGGGAAGGCTTTAAACACATGGCGATTAAGCACCTCAGAGCACACAAATTCTTGTTCCACAATATCAAGCACAAGCCAGTTATTAAGGAACTTTGGGGAATATTATCTGATCATATACTTAAATAAAGACTTACCCTTCATGGGTACCAATAGTATTCAACATGCTGTACTGGACTGATGCAGGAACTGTTTTGGGCAATGTATGATATGTATATAGTTTATGGTTTAATGTATTTATCCAGTAGGTGAATGTTTTAGGTTTCCTTTTATGCGCATTATCATAATTCAATGACTGTAATTCCTAATTTTTTTTTTTTTTTTTAATGAAATTTTTGTAATGTGAGTTTTGATTTCTGTTTTCCCTTTTGTTGAAAATTTACAATAATGAGAATTTCACAAAAAAAAAAACTGCCTGAGAGACAAGTTCAAAAAGAGGCAAGTTCAATTTTTCAAGAACCAAGTTGAGATCCCAAGAAGGAATTTGCTTTCGAGGAGGTCTCGCATGTAGCACTCATTTCATGAACTACTTGATCACATAAAGCAATGAAAGAGGGAGATCCATATGCAGACAAGCTGAGTTGGTTGCAAGATGTACACTGATAGCAGCACATGACAAACCATCTCTAAGCAGCTCACAGTAATTTCAAAACCAGAGAAGTCAAAACCATTTTGGGACCTCTATCATTGGCTAGGCACCACCTAAAATACCTCTTCTACTTGGAAACGTCAACATTTTCTGAATGCAGGTCTTCTTGCCTCCTTAAATACCTGCTGCACATCCTCAGGGAAGAAAAAGGGAATGACAGAATCATCTGGGCTGTCAGCTGCAAAGTACAGTTTTGTACACTTACCATAAATGTAGATGTTTGAGTGTATTCACTGTTGCAGTCATTACATTTGGGTAATCTGCTGGCAGGGTGCCATCAGTCGGCCTGATTAACAAAGTCTTGGGTCCTGCGTCGGTTGCTGTCTCTTCTTCCATGACTTCAGGTCGTCAGGAGTATAAAACATACAGCCGACGCCATTACATCAGTTTTTTTACCCCAGATGTCAGGTGCCCCTCAAATGGGGAGCAATATATATATATATATATATATATATATATATATATATATATATATATATATATATATATATATATATATAAAATAAGAAACACAAAAATATACCTCCAAACAAAAGCAAATACATCAAAAAGTCTTTTAAGCATAATAAAAGAAAGAAGAGTTATCGTAAAAGAAAAAATAGGGGGGTTGGAGGGAGAGTAACCAGGACTGCAACAGTGAATACAATTGAACATCTACATTTATGGTAAGTGTATACAACTGTACTATGTTCGTGTTTCACTGTTGCAGTCATTACATTTGGGTAGATTCCCAAAGCTAAGGTTGGGAGGATGGATTTATACAGCATTAGGACCAGCTATAAGGCCCTGCAAAACAGCAGTGGCAAAGCCAGCTCTGGATTTAGAGAAAATTGGTAAGTGATAATGCTTGGTGAAAGTATGAATTGAACTCCAGGTAGCAGCTTCTAGAATATCCCTGGTAGGAATGCCTCTGAGAAAGGCTGCTGAAGTAGATGCAGCCCTGGTGGAATGAGATCTGATCCCCTGGGGGATAGGTTTTCCATGGTGCTTATAACATAAATGAATGTAATGGCTTATCCATTTAGAAATGGTTTGCTTTGAAATAGCCTTTCCCTCTGCCCCTGCAGCAAATGCTACCAGCAGTTGTTCAGATTTTCTTTGAGATTTTGTCCTGTCCAAGTAGAATCTAAGTTGTCTGTGTACATCCAATGAATGCAGAATCCGCTCTCCCTTGTTCTATGGATTGGGAAAGAAAGTTGGCAAATGAATGGGCTGATTAAGAGCCACACTGGATACCACCTTGGGCATGAATGATGGATTTGTCCTGAGTGACACCCTGTCCGCATGAAAGATGATGAAAGGCTCCACTGCCATAAGGGCCTGTAATTCAGATATCCTTCTAGCTGAAATGATTGCTAAAAGGAAGGCTGTTTTCCAGGAAAGAAAATTTAAGTCTGCAGTAGCAGCTGGCTCGAAAGGAGGTACAGTGAGTTTCTCCAATACAAAGTTAAGGTCCCAGGCAGGGGTTGAAGCTCTCCTGGGTGGTCTCAAGTTATTGGCCCCTCTGAGATACTGCTTTAGAAGAGGATGAGAGAAGAGGGGGGATCTGTGTCGTAATGAGCTGAAATGGCTGAGGCATGGATTTTTATGGAAGAAAAAGACAGACCCTTATGAAGCATCTCAGTTAACTATTGCAAAATCTGAGGTAAATTAGGCACTGCTGTGCTCATCCCTTGAGACTGATTCCGGGCACAGAATCTTTTCCATTTGTCAGCATAAGATTTTCTAGTACTAGGTCTTCTTGCCTCCAAAATGACATCCATCACAGGTTTGCTGAGGGATGCTAAGGGTGAATTTAAGTGATTAGCCAAGCTGCACGATTCAATGTTTGGAGCTGAGGATGCAGAATTTGGTTCTCCTGCTGAGACAGTAAGGAAGGTGTCTGAGGCAGGTGCCATGGAGAAATGTGTGACACACTGCACAGGAGTGGGTACCAGTGTTGGCGAAGCCAGTCTGGAGCAATCAAAATCATTTTTGGCTTGTCCTGTTTGACTTTTAGTAGAACTTTGGAGAGCAAAGGCAGAGGGGGGAAAGGCATAGACTGATAGGTTTTTCAAGCTGAAGGACACAGCATCCACTTTCCAGGCTTTTATGTGATGAGTTCTTGTGCAAAAGTTGTCCAACTGGTAGTTCTGGGGCAAGGCAAAAAGATCTATGTCTGGGCTCCCCCATTTGCATGTCAACATGTTGAAATTCCGTGGTTGCAGTTTCCATTCGTGAGAGTCCATGAGATTTCTGCTTAGTTCGTCTGCCAGAACATTCTGCTTTCCTGGTAGGAATTGAGCTTGTAGTTGTGCTTGGTAGCTCAAGGCCGTATTCCACAATGCCATGGCTAGTCTGCAGAGGGGTAGGAATGTGTACCCCCCTGCTCGTTTATGTACCACATAACTGTGGTGTTGTCCATCTTTATCAGTAATTGTCCTGGATGAAGGTAGTCCTTGAAGGCTGTCAGTGCATTCTGTACAGCTAGCATTTCTTTTTGATTGATATGAAGGTGCATTTGATTTGGGTACCATTTGCCCTGAATGCACTTCCCTGCCAGATGAGCCCCCCATGCACAGTCTGATGCATCTGTAATTAGGGTTTGGGCGGCAGGGGGTGGTGTGAATGGCAGTCCCTTGTTTTGGTGGCAGGCCTCTGCCCACCATAGAAACTCTAGGCATCATTGTTTCCACGCTGTGACAATGCTGACTCCATAAACTTTTTAAGTACCACTGAAGTTTCCTCATATGCAGTCTTGCATATGGAATTAGAAGAATGCATGAGGCCATGAACCCCAAGGCTTGCAGTGTTTGCCTTGCAGATAGCAGGGTTTTTGTGGCCGCCTGTTTGAAGAAAGTCACCAAATGAATTTGCTTTTCTGGTGTAAAGAAAGCCATCTGGGTAGTTGTATTCAAGCTTGCACCCAGGAATGTAATTTTTTGAGAGGGTACCATTTGAGATTTCTTTTTGTTTATGGTGTACCCTAGACAGGTTAGAAGTCTTTTTACAAATGCCAGATGTTTTTGAAGAATGGCAAGGTTTTCTGCCTGAATTAGACAATCGTCCAGGTATGGATATATTTGAATATTTCTTTGCCTGCAAAATGCAATTACTGGAGCCAGGCACTTTGTGAATACCCTGGGCGCAGTAGACAAGCCAAAGGGCAGTGCAGAGAACTGATAATGCATGCAGCCTGCTTTGAAGCGTAGGAATCTTCTGCAAGATTCCCTGAATGGGATATGCAGGTAAGCCTCTTTTAAGTCAAGAGTTGATAACCAGGCATCCTTGCCTAGCATAGGAAGTAACTGGTGAAGAGTCAGCATCTTGAATCTTGGAATGCCCAGAAAGGTGTTTTGAGTAGATAGGCCCGAAACTGGACGCCATGATTTGTCTTTTCTGGGTACCAGGAAAAGTCTGGAATAGAAACCTTGTCCCTTTTCCTCTTCTGGTAGTAGCTGAATAGCCCCCATGTTTAGGAGGGAAAGTACTTGTTTCTGAGCCTCTGCCCACCGATTTGGGGGCAGGTCTGGCCACCCGTCTGGAGTTGGCAGCGTGTGGAAATTAAATCTGTATCCCTGGGACACTACATTTAAAACCCACTTGTCCTGGGTTATAAGTTGCCAGTTTCTTGAATGACGAGCCAGTTTTCCCCCTAAAGGGGCGGCTAAGAGGTAAGTGCTTGGTAATTTCAAAGGGAAGTCATTGAGACTGCTTACCACAGGGAGGTGCCTTGTTGTTTCCATATTTGGAAGTGGAGGCACCCCATTGCTTAGTTCTGAAAGTCCCTTGGGATTGAAACCTGGTAGATTTGGAATGTCTGGGTTTGGCCATAGTGGCTCTGGAAGGAGCTGGAAAGGACCAGTTCTTAGTAGGCCAATGCCTACTAAATCGAGGAGGTTGCACTTGTAAGAAATCTTTCACAGTATGCATAGATTTAGCTTTATCTTCCATCTTTTTTAGAACTTCTTCAGCCTTATTGTCAAATAAGCGGTCCTGCTGTAAAGGAGCATCCAAAAGTTTTGCTTTAACATGATAAGGCAGAGATTGTTCCTTAGGCCAAGCATGCCTTCTAAGCACAGACCCAGTAATGGCAGCCCTACAAGAGCCCTCTAAGGAATCAAAACCACACTGCAAAGTATGTTTGCCAACTTGTTCAGCTGAATGCAATAAATCCTGCAAATCTTTATTCTCCACACAGTCAGAAATCAACATAATTTTATGTTTAAGCAGTCCCATGATATGTTGTTGATATTTTAGCATATGGAATTGACAGTTTAATGCCCTGATTGCTAAGGTTGCAGAAGTGTAAACCTTTTTACCCCATCTATCCAGCGCCCTGGAGTCTCTATCAGAAGTGGTAGGATTTTTAGCAGTAGAAGCCTTAATGCCCTTAGGCCCCTGAGAAATGGTTTCAGGGTCCGCAACAGGATTTTTGAAAAGGAATTTGTGGGACTCAGGAACCCTGTAGTACCTGTCTGGTTTACTAGGGGCTAGAGGCAAGGAATCAGGGGCCATACTGGATTCCGAATGGGTCTCAGCAGAGGCCTGCGAATCAGAACTAGTGGGTATCAGGAGGTTGAGAAAGCACCTCACTAAGTACCAGCGAACTGGCAACTGGGCTTAGGAGAAGCGTTGTTGGCCGTTTTGGCCCTCAACGGCTTGTCTCTGTCTTTTTCTTTGCGTTTTTTCGGTATTCCGGTAGTCAAATGGCTAACCAACATCATTTCTGGATAATTAAACCGAGAACCAAAATATTTAGAAGCAAAAATGTACTGACAATGGATAGTGCGCGGATTAAATAAAGCACAAAACCGACAGCAAGGTACGTCGTGGTCAGGGCCTAGGCAAGGAATACAGTACAAATGGATATCCTTATGAGGTATTTGCTTCCCACAAGTAATACAATTATTAACTTTTACTGACATCGGTAAGGAACAAGAAAAAGTTTCCCCAATGGGGTACTTAGCTTTAAGTTGAAGACTTCAGCTTTGAAACTCGAAAATGAAAATTTCAGGAGTTGGACGACTGGCACTTGCGAACTGCTTCTGCTTCGGGCACAGCGTAGCAAGAAAGACTGATGTAATGGCATCGGCTGCATGTTTTATACCCCTGACGACCTGAAGTCATGGAAGAAGGGACAGCAACCGACACAGGACCCAAGACTTTGCTAATCAGGCCGACTGAGGGCAACCTGCCAGCAGATTACCCAAATGTAATGACTGCAACAGTGAAACAGGAAGAACATCTGCACTAAGCTGGGGTGTATCATTTGTCCCGATGCTGTGTGAGCAGATCCAGTCTATGAGGAAGTGTGCTAAATGCCCTTGGCCAATTCCATTAAAAGGGAGAACCGATATTCCCTGGGCCACAAAGATCTTTGAAAATTCTTTCTAAATCTTTAGAAATACTTTGGGAATCACTGGAAAGGACAGAAAAGTATACAGGAACATTCCGGCCCATAGGAATGACACAGTGGCGGTCTTCCAGACATGACTACAAAGATGTCTTGAAGAGAAATTTTTTAGTTGTTTGCATTGAAAGGAGGCAGACAAATGTACTTGAGTTGTTCCCCACATCAGGATCGTGTCCTGGAAGACCTCTACATGGAGCTTCCACTCATGAGGATCTGTCCAGAATATGCTTAGTCTGACTGGCACTGTGTTTTGCTCTGATGGAATATACAAGGCTTGAAGATTCAGTGAATACTGTATAGCCAGCTCCTAGGCAAACACTGCCAACAAGCAAACAGGGTATGACCTTGCACTCCCTCGCTTATTCAGGTACCACATCACGATAGTGTTGTCTGTGACAACTTGAACAGGATCCGAAGGCTATAAGTGGTGAAGAACTTTTAAGGGATGAATCACTGCCAACATCTTTTTTACATTTATATGCTTTGGTGTGTCCTGAGGAACCCACAAGTCTTGCACTTGAACTTCCATGGACACTGCTCTTGACGTAAAATCTGAAGGGTCCATCTGAACAGACTGGACTAAGTGCTGCAGAGAGGAGACAGGAGAGAGAGAAAAGGAGAGAGAAGGGGAGTCCTAGATTCAGAGACAGTTGATCCTTCCACCAGTGCAGCTCCTGCTTCACAAATCCCAGTACCAGTACCTGGAAATCCAATGGATGAAAGTACGGAGTCTGACAATTCTTCAAGTACCATTGAATTTTTTTCATATCTAGTTTGGTTAGAGGAGTCATGAGGATTACTGATGCCACGAGGCCTAGAATTTTGAGGAACTCTTACTCCACATGCTGAAGAGAGAAATCCAAGAAAATGCCTTGAAAAGTCAAACTTTTGCCTTCCAGCAGGTAGGCCATCTTTTTTTACTGTGTCTATCCAACAACCCAGAAAAGCAATTCATTGAAAGGGTGTGAGGAAGGACTTTTGAAGGTTCTATTTGAAGTCTAGGTAGGAAAGGCGATATATATGACCTTGTCTAAGGATTCCAAACACCTGGATACAGAATTTGCACAAATCAGTAAGTTGTCTATAAATAAGGAAAAATGATGACGCCTACGGTTTTGCTCTAGGCAAGCACTGAGGCCATACACTATGTCTTTTTGGAAACACTGATAGGTATGTGTGTTGGGGGGGGGGGGTTACGGGACTTTGACACCCCAGAGGACACTGAATGTACTTGTGCAGGTTTCTTGACACCATCTGTTTTACTCTGACCCTGGAAAAGATAACCAATAGACTGAAACATACACTGTAGGGTGATGGGAGTGGGGTGGAGGTGGCACCAATGGAGGCTGTGTAGTCACTCTCAGAAGAAGCAATCATCCTTTCCATCACATCAAAAGCAAACCGCATGTCAGTAGGTACCTGAAAGCTGCACTGCCCCCCACCCAAGGTGGAAGTAAACAGCACCAAGGATGGAACTCCTGACACTGCCAAACTGGAGGGTCTTGAAGAGAGGATTAGTGCTGACACCGCAAAGGTTGTCACAGTGAATAATATCAACAGTTGGTGCTGAGGACATTGCTGCAGACTTGGGGTCAACTGGTCAGCTCCGAAACTCAGTCAGTGTCTAAGTTCTTTTCATCTAATGAGTCGGATAGATATGTACGGGTGCCTAGGTACAAGTAGCAGTCAGGACAGTACACACAGGCTCCAGGAAGTGCCTCAACTCCGAAACCTGAAGTGCCTTATAATGGACCAGAGAAGGAGCAAAAATGGGAGAGGATGTTCAAGCCCAATTCACCCCTGAAACACATGACATCCATCACAATCTGCATCTTCGAAAAGATCCTCTTTGTCCATTTCAAATCGACATCTGAAGCACTTCTAAAGAAAGATCTTAAGCATGAAGTCGAGTGCAGATGAACTAAGATAGTTATGTCTCTGATGAATGCCCTACAGATAAAGTAGTCCACTGAAATGCATTCTGGCCCCATGCACACCACCCATATGGTGTGGAAAACAAATTGAAAAGATTTTAAGATTCTTGATGAAAAAAATAGTCAAAAGTGAGGTGGAGTACTTTACTGCACAAGAACTGTTGATACATGATGTTAGTGAATGAGATTTGCTACACAGAGGGGAAATGTTTTAAAGGAACTCAAGGGTGAATCATTAATGATGCTGGATCACATTAGACAAGCAATTTCATGACCATCAGTCAGACTGGACAAACCAGATGACTAGGATTAGTGTGAAAAGAAAGGATCAATCACTCAAGCGGGAGCAGCAGAGCACAAGTTGACAAACATGTCTACAGCATGGTGGAACATTTAAAAAAGAATTTAGAGAGAGAAGATTTTGCACACTATTATGTCATTCTCAGCTAACAAATAAATAAGGATAGCTGTGCACTTATTTTTGGCATTTACTGTGATCCAAATCAGAAAAGCTTTATTTAAAATCTAGTTGGAGTAGAGGAGAAACTAAGGTATTTCAAGACCTCTGATTGCTTACAGAACCTTGAATTGTGCTGTTTTGCTATTAGCCAGTGGGCTCAGTTGAACTTTTATATTTCTGTGCTGTTACAAGTTGTTCAGGTTTGTGCAGCTCTGCTCATCATGCAGCTGTATCTAACCATGCACTGTAGACACATGTACTTAGGACCATAACTTTTTCTACATAGCCTACTTCAGAAATTCTTAGTGTACTTAATAATCACTAGTTGCACAAGTATACCGAGTCGGGTGAAGTGTCTCATTCCTTTTTGTGCATGGACTTGTAATGTTCATTTTTAAGCAGACAGCACTCCAGTCAAGCAGCTCCTTATTTCTTAAGCATTATTTCCCCTCCAGCCCACAATAGTAAACAACTGGAGTCATACACTTTTCCAACTATCTCCGCATCTAACTTGGTTAAAATGGGCATCCTGAGAAAATGTAGCAACTGTCTCATGTTTATTGAACAAACTACTAAAACAACTGGCCACATTGTATCAAGAGATGTAGTTATATGAATATTTACATGATTTTATCAGAAGCAAAATTCTCATGCAACACCACTACAAATGAATAAAAGTTATCTACTCATCATAACTATGCATCTGTGTTGTACATTTTCATTCTTCATCAAGGAATGGATCTCGAATCTGAACTTGGATCTGGCTCAGCCAGATTTCTTCCAGACTATTGGATCCGACTCTCAAGTTCCTTACTGTTGCACTACCTTAGATCGAGTTTGCTGTCAATATGTACCAAGTTAGAATATACCTCACGGAAAGAAAAGGGACAGAACAGGGGCTCAAACAGGAACAGTGGTTCCAATATCTTTATCAGATAACCTCAAAGAAAAAAAAAGAGAGGTGGAAGAAGGGTGGGAATTTGAGGAAGACTGAAAATGAACAACAGAGATGCATCGTTATAGTGTGTACATAACTTTTATATCTGATGTTGTCATTTTCACTGATTCCTCAACAAATGGGACAGAGTCCCCAGCTATGATAACCCTGGGTGGCCCTCATGGAAGGGTGTACCACAGAACCAAAGACAGCCCTGTTTCTGGAGATGAGAACCAACTTGTAATGAGCAATAAAAGTCTAAGCAGTAGACCAAGTGGCTGCAGCACAAATATCATCAATAGAAATGCTAGCTCAGAATGCAGATAATGTAGCCATAGATCTAGCAGTAGGAGTTTTAGGAGGTCTTGTCAAAGGCAAACCTTGTAAAGAGTAAACCTAAGAAATATAATCCATTAGACACTTAGCTAATGTGACTTCTGAGATGTTTTTACAAATTTGTTACAAAGGAAACAAACAGTTGATCAGTTTCCTAAAATCCTTCATTCTATAAAGATAAAAACAAAGCTGTCTATGTACATCCAAAAAGTAAACACTATACTCCCCTTTAATGGAAAATTTTGGAAAGAAGACTGGCAAATTGAAGTCTGTCTCAGAGGCTATTTTTGGAAGAAAAGATAGATTGGTACACAAGGTGATTGTCTTTATGGAAATTAAAATAAGGCAGTTTTGAAGAAACTGCTTGGAGTTCACAAACTTGCCTAGCTGAAGTTAACACTCACTAGAAAGACTGTCTTCCAAGAGAGAGAAATCTGAGATCAGACTTGGCTGAAGACTCAAAAAAAGGTTGAGTCCAGCTCTGCAATGCAAGTATAAGATACCAAGCTGGATCAAAATCTTTAATCAGAGGACTAAGCAGGAAGGTAGCTTTAAGAAATGCCTTACATAACCTGGATGAAGCTAGAGGGAAAGCATTACCCTCCAGTGTGATAATATGAGATGGCTGCTAGCTGAACTTTGATGGTAGAAAAACTAGCACCTCCTTGAAAAATCGAAGGAAGAAAATGTAAAAACAGTAGGAACTGGAGTGTTAAAGGGATCTAATTTGTCAATGAGGATAACCCTGCTCTGTAACTGGAGTGTTTTCTGAAGAAATGTGGGGATTAGAGGTAAGGGGGGAGTGTAGAGGAGACTGGAGAGCCAAACATGGACGAGAGCATCTCTCGGTGACTCTCACTGAGGGGGAATTAGGGCAAAAAAAACCTGTTACATTTGTTGAGAGGAGAGGCAAACCCATCGCAAGGTTGACCCCAGTGACGAAAGATTCTTTCCGCCACTGTATGGTTGAGACACCACTCGTGAGGCATCAGAACAGTCCTGCTTAGCTTGTCAGCAAGAACACTGGATTTCCCCAGTATGTGCATTGCTAGAAGTAAGTGGTTGGAGATTGCACACTGCCAGACTCTTACTGTTTCTTGTAAAAGGGGAAAGGATGTAGTTCTCCCCTGTTTGCTGATGTACCATACCACCATCTTGCTGTCCCATCTGGACAGCAATCATCCCTAAAGGAAGACAGTTCTGAAAAGCCTGTTCTCATCTCTATGAGGTTTATAAGCAAATTGGTCTCTTCTGGACACCACGTGCCTTGAACAGTTCATCCCAAAAAATGCCCGCCCACCCAAATTGGGATGTGTCCAAGGTCAATGTGGTCTTTGGAGGAGGAAAAATAAAGGGAATTCCCTGACAAGCCTCGTTGGACTGAATCCACCAAAGAAGAGAGTCTCTGCAAACCCAAGAAAGTTTTATAGGATGGTTCAAAGGCCGTTGAAGATTCAACCATTGGACTGCTAGAGTCCATTTGAAAATCTCTGACAGAAGATGAGATGGAAGGTGGACGAGATAACCTCCTCGATGTTTCCTGCAAAAAGGAGGATCTGAGCCTTGCATAAGTAGACTCCAGCGAGAAATGAGAGCTTTGGGTGTGGGGTGACTTAGTGACTGCTGACATCGGATCCAAAGATGTTGGCTCTGAGCTCTTAGGTAGCTCCAATGCAGCAGCAGATTTAGCAGACAGGGCAGGTGAGAGTTTCCTATGCTCCCTGGGCTCCAAAGTAATTTGTGACTTTTTGGTGGGGCTGAAACAGAAGCAGAAGAAGAAAGAGCTGAAGCTGGAAGCAGACCCTTTAAAACTAATTTGTTTAGCCTATCGCTGATAACCCTGGAATTGAAACCCCCCCCCCCCCCCACTGCAGATTTGGCAAGGAGTCTCCAGGTGGCCTGTCTCTAAGCAACAGACACACTCCCTGTGGGCATCAGAACTGGGTATCTTATGCCCACAGGAAGTGCACTTCTTAAATTCTGTTGGCTTTTCAGCCATGCTACAGAGGAAGACAAGACAAAGATTTTTTTTTTTCAGACAAAAGAGCAAAAGAAGAAATTACCAACAATTGTAACAGCATAACTACCTCTAAAAAAACTAGTATGAAAGATAAAAGGAAAGGGGTTGTACGTAATGGTAAAACATAGATACCCAGTGGAAAACAGGTAGAAAGAAAAGTGAAAATCACAGAAAAATGAGTAAAGGGAGGAAGGATATAGAAGAAAACGGAACGAGAGAAGATAGAGTAATAAATTTTATACTCACAAAAAACTTATGCAACAGAACATAGACCTCAGGTGCAATCCCTGTCCAAATCGTTAAAGCCACAAACAAGATCTGAGATAATGCAACAGTAAGGGGCATCATGGCTAAGAGTTGGAGCTCAAGAGTCTGGAAGAAATGCGGCAGAGCCAGAAGTGAGGTCGGATCAAAGACCCATTCTTTAAGGATTGAATGTAAATGACAACAGCTCAAATAGCTTGCCAGAACCACACTAATTCACTCTCAAACACCTCAGAATAAATACACAAACCTATATATGACCAGGCTCTTGGATGTAACCTACAGAAACTACAGAGGCCTCCTACATGTATCTCAAGAAAAAAATACCCACAGCAACACCACAAGCAAGACATCACAGGCATCACCCACAATTAAAAAAACCCAGCAGTCACACAAACTCAACCCAAAAGTCCAGAAGGCAAACAACCGCACACACCAATATCCTCATCACTGGTAACTCCTTAGTGAAGCACACTGATGCACCATTCACCAGGCTGTGTAAAGCCAAGGTCATGGTTAATATCCTATCAGGCACTGGGATACATCACATAAAAGCACTCAAGCTTCTGCAACACAAGTACACATAAGATAGTCACTGTACACATGGATGTAAATAGCTTCATACGTACCTCCCTGGAATATATGAAGACAGACATAATGAAGATCTCAGAATATGTGTATAAGGCAGGTCTGAACCTAACCTTAAGCAGTACTAAATAGTCACTAAGAATGATGCTGTAATAAAATATAACAAACTTCAACAATTGGCTTAGAATCTGGTGTAATTCTAAGGGGATGCAAACATATATATATATATATATATATATATATATATATTATATATATATATTTTTTTATTTATTAAATAACCGACAACTTGCGAGACTAAGAAGATAAGCTACAATAAAATAACTTAAAACACCCTGACTACGAGAAATGAACCTCGAACTATAAAACAAAAAAAATAAACACGTAGGATGAACTAGTATTTTAGCATTCATCTTTTATTGATGGATAAGACTTCTTCAGAAACAAATACATAAATGCAGTGTAATCAGTTGTACACACTTGATAGTCTGTAATTCAAAAAAATACTAACCTGTCATAAAGAGATAGAATGTCAAAGGGCCAATCATAAGACTCAGCAATAAAATAACCCAACCCATAAAAAATGCTGTGATTAACAAGAGATGTCAGCATTAAAAGGTACATTATCATCATGACTTAATTAACTAATCAAATTAAATTAAATTAAATTAAATAAATAAATAAAGGATAATAATAATTTAAGATATTCAGAAATAACAGTATAGGGGAATCACTGAAACCAAAGTAAGCACTAGGGCTGAAATCCAATATTTAAACTGCCAAAGTAACCCGGGAAATCTCTAGAAGTCCACAACTCAGTATGTCATTCATCTAGCAAAACCCCTGTTCCCCTAGAGTAGTCTTGTAACCGAACAAAACAAAACCACTCTGTTTTTAATGTAGCCAATGCAGCGCACATTTAAAATTAATATGCTCATTGAGACCAGGGGCTGAGTCAGCTCCCAGCAGGAGCTGCCACTTAAGTTCCTTCATTTCCAGCAGCACGCTGCAGTCATCAAAAAATAAATCCAGCTTTTCCAATACCAAGAATTGAAACCCAGAGAAATTCATGCATTTGCTGCTGTTGTTTCCTAGTGCATTAGTGCTATCCTTTTTGCGGATAGCTGCCAGGTGTTCCTTAGATCTGTCAGAAAGTTTTCTGCTAGTTTTACCAATGTAGAACCGGTTACATCTTTTGCATATACCACCCACTCCGTGTGGCAGTACATATGCTGCATAAAAATAACTTTGCAGTTGCAATGTGGGAAGGTTTAAGAGCTGCAGCTTAAAATGTGTTGGCAAACTACACAGTGGCCACAAGTAAGCATGCCTGGGGATCCTTGTGTTAGATCCTGGTTTTCTATTAGAAAATGCAAGTCCCTGTTTTCAAACCTTGCTCTTAACAGAGGATGTTTTGTAGGAGAAGGTAGGTTGTTCACCTAAAATAGATTTTAGATCATCCTGGCTGGAAAAAATGTTCCAATTCTTAATAATGATTTCCCTCATCGCCTGCATGTCCCTACTGAAAAAAAAAACATCCATATAACGTCTATACATCCGTACAGACTGGTTGCCAGGTAGGTGGATGAACATTTCTAACTCCCAGGTACTAAGGACCATGTTGGATAGTGCTGGCGTTACCATGTTGGATAGTGCTGGGGCCATTTTCAACCCCATAGCTTCTCCCCAGTACTTGTTGATATAGTTTTTGAATAAAATGAAAAAAGTTGTTGTTGATAACTACCTCTGCTAGGTCACAAATAGTGTTAGTTCTGTTAGAGGAGAACCCTGCATATTTGGAGAGAGATACAATTTTAGAGCTTCCAACCCTTCTTTGTGTGGGATATTTGTGTACAGGGCTACTATATCCAATGTAACCACAGAGCAGTTAGATGGATCTATATGACCTCTGTACAATTAATAAGAAATCCCACGAGTCCTTCAGATAAAAGTTGGTGACTTGTACCAAGGGGTTAAGCACAGTATCCAAATATTCCGAGATTTTTTTGGTTTTAGTGAGATTATTTGATATCACCAGCCTGAATGCTGGATCGCTTTCATTCTTGTGCACTTTGGGGATGCCAAATAGTTTACCCATGCTAGGGTTTGTGACAAGAATATACATGTGCTCCTCCAGTGAAATATTTTGAGTTTGCTCTAACCTTTTGAGTAGCTTATCAATACTAGAAAACTGTTAGTTGATTGTATTAGTTATATTGATGATATTTTTTTCATATGGAAAGGCAGAGACATGGACCTGACTGACTTCATCTGGAAGATAACTAATAGCATAGGATACTTGGATTTTACCATCTCTGGACAAAGTGCAACTATCCATTTCTGGGACACCACCATAAGGATCAACAAGTCCAACAATAGTTTGGAATCCAACATCCACTGTAAAAACACTTATCACAACAATTTTCAGGACTACAATAGTCAGCACCCACATTTCTCCAAAAAGAATATGGTATGAGGACAGTTCATCCGCCTTTCCCGCATCATCAGTGTAGATGAGGATTTTGGTTCTGAAGCCAATTTCCTCAAAAGTATGTTTTTAGCAAGAAACTATCCTGACCACATTATAGAACAAAAGCTGGACAGGGTAATACAAGACAGACACATCAAGTACAAGCCTATACTGATATTTGGCTACAACAGTTGCAGCAGAAGTACTAACCTGACTGACAAACTCTGCAGTTTTCTATTACCAATCAGTAGGGACATGCAGGCGATGAGGGAAATCATCATTACAAACTGGAACGTTTTTTCCAGCCAGGATGATCTAAAATCTATTTTAGGTGACCAACTTACCTTCTACTACAAAAAATACTCTCCGTTAAGAGCAAGTTTTGAAAACAGGGACTTGCCTTTTCTAATAGGAAACCAGGATCTAACACAAGGACCCCCAGGCAAGTTTACTTGTGGCCGCTGTGTAGTTTGCCAACACATTTTAAGCTGCAGCTCTCACACCTTCCCACATTGCAACTACAAAGTTATTTTTACGCAGCATATGTACTGCCACACGGAGTGGGTGGTATATGAAGCTATATGCAAAAGATGTAACCAGCTCTACACTGGTAAAACCAGCAGAAAACTTTCTGACAGATCTAAAGAACACCTGGCAGCTATCCGCAAAAAGGATAGCACTAATGCACTAGGAAACCACAGCAGCAAATGCATGAATTTCTCTGGGTTTCAGTTCTTGGTATTGGAAAAGCTGGATTTATTTTTTGGTGACTGCAAGGCGCTGATGGAAATTAAGGAACTTAAATGGCAGCTCCTGCTGGGAGCTTACTCAGCCCCTGGTCTCAATGAACATATTAATATTAAATGTGAGCTGCGTTGGCTACATTAAAACCAGAGTGGTTTTGTTTTCTTTGGTTGCAAGACTACTCTAGGAGAACAGGGGTTTTGCTACATGAATGACACACTGAGTTGTGGACTTCGAGATTTCCCGGGTTGCTTTGGCAGTTTAAATATTGGATTTCAGCCCTAGTGCTTACTTTGGTTTCAGTGATTCCCCTATACTGTTATTTCTGAATATCTTAAATTATTATTGTCATTGATTTAATTTAATTTGATTAGTTAATTAAGTCACGATGATAATGTACCTTTCAATGCTGACATCTCTTGTTAATCACAGCATTTTTTATGGGCTGGGTTATTTTATTGCTGAGTCTTATGATTGGCCCTTTGACATTCTATCTCTTTATGACAGGTTAGTATTTTATGAATTACAGAATACCAAGTGTGTACAACTGATTACACTGCATTTATGTATTTGTTTCTGAAGAAGTCTTATCCATCAATAAAAGATGAAAGCGCTAAAACACTAGTTCATCCTACGTGTTATATTTTTTTGTTTTATAGTTCGAGGTTCGTTTCTCGTAGTCAGGGTGTTTTAAGTTATTTTATTATAGCTTATCTTCTTAGTCTCGCAAGTTGTCGGTTATTTAATAAATAGTTTATTTTCCGAACCCTGAAAACGGAGAATGACACGAGGTTTGAACATGGCTCAAGCAGCCCTAACTACAGAGATTACAGAGTACACACACAGCCGTCTGAAGAGATAGAGACGCCAACTAGATCATTTAAGGAAGCCAACAATATAGCAACAGGAATGTTGGACCACTACAATACTGACTCCCAGCAACAGGTAGATCAACTTTTGAACAATGATTTTCTTCTTAATCACAACAGTGTATTCTCAGACTGCCCAAACAAGGCAGCCTAACTACGGACTAATGGACTAATGACACAACCAGTGCTTGAGGGAAACACTAATGATGATCTATTTAGTAGAGAATCTGTTTTAAAATTTGTCCGAACTGACACTAATAATCCGTTCTTAAATTAAGACAGATTTAGAACCAACACAGCTACAGAACATATCCTCAACGGAATACAACACTGGCACTCTGAATGCAAGAACTTAATTTACACACTTGAAAGGACATTAATAAAGTCTAAAAATGTTGAGTATGATCATTTTTACCTCAACACGTGCATCCAACTGAGATTAGTTCCTCAGGGACTCAGGTTTTACAAGTTCCCGCACGGTACTACTCCTAACTCCCCACTACTAGTACAACTATATAATGAAGCCGAAATTAACTCACTCAGGGTACTCACCAAACATAATGAAGAAAAACTAATACACTTAAAAACAGATGTTGAAAACCTACATGTTAAAATCATAGAGCATAGTGATTTTGACTTACACCAACATCTATTTGAAGGACTAAATCACAAAATTTCCCGCCACACAGCTACACTAGTGAACCGCAAAAGAAATAAACTGCAAAGGGATCAGTGGCAATACTTTAATGATCTCGCTTACCCTTTAGGCAATAATAATAATAAGGGCAGAGGTTTTCAACAAACACCAAGTAATCCTAGACAACGGCACGACGAGTACAGACATAGGCCGACTCCACAAGTCTCAGCAATGGCTAACCCGTACGCAAGTTCTCCTTCACAGAGTAACAAACAACCAGCAGCAACCTACACGACGTCACCAAAGCGGCAGTTATAGAGGAACACAGAAACACACAAGCGGGAACATCAGATTCAGTTTCACCACTTCCACTTCACTCTAACCAAAATTCTCCAGCACTGAATCTAACTACTGCTGCAGAAAATAACAGGAATTATTTTTTAGAGGAAGGTCAATGGGATCTAACCAACACTCCCAGGAATTCATACAGGACAAGGGACGGGGAAGATGAGAGTATACAGATTCCTTCCTCTAGATAGAACCATACGAACCAGGAGCCAAGTAGATACCAACTTTAACAACCAGAGACAGGCTTTCCTTGACTGTCCAGTCTTCAACCTGTCAAACAGAACCTTCTCAAAAGCACACATCCACTTCCTAAGCAAGGGATTCACTTTCATCCCTGGGCAGAGAGTGAACATTACTGGAACTCAGGTATTTTTCCAGGAAACTCAACTTAAAAATCTGGCATAACAATAACACTAGGTACAATGAGGAATCCTTGGATTCTGAAGAATAGCTCAACCATAACACACTGATAAAAACGAAGAGTCTGTTTAACCCGACTCTGCACCATGTAGTGCAAACCTTCTTGAAGGTCTGTGAACACGACATGAGACTGCCATCAAAGCAACCTAGCAACTCCAGATGGTTTAATTTAACCAAACTTGAACAACTAGCCATAAAGGAATTCAAGCATGACAAGACACTCAGGATCATGAAAGCGGATAAGGGCACAGGCATAATGCTCATGACACAGGATGATTACATCAAAAAAGTGAATGAATTGAAAGATGACACTTTTTACACAGCCACTAACACTAATACAGTCAACAGACAGTTTTCTAGTATTGACAAGCTACTCAAAAAGTTAGAGCAAACTCAAAATATTTCACTGGAGGAGCACATGTATATGCTTGCTACGAACCCTAGCATGGGTAAACTATTTGGCATCCTGAAAGTGCGCAAGAATGAAAGTGATCCACCCTTCAGGCTGGTGATATCAAATAAACGCACTAACACTGAAAAAATCTCGGAATATTTAGATACTGTACTTAACCACTTGGTACAAGCCACCAACTTTTATCTGAAGGACTCGTGGAATTTCTTAGATCAATTGTACAGGGCTCAAATAGATCCATCTAACTGCTCTCTAGTTACATTGGATAGAGTAGCCCTGTACACAAACATCCCACACAAAGAAGGGTTAAAAGCTCTAAAATTGTATCTCTCCAAATATGCAGGGTTCTCCTCTAACAGAACTAACACTATTTGTGACCTAGCAGAGGTAGTTATCAACAACACCTTTTTTCATTTCAATCAAAAACTATACCAACAATTATGTGGAGTAGCTATAGGGTTGAAAATGGCCCCAGCACTAGCCAACTTGGTTCTTAGTACCTGGGAGTTAGAAATGTTCATCCACCTACCTGGCTACCAGTCTGTATGGATGTATAGACATTATATTGATGATATTTTTTTCATCTGGGAAGGCACAGACATGGAACTGGCTGACTTCATCAAGGAGATAACTAATAGCATAGGATTCTTGGATTTTACCATCTCTGGACGAGGTGCAACTATCCATTTCCTGGACACCACCATAAAGATCAACAAGTCTAACAATAGTCTGGAATCCCACATCCACTGTAAAAACACTTATCGCAACAATTTTCAGAATAGTCAGCACCCACATTTCTCCAAAAAGAATGTGGTACGAGGACAGTTCATCCACCTTTCCAGCATCATCAGTGTAGATAAGGATTTGGATTCTGAAGCCAATTTTCTCAAAAGTATGTTCTTAGCAAGAAACTATCCTGACCACATTATAGAACAAGAGTTGGACAGGGTAATACAAGAGAGACACATCAAGTACAAGCCTACACTGATATTTGGCTACAACAGTTGCAGCAGAAGTACTAACCTGACTGACAAACTCTGCAGTTTTCTATTACCAATTAGTAGGGACATGCAGGTGATGAGGGAAATCATCATTACAAACTGGAACATTTTTTCCAGCCAGGATGATCTAAAATCTATTTTAGGTGACCAACTTACCTTCTCCTACAAAAAATCCTCTCAGTTAAGAGCAAGTTTCGAAAACAGGGACTTGTCTTTTCTAATAGGAAACCAGTATCTAACACAAGGACCCCAGGCATGTTTACTTGTGGCCACTGTGTAGTTTGCCAACAAATTTTAAGCTGCAGCTCTTGCACCTTCCCACATTGCAACTACAAAGTTATTTTTAAGCAGCATATGTACTGCCACATGGAGTGGGTGATATATGCAGCTATATGCAAAAGATGTAACTGGTTCTACATAAGTAAAATTAGCAGAAAACTTTCTGACAGATCTAAGGAACACCTGGCAGCTATCTGCAAAAAGGATAGCACTAATGCACTAGGAAACCACAGCAGCAAATGCATGGATTTCTCTGGGTTTTAGTTCTTGGTATTGGAAAAGCTGGATTTATTTTTTGGTGACTGCAACCCGCTGCTGGAAATGAAGGAACGTAAATGGCAGCTCCTGCTGGAAGCTGACTCAGCTCCTGGTCTCAATGAACATATTAATATTAAACATGCGCTGCGTTGGCTACATTAAAAACAGAGTGGTTTTGTTTTGTTGGGTTGCAAGACTACTCTAGGGAACAGGGGTTTTGCTAGATGAATGACACACTGAGTTGTGGACTTCGAGATTTCCCGGGTTGCTTTGGCAGTTTAAATATTGGATTTCAGCCCTAGTGCTTACTTTCGTTTCAGTGATTCCCCTATGCTGTTATTTCTGAATATCTTAAATTATTATTGTCCTTTATTTATTTATTTTAATTTGATAAGTTAATTAAGTCACAATGATAATGGACCTTTTAATGCTGACATCTCTTGTTAATCACAGCATTTTTTATGGGTTGGGTTATTTTATTGCCGAGTCTTATGATTAGCCCTTTGACATTATCTCTCTTTACGACAGTTTAGAATTTTTTTGCATTACAGAATATGAAGTGTGTACAACTGATTACACTGCATTTATGTATTTGTTTCTGAAGAAGTCTTATCCATCAATAAAAGATGAAAGTGCTAAAACACTAGTTCATCCTACATGTTTTATTTTTTTGTTTTATAGTTCGAGGTTCGTTTCTCGTAGTCAGGGTGTTTTAAGTTATTTTATTATTTATATATATATATATATATATATATATATATATATATATATATATATGTGTGTGTGTGTGTGTATACAGACACACACACATCACATCATAGTTAGCTACATTAGCCCTCTATGACTCCCTTGTTCCACATCTCCTACCTAACCAGTATTCAGTCCCTATATGCTAAGCCAGACACCATTCTCCTGGGAAACTTGAACAAAAAACACTGTCACATGGGAGACTCATATATCCACAAATGTGTACCTAGAGATTTCTGGACTTCACAAATACAAACTCCCTGAACAAGTTAGTCCATACCCCAATAAGGGTATATAAAATCCTCGACTTGGCCCCTACCACTATGGGACAGCTCTGCTCCCTGTGCACTGTAACCTCCTCCCTGGTCAAACAGGACCACAAATAATTCCCATTCACCTTAAACCTGAAGTCATGGGGATTTTACAATACCTCTGTATTCAGAAACCATGCAAAAGCTTATCTACTAAAACTGAGTGATGACCTAACTAAATTCAGTAGCCCCTTCTACCTCAATGATGCCACTGCTTCTGCAGAATCCTTTACTACCAGTTTGGTTTAATAGTTGCAAACATATATTTGTCTCCCTCAAAAATAAACCCCCTGCGGTGCAACACTAACAGAAAGATGCTCTAAAACAAAAGAAAAACTCATTGTATACAACAATAAATCTAACCATCAAGAATCCAAACAGATTTGTTACACTAAACAAGGAACTCCAAATCCTGATCAAGTCAACCAAAAACAGACAAGGGGTAAAAACAGCCACACAGATGGAAGATAACCACATAGCCTCCTTTAAATGTGTTAGAAATCTCAGAAACAATGCTCAGCACTACACAGAAGTAAAGGTCAGTAGGCACAGATAGGGCTGGTCAAGAGAGATAACTGCCCCTGGTGCAAAGTGTTACGGGATGTGGCCATCCATCATTCCAATGTCTCTTTAGTGCAATGCTGTCTTTTAAAATCCAGTATTGCATTTGCAGTCAAACCCGAGCAGTGTAGTGCCACGTGTGTGGTATAAACTGTAGCAACTGCATCCTACATTATAGCAAGCAATTTGGTACAGTTTGAAAGTGAAATTAAAAATAACTAAAACCTTAGCACTGTAGTGCTCACTTCAGGCAGGGTAAAAACTGTAGCAACTGTTTGCTACATTTGCAACACGTAATTTGCTACAGTTTAAAAGAAAAAGAAGTTATGTCTTACCATAACGTTCCATCTGTGTTGTTGATCTTCCCTTCATTTATTACTGATGGGTTATCGGTTCCATCCTTGGAACCGAGCCGGCCAATATCAAGCTCGTGTCAGCCAAAATCTCTCGAGCCAGGGTCCTACCCAGAATGCTCTGCTCCCTGTTACCTCAGACTGAGTTTGCAAGTTAATAGATAAAAGTAGAGGCCACCTCTGGTCATAACAGACCTACAAGAAAAGAGTACATGAGATCAACCAAGAACCTCCGGATGGGGGACGGAGGATGGGAAGTAATGAATGAACGAAGATCAACAACACAGATGGAACGTTATGGTAAAACATAACTTCTTTATCTGATGTTGTTAATCTTTGTTCATTCCTTAATGATGGGACAGAGTCCCCAGCTACCTGTATTCCTGGGTGGCCCTCATGGAAGGACATTCCTGAGCACCATGGAGCCAAAGGAAGCTCTACCTCTGAAAGCCAAGTCCAATTTGTAAAGAAGAATAAAGGTATGAGGTTTGGCCCAAGTTGCAGCTGAGTAAATATCACTGAGGGAAGCCCTAGCATGGAAAGCTGCTGAAGTTGCCATAGATCTTGTAGAATGTGCTTTGACTCTATGAGGCAAGGTGAGACTGTTTTTGTTGTAGATAAAGGTAATACAATTTCTCAACCATGATGCTAATGTAACCTGATAACCCCATCTAGATCCAGAAAATGCCAGAAACAGTTGGTCTGATTTACGGGTACATTTTATTCTGTCCAGATAAAATCATAATTGTCTATGAACATCCAAGGAGTGCAGGCAATACTCTCCCTTGTTAGAATGGTTAGGAAAGAACACTGGGAGGTCAGTAAACTGATTAACAGATTGCTCTGACACCACTTTTGGCAAAAAGGTAGAATTAGTTCTCAGTGATACCCTATCCTAATGGAAGATAAGATAGGGAGGTTTGATGCATAAGGCCTGAAGTTCTGACAATCGCCTGGCTGATGTGACTGCAATCAAAAACAAACATTTTCCAAGAGAGATATTTTACATCACATGAAGATGCAGGTTCACTGCGGTGGTGGTGCTGCGGTAGCATTGTCGCCTCATAGCAAGACGTTGTCCCGTTCGATTATCAGTTAGAGCGTCTTCTGTGTGGAGGCATACATGAATGGGGCATGCCTTCATTGAAGGTTGTGCATCAGGGCTGGTAACCCGGTACGTAAAAATCCACTAACAATTATTAGCAGACCGGAGTTCCGCTGTGGTGACCCCTAACCGGGAAAAGCTGAAAGACGCAAACAAATGAAGATGCAGGTTCAAAGGGGGGAAGCTTTTAGAGCTGGCAGAATCAAAGCCAAATTCCAAGGTTGTATGGGTTCGCTAAAGGAAGGTTTTAGGTGGATAACCTTTTTCAAGAAAGTCTTGCAGAGTCTGTGTAACATAAGTGAAGAATCTTGAAAACCAATACGAAAATTTGACATGGCAGCTAAATGTACACAGATAGTAGAGGCAGACACCCCAGAGTGGAAAAGATGTGATAAGTAATCCAAAAACACCAAGACTAGGGCTGACAAGGGGTCTAATTGTTTATTTGCTGCTCATAGAGAGAACCTTTTCCATTTGTTAAAACAGATTAGTCTGGTGGATGATTTATGAGATGCAATAAGAATATTGCGCACAGGGGACAAAAGGTTTTCATGCCTGGCAATCATTGGAAGTGGAGACACCAAGCTGTCAGTTTTAGGGTTGTTAGATTGGGGTGAATCAGACACTGCAGATGGGCGATCAAAGTTGGGGATGGATTGAGAATCCACGGTTGATCTAGCAGGTGAAGCCAGACGAAGGGAAACCAGACTTGTCGAGGCCAATATGGAGCAATGAGGATCACTTTGCTCTTCAACTGTCGTGCTTTCTTTAGAAACTGGGAGATGAGGGGGAGAGGAGAATAAGCAAAAGACCTGAGGGCCAAGTGTGGACTAAAGCATCCCTTGGTGACTGTCCCAGAGGGGGGATCAGGGCAAAGTAGTTGCTGCATTGTAGTTGGTTGGGGAGGCAAATAGGTCGCAGCAAGGCTGGCCCCAGCGGTTGAAGATTGTTGCCACGATCAGAGGATTGAGGGACCACTCATAAGGCTGTAGAATGCACCTGCTCAATTTGTCCACTATCACGTTGCAGCTCCTGGGAATGTGTATTGCAATTAGAAAGTGGTTGTAAGCTATCACCCACTGCCATATTTTCAAGGCCTCTCAGCGTAGCGAGTAAGATCTGGTGCCCCTTTGTTTGTTGATGTACCAGACCACTGACGTTGTCTGACTGGATCGCAATAGTGCCTGACGGAAGGATGGAGTGAAATGCTTGCAACGCTAGATGCACAGCCCTCAGTCCCAGGACATTGATATGCAGAAGTGCCTCTGTCTCTGACCAGATACCTTGGGCCGAGTTTCCCTGACACAGCCCCCCCACCCCAAATCAAGGAGGCATCCGTGGTCACCGTGGCTATCGGATGATGGGGGGGGTGAAAGGGCGAGACCATTGTTGGGGATTTCGAGACATCCACCAGAGTAAATCTTCCTTGCTTCTCTGAGTTAAACTTATCTGAAAAGACAAAGGATGTTGTAGAGGGTACCACTGAATAAGATGTAGCCTCATGTGGAATCTGGCTAGAGGAACAATGGTAATCGAGGCTGCCATTGATCCCAATAACTGGAGTACAGATCAAGCTGGGGATTTCTGGTGACAGAGCAGCGGTTGAACTTGTCTTATTCTCTGAAGCCTGTGTTCTGGAAGGGATGCTGTGCAATTTCTTGTGTCCAACAGTACCCCTATAAATTCCATAGACTGAGTTGGGGTTGTGTTAGATTTCTCCCAGTTTATAGTGATTCCCACGCTTCGAACTATTAAGAGAGTATACTGCAGGGCTTCTTCCAGTAGACGCTTGGTGGGGGCGGTGAGGAGCCAGTCATCTAGATATGGAAATGCCTGGGATCCTTGAAGTCGCTAGTGAGCGATAACCACTGTCATGCATTTTGTGAACACTCTGGGGGCTGTAGCGAGACCAAAGGGCAGGCTTGAAACTGGTACTGACTGGCTCCTATTCAGAAGCGGAGGTATCTTCTGGAGCGTTTGTCCATTTTTATGTGGTAGTACGCATCTTGAAGATCTACAGAGCACATCCAATCATCATCTTCCAGAAGAGGAAGGATTGACTTAACTGAGACCATCCGGAATTTCTCTGTTTTTACAAATTTGTTTAGTGTACTGAGATTCAGAATTGTTCTCCAGTCCCTATCTTTTTTGGCACTAAAAAGAATCTCGAGTAAAATCCAGATCCTGTCTGGTCTGGGGGGACCATCTGGATGACTCTTTTCATAGCGGCTTTTGGATTTCATGTGCTGCTACTTCCCTTTGACTGGGTGGAACATCGGGTGATACTCTCGATGAGACTGGGCAAAGATGGAAGGGGATGTGACACAGCCTCTGGATATAATCCATTGTACCCAAGTGTTAGTTGTTATCTTTTGCCAGACAGCGGGTTATAAGGAGCAATGACGCCCGACCGGTTCCAGATGTGAGCAGTTGGGCAACGCTTCAGGAGTGCTGACAGGGTTGGCCAGAGAAGGAATCTCTGGAACTCTGGTTTCGCAGACCTCCTCTGCCTGAAAGGGGCATCTTCCACTGGAGTTTCCCCCTCTGCCTCTAGGGGAGAACGCGGCACGTGTATTCCCAAAAGAACTCTGTGATTTCTTGTGCCAGATCTTTCTGCTCCTCTGATTTCTGAAGTAGAATTGCTGAGGAGTGGAGTGTCTGACACCAATGACAGACAGGGTCTTGCCATCTTGTTCGCACCTTGCCAGCATATCCTTGACTTTAGGGCCAAACAAAGAAGTGGCCTCTATGGGGCAATTCATGAAGGAAGCCTTAAAGGAGTCCGCAAAGGTGCATCCAGGCATGTCATCTGGCGACTATACCTGTGCCTGCCACTCTAGCCACCCCTTCTGTTGCATGAGAAATAAGATGCATGGAAGAGTTGGAAATGGATTCTAGGGTGGCTACCTGAGAAGCCACATTATTACAGACTTCGTCAGAAACAGCTCTTGCCAAGGTTTCAGAGATCTGGTTGATAAGATCTTGCTGGAGCCTGGTAAAATATGCCAAATAATTCAAAGACCTTACTACAAAGGTCAATGAAGCAAACACATGCTTCCCTAATCTGTCAATCGCCCGGGACTCCTTGTTGGGCAGATGGACAGTTTGGCTGTCTTCTGCCAAATCCTTCTTAGTAGCAGCTGCCACTGCCATAGCATCTACTGGAACACATTGTGACCAATGGGGGTGCTCAGCTGGGGGCGATAATATCTTATCTGGTCTCTTAGGTATCACTTCTATGGTGTCAGGAGCCTTCCATGCACACTGGACGATGAGCTGGACGAGCTCATCGGCAGGTGGGGTGACCCAGGAGGTAGGGGGCTGGGCACAAAAAGCCTGCAGGAATATGGATTCCTCAGAGGAAGGATTAGAGGGCTTCCAGTCACCCCTCTGTCTAAGGATCTCAAGGATGTCACCAAAGGACACCTCATGAGAGGGTGACCGTGGGGACCCTTCCCATTCATCAAAATCTGTATCTTCGGTCAATGACTCCTCGGTGGAGTTCATGTGCTTCCTCTTACACAAAGCTTTGTGGGGTACTTCCTCAATGGGAGGTTCTGGGGAAGACTGCAAAGAGGGGGTCTCCTGAGGAGGAGAAACTTGAGGCTCTTGTGCCCGGCAGTTGAAGCTTGTGGCAGTTGCGGCACAGAGTGGGGAGACGACTCCGACAAGAGAGCTTTGCCAGTGGAGTGCCCTCTCCATGGCCTGGAAGGCTGACCCACCCAAGGAGGAATGGGAGCTCGGAACCGAGCACGACAACCTCGGAACCGGGGTCACACCCCGCCCCGATGAGCCCACCCCCAGACCAGGAGTCTCAAGAGGATCGTGAACAGTAAGAGAGAGTGTATCCCTGGAAGGTGCCATAGAAAAAATTGGTGTGCAGCCAGGAATGCCCTCCCCAATAGCACAGCCACTGGCCTGAGAAGAGCCCAATGCCCAGTGCACCGAAGGCCGCAAGGACGACTCTGGTTCCAAAGTGAGATCCACTATTGGAGTTGGAGGAAGGGAAGCTGCTGTCGGAATAATAGGGTTCGAGACTTGAATGGAAGTCAAAGGAGGAGTATATGCTGGGGTTTGAGGAGATATACATTCACCTGAATGAGGGAATGTGGACTTCGACAATTGAGAGAGACCTCTGGCCACAAGCAACTGGTCAATAAGCCACAACACATCCTGTTCAGAGAGACTCTTGGAAAGAACTATACTGACTGCTATTAAAAGGATCCAGTGAAGGGGAATATTTGGTCCTTGCTAATTCAATAGGTGCAGAGCCCGGAGCCGAGGAAGTCTGCAACGAAGAAAACTGTGTGGAAAAAGTTTGCGCTGAAGATGTCAGTGCCGTAGTAGGTGAAGGTGTCTGCATCATAAAGGCAAAGGTCTGCCCCGAAAGGTACGGTGCTGTAGTGGAAAGTGCCTGCACCGGCAATACAGACGGTGCCGAGAAGGACTGCACCGAAGCACATGTCAGTGCCGAAAATGTCTGCGCCGTGAAGTACAGAAGAGTTATACTTGGAGTCATAGGTGACTATACCAACGGTGCTGAAGGGGACTGAACCTGTACTGACGGTGCCATTAGGGGTTGCAACAGAGCTGTCGAAACCATAGTTGTCTGCACTGGGAACTCCGGCGCCGGTATCGATAAAGGAGACATGGCTGTAGTCAGAATCATTTGGGGCAGTGCTGAGCCTGGAGCCGACAGGGTCACAGGGGGCAGCGTCGGAGTAGCAATCAATTTCACCTTCTTGTGAGTTGACTCCCTATGATCTCCCGAGGGAAAAGAAGGGAGTGACTTTGATGAAGAAGAGGAAGAACACTGTCGGTTTAACAGGAGGGGGTGAGCCCTCCAACCCAGAAACAGCCTCAGAGAAATGAGACTTGAGGAGACCTTTCAAAATTAACTTATTCTTCCTCTCATTGAGAGTCCTGGTAGAGAATTTTTACAAATCCCACACGGAAGATCCACAGTCAAGTGGGAGACATTAAGACAGTAGACACAAGTCATGGCCATCGGAAAGCGGTAACTTATGTCTGGAATCCTTGCACTGCTTGAAACCCACACTACTTTTCTTATCCGACATAACTGGTGTGGAGAAGAAGCACAGTACCAAAAGGAAGAATAAAGGCTACCCAAAAAAGGGTAGAGAGAAAAAAAGAAGGATTACCAATGATGGTAATGGAGAATTACCACAAGGTAAGAAAAGAGGGTAATAAAGGGAAAAGACTAAAGGGAGAGAGTCTAAAGTTTGCGACAGGGTAGGAAAATATTAGAATAATCTCTTGAGAAAATTTAGAGTAAGAACAATATATATAAACTTTCAAAAAATTAGACACTTAGCTGAAAGAGTGGCTTGACACGGCCGTACAGCAACGTGGCAAACAAGATCTGAGATAACAGGGAGAAGAGCATTCTGGGTAGGACCTTGGCTCGAGAGTTTTTGGCTGACGTGAGCTTGATATTGGCCGGCTCGGTTCTGAGGACGGAACCGATAACCCATCAGTAAGGAATGAACGAAGATTAACAACATCAAATCAATTTTTATTACTAACACCGGAGTGCTGAAGTGCTCCATGTAGGCTGGGTTTAAACTGTAGCAACTGTGTGCTACATTTGTAGCAAGCAGTTTATTATAGACTAAAAGAAGAAAGGAGGGTCAGGGGCAGGTTATACAAATGGGACTTCAATGTCTGAGGTTCTGGGGGGAATGTCATGCATCTTGGCTAGCTGGTTGGTGTACTAGTTAAGAAGGAGATGGTATCCTTTAAGCCCACTGTGCCAGTGGATACCACATCCGGCAATGCCGAATCCTTCACAAATGCTTTCTATGGACATATCCAAGAATGCATGGATCATGCAATCCCAAACAAATCCAAGTCCCTCTCCACCAAATGTAAGCGTCCTGTCTGGTGGACCTCAGCCATAAACAAATTGTATAACAAAAGAAGGAAGCAACTGCACGTCAGAGCGAAATCCCATGAAGGGAAGACGTCTCTGATCAACATTAGCAGAAAACTACATTCTCTCATAAAAACATCCAAGGCAAACTTTGAGAGAAAAATCGCTAAGGACACTAAAGATAACCACAAAGCCTTCTTCAGCTATGTTAGAAACCTGAAACCCTCAGATATGCTCAGAGTTGGTTCACAACAACAAAAAATACACTGAACCCACAGATATTGCTAACATTCTGGTTGACAGGTTCAGTGCAAATTTCTCGCCTTCACCCCCAAAAGAAGAAATACTTATCCCAGCTGAATGTAATCTCCCTGTCATCTCAGATGTCAAAGTGAGAACCGCCCTAAACAAAGCAAAAAACACAGCATCAATGGGACCTGACGGTATCCCGGGGTGCATGTTACGTGAACTCCAAGAGGAGCTAAACCCACACATAAAAATGCTATTTAACCTTAGCCTTACTTCAGGATATGTACCTGTACACTGGCGTACAGCAACAGTGGTCCCACTCCACAAGGGGGGTGCCTCTACAGACCCTGGAAACTACCGCCCCGCCCCATAAGCTTAACTAGCCTGGTCTGCAAAGCCATGGAAAGAATCATTATGGAACTTATAAACAGAGACATAGGGGACCTACAGACACTTGACCCCATCCAGTTCGGCTTTGTGAAGGGCAGATCCTGCCTTTTAAATCTGGTTGACTTTTTTGAAACAGTCACTAGAGCCATTGATGAGGGCAAAGCAGTCCATACAGCATACCTGGACTTGGCTAAAGCCTTCGACACAATACCCCACTCAGGCATCATAGATAAGCTAAACAGCTTAAAAGTAAACCCCTATGTCACTAGCTGGGTTGCAAACTGGCTAAAGGACAGAACCCATAAAGTTAAAATCGCTGGAGCAATGTCAGACTCAAAGCCGGTCTGGGACCCCTCTTGTTCGGCATTTATTTCTCAGATGTTAAAGCAAACATGGGAGGGCTGTGGCTGACAAAGTTCGCAGATGACTGTAAACTAGGAGCCATAGTCGATACACCAGCAGACACACACATCCTACAAAAAGGCCTCACTGAAACAGACAACTGGTGCCGTAGTCACGGCCTTAAACTAAATGCCAAAAATGTATAGTCATCCCTTTTGGAAAAAACAAAGTACTCACAAATTATCACATAGACAGCAACCCACTGAGTACGGAAAAAGTAATCAGAGACCTGGGGACCCAAGTAGACGGCGACCTCTCATTTGACACCCATGCCAAAGTGGTTAGAAAAACATTCTACCTTGCACACCTCATCATGAAGGGATTCACATCCAGATCCAAGGATGTCATTGTACCCCTATATTCCTCCCTCATCAGACCCATGATTGAGTACAATGCCCCATTTGGTATGTACCTCACCCGGCACTTGCAACAGCTGGAGAGACCACAGAAGTACCTCACCAAAAGGATCAAGGGTCTCCAACATATGTCTTATTCAGCCAGACTAAAGAAACTTCAGCTCTATTCAGTGGCATACCGCCTGCTCAGGGGTGATCTCTGCCTGACGTACAAGGCCATGTCCAATCAGGATTTGATGGACATGCTCCACCTCAAAAATCCAAATCCATCAGGACCACGAGCTAAAGACTTAAACCTCGGCACAAGTATGAATAGGACATGCTGGAGGGATAGATTCATAACCCAGAGGCTTCCCATGCCCTGGAACAGGATCCCAGTTCGTATTAGGCAGAGCCCCTCACTGACTCTCTTCAAGAGAAATCTTGATGAGTGGATGGGAGATTGAAAGTTTACCCCAGGGGTCACATCTGTGTCACTGCTAGACAGGGGCACAGTAAACTAATTCTATTATATAAGGGGACCTTCATTGTGTCACTACTAGACAGAGGCACAGTATTCTAGATTTATTCTGTACATTTTTCTACCATTTCATGGGGTGGCAAAAGCCACATCACTATGGCTAGGCTTACAAATGCCCCAGGGCAGATAGCCTAGTATTATACTATGAAACTAGTTGAAATGATGTACTTTTTTTTTGCACTTCAATTCTTGAAGAGCTGGGTTTAGCCAGGGGGTGGTGGATTGGGTACTATCCTCAAGTCTGCAGGAAGCATCCTGCAAGTTAAGAGAAGTCCTTTTTATTTTTTTAAACACTTCACTTGAATAGCTGGGGGGGGGGGGTCACAAGTTTGTGGGAATGGCAGAAGGTGCTACTTGAGTCAGATACACTTTTTTTTTTTGAAAAATCTCTTTATTAACACGTTTTCAAAGTCACTTCTGCTAATAGTAAATGATATCACATATCAGAGGATATACAGCCAATCTACTAGCAAGCAAATTCAGCTCCACTTTTACTCTCTCCCTTCCAATATTCTCAGATCAAATACCCACATCTACCCACTTCTCAAACAACCCAAGAACAAATTCTTATGATATTGTTGAAGGCCAAATAACATACCAGGCTGCCTAATGGGTAGAATTGTCAGACCTCCTACAGAGATTATTCAACATCAGCCTCAAAAAAACTTTGTGCCAGATGAATGGAGGATAGAAACAGTCATTTCTTTGCACAAACGTGGAGGTATGATTGATCTGGTTAATTAAAGACCCATAAGTCTGACCAAAGTCTCAAATGTATGGCAATATAGAAAAAATCATTATGGAAGTAATAAATAAGAATATAGGTGACCTATAGATTTTCGACCCAACCTAGTCTGTATTTAAGGGCAGGTCCTGCCTGCTTAACCTAGATGACTTTCAAAAAAGTCACAAGACAATTGATGAGGGTAAATCAGTGCATACTGCCTACCTGAACCTTGCAAAGACATTCAACACCATCCCACACTCTGGCATCCTAAATAAACTCTCCCAGCTAAATGTTAACCCCTATCACTGGATAGCACATGGAAGTAAGGGTTGTTAGTTCTACTGCCACTAAAAGATCTGTCACTAAAGGAGTGCCACAAGGTTCAGTCCCTGATCAGCTTCTTATTGTCATTTACTTCTCGGATATCAATGCTAGTATCTGCTGCTCTAGATGTGTCACAGTCTGCATTATATATAAGCCTAATGGTCATATCAGTAATTGATAAAGTCGCCAGTTGAGCTTCTATGGATTCCCTCATGTCCCTAGTCTGAGGTCTCATGAGGGAGTTTAGTACATTACTTACTAAATCCCTTTGGAGCCTAATAATGAAAGAAATAGAATTCAAAGCCCCAAATGGAAAAGTCTCTAAAACACAGACTCACTTCCCAAAATGATCAACCTCTTTAGATTCCCTGTTAGGCAGATGAATGTGGAACTTTCCTCTGACATTTCTTTCTTTGTGGCTGCTGCAATCATATTGAAATCCACAAGAGTTTTTTACTCCAGTGTGGGTGATCTTTGGGAGGGAAGAAGACCTTATCCAGCTCATGATGGATCAGTTCCACCATGTCGGTATTCTGCCAAGCCCTCTGAGACCACATCAATGAGGCAATCTGTAGGACAAACCAAGGAAGTGGATGGATCAGTTCCAAAGCCCTCAAAAAACACTCCTCATCCAGGGAAGGAGCATTCTCATAAGCCAATTCCCCCTTTATGTCTGTAACTTCATCATCTCACTAACAATGGCATAGTCTACTGACAAGAACTCTAGTTCATAAAATATGACTTTTAAGACTGAGTACTTGTATCTTATTTCCCCAGGAAGAAGACTGGTTCTGTAAAGACATGCTGTAGATAAGTCAGGAGCAGTGTAAGTCCTAAGGGTGTAAAGTTGTCCTGTTCATTCTAAATTTCATTAGTCCTGCTGCTCACACACTGTGTGGTTCAGGCTGGATAACACTAATTGCTTCTTTCACAGAAAAAATACTATTAGATACTATTGGACTTTAAGCCCCTTGAGGAAGAGAAGGATCAAGGTTGTCAGAACTGTCCTTGGGAGGATGATAGTGCTGACGGCTGCAGGACGGTTGGAAATTCCGAACAGAATTGATGTCTCAGAAACAACAGTTATGTACTTACCATAACTTGGTTTTCATTTCATTATTCATCATATCTGGGTCTTGGAGCCAATCCAGCACTTTACATAGAAGATTCAAGGCTTGAGCTCCTCCCAACTCCCACAAACCTTTTCTACTTTCAAACCCTCAGATCGAGTTTACTGACCATGGACAGGAAAACACCGGGGCATCTGACTAACTAGACACAGACAACAACAGGATTAGAAACGTGAGAAGCAGTAGCTCAAGGGCCCCAAATCCCAGCTTCTCCAGAACCACCAGAAACATGGAAGGGGGAAGAAGGGTGGAAGGTGATGAATAATGAAATAAAATAACACAGATATCAAGTTATGGTAAGTACATAACTATTGATCTGATATTATCCATTTCATTATTCATCATGTCTGGGTTAGAATCCCAAGCTACAAAGAACCCTGGGCAGCCATAAGGAAGGACATGCCTGAGCACCATGAAACCAAAGGACACACTGCCTTTGCAGATCATATCCAGTTTATTATGAGCAACAAAAGTGCGAGGAGTGGACCAAGTGGCTGCAGCACAAAGCTCATCTAAGGACATCCTGGCTGGGAAGGCTGAAGACGTAGCCACTGACCTAAGGGAATAAGAAGTTATGTACTTACCATAACGTTCCATGTTAGTTGTCTTCTTCTCACCTTCTTTCTTGCTGGATGGGTTCGGAGCCGATCCTCGGCTCCGACTCGGCCTATACTATAGCTCGAGAGCTATTTTTACCAGCTCAAGGCAGCCCTATATCCCACAATACCATGCGCTAACTCCCCAGATCTCGTTGGCAGCTAAAACATAGTATAAATTTATTATTATTATTATTACCAAATATGGTCTCCCTGCTGGTAACACTAATGATACGGGGTAACCGTGAAGGACTGTATAACATGAAACAGAAGGACTCAAAGACCTTCAAGTCTGTCCAGGCTAGGGGGCAGGAGGGAGGGACGCAAGAAAGAAGGCGAGAAGAAGACAACTAACACGGAACGTTATGGTAAGTACATAAATTCTTAATGTTAAGTTGTCATTCTCGCCTTCATTCTTGCTGGATGGGACAGCGTCCCTAGCACCTTGGTCCTGGGTGGCTCAACGGAACAGACTCCTGAGTACGGTGGAACCAAAGTCAGCTCTATTTCTGGAGGCTATATCAAGCTTATAATGGGTAATAAAAGTATGTTGAGAAGCCCATGTAGCTGCTGCACATATGGCATCTAATGGTAACCTTGCTTGAAAAGCTGTTGATGTTGATAGTGCCCTAGTTGAATGAGCCTTAGGTCTAGACGGGAGTTGTTTGTGTCTCAACTCGTAGACAAAGGTAATGATGGATGTCAACCATCTGGAAAGAGTTACCTTTGATACTGAAGTCCTTTCTTTCCTTCAGCATAAGAGAGAAAGAGCTGGTCTGACTTTCTGAATTGTTTTGTCCTGTCTAGGTAATACTGCAGTGGGCGATGAACATCCAAGGAATGTAATTTCTGTTCAGCCCTGTTTGAATAATCTGGGAAAAAAACAGGCAAGTCAATAGTGTGGTTCAGATTTGATTCATAAGAAACTTTTGGTAGAAAGGAAGGATTCGTTCTGAGAGTTACCCTGTCTTTATGAAAAAACAAATAAGGGGGACGGACAGACAATGTCTGGAGTTCCGATATCCTTCTGGCAGATGTTATAGCCACCAAAAACAGAGTTTTCCAAGAGAGAAGTTTGAAGGAGCAAGAAGCTGCAGGTTCAAAGGGAGGGAGAATTAATGACGTTAATACTAAGTTCAAGTCCCATTGTGGAGGAGGATCCTTAATGGGAGGTCTGAGCAAAAAGACACCCTTGAGGAAAGCTTTACAGAGTTTGTGGGATATAATATTTGTTTCCGATAGCCCCACATGAAAATTGGCAATGGGCGCCAGTTGTACTCTGATAGTGGCCGACGACAATCCTGAATGAAAAAGCTCCGCCAGAAAATCTAGAACTTTATGAATTGGTGCATTAAAAGGATCCAAGAACCTAGCTTCTGCCCAGAATGAAAAACGCTTCAATCTGCTCGCATAAGTCTTCCTAGTATTGGACTTATGGGAAGCACAAATGATATCACGGACAGGAAGAGAAATAAAGGGAAGCCTGGCTATGGTTGGAAGTGGAGCAACCAAGCTGTGAGGTTGAGGGAACGAAGAGACTGGTGCAGCTTGCCCATTAGATGGGTCAAAAGGTCTGGAAGGGGTTCCAGATGCCAGGGCTGTTCCAGTAGATGACGGCACAGGAACGGAAACCATACTTGTCGAGGCCAATAAGGGGCAATGAGGATAATTTTGGATCTCAAAGCGGTTGCTTTCTGAATTAATTGCGGAATCAGCGGAAAGGGGGGAAATGCATATAGAAGACCCTGAGGCAAATCGTGGACGACAGCGTTTCTGGGGGAATGGCCTGGTAGAGGGAAGAGTGTGAAGAAGTCGAGGCACTTGCTGTTTTGAGGGGTTGCGAAAAGGTCGCAGCAAGGCTGGCCCCACTTCTGAAAAATTCTCTCTGCTACCGCTAGATTTAGAGACCACTTGTGAAGTATGAGAATTGTTCTGCTCAGTCTGTCCACTATAACGTTGGACCTCCCGGGGATGTGCGTTGCTATCAGAAACCATTGAGAGGAGATCGCCCATTGCCAAAGTCTGAGTGCTTCTCGACATAGGGGGTAGGACTTTGTTCCACCCTGCTTGTTTATGTACCACACTACAGACATATTGTCTGTTTGAATTGCTATAGTCCCGGTGGGAAGAGAGTCCTGAAGGGCTTGCAACGATAAAAGCACTGCTCTCATCTCCAGGACATTTATGTGCAGGTGACATTCTAATTGTTGCCATGTGCCCTGGACAGTCCTGCCTTGATAATGCCCCCCCCCACCTGATCAGGGAGGCATCCGTTGTCACCGTGGCAACTGGAGGGGGAGAACAAAGGGTCTGCCCTGAAGAAGTTGAGGGGGAGACCATGCACCAGGAGAGGTGTCTCTTGCAAGATGTGGTTATCAAGATGTTGTGAGTCATTGGGAGCTGTTGAAAGGACCACTGAGAAAAAAGCATCCACTGGAGAATTCTCATGTGGAAGCGAGCTAAGGGAAGGAGAAGGATCGCCGCTGCCATGAGGCCTAACATTTTCAGTACTAACTTGACTTGAATTCTGTTGGACTGAAACAGTAACTGAACATTCCGCCGTATGTCTGTCACCCTCTGAGGTGGTAATGTTGCAGACATGTCTCTGGTGTTTAGTATGGCGCCTATAAAGTTTATAGATTGACAAGGAGGATTTTGCAAAATTTATGGAAATACCTAGTTTGTTGCAAACGTGAATGGTGTAATCCCTGGCTATTATAAGATGCTGTTTGGTGGTAGCAGTAATGAGCCAGTCGTCTAAGTATGGAAACACCTGGAATCCTTTTTGTTTCAGGTGAGCCTTTACCACTGCCAAGCATTTGGTGAACACCCGGGGGGCTGTGGTGAGACCAAAGGGCAGGGCTCTGAACTGGTAATGACTGGCTCCCAGCCGGAAGCGGAGAAACCCCCTGGAGCGCCTGTGTATCTTTATATGATAGTACGCGTCCTGAAGGTCTAACGAGCACATCCAGTTGTCTCTGCCCAAAAAGGGTAGAATGGACTGCAGTGTTACCATCCGAAATTTTGTCTTCTGCACAGACTTGTTCAGTCTGCTGAGGTCCAAAATGGGTCTCCAGTCTCCTGTCTTTTTTGGTACCAAAAAGAACCTGGAGGAGAGTCCGGATCCTAGCTGGTCTGCTGGGACTGCCTGGATGACTCTTTTTTCTAACAGCTTTTTTATTTCTAGCTGTGCCTGACCCCTTTGTCCGAGTGGTACGTTTGGGAGGGGTCTTGGCGATTGGATCAGAGGGGAAATGAAGGGGATTTTGTAACCCTCGGATATAATCAACTGTACCCAATTGTCCTGACAGAGGGATTGTCAGGCTTCTGGGTACAGAGATAATCTTCCCCCGACTGCCTCCGAAGGTGGACAGTCAGGGCAGCATCTCAGGGATGCTGAAAGGGTTGGTCAGGGAAGGATTCCCTGGAACCTTGGTTCTGTGGACCCCCTCTGCCCCTGGAGCGATGTCTATTATTATTCCCCCCTCTGCCTCTGGGGGTGAAGTTCACCATGTGCGACAGGCGCGACTCCCTGTGGTTTGCGGAACCACATCTTTCCACCCTTCTGACCTTCAGGGTAAGGTCTAGATGGTGTGGAAAAATGGACTCCCATGGCAGAGAGAGTCTTACCGTCTTTCTCGCACCTGGTGAGGGTATTCTTCACCTGAGGTCCAAACAACTCTGAACCATCAAAGGGGGTGTTGGTGAAGGACGCCTTGAAGGGATCAGCAAAATGACAGAGTCGCATCCAGGTGTGACGTCTCAACGCAACTCCTGTGCCTGCGGCCCTACTCGCTCCATCGGCTGCATAGGAGATAAGCCGCATGGAGGAGTTGGCAATGGAGTTCAGGGTAGCCAGCTGGGAGTTAATCTTGTCCTGATACCTCGCAGCAGAAGGATCCTGTATGGTTTCACCCAGTTATTTGAGCAAATCTCTCTGAAGGTGGGTGAAGTGACATAAATAGTTCAGCGATCGCATGGCAAAGGTCGCTGAAGCAAACGTCCGCTTGCCGTACCTGTCCATGGTCCTGGACTCTTTGTTAGGAGGATGAACAGGTACAGAAGGATCAGCTAATTCCTTCTTAGTGGCGGCTGCTACCACCATAGCATCTACCGAGATACCTTTGGTCAGAAATGGTTTGTCCTCTGGAGCAGAAATAAATTTAGAGGGTCTCCTAGGGGTAGGTTCCATTGAGTCAGGAGCTGCCCATGCCTTTCTGGCCACTACTTCCATCAGTGGGTCGAAAGGAGGAGACACCCAGGAGGTGGAAGGGCGAGACCCAAAAGCGTCAAGGTAAACCGACTCGTCCTCAGAGGGCTTAAGGGTGGACCAATTCCCCCTCTGTTTCAGGATCTCTAGGATGACTAAAAAGGAGACATCCTCGGGGGGGGGGGGGGGTCTCGGGGAACCCTCCGACTCATCCAAGTTGGTGTCCAAAGTGAGAGACTCGGGGGAGTCTACGTGCTTCCTCTTGCACTTTTTTTTCCTAGGGGGTTCCCCTGAAGCTTCAGGGGAGGCCTCGGAGGAGGAAGAGACACCCAAAGTGGGTACCCTGCGCTTTGGATCTCTGCTATCAGTTGCAAGAGGATGGCCAGAGACTGTAACAGGCACTGTAGAGGGAGGAGCTGAAGAACCCAACCTTGGAGAGGACACTGGATCCAGCACACTCCTCATCACCTCAAAAGCCACCCTATCAAGCACCAAAGACAGTCCCGGCTCCTAAGACACCCAAACCGTCCCCGGCACTGACAGAGAATGCTCCGAGAATGATGTCGGGGCCAAACTAACCAGAGCCGATGCTCCAAGAGGGAGAGCGGGGTCGGACAAGAGTCCGATGCCACTCGCCCCCTCGGAGCCGACAATGGAATCTCGGTGCCCGGACCACTCCACGGACGGTACCAATGAAGAGGTCGGAGTCAACGATGCCGGAGCCGAAGGTGGAAGTATCGGCTCCGACGTGGGCAAGGTTACGGTTCTGACAAACTCCGGCTCCGAACTCGACTGGAGAGTCGGAGGAGAAACTGAAGGCGGTACCAAGGGAGCCACAGTCTGGTGAGACGGGCTTTGGAGCATTTGGGCCAGTGCCTGAGATTTTATGAGTCTACTGACCACCCTCTCAATATCGTGGTCGGAAAGCCTAGACGACCTGGAGGAATGTGTCCTATGACTCCGCTCCGATAGAAGGGGTGATCTTGGAGCCGATCGGACGGACTCTAATGAGGGAGATCTAGAGCGCTTGCGCGCTGAAGTCGGCCCCGATACAGGTTTCGAAGCAGATACGGTCTTGCTCGCATCGGCTCCGATTGGAGCCGATGTCGGAGCAATCTCAGATTCGCCAGCCCTCGACTCAGAAACTGGAGCCGAGGGTTTGGCGGGCTTAGATGACTTCCCCGAGCCAGACTTGGACGGGGAGTCATCGGGATTCAATAAGCCCCTCAAAATAAGTTTATTACGACGCTCCTGCAGGACTCCTGAACTAAATCCGTGACAGACAGAACAAGAGTCCTGCAGGTGCAAAGGCCCCAAGCAGTAGACGCAAGAAGTGTAACCGTCTGTCAGAGACATTTTCTGACAGCACGAGTCACACTTCTTGAATCCCGCGACCTTAGCGTCTTTGGACATGCCCTAAAGACAGTAACACAGTCAGCACACACACACACTCACTCGCTTACACAAAAGAGGGAGTTAAAGGGGCTGACTAGAACCACAACACACACGCACACTATTCGGGGGAGTAAACAAAAACTAAAGCCCGTAGGCCCGATTATAAAAATTAACTAAAGGGATGGGTAGGGCTTAACAAAATATCACTAATAAGTAAAACAAAATCGATAGGGAACTAATGTAAGGAGCTAATCTAGAAACTATCTCAAATTCGAAGACTTACTGAAAAAATTTCTTTTACTGACCTGAGCCGGTAAAAAAAGGCAACCTCACAGCGAAGCGGCAAACGAGATCTGGGGAGTTAGCGCATGGTATTGCGGGATATAGGGCTGCCTCGAGCCGGCAAAACTAGCTCTCGAGCTATAGAATAGGCCAAGTCAGAGCCGAGGATCGGCTCCGAACCCATCCAGCAAGAATAAAGGCGAGAATGACAACTTAACATTGTGCTTTAGGATGATGAGACACCTCCATCTTCCTTATAGAGTAAACCAGGGAAATACAACTAGAGATCCATTTAGAAATCATTAATTTAGAAACCACCTGGCCATGCCTGTTCAAGGAAAAAGCCATGAATAACTGGTCAGATTTTCTTAAGGATTTAGTCCGATGTAAATAAAATCTCAGCTGTCGATGTACATCTAAGGTATGGAGGAGATATTCGCCCTTATTACAGTGATTATTATTAGAAAAAATGTAAAAACTCACTATTAAGGTAGCGGTAAGTATAACACAAAAATGTAGAAGAAATCAAACCACTACTCCACAGCTTCTCAATTAAATAAAAATTTCAAATATTAAGCTCTTATTAGAAATTTATTAAAATGAAAAAAGTTCATGAATATTTTCAAGATTCAGGTAGTCTGCAGTTAACACAAGCTGAGTGCTTGTAGAAACATAAATTAACAGTCTGAAAAACACACAAACCCTTCGGTTCTAAGTGATTATAGATGGCGTTCTTAAAAACTCCTTTTAAAAGGCTTAACCTGCAATGGTTAAACCGTTGTTTCCAAATCCTTAAAATGGAAAAAGTGCTACTGTAGAGGTATACCAGTTCGCTTCCAATACTGAACCTCTCGGTTTGCTTCCAGTGCTACTGAAACTCTCGGTTAACAATGGAAAAAATTCTCACCGTAGCACAAGAAAATACCAAAACTGCAAAACTGAAATAAGCCACAATTGTAGAGTACCAAGCTGAAGACACAAATATGTCGTCCCAAATAACATTCGATAAGCGCTTTCGGTAAAACCTTCATCAGATCGTGATAATTAGGGACTTCATTGACTGATTTTATATGCAACATGTAACCAATGAAATTTAAAAATGCTGGCAACACTTTCTTCATAAACATTCATAGCTAATGAGGATAGAGACTTCTCGACATGCCTCCTTTTCAGCCAATAGTAGGTCTCCTAGCCTTGAGTAATGGTTTCAAGGGAATGACTGCATTCAGTCCAGGAGGGTGATCAGCTCGTAAATTAACTATCCATTTGGTCTCACATATCTCAGTTTTATTACTGACATCCCCTCTTTTAATGCCTTCAAATATTTGCTCAATTACTTTAAAAAAAAAAACTATGAGTAGGAAATCTTGAAATATGTACTGCTAAGGCATTATGAACATCCCCTCTACAAATGTCACACAAATGCCATAGCAACCTCTTTCTGAATACTTGGTTGGTCTTGCCAACATAAAATGATGTGCAATCTTTGCAAGTAGCTAAATAAACAATATTTTTAGAAGCACACGTAGCCTTACAATTAAAAGTAAATGTCTTATCCATATTCGGATGTCTAAAAATGTTGCTGCTATCAATGTGGATACAAGCAGAGCAATTTCCACACTGAAATGTCCCTTTACGTCCCACTAGCGCCTATTTTGAAAATCCATCCTTCATGCATAAAAGTCGCTTTATATTCTTTTTATTCTTATAGCTGAAATGTGGATTTTCGCCAACTATGGATCGGAGTTTGGGATCCTGCATCAAAATCGGCCAAAACTTACTGACAATGTCCCTAATCTGTTTATTGTCAGTGCTATAAGTAATCATTAGCCGCATGGGTGAAGTATCTTGCTTCATCTCATTCAATGTTACTTTGGACTGCTGCGATCGACTTTTGTGGCGTTCATTATTATGGAGGTTGATATCATTTTCATTATAACCCAGTGTCTGTAAATGTTTCTGCAGATTAGCCACTTCTTGCTGAACAGTTGATTCCTGTGTACATCTCCTAGTGATTGTAGAAATGTCATTTTTCATTATATTATCCGTCACATCTTGGATGGATGCATACTTCTCTTATGAAGATAGTGATTTCTCTAAGTAGATTTTCTATAAAGTGACGTCTCCACTGTTCCATCTCTTCTAAGTAAAACTGTTAAGTCTAAGAAGTTGATAGACTCTCGTGAGAATTGACTTGTGAATTTCAAGAAAGATGTTGTTTCATTCAAATACTGCAGAAACGACAAAAATTGGATTTCATCTCCATCCCAAAGTAAAAAAAGGTCATCTTGTATCCACATTGATAGCAGAAAAACATTTAGACATCCGAATATGGATAAGACATTTCCACATTGGAAATTAACTTCATTGAGGAACTGCTAATTGAAAAAAGAGTGGTGAATTTGGGAGATACCTTCTTGAGGTCCACTGCTGGTATCAACTCTGAAACAGACTTGGTGATCTAGGAGACCAGGTCTTTTTGAAGGTGGGTAAAATGCACCAAATAATTTAGGGCTCTTAGGCCAAAGGTGGCTGAAGCATAAACGTGCTTCCCATGTCTGTCAATAGCCCGAGATTCACGGTTCAGAGGATGGACGTTACAGCTCTGTTCCTCCAACTCCTTTTTTGTGGCTGCAGCAACCACAATAGCATTGACTGGCACTCCCTTACTCCAGTGCATTCTGTCTGCGGAGGGGCTCAAAAACTTATCTGCTTTCTTAGAAACTAGTTCCACAGTGCCAGGTTCCTCCCACGCCCTGTGTGCGATGAGATCAATAAGCTCGCCTGCACAAGGGGAGACCAAGGAAGTAGATAGGTCCATCCCAAATGCCTTCAGGAGCACAGATTCCTATGAAGATAGGGCTGGGGAGACCAACCGCCTTTCTGCTTCAACAGCTCCAGAATGTCTGCGAAGGAGATGTCATCCAGTGGAGATCTGGGTACCCATCCCCTTCATCAAATCTGTGTCTTCCATAAGGGAATCCATAGGGGAGTCCAAGTGCCTCCTCTTGCACAGTCTCTTCCAAGGTGGTTCTTCTGTACTGGGGTTTTTGATATCTGAGGGTTATCTCGGGATGGCTGACTCTGAACTGGATGAATGGTCTCAGGACATCTGGTATCGATGGGCTGGGACGTTTCCAGAAGGGGGGAGTATGCTGCTCCAGACTTGCAGAAGGTCCACTCTACCACCCAAAAAGCTGAAGGACTCCCAAGAAACCCGTCACCTGTAGCCGAAACCACAAGGGAAGCAGTAGTAGAGCATGCACCAGGCTTGGGCCTTCGGACAGTGCAGGCCTCGAGCTGTTGAAGGCCGACTCCCCCAAAGGAAAGGACCGATCCGAAAGACTCTGACCAGAACCCCTCTTCAGGGACCCGACACCAACCTCTTGGAGCCAAGACCCACTCTGGTCTGGAGCCATAGGGACTGAGCTAGTCAGGGACGTTGGAGGAACTGGGAAAACAGACATTCTCAGATCCCCTGATGCCGCCCTAATGAAAACCAGGACTTGAGATTCTGAAACTGCAGGAATCAGAAGAGGTGAAGCAGATTTGGGAGATGGGGATCTCCCCGAGACCAAGTAGCTGAGGATGCCAAAAGACCCATCTCTGCCTGGTCCCAAAGAAAACGTCTAGCATCCTGTCCATGTCTGAGGGTAAGGTGTTCCTGGAAGATCTGGAAGAGGCTAAAGAATGAATAAGTGAATCCCACCACCACTCTATGGCATTCCCAATCTGGGGAACAACTCATGTCTAGGATCCGAAGACTCTGGATCCCTACAGGATCCAACCAGGGAGCCCAGAACAACTAACTCCAGATCTGACAAATGCATTGGATCTGAACCCTGCAAATCAGCCTGCTTCAGATCCAGGGGGTGCTAAGGGAGCCGGGGGAACCTAGGGAGGATCCGAGGGTCTCTGATTCAAGGAGGCCTCAGCTCCGGAAGAAGGATCCTGAGCCTTCGGATCCAACACTGCTGAGGACTGCTTCGGATCTCAAGGACTGTGATCCAAGAGTATTGGCTGTTTTTGGGAAGCCAGAGGAGAAGCCCCTGTGGAGGCAGTGGAGGCTTTCCTCTTAGAGTCTTTGTGGTCACTAGAGGAGGGGGAGCTCAAAACAAAGGGACTCCCTTGCACCATGCCCTTGAGCAGCAGTTTGTTCCGGTGATCCGCCCATACCGGAGGACTGAATGCAGCACAAACTGAATATTCAGCCTCGAGGTGGTCGGATCCCAGACAATAAACACACTTCTTGTGGGTGTCGGAATTAGGCATCTTATGGCCACAAGAATATCATCTTTTAAACCTGGTAGGCTTATCTCTTTCAGACACGGTCTTACCAGTAAGCATAGATACACACAAATAACACACAGAGAAAACAAGACTAAACTATAAATCCCCAAAACTACTCATACAGCTCCTGAACAAGTAGCAGGGACCAAACACACACACCAAAGAAAAATAACTACTTCAAAAGCCCCAAAAACTAGACTTAGGTACAAAACTCCAAAATCCCCAAAAAGCAGACTAAGGGGAGGGATACGGAAAAAGGCACCAAGCAGCGAAAGGGAAGGAAGGCAAGAAAAGGCAGACACCTAACACTATACGAATGGCTAAAAAAGGGAGGAGAGGAAAAGAAAGAAACTAGCTAGACTAAACTATCCTGAACAATAGAAAATAAAACACTTATCTAAGAAAAAATCCAAGCAAAACTCTTAACCCATACTGCAAGCCAGGAATAATGTTTGTAATTAAATACGACAAACGAGTTCTGGGGGTTTAAAGGATGAACAGGATTGTGTGAGTTGAGAGGAGCTTGAGACCTGAATCTACTTTGTAAAGTGCCGGATCGGATCAGACATCAGATCCAAGACCCAGACGTGATGAATAATGAAATGGATAACATCAGATCATCCTCTTCACATGTAGAATGATGGACCAAAACTTTATTGAAGCCAACAGTACCAAGGAAGGTAGCCCCCAGTTCAAACCCAATTTCAAAGCTGAAAGATCAGAACACATCTCCTGGGGCTGATGATTCCTCTGGATCTGAGGTAGAGCTAAAGTAACTGGGGCTGGTGCACTCAAGAATAACAACTGAGCTGAACATGTTGGAATTTAACCCCAACCCGAGTGACCCGCATTGCCTCTCATGTCCAGAAGCTATTCGGCTCCAATGACATCAGACACAAACAGATGAGGGGAAACTGTCAATGTCAAATAATCTACAGCAGACAAAGCCTGTGAGGGAATGATCGGAGAAGCCTTCCATCTGTTCCCACCACATCAGTAACTTGAACTGGAGAAGGAGCAAAAGTAAGAGGAATAAGTGGACCTGCCTTGTCAGTCCTCAGAGTGGAGAGAGAGGGGATGTCTCCCATACCTATCTGAGCTTTCATGAAGGCTTTCAGCATCCTTTCCCAATCTATAACAACAAGGCTCCTGGACATTCTCATTGGCCCTAAATGATGCAGCTAAGAGAGGAACTGGAGCTCAAAAATATCAAAAGCTCCCCTTTTGGGGATCAAGAGGAAATGAAATTCTTTTTGGTGAATGGTCTGAGATGATAAACAGTCAAAGAGTCACTACAGGAAGTAACCTGAGTACAGGGCTGAGCTAGGTCTGAAATAGTTGGTGGAAAGAAGGGGAGGTCATACGAGCTTAGCCATTTTCAGAAATAGAGTCAAAATAGCTGGGGACACCACAGGTCCTCTTTCCCAATGCCTGTATTTACCACTGCACCTCTTTCTTTACATTTTCTCTGTCTTTTTTCTTGCCCTTGCCTTTACCTTTTTCTGACGATATGGCAACCTGTTTCTCAGTGCCTTTAAGTAGCTGAGTGGTCAAAGCCTTGCTAGATGAGCCAGTTGAATTTCTCACAGAAAAGGGGAGAAAATCTCTCAAAATCAATTTGTTTTTCCTGTCCAAAGGAGCTTGCTGGACAAAGGAAGAGCAAATGTGGTAATGTATATCTTAATGTACAGGACCTAGACAAATGACGCACTGTGAATGCAGGTCCTGCAGGGGAATTTTGGTCCCCACTTAAGACACTTTTTTAAAATCCGAAACCTTTTCGGTATTACAAAATACAATGGATGACGTCCATTCATCAGATAAAAGATGTACAGGTTTGAGAAGGACTCTGACAGGAGAAGGGGGGAGATAGAAAAAGAGAGAGAAGTAGATAACACTTGCCAAATTGTTTTTTTTTTTTTTTTTGAGAAAAGTTAGAAAAAAATGGCAATCACAAAGGCAGAAATTCCTAGAAGAAAGGGATTACAAGGAATTACAACAACATATAAACGTATCAGAAAACAACTGTTCGACTAGAGTACTGGTGAATTAGTTTACCTTTATAACGCGGAATCACAGTGGTATGAATGCTCATATGGGCGACTCGTAACCACGAAAGTGAAAACGGCGATAGCCATTAATGTTCGAAAAACAGCAAATCAAAAAGCAGATTTACTGTTTTTTTTACATTAATATCGAACGAAAAAAAAAGAAGTGTAAAGCAGGGGGGCAAGCCCCCCTACACCCCCCCATTCCACCCCCCCCAACTTTAACAGTCTAACTCTGAGATCGCACTATAGTGGGGAAAGGGACCATTTTCCGAACCCCACTATAGGGCAATCCTCCCCACAATGTCGAAAGTGCAATGAGCGAATGTCACTGTGCATTCGCTCATTGCACATTCAAAGCTTTTTTCGTTCGGCGTTTGCAAACTTTGCAAACAGCCTTTCGAACAATTGCTGTTCGCCCGAGTGTGAATCGCCTTTCTAAAGGTAAACCTGGAGAATCACATCTGCACAGTAAGAGAAGCAAATGAGATCTAGAGAGTCATCTGGGTGCACTGCATTATGGAAGACTTAGCACTCAAGCACTGGAAAATCTCTGAAAATTTTTGTAGGCTCAAATCTGCCTTAAGTCGGATAACCCATTAGTCAAAACGGAAGGAGGGGACAATATAGGTTTAGATATTAAACATGCCGTAAGCTACATAGTCATACATGTTAAGTGTTGCACATTTTGCACATTCATTCTATTAGGAGAGGTAACATGCCACATTTTGAGATGACCAGTTGAGAGCTGCCATCCTTTGGTACTGAGGAACTACATTTTATTTTTTAATTTTATTTCCTCCCACATAGATGGCCATCAGTGGACTTAGACATCTCTCCTCATTTGTTAGGTCTGCCTACCCCTCCTAGCCTCCCATGGCTTAGTCTAATTATGGTTGGGGACAACAAGGAGATCTAGGTGTCCCACGACTGTCATTTTGTTACTGTAGATTTTTTTCTACCTATACCTATTTCCCTAGCTCCACACATGCTTATCTATTATATTTAATGAGTGTGCATGCAACATGGACATGCTGGCATACTACCCTGTTTCCACAGTGGCTCAGCCAATGCCGTCTATCCTTTCCCCAGCCTCCAAGGGGGATCAAATCTGAGAAGCATCCAAACAAATGTGTCCTCCCCAAAAGATGGGCATACCCATTCTTCCCTGCCAGAAGGTTGCTCGATCTTGTAATGGAGCTGAGGACAGTGAGGTAATTTCCTTAATTTTCCTCACAAACACACCTCAGAGTGTGCACAAGTCACTCTAGTTGTGTAGGGGCTGGGGATAGTGTGGTCATTATTTAATTTTCCTCACAAATCTCAAAGATGTGCACAGACGGTCCATAAGCTTGTGATGGGGCAGGGAACAGCAGAGTCATTAATTCTTTACTTTTCTCAAAAACCTCAAAGGTGCACACTGAAAGCCATTATAGCTTGTGAAGGGGCAATGCTTTAAGAGTAACAAGTTGGAATACATTACTTTGATCATTATTTGTTTTCACTTTCATTACAATCAGACATCAGAAGCATATACAGGTGGCCATTATTTGAAGGCAGGGGTGAGAATACATGCTGTTTATATATGTCTGGTAGCAAACAGGTCAAAGTATGTCACTGTGTTCTAGTTCTTCCATTTTCATCTTATCCGGAGATTAGAGGGTTGTACAGAAGGTGATTGCTTTTTGGGGGTTGCGGTGAGGAGGCATGCTATATTACATGTGTGTGTGTATGCCTGTAAGACAGAGAGAGAGCAGTACTTGAAATATATGACTGTGAGCATTAATGCCTTCACTTTCATCTCAATATAACTTCAAAGGAATACAGAGAAGATGACCATTATTTTGGGGGGAGGCAGGCATTATTAAAACACATAATTTATATATCCTTACAAATACTTGTCTTCCAATTCACCATGAACTACAATTTTTTTCAGCTTTGAACATTAAGCCTTGGGCAGAACTTATTTCTTCCTTTATTCATGATTTTTGTTCTAAACATTATTGGACCTAAAGGTTGAAAAATGCTTTTAAATGCACGTTAGAGGATCTATAACCAGTAGCACAGTAAGGGTGTGGTGAAGGGAGCAACTGCCCCAGGCCCAAAGTGTTAGGGGGCATGATTGATAGTTCCTGCAGTGTACCAAAATGATGGTTCAAGTTTTTTATGTTATTTATTTATTTTTGAGTTAGAGAGTTGGGGGGGATTTCACTGTTGAAGGAAGCAGAGTGGTGCAAATGTACCAAATGGCTTTCTAAAATAAGTAAAAGTCATACTCTTTTTTTAAAAGAAAGCTTGAAAATGCACCCTTTGGTCTTAACTGTTATTTCCTCCATAGCTATTCTACACAAATCTTGACCGGTTAGGGTATGTTAAAAGGATGCAAGAAGAAGACAAAATGTAAGGAAAGGATAAAAAAAAAAATAATCCGGATAGTGTGGGGAGACCAGAATGGGGGAAAATGTGGGGAAGTACTGGAGGATGTGTTGGGGAGGCTGTGAATAGTGAGGGGGATGCCATGGAGCCACTCACCTAGGATTCCATTTCACCTAAGGCTAGCCCTGGACATAGAGTTGGTGAAATGTATCGTTGCAACTAAACACCATACAATGTAAATGTCTATCTGTATGACAAACCAACTTGTGTGGTATACAACATTTAAAACTACATTTCTGTCTGTGCTTACTACTCCCAAAAGTTTCTAGCATGAGCTAAATGGCTACTTAGGAATGGTGTCAGCAACAGAAAACTTACACTAGAAGTGTACATAAGGCCCCCAACTTGGAACTTGCTTGGGGCCCTCACAATGGTAACACCAGCCCTATCCACACCTCATAGTGCTCTGTGGGAAAGCATGATGCACTTTTTTCAGTATGTCACACAATCCTTAGTGCTGTCTACAAGTCACAAACCAAGCATGCAAGCAATTGTATTCATCAGTCAGCAGTATGGTGCCCCTGTGGTCTGGATGGAATCCATCACGTATACAGCAAACATGGCTGTGCACTTCTATCAACCCTTTATACTCACCTCTTTTTATCATTAAGACATCATGCATCAGAAGCCTGGCAGATCACTAGCATCCCACAATGTTCTGAATGTTAACACATGATTAGCAATATTTATGGTTCCGTGACATGACAGGAAACATACAGTAGAATTAAATTACCTTTGAAATGTAAGTAAGCTTAATCTGTCCAACCGGTGCAGTTCCAGAAGGAAGGTTCTAAAAAAAAAAGTTGAAAGAAAAAGGGGCATTATTGTGTGGACTTCAACTAACAGCTAGGCAAAGCTTCCTGTAAAGTATACACAACTAATGCAGAAAATGGATAACTGATATCTTATGAATCATTCTACGGAAGGAAGAAGCTTTGACTAAAGTAGAGAAGATTGCACAAACAATTCAGTAAATTATAATTTTAACTTCATTCTCACTCTCCTCCCAACATTCCTTTTTACAACCTATGTTTCAGCACCCATCACCCATTTCACTTTACCTAGATGGCTTTCATGTTTTTTTTTTTGGCTTCTTCTCTTGTTTTCATATGTTGAAAGAGCAATGAGAGAAACATGATTTTGATTAGACATTGCACAGTTTAACACAATATAAAACTGTAAGAGTTCAGGCAGACTACAATGCTCCACTGTAAGGACATCTGAATGAATTATCGATCATGCAAATCATCATCAACCCTTTTTCCCATTTTTACATAAGGTTGGGGTATCACATTGACTGCTGTCAACTCTCAATGCATAGCCACTCCTCTGTCTTCTTCAACAGTTATACCTGTATACAGGTCTTCTGTCATGCTATCTATCTCCTGGCTGGATGGCCTCATCCCTAGATTTTTCCAAATTTTCTTTACTGTACTGTCTGCTTTCCTGCATTTTTAAGTAAACCAACATAATCTGTTCTCCGTGACTTTTTCTGCAAATGGGGGTAGTCTGGCTTCTGTTCTGATGTCCTTATTTCTTCATCTGTCCCAAAGTATGCATCTTACTAACTATAAGTCAAAGCAGAAAGGGATGATGGTGAAACGGGGGAAGCTCAAGAAACAAGGAGAGACTGGGATTTTGGATGCAGGCCTTTAAGGAGAACAATAACAATCATACAGAATATTATGTCCATAAATTAGCAAAAAGTATTCTAAGAACTAAACCAACACGGGAATGGAGAAAGGAGATTCTGCTGATAGGGGTGACAGCAATTAGGGATACAGACAAAAGGCAAGAGGGGGCTGAAATTTATTGGAGAAAACGAACAAAGAAACCAAGGTATTGGGAGCAAATAACTAGAGAGGGAAAAATGATAGAATGGGAAGATGCCAAGAATGTATTTGGACTGCAGGTTAGAGATTACCTTCCCTATCACGGATTAATATCAGAGTATAGGCAAACAGAAAGAAGTAGGGGGTTCTAAATGAAAGACCAGCACTGGTATAGAGTTTTTAACTGAATCTAGAACAGAAGCTGCCATTAAAAAAGGAATAAATAGTATAGCATATAAAATATTGCATGATAACTATAAGAATCAATCAGAGGAGGTTAGAAAGGATTGGGAAGAGTGGTTGTACAAGCAATTCACAAAAACAACAAGAGGATATATGTATGTCTCCCAAATATGTAACACAATCTAGAAGATTTAGGATTTTTGCCTGGAAATGTTTACACATATATTTTTATACCCTAAGTAGGCTCCAAAGAATTTTTCCACAGGCAGAAAGCAAATGTTGGAGGTGTGAATGGGAAGAAAGAGGTAATTAGGAACATTTTTTTCTGGGAGTACAGTGAGTTGGTGGACTTTAAGGACTGCAGGATGCACTGTTGGAGATGCTGGGTGGGCAGATTTGTCTGACAAGGAATACGACTTTTTTCTGAGCTATGATACAGAGTTGGAATTGCCTAGACCTGGTAAGGCCTTGCTGTGAATAATAATGGTGGCTGCCAAAAATCAATTACTAGAAAATGGAATTCAGAATCCAAACCCCCTATACTGGAAGCAGTGAATATAGTCACAGAGATAAAACAACTGGACTTGAAATCTTTAGAAAAGAGTAGGAGCAAACTACATAGAAACAGATGGGAATTGTGGGAATAATATATACAAGGGAGGAATGAGGTTTAAAAGGCGGCAGGACTTAAATGAGCTATACAATGTCTGAGTGGGAGAAATTGGGTAGATTATAAGTGATGTATAATGTTTGCAACTGGGAGTTTTTCAATTTGGTTTGTGATATAAAATGCTTGCAACTAGGATTGTGTTGGTGTAGTTTGTTTTCATTTATATAAATGTTTGACTGCCTATGTAGTAAGTGATGTTTCTTGTTTAAAAAAAAGGCAGGGATTGGATAATTTATGTAATATTGTTTAGGTTATATAATATATAGTGATATATGTAAAGTGCAGTGTTTATGTTAATATAATTTGAATACTTTTATATGAATGTAAATTTGCCTATGTCACAAGTGATAATTCAATAAAGGTGCATGAAAAAAAATATGCATCTTACTACCCAATTCAAGAACTTCACCTCAAGCTTCCTTGGCTTCTCTGCCGTATAGAAGCAATGGATGTTTCACTCTTTTGTACAACTTACTTTTCAGTTTCTTTAGTGCTCTTCTGTCACGCACTGTCCTCGACACTTTATGCCAGCTGGCTGCAGCACTTCCGTTTGATGCTAGCTTCTACCTTCAAATTCAGACTTATCATTTCCTCAACCACAACTCCAGAACAGTTGAAGATGTTAACCTTGTTCCATTATTTTTCTATTTCAATTTCCAGCTTCTCACATTTGTTACAATGGCCACTGCCATGTCTGTATTCAGTTTCATCTCATATGCTGCCAGTTTTGCACCCCCCAATCATTTGCTAAAGTTTCTGTTCAGAGTCTGTTTGTAGCACCACATTATCTGGAAACAGCAACTTTGTTGACCTGGACTGCATGATCTGTTTGCTCTAAACAGGACTGGACTCACAAGCTGTACCATGATGCATACCCACTCTCACTTGGAACCCTACTTTGAGTCTATAGAATCTATAATTAGTGTACTGCCTGAAATTTAAAGGATATGTGCTTCCAGCAGTTGCTGTACTTTGGAACTTCCACCTATTGCTGTAGTAACAGGCAAGACAAATCTTAAGCAGACCCTTTCTTCTGGTCACTTACTGCAAAAGTCTCAGGAAGAAAGCACCAGACAGCTCAATCTCCAAAGCAAAACTACTTCATCTGTTTCAAGCTCAGTTACATGCAGGGATAAATCCCTGAATACAACCCAGAAAGCCAAGGCCTAACTAGTGACACTACACTGAAGTGACAAACTAGGGAAGACAGCATTGCGCTATTAAGTGATGCATTCTGGATAGGCAACAGTGTCTCTGACCTACTACAACCTTCACCACTCAGCAGTGACTGACTGGAGCAGCAGCAGCAGTATGTGGGCAACAACTGGAGACTTCATGCTGTAGATGGAATTAGTACATGCAATGGAAAAACACATCCTCCCCTATGATAGTACTGCTCATCAGCATAGATACTGTGTCACCAGGGGGAGGAATAAGGGACCAAAAACCCAGCTCTGTGGAAACGATGGCCTTTATGGCAATGGCTCTCCCCTCTATCATTAGCTGTAAAGTGCAGATCAGTGAGGTCTGAAGTTTGCAGGTACTGAGTAAGGAAATGATTAAAAAAAAACATTTAATTATCTGTTGTGACTCAACCATCTGGATCAAGATAACATCAGCAACAAAGCCAGATACTTACATGAATTATGGCAATTTGTAAGACAAAGTAAATCAAAAAAGTCCAGCACAGCCAGAGTGGATGGAATTTCCTTTATTGGTATAAAAAAGTGGCTGACCCAAATACAACAGACCGGTTTCGGCATTAAATAGCCTTCCCCAGTGTTAATACTTAGAAAAACACACAATGTTTAAATAATACATTAGAAAAACACACACTGTTTAAATAATACATTCTAAATTGCTGCTGTCGCCCTACTGGTGCACACCAAATCAATTATGTTCATTCAGGTCAGGTTTAAAGAGAGCTCCCAACCTTACTATCCAGCCTGATTCTTTTTCATTGAGTTTGCTATGCCACCCTGACTTGTACATTCTATTCCCCTGAATTTTGTCTGTAATAGTGAATTGAAATTTTGCAGTATGATGGGTTAAGTTATGTTTAGAAAGGGCATTTGTGAGCCTTTTGTTCCTTATATCACTTAGGTGCTCGCTAATCCTGAATCTAAGTGGACGGTAAGTTTGTCTGATATAGAAAGCAGAACAAAAGCATCTAGCTAGATAAATAACACAATCACTACTGCAATTGCCCATAATATTAATCGTGTATATTTCTGAGATGTTGCTGCTGGTAAACTCCTTAGTTTTACACATATGTGCACATGCACTACAATGTCCACAGGGACCGCTGACAGTCAACCTGTCTCCAAATAAGGTAGTTTGGTGAAAGTTGGTGGTGGAACCCTTCCTGTAATGAGTGAGATACGAGTTGATTGTCCTTCCCCTATGATAAGAGTATAGACACTGAGGGGGGAGAATATTATCCAGTCGTTCATTGGCCAATAAAATGTTCCAATGGTTATTAATAATATCTCGAAATTCGTTTGCGTTACGACCATAGGTGGTAACCAACCGAATATTCTGAGATGTATTTTAATTCAATTTGTCAATCTTTAATAGATTCTCACAGTCAGATCTAGCAACATGCATACTAGCACCAAGTGTGGTCCCCATCTAATAACCCCTACTGAGGAATCTGTCGAATAGGTCCTTTTTACGTGCGTTGTAAGCTTGATTGGTGGAACAGATACGTTTAATAAGCAAAAATTGTGATTTTGGTATATTGCTAATAATATGGGGTATATGGTGACTGCTGGCATGAAGCAATGTGTTGAATTGTGGAAATTTTCTAAAAGTTTCTGTTTGTAATGTGTTATCCAAATCCCTACTTATCAACACATCCAGGAACGTGATCTTATTCCTATCCCAGTTCAAAGTAAAATGGATGCGCCATTTATTTTCGTTTAGGTAGTTAACAAACTCCAGTAAGTAAGAAGTATCTCCTTTCCAAACCAACCAGCAATCATCTAAAAAGTGACGCCAGATGTCCATATTGTCCAGAAATAAATTATGGGACTCATCATAAATTAACTGCTTCTCTATGTGTTTTTCTAAGTATTAACACAGAGAAAGGCTATTTAAAGCCAAAACCAGTCTGTTGTATTTGGGTCAGCTACCTTTTTTATACCAATAAAGGAAATTCCATTCACTCTGGTTGTGCTGGACTCTCTTGATTTACTTTGAATCGTTGGTTTAGTTCATGCACTTGGCCTCACTTGCGTGGTTTTGTGAATTTATAAGACATGGCAATGGCCTTTAACGTTACACATTTAAATTATACTGATATCCTCAGAAAAGACTGAGAAGTTAGAAGACATCAAAGAAAAATAATCCTGATTTAACTGCTATTCCAAGGCAGAGATTATGTTCAATATGATGCAGCAGTTACCTCTGAATAAAATTGTATAGAAACTTTACAGTTTATATCGCAAAATGTAAAGGGACCTACTCTACAACCAGACAATTAACTAGCTAAAGGGGATTTATTACCTTGATCCTCTGTAGAAGAGGAAATCCAAAACTGTCATACTTCATGACAGTTAAAGTCGAAGTTACATTACTTCGACTAACAAAAGTACGAACTGACTTCCGTGAAAGTGCACTTTCGCGAAAGCAGAGTCACAGAATCGGAAAAACAAAAAACATTGTTTTGTAGGGGGCTGTGCCCTCCACACCCCCACTACTTAAATATACTAACTCCAAGATCCCACTATAGTGAGGAAAAGGATATATTTCCTTATCACCACTGTTCCGTGCCTCGGTGAATCGGCTTTCGCTGAAGTGCACTTTCGAGGAAGTGGGGTCATACTTTTCTTGTTCGAAATAATGTAATTTCAAACAAAACAGTAGACCCAGTTAAAGACACAAAGGGGGAATATAGCCCTAAATGCTTCATATGATGGCCTGTTATCCAGAGTTGAAATGGGTGCAGGTTTAGTGAAAGCTATGTAGTCATTCAGCAGAGGGTGAGGTGCTGTTTCAACATGCGACTGAAAGTGTGTGTGCCAAAACCAATACATAAAATCAGTAGGTCTGGAGCTGTGCTATGTCACAGCACTCTCCAGTAAGCCATAAAGCTACTGACTCATTCAGACTTGTGCACGACATAGTAAGAAACAATAAAATTTCAACAGAGGCATTACGACCATTTATGGACCAACAAAAGGTGTAAGATAGAAACAGTGGTGTCTCAATTATCACCAGTAAGGATCATCATTAGAGTGGTGGTGAAGGGGATAAAGACTAAAGCTGTAAATCAATACTATTCTTAAAGGAGCAAAATGAAAGAATAAAAAAATTGATAGCAAAAAATCTCAATTTCACTGTTGGGTGTAAAACTTCATGGTTACGGGAAGTTTGAATCTCCCACTGCAACAGCTGGTATTTTACCAATACTGATTTACAGCTATTTTTTGTCACCACTTGAACTACGCGTAGACGTTGTAAAGCAGAATACAAGTACATGCAGAAATGTCATAAATTATCACAGTATCCAAATCTAGATTACTTAATGTCACTGCTAATTAAAATCCAGAAAACGTCACTAACACAATGTGACATGGTAAAAATTAAGTAAGCTGTCTCCATTTTTCTGGGGCAGTAAATGGTCACTTACATCGGGTTTTCACAAGCAGGTTGCGAGCGACTCACTGTTGAGAAATTAGCATCAAAGCTTGAGTCCTTGTCTGCTACTACAAATGTATGTGAAAGGTAGGTTAACATCAGCTTAATGCACAGTTTTAAGTAGAGTAAGAACGAGAAAAAAATTAAAAAGGAGCCTGACATTCAAGAACAACAGCCTCACGGCATAAGTAAGGAATAGAGACATGAAATACTTGTAAGAAAATGGTTTCATTCAGAGGTAGTGGATGCAACAACCATGAATCACAACCGTTTCTCAATAGTTGATTGAGGAAGATCTTTTCAAAAGTTGTACAAAGAAGTAAGACACATACAGGCTCACAGTTCCCCTGCTTTTCTAATGAAGTCATTTCGCAAAAACAAAATGCATTATGCTAGGTAAGAAATATGGTTGCGATAATACGCAAGTACCCAATTTTGTTTTGTAGGGTTTTGCAGCCACCTAAATGAACTAATAATTTAAATAAATATTGCTTTTCATTTTAAAAAATAATGACTTTAAAATCAATTTATTAACTGTGTACCTTCCTTTGCTATTAATTCATAAAACAAAAAATTAATAAGAAAAGATAAGAAAGATAAACCAACAGGATATTCCCCAACAGTATCCTATAAACATTCACTACAAGATAGGGGGTACATCATGCCATTTTTTCTAATTTCTCAGTGTCAGCATAATAGATCTCAATCATCATGCCTTAAGACTCACCAGCTCCTGACTGACAGTCTAAGTTCTGCATTTCTTCACATGTTGCAGAATCCTTCTTAGGAATCACATTGTGTAAACTGCCTTACAGGACACAAATAGGTCATGTTAAACATCCCTTCTGGGATTTATTGCTATGAATTCCCTTCTCCTGTACACATGAAACCTCAATCTAGTTAATAATGCACGTGCAGTGACTATACTCTTACAATGTGGAATCAGATGACAAGACCACAATGGAGAACTATGACAGAAAACCTCATACTTGTCATGGTCATGTGCATCTCCAGATGTTTAATTAATACTCCATTTGCTTAAAAGGCAGTATATAAGACGGTATAACCCACCCCCCCCCAAAAAAGATACAAGCCTTGTGTTTCATACTTTTTTCCTCAGCATCCAGACTTCAGTTATTAGTATGCCAAAAACAGTATCAACATAATTGCATTAATCTATGTCTGACTCCCAAAAATGAGCTGTAACAAACCAACAAAGCCCAAAAAGGGATGTTTAACATGAACCTTTTACTTTCTATAAGGCAATAAGTGAGCAATCACAAACCATGTCAGACCTCTCAACCAACTGGGGACAAATTTCAACAGAATCACGGACAAGTCAAGAAAAAATCAGGGACAATCAGGGACACTTAAAATATTAGTGCTATTAACTTGAAACATTGATAGAATCGGATCATATGAATTAATACACATTTTCTGAAGTAAAAGAAGTTTATAACTCTTAATTATTGTCATTATTCATTAAGTGTAATTCACCACCTTTCCTCCAAAAGTCACTAGTTTTAGGAGGGATTAAGAGGGACAGAGTTAAAATTTGAGTCAAAATCAGGGACAGTTGAGAGGTATGTGTTTATGCCAGAAAGGCAAGGGTAAATGCTATATGAATGTACATGGAAAGTGAGAAGAAAACAGTGCAAAGAACAAGTATACACACACACACACACACACACACACACACACACACACACACACACACACACACCCCGTGTACCAGAGGGCAGGACTGAACAAAACGCCCTTCTCCCCAAATATACAGCAGATACAGTAATCAATGAGCCATCAAGCTATTAGTGAACTAACTATACTAATAAGAAAAATCATAGAGCAAAGCTTTAGTTTTACTATATTTTTACATAAAGGTAATGGATGGCATTACACTAGGACAAGATGTGAAATAATACACCACAAAGACCAATCAGAAATACAAAGTACAAAGGGGGTGCTTTTCCGGCATTAAATATTCTTAGTAATGATCATATCTCAAAATGAGATTTGCATGCATAAAACTTCTTGCATTTGGTCTTGTGAAACCACCAAGAATAAGTGAAAGTGCAGGAAAAGAATGTTTTACTAAACCAGGTATTTGTTTAAAAAAAAAAGTATTTATTTATTGGCTTTGATGACCACGAATTGCCAAATGGGCACAGTTCATTTACAATGGAGGACCTGGTGAGGAAAACCAACAACATGATAGTTGTAGGTATTTATAGTATCAAACACTTTTAGTGCACGGACAATTAATGTAAACAAGGGAGAAATGCACATGCATCAAGTGCTTATGCATCCAGATAATGAACTAATATCTCTAAAAACTGCAACATAGTATTTATTAGAAACACTGCAAAATGTTCAGGACAGAATAATGTTCAACAGTATTAATTGTTCTACCTACACTATTCATAACTATGTGGCAAAAGACAACTTTGTATTTTTCTACAATTCATTCACTATGTAAACAGAAAATCTCATGTGCCATTGACTTAGAGGTAACAAGAGTACAATGAAAGATTAGTACAACAGCTTCCTGTATAGTAGAAAAACATTTTACTATACTACCCAAAACAATATAAATAGTCCAGATAAAGTACTCAAAATTGATTTTTAGAATGCATGAAGAATGTTGGGCAAAATTGTTTGGCAACAATATATGGTTAAAACAGGTATAGTGAAGAACACAGCCAACAGATAAGAAGTTCAGAAATACAATATCAGAAGTGAAAGATGGGCTTTAACAGGATGCAGCAGAAGTAACAGATAATAAAGAAGAAATAAGCTAAGTATAGAAAAGTATTACAGTATGTTGAGAAAAGAAATGTGTGGAAATAAAACAGAAGTACAGAAATGGGCATATCAAGACAGTGAAGAAAAAGACAAGCAAGAGGTGGACATCAAAAAATGCAACTTACTATTAATTTCAGTATAAAGACAGAATAATGCTTACCAGCCCGTTACGTCTGATTTTAATCTTAAGGGATAATTACAGCTCTTGGACCACTGATGTAGATAGGTGTATGAATTTAAAAAGAAGTGTTTCGGAATAATGTGACTCTGGCAAAATGTTTTGATAAACACTAACTCAAAACCTGGGAAGCAAAGTATAAAGTGTACTGCTAAGTATGGGCATTATGTTAAAAAAAATACTTCTGCGACCGGATGATGTACTATGTTAAGGTAGAGATGAATGCAAGTTCAGTGTAACTTTACCATGCATATAACCCTATTCCAGACAGAAAAGTGTTCATACAGAAAGCAATGTACATTACTTGTAAATAATACGAAGTAAGACAGAAGAATGATTATTACTGAAGCACATATATGGCCACCACTATGGGTCCTCCACACAGAAGAAGAGTAAATGGCACACTTACTTGTGGGATTTAAAACTGTCAAGTGTTCCCTAGCCACACTTTTGAGAAAATGTAGGATTTAAAACTGTCCAGTGTTCAACTAGCCACATTTTTGAGAAAATGCAGGAAATGCATCTTTAGATATGTTTAAACTAACACGGCACTCAATTTCTTTCAGCAGAAGCAAATTTTTTCCTGGAGGGAACTATTGTCAACATACTGTGAGGGTTAAATATTAAAAAAGAAAAAATTTGTCTGCACAATAGTAGCTTGTTTTCAGAAGGGAGTCACAGTCTACTTAAAGCTTAGATTAAATATTAATATTTGTTCAGGGATTGATCAATGTTACCTTCTTATACAGACTAAGAATCCAACAAGAAAATATTTGATGGCACAAAGGAAAATGATTAATGTCCATCAAGCAATGGCAGGACTATTTATAAAACACAGACATAAAACATTATTTGCATATAGCAAAGAAACAAGAGTTCTATATAAAAACTCATTATATGCTTACACATTGAGGAAACATGGATGTTTTGTATAGGGGACTGCTTTTAAAGACATAGTATCCAGAAATGAAAGCCATTTAAATTTCAGAATAAAAAAGGTAGTATATACAACATATCTGAATACACACTATGACTGTAGCTTTCTAGCATTTCAGAGCATCTTAGTTTCTTAGCTGGCGAAAGTACAGTTGTGTAAAACCTTACTATACCAGTGGATGTCCTTCTCTTCACTGTTGCAGTATTCTTTACAAACATGGTCTCCCGCCAAGGGAAACCCCAACCTCCAGCCAGTATATCAAAGCCTTAGTTTTACAGATGTTGTATGTCACACGTACGTTGCCCTTAAGACGTACAGCATAAAGGTGACGTGCAGACTTACATACCTCAGAACTAAAAAGCCCCAGGAGGAACAATAAGCCCTAGGAACTAGGAGGAACATGCGCATGAAGGAGAAAAGAAATTATTCTAGGCCAAGAAGGCAGAAGCAAAACAGCAGAACAAAAGGGGAGGAGAGAGGGAGCGAATACTTTGACATTGAAGAGAAGGACATCTATTGTTATGGTATGATTTTACACAACTGCACTATGTCTTTCCATATCAGAGTACAAAAGCTCAAGAGGAAACATCGGAGGAGGAAGGCACACAGGAACCCTTTAGAAACTCGTGCAGGACAGCTGTGGCAAAGACGGCTCTTGCTCTGGAAACAATATCCCATTTCTAATTCTTAGTGAAAATATGGACAGAAGTCCAAGAAACAGCCTCAAAGATGGAAATGATATCCAAACCTTTGAAAAAAGCACCAGAGGGAAACACCAGCTCTAGCAAAATGAGCCTTTATTGAGGTAGAAAGACATTTTCCATCGAAGGAGTAACAGAAATGGCCTTAGAGATCCAGAAGGATATGGTTTGCTTAGAAAAAGCCAAATCTAGAGATCTGGGATGAAAATAAACAAAAAGTTGCTCAGATGTGCGAATGGTGTTAAGTCTTATCTAAATATCTGAGCTGTCTATGCTAATTCAAAGTGTGAAGAATCTTCTCACTAGCAGACTGCGGAGAAGGAAAAAGGTGGACAAATTAATATAATAAGAGACAACTTAACCACCATGGGCATAAAAGAAGGATTAGTACAAAGAGACACCCCGTCCTTATGAAAAATTAAGAAATGAAGAACAGCCATAAGATCCTGAAGTTCAGAGAGACACTTAGCTGAAGTAAGGGCAAAAAGAAAACTCTTCAAAGTACAATGTTGCAAGGAAGCTGAAGCTGCAAGCTCAAAAGGAGCCTGAGTCAATTTTTTAAGTACAAAACTGAGGTCCCAGGAAGGTGGAATAGGTTTCCTGGAAGGCCTGATATGAAAGACGCCTTTAAGGAATTGTTTGACCTGAAGGAAAGAAGATGAGTCGATGGAAGACAAGCAGAAATAGCTGAATGGTGAGCTTTAACAGAGGAATATGCTAACCAAGTACGGGGCAATTCACACAAATAAGAGATAACCAGAGGGATCCCCACAGAAAATGAACCCTGGTTACAAGAAAGGCACCAGACAGAAAATCTCTTCCATTTGGACAAATATGATTTCTGAATAGCGAGTTTCCTGGCCTCCTGCAGAACCCTAAGCACATCCTCAGAAAAAATGGTACCTAAAAGGGATCAAAATCCTATTACCCAGAATGTCAGTTGAAGACTGGACAAGTGGGGATAGATCAGAGACCCCTTGTCTTGTGCAAGAAGGTCCACCCTATGAGGTAACTTGTAGTAATTGCCCCTGGTTAGGTGAAGAAGAAGGGAGAAAGTACAGTTGTGTACACTTACCATAAATGTAGATGTTCGAGTGTATTCACTGATGCAGTCATCACATTTGGGTTATCTGCTTGCAGTAGCCCTCAGTCGGCCTAATTAACAAAGTCTTGGGTCCTACGTCGGTTGCTGTCTCCTCTTCTGTGACGTCAGGTTGTCAGGGGTATAAAACATGTAGCTGACATCATTACATCAGTTTTTCTTGCCCCAGATGTCAGGTGCCCCCCTAATGGGAAGCAATTAAATCTATAAATATACAAGGTTATACCTCCAACAAAAAAGCAAATACACCAAAAAGCTTTTAAGCATTGTAAAGGAAAGAAGAGGTATAGCCAAAAGAAGTCAGGGGGCTGGAGGGAGGGTAACCAGGACTGCAACAGTGAATACACTCGAACATCTACATTTATGGCAAGTGTAAACAACTGTACTATGTTCTTCGTGTTTCACTGTTGCAGTCATCACATTTGGGTAGATTCCCAAAGCTAAGAATGGGAGGAGGAATTTAGATAGCATTGGGACCAGCTATAAGGCCCTGCAAGACTGCAGTGGCAAAGCCAGCTCTGGATTTAGAGAAAATTGGAAAATGGTAATGGTTGTTGAAAGTATGTACAGAACTCCAGCTTCTAGGATGTCCCTGGTAGGTACACCTCTGAGAAAGGCTGTAGAGGTAGATGCAGCCCTGGTTGAGTGGGGTCTGATCCCCTGTGAGATAGGTTTTCCATGGTGCTTATAGCAGAAATGAATGCAATGGCCTATCCATTTGGAGATGGTTTGCTTTGAAATAGCCTTCCCCTCTGTCCCTGCAGCAAATGTCACCAGCAGTTGCTCAGATTTCCTTTGAGGTTTAGTCCTGTCCAAGTAGAATCTAAGTTGTCTGTGCACATCTAAGGAGTGCAGTATCCGTTCTCCTTTGTTCTGTGGATTAGGAAAGACGATTGGCAAATGAATGGACTGATTAAGGGCCACACTGGATACCACCTTTGGCAAGAAAGAGGGAAAGCTGTTTTCCAAGAAAGTAATTTTAAATCTGCAGTAGCAGCTGGCTCGAAAGGAGGAAGGGAGAGTTTTTCCAATACAAAGTTAAGGTCCTATGCTGGAGTTGGAGCTCTCCTAGGTGGTCTTAAATTTTTGGTCCCTCTGAGGAACTGCTTGAGCACTGGATGAGAGAAGAGGGGAAGTTCTGTGTTATAATGAGCTGAAATGGCTGAGGCGTGAATTTTCACTGAGGAAAAAGACAGGCCCTTGTGAAACATCACAGTTAAGTATTGTAAAATCTGAGGTAAATTGGGCACTGCTGTGCTCACTCCCTGAGAATGGTTCCAGGCACAGAATCTTTTCCATTTCTCAGCATAAGATTTTCTAGTACTAGGCCTCCTTGCCTCTAAAATATTATTCATCACTGGTTTACTGAGGGATGGTAAAGAAGAGATTAGGTAATTAGCCAGGCTGCTAGGTTCAGTGTTTGAAGTTGAGGGTGCAGAATCTGGTTCTCCTGCTGAGACAGCAGGGTAGGAGTCTGAGGCAGGTGCCATGGGGCCCACAGTGACACACTGCGCAGGAGAAGTACCAGTGTTGGTGTGGCCAGACTGGCGCAATCAAAATAGTCCTTGGTTTGTCTTATTTGATCTTTAGTAGCACTTTGGAGAGCAGAGGCCGGAGAGGAAAAGCATAAACTGTTGGGTTTTTCCAGCTGAAGGGCAGAGCATTCACTTTCCAAGCTTGTCTGTGGGGAGTCCTTGTGCAAAATTTTCCAATTGATAGTTCTGGGGGGAGGCAAACAGGTCTATATCTGGGCTCCCCCATTTGCTTGTCAACATGTTGAAAATCCTTGGTTACAGTTTCCACTCGTGTGGGTCCATGAGATTTCTGCTTAGTCCGTCTGCCAGTGTATTTAGTTTTCCTGGCAGGAATTGAGCTTGTAGATGCAGTTGGTAGCTCAAGGCTGTGTTCCACAATGCCATGGCTAGTCTGCAGAGGGAGTAAGAATGTGTACCCCCTGCTTGTTTATGTACCACATAACAGTGGTGTTGTCCGTCTTTACCATTAACCTTCTTGGAAGAATGTGGTCCTTGGAAGGCTGTCAGAGCATTCTGTACAGCTAACATTTCTTTTAGATTGATGTGCAGGTGCATTTGACTTTGGTTCCATTTGCCCTGAATGCACTTCCATGCCAGGTGAGCCCCCCCATGCATAGTCTGATGCGTCTGTTGTTAGGGTTTTTTTCTTGTTTTGGTGGCAGGCCAGGCGTAGGTAAGGTATGATAGGAATCACTGCTGCTAGATCTTGAGAATGTTGACACCATAGGCTTTTTAGATACCATTGTAGTTTCCTCATATGCAGTCTTGAATATGGAATTAGAAGAATGCAGGAGGGCATGAACCCCAAGGCTTGTAGTATTTGCCTTGCAGATAGCAGGGTTTTTGTGGCCACTTGAAATAGGTTGTCAAGTGAATTTGTTTCTCTGGCGTGAGGAAAGCCATCTGGGAAGTTGTACTCAAACTTGTTCCCAGGAATATAATTTGTTGACAGGGTACCAGGTGTGTTTTTTTTTTTCATTTATGGTGTACCCCAGACAAGTTAGCACCCTTTGTACAAAAGCCAGATGATTCAAAAGTATGTCCTGGTTTTCTGCCTGAATTAGACAATCGTCCAGGTATGGGTATATTTGAATATTTCATTGCCTGCAAAATGAAATGACTGGAGCTAGGCACTTTGTGAATACCCTGGGCGCAGTAGATAAGCCAAACGGCAGTGCAGAGAACTGATAGTGAGTGTAGCCTACTTTGAAGCGTAGGTATCTTCTGCAAGATTCCCTGATTGGGATGTGCAGGTATGCTTCCTTTAAATCTAGTGCTGCCAACCAGGCATCTTTGCCTAGCATAGGAAGCAACTGGTGAAGAGTCAGCATCTTGAATTTTGGAATCACCAAAAAGGTGTTTAGAGTAGACAGGTCCAGGATCAGATGCCATGAATTGTCTTTTCTGGGTACCAGGAAAAGTCACGAGTAGAAACCTTGTCCCTTTTCCACTTCTGGTACCAGCTGAATAGCCCTTATGCTTAAGAGAGAGAGTACTTGCTTTTGGGCCTCTGCCCACTGATTTGGAGGTAGATCCAGCAAACCGCTTAGAGTTGGTAACATGTGGAAGTGAAATCTGTATCCTTGGGACACTATATTTAAAACCCATTTGTTCTGGGTAATGAGTCCCCAGTTCTTTGCATGAAGTGCAACCCCCCCCCCCCAAAGGGGCAGTCAGTTAAGAAGTGCTTGGAAGTTTTAAAAAGAAGTCACTGAGACAGTTTACCATAGGGGGGAGTTTTATTACTCCCAGGTTTGGAAGTGGAGGCCCCCCACTGCTTAGTCCTGTGCATACCCTGGGACCGAAGCTTGGATGCTCTGCTGGATCTGAGTTTGGACTGAGAAGGTCTGGAAGAGGCAAGAAAGGACCAATTCTTAGAAGGCTAATGCCTACTAAATCTTGGAGATTGTATTTAGCTTTTTCCTCCATCTTTTTAAGAAATTCTTCTGCCTTGTTGCCAAAGAGGCGGTCCTGACTTAAGGGAGCATCCAGTAATTTTGCTGTAACATAATCTAGCAAGGATTGCTCCTTAAGCCAAGCATGCCTTCTAAGTACAGACCCAGTTACAGCAGCCCTGCAGGATGCCTCTAGTGAATCAAAACCACACTGCAATGCATGTTTACAAACTTGTTCATCAGAATGCATTAAATCCTGCAAATCCTTACTTTCAGCACAATCAGGAATCAACATAATTTTCTGTTTAAGCAATCCAATAATATGCTGCTGACACTTTAACATATGAAACTGGCAATTCAAGGTCCTAATGGCCAAAGTTGCAAAAGAGTATAACTTCTTACCCCATCTATCCAGCACCCTGGTGTCTCTATCAGAGGGGGTAGGGTTTTTGGCAGTAGAAGCTTTAATGCCCTTGGGTCCCTGTGAAATGGTTTCAGGATCCGCAGTAGGATTTTTAAAAGGAACTTGTGAGTGTCAGGAACCCTGTAATATCTATCAGGTTTTCTGGGAGCAGCAGGCAAAGAGTCAGGGGCCATGCTAGATTCCGAAAAGGCATCATCAACAATGTCCAGTACAGGAGGTATAGCTAAAGGCCTGTGCTGGGGCAGGAGTAAGAAATCCCTAAGTCTCTTTTTAGAATCAGAGAAATCCTGACTTTCCCAACAAAAATGTTCCCTGAGAGTATGCAAGGTTTCACTAAAAGAGAAATCCTCTGGGGGAGAAGCAGAGGGAATAGAGTCCTCAGCATCAGAATCCTCATAGGTAGATAAGGGTAAATCCTGGTCATCAGAGGAAACAGAAGTTTCAGAATCCTGGTCAGAAGTATCATAAGCAAACTCAGTCCTAGTTCTCTTAGAGGGAGCAGGTTGGCTTCCCCTGATTAAAACAATAAGGTTTTCGGTCATTCTTATCATTTGTTTTTTAGGCATAGAGGCCTGACCATGTGGTCTGGGTGTCAGTTTTCTAGGCATGGTTCGAGTTTTAGGCCTTGAAGAAGAAGATGGCGTCAGTTTAATATGCAAGCCAGTAGGCCTGAATGCACCCTCAAAAGCCGGTGCCTGCACAGCGGCTCCGGACCCATCCAAGGTAGAGACATCCGCAGATTCCACAGTTGAAGCATATCGCGGCAAACTGGACTCCGAATGTGTCTCAGTAGGGGCCTGCGAATCTGAAGTAGTGGGTATCAGGGGCTGCAAAAGCACCTCACTGAGTACCGGCGCCACGGCGGCCTGTGTCTGTTTTTATCTTTGCATTTTTTCGGAATGTCAGTAGTCAGATGGCTTACCAAAGACATATCAAGATAATTAAACCAAGCACCAAAATATTTAGAAGCGAATAAATATACCGATGACGGATAGTTCGTGGTTTAGAAAAGGCACAAAACCAACAGTGAGGTACGTCGAGGTTAAGGCCTTGGCAAGGAATACAGTACGAATGAAAATCTTTATGAGGTATTTGCTTTCCACAAGAAATACAATTATTTACTTTTACTGAGATCGGTTTAGAGCAAGAAAAAGTTTTCCCAATGGGGTATTTAGCTTTTAGTTGAAGACTTTGGTTCTGAAACGCGAAAACGAAAATTTCAGGAGTCGACCGACCGGCACTTGCAAACTGCTTCTGCTTCGGGCACCGCACGGCAAGAAAGACTGATGTAATGATGTTGGCTGCATGTTTTATACTCCTGATGACCTGACGTCACGGAAGAGGAGACAGCAACCGAAGTAGGACCCAAGACTTTGTTAATCAGGCTGACTGTGGGCTACTGCAGGCAGATAACTCAAATGTGATGACTGCAACAGTGAAACATGAAGAACAGCCAATGCTCTCTGTGTGAAAAGGGAGTCACCAGCAAGATTTTGGGGATGTCTTGTTTTTTCTTGAGCATGTCCTCGGAACCAGAGGGAAGGCATACAGAAACCTCTCCCTTCCAAGGAAAAGATAGGCCGTCCACCTTCCAAGTAACAGTACTTGGGATTCTGGCACAACAAAGAGGAAGTTGTCTTTTCAAAGGGGAGGCAAAAAGGTCTACCTGTGGAGTACCCCAATGATGGACAATGTCCAGAAACACATCTCTGTGAAGCATCCATTCATGAGCCTGTGTACTGGACCTGCTCAGATTGTCTGCCACTATATTTTGCTCTGAAGGAATGTATATAGCCTGAAGAGTCACTCGATACTAGACAGCTAGATCACAGACCTAGAGAGTTAGTCTGCAAAGAAAGTAGGATTGTGCCCCTCCTTGCTTGTTGATGTACCACATCACTGTGGTATTGTCTGTGAAGATTTTGAGAGGCCAATAAAAAATAGAGAATGGAAAGCCTGAAGAACTAAAAAGAGAGATCTCATCTCTGATGATGATGTGATTTGACCTCTGATGGGGAGGCCAGAGACACTGGACTTTTGAAAGAAGTAAATGAAGCTCCCCACCCCCTGTCCGAGGTATCCGAAAAAAGATCCTGAGAGGGGACTGGGGTTTGAAGGGAAGTCCTGTGTTGAGAGAAAGCTGATGAATCCACAACCGAAGCTCAAGCGTGAGACATGGAAAGAGAGGAACTAAAAGATCCAGTGGATGATAGTGTTGAGGCCACAATGACTTTAGGAACCACTGTGGCTTTCTCATATGAAGTCTGGTCAGAGGCAGCACAGGAAGTAGAGGGCATGAATCACAGAACTCTGAGAAAATCCCTGGCCATGACTGAAGCCAGAGGAAAAAGAAATTGAAAAAAGGCGATTATAGAGAGAGAGAGCCTTGGGTGAAGGTAGGGATGCCACCATGGGAATATTCCGGATCCTGCAAACAAGAAACACATGATCTTGAGAAAAAAATAGGATTTTTTTCAGAAAGTTTATGGTAAACCCCAGGCACTGTAAGAGACAAATTGTAAATTGGAGGTGCTGAAGCAAGACCTCTGGTATAAAGCCTGAATGAGCAGGTTGTCCAGATAAGGAAAGATATGAACTCCTTTTATCATGCAAAAGGCAATGACAGGGGTGAGGCATTTGGTGAATACCCGTGGGGCAATTGAGAGACCCATAGGGCAAAGCAGTGAAATGAAAATGCAAGGAAGAAAGAGAAACAAACATTTCTTGAAAAGGGGATGAAATGTCATCTAAAAATAAGTATCCTTGATGCCAGGGATAGTAAGAAGATCTGGGGGATAGAGGAAACAATGAGTGAAGGAACAGCATTCAAAAGGAAGGGATCTTCCGAAAGGTGCTGAGCTGAGAAAGATCCAGAATGGGTCTCCAGGTTTCCTCCTTCCTGAGGAGTAAAAACATCCTGAAATAAAACACCCTTCCCTTCCTGGGTAGGAGGCATGACTTGAATAGTGCCCTGTGCCAAAAGGCCCTGAAACAATTCTGGAAAGAAAAAAAGCTGTTCCTGAGGAGGTTGAGGGATGCCCAGAAAAGGAGGAAGAGATTTCCACACCATGAAGTATCCCTGGCGGATGATGGACACAAACCAAGAATCTTGAGTGATCCTTAACTAGCTGGCAAGAGACAGGGAAAGACAAAAGGATAAGGGAACCTGATCCAAGGAAAGGAGATGCAAACAGTCAGAACCTGGTTTGTCTCGAAAAGTAGGCTTCTGAGACACAGGATTCTGAGTAGACTTAGCAGGAAATACACACCTACTGCTCTTCTTCACCTTTAGGAGGAGGGCAAAGCTGTCTGTGCACAAAAGAAGATTTGGAAGGATTACTCCTCTGGGACTTAGAGAAAGAAGAAACAAATACAGGTTTCAGATCCTGCAAGGTCTTGCCTTTATCCTGGAGGGACTTAAATAGCTCAGCAACAGCAGAACCAAAAAGATTCTTAATATCAAGAGCAAATATGTCTTGAGGTGGAAGATGAATTATAATTTAATAAAGGAGAAAGGGGAACATAGATCAAGATGTAAAAATGTTGAGAGAGAGGTTGTAAACAGTAGGTTAAGAAGAGCTGCAGGAAGACAGCACATACTTATAAAAAGAGATTACTTAAAACAGAAACTGGTTATATAGTGTTTACAGGTGACGCATGCAAAAAATAAATAAATAAACAAAAGACAGAATTATGAAACAAAGTTTTCAGATCATATAGCTGTATGGCCAACAATAGGAGAGAAAAAAATGTAATAAAAGAAGAAAAAAGGTTAAAAAGACTGACAGGAAAAACATACTGTCATGGGAGACCATATGACAATGAAGCCATTTGATGGCAAATAAAATGTTTCATGGTTTATGAAGATATGTTTAAAAAAAATATGTAAAAATTGGAAAGAGCAATGGAAGAAGGAAAATGACATATAATAAGCAAAAAGACATTTGTGAAAGAACCATAGAGAAAGGGGTAATGGGAAATTTTGAAGAAAAAAGGAAACTACTTAAATATAGCAAAGGAAAAATGAAAAGAATGAATGGTATTTATACACAAAAGTATTACTTAAAATGAGAAAACAAATAGTGTCTACATGTTTAGGTAAGAAATTGAGATATAACGAGAGAAAAAATGTAACGTAATGAAGGATAAAAAAGGACATTTAAAATATAAACAAGAGGAAATTATGGATATAGCTGAAAGATATTTTGCATGAGAAAAAGAATGTAACACGGGGTGTATGAAAAATAAAGATGAAAAAGGAGGTAGCTGAGAAATGGAAAAATAATTACAAGATAAGAGTTACAGGACGTTATAAGGGAAGGTAAAAGAAGAATCTCCACCAGGTCCAGATGGATTATGGTACAGCTTTAATAAAAAAAAAAGTGTCAGATAATGAAAAGGATGTGTTTTTCTGGAAAAATGAAAAAAAAATGAATGGAGGAATGTATAAAAGAAAAAAGTTAAATGGCAAAAGGAAGGAAGGGAAAAATAGAGATCAATCATGTTGGGAAATGTTGACTATAAAATATTTATGACAATTATTCAGAAAAGAATGAAGGATAGTATAAAATAACTGGATGAAGGGATGTACAAGGTTAAAGAGAAAAGAGTAAATTAAATATTAATGATGGTTAAAAAGTGGTTCAGTGTTTAAATAAGGAGACAGGAGAAGGAAAAGTAAAAGTATGTGATGTGGCTATGGCATTTGATAGTACTGATCATGAGGAAATGTTGAACATTTTAGAAAAATATGAGTTAGGAGAAATAACTGATAGTCAGGATAATTTATGAAAATTCTTGTGAGTCTGTGATAGGGACTGGATTGGTAGGAAAAATAATAAGACATGAAAGGGGGTAAAGGCAGGGCTGTCCATTGAGCATGTGGTGTTTCTGACCATATCAAATGCAGTTATACAAACATGAAGATCAATGGAAAGTTCAGGAAGGGATAAAGTTATCACCGATGTTAATCTATGCAAATGACTTTTGGTTTTAGTAGCCAAGAACAAACACTGGATGAAAGAGCGAATTTGTGAAAGAAAGCAAATGTTGGCTTTAGTAGTATTACAGTTAACTAAGTCAAAAAGAAAGGGGTTTGGAGATATGGCAAGAACAACAGGAATTTATGTTTCCAGAAGTGAAACTGATGTTATAAAGTTAAGATGGAAAAGAACAAATAGTATCAGAACAATTGAGAAAATTTCAAATTATATGTATGTAATGTACAGTATCAATGAAGAAGCCGCTGTGGTACAGCAGCAGCATTGTTGCCTCACAGCAAGAGGTTCTCCTGTTCGATTCACGGCAGGAGTGCCTTCTGTGTGAAGTCTGCATGTCCTCCCCGCAGTCGAGTGGCCTCCGAAAGACATGCGTGAATGGGCGTCGGGATGGCAACTCAGTACCATAAAAAAATCTACTGCCAATCATTAGGGGACCAGAGTTCCACTATGGCGACCCCTAACCGGGAAAAGCCGAAAAGACAAACAATGTACAGTATCAATGGCCACCCCTTCAGGCATGTCTAAAGGTCAGTTCCCTGTGCTTCTCCTATTAACCTGGTGAACTTGGGCATCCTGAGGCAATGTAGCAACTGCCTCATGTACACCGACAACCCTCTCCTCTCACCTTCCAACACTCAGACTTGCGAAAGATGCACTTATATATCCAAATTGGAAGCCACGCACTCTCCAGCCAAGACCGGAATAGCCGGTCAAGAGGAGAAGGTCAACACTTGCACCACACCACAAGGAACATACAAGCCCTATACAACACACACCAGCACTGCCTTCACATAAAAACTGAAACCACATACCCACCTTCATGGAGGCTCTCAAAAATCTACCCAAGCAGCAGGGACCTCCAAGGCAGAAACGCACTCTACCACCACAACACAGCACTAATCACAAGACACATTACTCACCTAAACAGTGTGCCACTCAACCAAAGCTCCTAAGTCAAAACAGCATGCCCAACAAACTAGTCATAGGTGACTTGATAGTGAGGCGCACTTATGTCCCACTCACTAGGTTGAATAAGGAGAAAGTAGCAGTCAGCTGCCTGTCAGGTGCCAGGATCCGCCACGTAACACATGCACTCAGGTCCCTCAACAACAGATGCAAATATGACTCTGTCATTGTACATGTGGGTGTGAATGACTTGAGACGTTCCTCCCTGGACTACATGAAAAGAGACATGGAGGAGCTCTTGGATTATGTAGCCTAGGCGGGTATAACCCCAGCCCTGAGAGCAGCATCCTACTATCACCCAGTATGACCACAGTATAAACAGAAAATGATTGATTTCAACAATTGGCTAAGTTTCTGGTGTCATTCAAAGGGGATCCAGTATCTGTCTGCCTGGGATGACATGACTGACCGACCTCAATGCTTTGCCAGAGATGCTCTGCAACTGTCACCCCTGGGCTTCCGGATACTGGCGCTCTTGCCACCCCTATAGTGCCTTGTGTTCCAAAGACCAAATTACCACCATAACAGCTACAAACAAATGCAATCTGAGGGTCATTCTGCTTAATGCTAGAAGTCGAAATCTCAAAATGCACTCGCTCGAAGCACTCCTTAAAATGCAGAACATCGACATTTGTGCTGTAACAGAGACCTGGTTCAAGGCAGCAGAAACCACCCCTGCACTAGCAGGCTATAACTCACTCCACACCTTTTGGCCCCAGAACTTGGACCGAAGCTCCAAAGGCGGTGGTATTTCCATATTCATAAAGGATGCACACACCTCCAGACTGGTAGCCCAACATAACGTATCAGAGATACTTCAAGTGCAGTTAACATTGGGTAAGACAGCAATTCAGGTCGTAGCCTGCTATAGGTCCCCAACCATGTCCCAAGACTTGCACTTCACGTTCCTAAGAACCCTGGAAAATATTAGGGTCCAACCCAACACTCTCTTACTAGGTGACTTCAACTACCCCTCCATTAACTGGGTAAACTACTCATGTACCAATGCACCTGCCCAACGTTTCCTGGAGTTTATTAATTCCAATCCCCTGGACCAGCTCGTTCTTACCCCCACTAGAGGTAGCAACATCCTTGACCTGGTGATTACTAACATGGGCAACCACCGCTCTACAACAATAGTGAGCTCCTCCCTGGTTAAATCCAACCACAAACTAATCACCTTGGAAATCCACATCCCTCCCACCCCACCCCCCGCAAAGGTCACCACAATGAAAAACCTCTCCAAAGCTATCCTTGGGCTCCTAAAAATAGAGGTGGATAACGTCACGGCACTCATGCAAATGGAGAATAGTTGCGTGACCAGAGAATCATACACATGTGCACTGTACGAGCACGTACACAAATGCATGGATCTCGCCATACCCAATAGAACCAAGATGCTCTCCTCCAAAAAAAGGAAGCCAATCTGGTGGTCTCCTGCCATAAAAAATTCTACAACAGGAGGAGGAAACTGATGCGGAATAAGGTGAAGTCCCAAGACTGGAAAAACTCCCTTATCAGCCTCAACAAAAAGTTGATATCCCTCATCAAATCCTCTAAAGCTAGCTATGAAAACAAAATTGCAGCAAATAGTAAAGACAACCACATGGCATTCTATAGTTATGTAAAGAATCTCCAAGGCCATACCCAGATTTGCTCTGAGTTACTGCACAAAGATACCTCCTATACAGAGCCAACAGATATTTGCCAGTATACTGGGCGACAGATTCAGTGCCAACTTTACCCCTCCCCCCCAAAGGACCAATCACAATACCAGTAGATTGCCAGGCACCCAGTATTACTGCTGCACAGGTTAAAATAGCACTGTCCAAGGCCGAGAATACAGCTTCTCCTGGACCTAACAATATCCCTGGTTATGTTCTCCATGAACTACAGAGTGAACTGGGACCTCACCTGTGTGCCCTGTTCAATCATAGCCTCACCTCTGGCTTTGTCCCTACCGAATGGCGCACTGCTACATTCATCCCTCACCACAAAGGATGAGAGACTCCAGTCCCTGGGAACTATCGCCTCATTAGCCTGACGAGTCTGATATGCAAAGCTATGAAACGCATCATGATGGACCTAATAAACAAGGATATTTGGAAGCTTCAAACTCTGGATCCCACACAGTTTGGTTTTGTGAAGAGTAGCTCATGCCTGCTAAACTTGGGTCGACTTCTCTGAGTCAGTCACCAGAGCTGTGGATGAAGGCAAGGTGTTTCCATACAGCCTACCTTGATCTGGCCAAGGCTTTTGATACCATTCCCCACTCATGAAACATAGAAAAACTCACTAAGCTTGGTATCAACCGCTATTATCACTAGGTGGGTTGCAAACTGGCTCACAGAGAACCCACAGTGTGAAAGTAGCCGACTCCAAGTTAGACTGCCGACCAGTCACGAGTGGAGTTCCACAGGATTCGGTCCTGGGTCCTCTCCTGTTTGGTATCTACTTCTCTGAAGTCAGGCCAGTATGAAGGGACGCTGGCTGACAAAGTTTGCAGACAATTGCAAGTTGCAAGCTATTATTAACTCACCAAGTGATGCTGACATCCTACAGAATGGCCTCACTGAGACCAACAACTGATGTCAGAACCACGGCCTTAAGCTCAATTCCAAAAAAATATGTCGTCATCCTCTTTGGGAAAAACCTGGTTCCCATGAATTACCACATTGATGGTAGTCTACTGAACACAGGAGGAGTTAAGAGAGATCTGGGAACACAGGTTGACAGCAACCTCTCTTTTGATCACCACATTGCCACTGTGGTCAGAAAGTCCTTCTATGTGGCACATCTCATTACTAAGGGTTTTGCATCCAGGAAGAAGGAGGTCATTGTCTCCCTCTACTCTTCCCTCATCAGGCCAATCATCGAGTACAATGCCCCATTTGGCATGTACTTCACTAGACACCTGCAATAACTGCAGAGGCCACAAAAGTCCCTCACAAAGAGGATCCTAGGCCTTAAACACTTGTCCTATATGGACAGACTCAAAAAACTCCAACTATTCTCTGTCTCATATCGTCTACTTAGAGGCGCTCTCTGCTTGTCTTACAAAGCTATGTCTGACCCAGCTCTGTTAGAAATGCTACATCTAAAGAAATCCCAACCCCTCCGGACCACACACTCCAGAGAACTCAACCTCATTACCACAATTAACAGAACATGCTGGAGGGACAGATTTATAACCTAGAGACTGCCCATGCTATGGAATAGACTTCCCATACATGTCAAGCAGAGCAACTCGCTGACTCTCTTCAAGAGAGATCTTGATGAATGGACGGGAAACAGAAAATTCACCCCGGGGATAACCTCAGTGGCTCTACTCGACAGAGGCACTGGGAACTAAGGTTGGGTGGCACTATGCCAGGATAATCCTATAGATAGGCTTATAAAGGCCCCAGGGCCATTTTATATATATATATATATATATATATATATATATATATATATATATATATATATACATACATTCACACACATATGCATATATAAATGTATATCGGATAGCAGATTGATGAAGTATGTTTCAGCTGTCCCTAAAAAAAAAAGTGCATATATGTATATTTTAGGAAAGCTACCATATTTTCCAAGCTATATGGAAACTGAATTGTTGGGTATCTTTCTTTTTTCATGTGGGGAACAAAGTTGAATCTAATCAAAGGAGGATAGCTTATAATGTAAAAGAAAAAGGGGGTTTGAATTTAATAAATATGGTTGTTTTTTTAACATCGATAAATTTGCTCTGGGTGTTAAAAAAATATCTGAAAAAAAGACAATACTAGAACATTTATTTGAAAAAAAAATATAAAGATAGGTGGATGTGTGTGGGGGTAAGAATACGAAAAGAGAAACAGGTTTAGAAGAGAAAGATTATGAAAGTAAAACAAAGAAATGGAAAAGTGATATAAATGAATTAGAAATGGAAAGGAAAAAAGAAGTTATGTTCTTAGCATAACGTTACATCTGTGTTGTTGATCTTCATTCATTCATGACGGATGGGTCTCAGTTCCGTCCTTGGAACAGACTCGGCTGATATAACAAGCTTGCACCAGCCAAAAACTCTTGAGCTAAAGTTACCCATAGTGCCCCTGTCCTCATCTCCTCAGATCGAGTTTGCCCGTAAGGAAAAGAAAGGGGGGACTTAAAGCAAATGCCCTATCATAGAGCCAGGACTGAATCCAAACCTCCAGGAGTCTTTTGGAGGGGGTAGGAGGGTGGGATGTCATGAATGAATGAAGTTCAACAACACAGATGGAACATTATGGTAAGAACATAACTTCTTTATCTGATGTTGCTAATCTTCATTCATTCATGACTGATGGGACAGTCCATAGCTACTTTATGTCATGGGAGGCCCTATGGAAGGATATTCCTGTGCACCACTGAGATAAAGGATGCTTTCCCCCCTGGAGACTAAGTCCAATTTGTAATGAGTGATAAAGATATGAGGGGGTAGCCCAAGTGACTGCTGCACAAATATCATCCATAGAAGCTCTGGAATGAAAAGGCACCGAAGCAGCAACTGATCTGGTTGAATGCACCTTGATTTTAGTTGTTAAACGCATTTTGTTCTGTTGATAGATAAAAGAGATGCAGTCTCAGCCATTTTGCCAATGCAACTCTGGAAAAAGATTTTCCCAACTTGGATCCTGAAAAAGACAGGAATAATAGTCAGATTTTCAGAAAGATTTAGACCTAAGTAGAAACGTAATTGTCTCTGTACATCCAATAAATGTGAACAATATTATCCCTTATTAGAAAAATTTGGGAAGAAAACTGGCAGGTCAATGGACTGATTAAACATTTAACTCCAAGACAACCTTGGGTGGAAAGGAGGGGTTAATCCGAAGAGATACTCTTTATGGAAAACTATGTAAGGGCATTTTACACACAAGGCCTGTAATTCTGAAATTCTTCTCGCCGAAGTAATGGCTACCAAGAATAAAGTCTTCCAAGACAAGAATTTTATATCGCAAGTGGAAGCAGACTCAAAGGGATGATGAGTCAAAGTCTGTAGGACCAACGTCAAATTCCAAGGTTCAATGGGTTCTTTGAAGGGATGTTTTATATGTATGACTCCTTTCAATAAAGTTTTACAGAGATGGTGAGATATTAAACAGGAATATTGGAAACCGTTATGGAAGTTAGAGATAGCTGCTAAATGGACCCGGATCATAGAAGATGATGCTCCTGAATGGAGTAAGGCTGATAAATACTCCAACACCACATTAATTGGTGCTGAAAAGGGGTCCAGTCCTTTTTCTCGAGACCAAAAAAACAAATCTCTTCCATTTACTATAATAAATTTTTCTGGTGGATGCTTTATGGGAAGCCAGAAGTATTTTTCGTACAGAAGGCTGGTTATTTTGCCTGGCAATTACCAGAAGTGGAGGTACCAAGCTGTCAGCTGGAGGCTTGATAGTTTTGGGCGAATCAACCCCTGAGGGTGCAACAGTAATCCTGGAGTTGGATTCACAGTCAACGGTCGGTGAACCAGGTGAGGCCAAAGGAAAGGGAACAAGACTTGTTGGGGCCAACAGGGTGCAATGAGGATTACTTTGCTTTTCAACCTAAGTGCTTTCTTTAAAAATTGTGGAATCAGAGGAAAGGCATAAAGCAGTCCCGGGGGCCAATTATGTACTAGAACATCCTTCGGGGACTCCCGCTGGAGGGGGATTAGGGCAAAGTAGCTGCTGCATTTGTGATTGGTGGGAGATGCAAATAGATCACAGCAAGGCTGACCCCAGTTATGGAAAATCTCCATCGCTACTTTGGGATTGAGGGACCACTCATGAGGCAGGAGAATACATCTGCTCAGCTTGTCCGCAAACACACTGGAATTTCCGGGAATGTGCGTTGGAACCAGAAAGTGACTGGACGTTGTTGCCCACTGCCAAACTCTCACAGCTTCCTGACAGAATGGGTATGATCAGATTCCCCCCCGTTTGTTGATATACCAGACAACCGACATGTTGTCTGACTGGATAGCAATTGTCCCAGACAGGAGGGCAGATTGGAATGCTTGCAGTGCCGGAAGCATCGCCCTTATTTCTAGGACACTGATATACAAATTGGCCTCTAAGGGGGACCAAGTGCCTTGGACCATCTTTCCCTGAAAATGCCCCCCACCCCATCAGGGATGCATCCATAGTAACTACTTGGGCTGAGAGGATGGGAAGGGACGACTCCATAATTCTATTTCTGGCTTCATTCATCAATTGAGATCTTGCTTGCAGCGGTTCATTATGTGGATTGGGTAGGACATGGGATACGTCAATAGGGACCACTGTGACGCTAGGAGCCACTGTAGTAATCTTATATGGAGTCTTGCTAGGAGAACTATAGTAATCATTGATGCCACTGAACCCAGCAACTGAAGGACTGAGTGAGCTGGGACTTGGTCCTGACAGAGTATCACTCGGAGTTGAGATTTTGCTCTCTGAAACCTGTGAAGAGGAAGAGCGACTAGGCAAGACCTTGTGTCAAATGTTACTCCTATGAATTCTAGGCTTTGAGTAGGTACTAGTTTTGACTTCTCTTCGTTTATTGAGATCCCGAGGAGTCATGTTAGCTGTAGAGTGTAGTGGAAGGAAAGAAGCATTAGATGCCTGGGGGGGGTTGCTAATCATCTAGATACAAAAAACACCCAGAATCCTTGCAGTTTCAAGTGAGCTGTTACTACTGTCATATAATTGGTTAACACTCTGTGGGCTGTGGAGAAACCAAAGGGCAGAACTTGAAATTGGTAGAGATTGGCTCCCAGCGGGAAGTGGAGATCATTTATGAAGCATTTGTCCATTTTTATATGGTAATACACATCCTGAAGATCTATCGAGCACATCTAGTTGTCTTTTTCAGGAAACAGGAGTGTAGAATGAACTGCGACCATCCTGAATTTGGTCTGTCTGACGAACTTGTTTAGGATGCTGAGGTCCAAAATTGGCCTCCAGTCCCACCTTTTTTGGCACTAAAAAGAACCTTGAGTAAAATCCGGATTCTATCTGGTCTGGTGGGACTGTGAGGATGACTCTTTTTTGGAGCAGCTTTCAAATTTCTTGTGCTGCTGTGTCCCTCTGACTGGGTGGAACATTGGGGATTCGCATTTGTGGCCTCGGGTAAAGACTGTAGAGAATGTAATAACCTCGGGTAATTATCGTACTCACCCAAGAATCTGTTGTTATGGAATGCCAGGCTAAGTGGTGCAGAGAGAATCATCCCCCGACTGCTTCCAGAGGCAAGAAATTGGGCCACTCTTGAGGAGCGCTGGTAGGGCTGCCCAGAAAAGGAATCTCTGGACCCCTGGTTACGCGGACCCCCTCTGCCACTGGGGGAGGTGTCTACCTAATGAGTTTCCCCCTCTGTCCCGAGAGGAAAACTCGCCACGTGTGTCACAGAAAGGCCCTTGGGATTTCCTAAACCACATCTTTCCACTCCTCTGATTCTTAAAGTAGGATCGCTGGGGAGTGGAAAAACATATGTCCACAGCAGATAGGGTCTTACCTTCCTTCTCACACCTGGCTAGCGTGTCTTTAACTTTTGCAACGAAGAGAGAGGAAGCATCAATGGGAGTGTTGACGAAAGAAGACTTGAAAGGGTCTGCAAAGTCACACAAGCGCATCCAGGCATGACATCTCATGACAGCATCTGCACCCGCTGTTCTGGTCGTCCCTTTTGTTGTATGTGCAATCAACCACATTGACGAGTTAGATATGGATTCCAGGGTGGCAAGCTGTGAAGCGACTTTGTCATATTCCTCATCAGATATTGCTTCTGCTAACAGTTCCATGATTAGGTCTCTCTAGAGACGGGTAAAATGTGACAAATAGTTCAAAGACCATATGGCAAAGGTCACTGAAGCGTAAACCCATTTCTCTAGTCTGCCCATCAACCAAGACTCCCTGTTTGGAGGATGGACAGCAGGACTCTCCTTTGCAAATTCTTTCCTTGTGGCTGCCGCCACCACCATAGCATCTACTGCCAAGCCTTTGGACCAATGGGGTTGATCCTCTGTAGGTGAGAGTATTTTGTCCAGTCTCCGGGGAACTGGCTCAATGGTGTCAGGGGCCTTCCAGGCGTACTGCACTATGAGCTTGACCAATTCATCTGCAGGTGGGGTCACCCAGGAAGTAGCGGGTTGAGCACAGAAACCCTGTAAGAATACAGATTCTTTAGAGGAAGGGTTGATAGTGTTCCCAGTCACCCCTCTGTTTCAGGATCTCCAGTATATCTCCAAAGGAGACATCCTCAGGGGGCGAGTGTTGGAACCCTTACCCCTCATCGTAATCTGTATCTTCAGTGAGAGATTCCTCAGGGGATAATCAATGTCCTTCCTTTTGCACAATCTCTTACAGGGTGGCTCTTCAGGGGGAATGTCTGAAGTGGACTCTGACAAAAGGGTGCCCTGCAGTAGAGCATCTTGCTGCTCCCGTACCTAAAGTCCCCGTGTAGTGGACTGTGTCAGCTACGAACCAGAGAACATGTGTATCTGACATTCCAGCTCTGAAGGGGCCAACTGCGAGCCTGCCCCGGTGAGTGCCTTCTCCATAAACTGGAAGGCAGGCCCGCCTGAAGAGGGATGGGAGCCCGGAACTGAGAAAGACAACCTCAGAACTAGGGTCAAACCCCTCTCCAACGAGCCCGCCACCAGGTTTATTATGTAATGAGTTACAACATTTTTAGTCAAAAAATAGTGGATGTAATTAAACACCACTGGGATTTTCTTCTCAAGGGGAAGAATAGCGTAAAAAAAGCTATATAGATATCCTCTAATTTCATTAAAAAAGGAAGAAATATTAAGGATATGACTGTACATAATAATTTTGAGCCCCCTGATGAAATTATACAGAGAAGGAGAAATATATATGGAAATATCCCATGTGCTGGTGAGAAGGAGATATATATATATATATATATATATATATATATATATATATATATATATATATATATAGAGAGAGAGAGAGAGTTCCTTTGATATATATATATATATATATATTTATATATATATATATATATATATATATATATATATATATATATATATATATATATATCCTTTGAAAAAAATTAATGGATTGAAGTTTCCCCAGCTGGTAAGGCAGCAGGAACATATTAGAGATGTTAGAAGGAACAATATGGAGAGTGTTATTTAAAAGCATGTGCTTTGGAACAAATTGTTGAAAATGAGGAGATTGTTTTAAAAGAAAAATTGCATTATAAAGAAACAGTTTTTATTCTGAAATATGATACTTTAGCTCCTAGGGGCATGAATAAGGAATGCAATTCCAAAGCACTTATGTAATTAATTATTTAAATGAAGCAATTGATGTAATTAAGTGTTATATATAAGGGGTGTGTTCTTTTGTGTTTTTGTGCTCCCATGAAGGCTGTGGCCAAAGCGCTAGAGATTAGTTTTAAATACATTTGTTCTGTGTTTATAGAAGTTTACTGCTGCTTCATTCAACTGACTGAGTGGTATTTTTATCTTCTCAAATTGTGGGATTGTGGGAATGTCTGAAGAGGACTCTGATGAAAGGGTGCCCTGCAGTCGAGTATCTTGCTGCTCCCGTGCCTGATGTCCCAAGTGTAGTGGACTGTTTCAGCTGCGAACCAGAGGACTTGTATATCTGACATTCCAGCACTGAAGGGGCCAACTGCGAGCCTGCCGAGGCGAGTGCCCTCTCCATAACCTGGAAGGCAGGCCCAGCCGAAGAGGGATGGGAGCCAGGAACTAAGAAAGACAACCTCGGAACTAGGGTCAAACCCCTCTCCAACTAGCCCACCTCCAGGAAAGGAGCCGCGAGAGGACTCAGAGCTGCCAAAGCAACCAGAACTGTAGAAAGCGTCATGGAAAAAAATCATTGCCGTACTAGAAGTCATGGTGCCGACAGACCGGTCACAGTCTCAAGGGTGGATTGGCTCCGACTAAGCCTTGATCCACAGGGTAGGTTCCAGAACCATGGTAAGATCTACCAGTGGAACTGAAAAACTGGCACCATCGAGGGCTCAAGACCTGCGGGGAGATTGAAGCACGAACATAGGTTGGAGTCTGTGGAGAAAAACCCTCAGTTCCGGGTGGGAGGGAGTTGGGATGCCTCTTGCTGCTAGGAGCTCATCCACAAGTCTCACTACATCAAGCTCTGAATGGGTCCTGGTGGAACGGGTTGACATTCCCGAAGGAGATTCAGGCTGATCAAGGAATGGACTTAGCTGTTGTCCAACAAAGGGGTCAATTGATGAAGAATATCTGGTTCTGGTCAATGACAACCTTCAGCACCGTGGTCGGATGACCAGAAGGTTGTGATGATGGGGGGAAGTGATCAGTTTTAAGGAAGATGCTATTGTTGGTGCCAAGATGATCTGTGGTACCATAGGAATAGTAGTGGCTGTTGGTTCTGTAGTCAAGGACGGCACCATGGATGGAGCTTGAGACTCTGGTGCAAGGTAGGTGCCAAAGTCATTTTGGCATGTTTCGGTTTCAGTTCCGTATGAACCTGGACCTTAGTGGTTTTTGACTCCTGGGACTGAGGAGGCGATGGCACTGAATGGCTCCTCTTCTTCATCTCTTTTTTAGGAGGCGTTGAGACCTTTGCCTCAGATAAAGCCTCTAAGAAAGGGGTTTTCAAGAGACCCTTTAAGTTCTTGCCCTCAGCTAAGGTGCGGGAACTAAAGCCTTAACAGATCTTGCACAGAGGTTGAGCCTTCAAATGTGGTACTCTTAGGCAACAGACACAGGAGAGATGCCAATCAGAGTTTGGCATCTTCCTGCCACATTTATCACACTGTTTAAAACCAGTAGTACCCTTTTTGTCAGCCATTATGAAAAATCCAGTTGACAATTAAACAGTAATCAAACAATAATTAAACAAGAAGAAATATCCTTTCATGACTAGGTATACACACACACACGCACTTAGAAATGGAAGGACTTTTTTTTTATTTTAAATTTACCAACAATGCTAAGCAAAGTATACCCAAAGGGGAAAGAGAATACCAATGATGGTACTTAAAATACCAAAAGGTAAGTTGAAGGGAGGAGCCTGTACCAACAATGGTACAAAGAATACCAACAAGGTAAAAAGGAAGGAAAAATTCACTCACACAGAAAGGGAACTATCACGAACTACAAACAATTAAGATACAGGAGGATTATAAAGGATTATAAGGGTAAATTTGCAAAAATTAAGAGAAAAACTAAACACTTAGCTTGACAGCTGGCCTGGTAAGTCTTGAAACTCTACACGGCAAACGGGATCTGAGGAGATGAGGAGAGGGGCACTATGGGTAACCTTAGCTTGAGAGTTTTTGGCTGATGCGAGCTTATCGGTCGAGTCGATTCCAAGGACGTAACTAAGACCTATCCGTCATGAATGAATGAAGATTAACAACATCAAATGAATGGTATAAAAAATAATGAAATTAAGCTATTACACTGATCAACAGAAAAAAAAAGGAATGGGGATGAATACAGGGAAGCAATAAAAAATATGCAATTATGTACTCGCCATAACTTTCCATCTGTGTTGTCCATTTTCATTCTTCCTCAAGCTGTGGGTCTCTGATCTGACCCTCGGATCCAATTTGGCCTCTTTCCAAAGCTTTAAGCTCTAAAACTCGAGCTCCTCCCCTACCCATAATGCCTAATTCTCACAGATTACCTCAGATTGAGTTTGCTGCTAACATATTGCAGACTATACACAAAAGTATACATATAGTTAGGTAACTACTAGAAAGAGGCAGAACAAGGTTCAGGAGCTCAAACAGAAACTTTGGTTCCTATAAGCATACCCATCAGGCCTTTCACACCCATGGGCATTGGGAAGGAATGTGGGAAGGTTGAGGAAGAATGAAAATGGACAACACAAATAGAACATTATGGTGAGTGTGCAACTTCTTTATCTGATGTTGTCATTTTCATTTGTTCCTCAACCTGTGGGACAGATTCCCCAGCTACAGTAACCTTAGGTGGCCCTCATGGAAGGATACGCTGGAGCACTGCAGAACCTAAGGCAGCTCTATTTCTGGAGGTAATATCTAGCTTATAATGTAAAATAAAGGTATGAGAGTTTGACCACGAAGCTGCTGCACAAATATCATTCGAGAACCTAGAACAAAAAGCTTGGGATGCTGACATGGATCTGGTAGAGTGGGCCTTGACTTGTGTGGGCAAAGATATACCCTGAGATACATATACAGAAATGCAATCCCTTAACCATTTGGTTAAATTGCTCCTAGAAAATGGTTTTCCTTTTCTGATACTGGCAAAGAATATGAACAATTGATCAGACTTTCTGAATGATTTTGTCCATTCCAGATAAAAGCGCAGTTGTCTACTGACATCTAATAAATAAAGGATATACTCTCTCGTTTTGAAATTGGGAAAGAAAACTGGTAGGTTGATGGGACTGGATAATATTGTTCATTGTAGCAACTTCGGGTAAAAAGGAAGGATTGGTACATAAAGTGACTCTGTCTTTATGGAAAATCAAATAAGAAGGTTTGGAAGAAAGGGCTTGTAACTCAGAAACCCTTCTTGCAGAAGTGATGGCCACCAAGAAAACAGTTTTCCATGAAAGTAAGAGGTAAGTAAAGAGGTAAGAAAGTAAGAGTAAGAAGTAAAATATATATTTTTTTTTTTTTTTTTGTGTACAGGAGTTAGTAACTGACTCAGTAATAGGAACTGTAAAGATGTGGCTTTTGTCTCTTACAAACTTTCTTTGAAACACAAGTATGCTTTTCTTTTAGTATGCTTTTCTTTGTGCTTTTCTCCTGGAGTTTACTGAAAATGGAAATGGAAATATGGAAAGCTCCGGTCAACAAATGTAAAATAAAAATAAATAAATAAATAAATAAAATAAAGTAATTTCAAATCTACTTTGGCTGAAGGTTCAAAAGGAGGATGGACTAGTGCCTTAAGAATCACAGTCAAATCCCAAGAAGGGGTGGAGTCCTTGACAGGAAGGTGAAGCAAGAAGGTACCTCTAAGAAAGGCTCTGCACAGTTTTGAAGAAGCTAGCGATGACATTTTTTCTCTAGTGTGATAATGGTTGAAATGGCTGCCAGTTGCACTTTTACAATGGAGTAAATTGCCCCATTTTGGAAAATATCAGGAAGTAGGTGCAGGACTGCAAGAATGGAAGCAGTAAAGGGATCCAGCTGCTTCTGTTGAACCCATATGGAGAATCCTTTCCTCTTACTCTTATAAATTTTCCTAGTGGATGGTTTGTGGGATGAAATCAAAATCTGTTGGATGGTGGAAGAAAGCCTGGAATGTGTAGCCACCATTGGAATTGGAGAAATCATGAGGTTAGTTTTAGGCCTGAGAGATCCGGGTGAATCTGCCCTGATGGATGGGACAGTAGATCTAAAACTGGTTCCAATGTCCATGGAGGGCAGATGAGATGAGACCAGAGGAAGGTGAAGCAGACTTGTCAAGGCCAGAAAGGAGCAACGAGGATTACTCTGCTCTTCAACATGTGTGCTTTCTGAAGAAACCTGGGAATTAGTGGTAGAGGTGGGAATGCTTAAAGTAGACAGGGGGGGCAAGCAGGAAATGAAGTATTTCTTGGGGACTGACTCTGAGGAGGGATCAGGGCAAAGAACCTGCTGCATTTGTTGTTGTGAGGGGATGCAAAGAGATTACAACAATGTTGACTCCTTTTGTGAAAGATCATGTTTGCCACTGACTGCTTTAGAGACCACTGGTGAGGCATCAGCAAGACTCTGCTCAGCCCCCAGAATGTGCACTGCAATTAGGAAGTGGTTGGTCGAGATTGTCCATTGCCACACACTCATTGATCCTCAACACAGGGGGGGGGGGTAAGACCTGGTTCCTCCTTGCTTGCTGATGTACCACACAACTGACATATTTTCTGTTTGTATTGCAATAGTCTCTAGAGGAAGAAAGCAGTGCATGGCTTGCAATGACAGAAGGATCGCTCTCATCTCTAGGACGCTGCTATGCAGATTGGTCTTCTGTGACATCCACATGCCTTGGACCATCAATCCCAGGAAATGCCCCTCCCACCCTAGCTGGGAGGCATCCAGGGTCAACGTGGCGTGGGAGGGGGTGGCAAAGGGGCATCCTTGTTTGATATCTGAGGAAGGAAGCCACCATAGAAGCCAGTCTTTGCACACACTTGTAAGTTTGATCGGATAGCTTAGAGGATGTTGATGCAAGGACCATGTAGTCATGGTGTAGGTAACAGGGTAATCTTGGCAGCCATAATTCCCAATGCTCTGAGTACTAATTCTGCTGGTACAATCGGTATTGATAGAATCTGTCTGATATGTAGTCTTAGAGTAGAAATTCTGTCTGGAGGGAGGAAGGCCAGAGTTTTATACGTGTCCAGACATGCCCTATGGAGTCTATTACTTGGACAGGGTCCAATTGCAATTTCTGTGTGTTGATGGTTATGCCTAAGGTAGGGTCTAGGTATAACAAATAGTACCTGGCTTAGATAATAGATGCCTGGTTGAAGCTGTGAAGAGCCAATCATTCAAGTAAGGAAACAAGTAGAATCCCTGCAGTCTCAAATGAGCTGCTACTACCGTCATGCATTTGATGAACACCCTGGGGTGAGACCAAATGGGAGTACTATGAATTGGTAGTGATTGGCTCCCAGCCTGAAGCAGAGGTACCTTCTGGAGCATCTGTTCATTTTGATATGATAGTATGTATCCTTCAGGTCTATCGAGCACATCCAGTCATCCATTTGCAACAATGGTAGTATGGATTGAACTGTGACCATCCTAAATTTTGAGGTTTTTTACTGACTTGTTCAGGGATGTCAAGTCCAATACTGACCTAAGATACCCTGTCTTTTTTGGTACTAAAAAGAATCTTGAGTAACTCCCTGATCAGATTTGACTTGGGAGGACCTTCTATATGACTCTTTTGTCTAGCAACTTTGCAATCTCCAAAGCTGTTGAGTCCCTCTGATTGGGTGGAGCATCAGGAAGGGATCTCTTTGGTTTGGGATGTTTTAAAAAGGGAATGGAGTAGCCTCTGGATATGATCCTTTGCACCTAAAGATCATTTGTGATGGCTATCCAGGCTTCTGGGTGCAAGGATAAGCGCCCCCCCAACTGCCTCCAGAGGGGGACAGTCAGGCAACCCTTCAGAAGTGCTGAAAGGGTTTTTGTCTGAGAACGAATCTTAACATCCTTGATTTTTGTGGCGTCTCTCTGCCATGTGGGCATCTACAACTATTACTGTTTCTCCCTGTGCCCCCGAGGGAAAAATCTCCCTGGGATTCTTGAAAAGGAACTTGAAACATCCTGAACCACATTTTTTTACTCCACACTGATTCCTGGAGAAGGATCTTTGTGGGATAGATTCCGATGGGAGATGTCTTTCCATCTCTCTCACTACAGGAAAGTGCACCTCTGACAGTGTGCCCAAATACTGATGATCCATCAAGAGGTGCATTGATGAATAATGCCCTGAAAGGTTCCGTGAAGTCAAACAGCTGCATCCAGGCATGATGCCTAATGGCAATCCCCGAACCGTGGCCCTTGAGGTGCCTTCTGCACGGTGGGAAAATAACCTCATGGGTGCGATGGAAACTGATTGCAGAGTGGCCATTCTGGAGGAAAAGACATTCCGTTCCTCATCAGACATGGGCTCTGGGCAAAGCTAGACAGTTCTTTGATTAAATCCCTCTGTATCCCAGTAAAATGAGAAAGACAGTTTAGCACTCGTAGGGTGAAAGTGGTTGAAGCATAAACTCTCTTACCAACTCCCTCCATGGCCCTAGACTATCCGTTAGAGGGGTGGACTGTGGGGAATTCTGGAGCTTGTTCCTTTTTAGTGTCTTCTGCAAAAAACATGGTATCTACCAAAATCCCTTTAGTCCAATGTGATTGATCTGTTAGCGCACTAAAAATCCTATCTGTGCATTTGGGAATGGGTTCTACAGTGTTAGACTCCTTACACACCCTGGTTGATACTAGGTCAATGAATGCATCAACAGGGGGTAACACCCAAGATGTAGATGGGCCAGTCCCAAAAGCCTCCAAGAAAACAGTTTCCTCAAGAGTTGGGTTTTGGGTAGACCAACCACCTTTTTGGCGCAGGATTTCTAAGATGTCTCCAAAGGAGACATCCTCAGGGATCCTTCCCCTTCCTCAAAATAGGTGTCTTCTGTGACAGATTCCTGCAGAGAATCCAGGTGCCTCCTCTTGTGCCTTTTCTTTCAGGATGCCTCCTTGGAGGGATGCTCCGAGGAGGTATTAGAAGAAACCGATGCTTCAACGTGTGGAATAGCTTGGAGACTTTGCTGGGCTGGCTGTCCCGGAGGTGGCAGATGTGGAATCTCAGACACAGTATCCAACGAGGTAAGGGGTGGATTTGAAAGTATTGGAGCCGAGGATCTCCTTGTTAAAGAGAGAACCCTCTCCAGCACCTCGAAGGCAAAATGATGACGTTCTCCCTGGAGCCGAAGCTGCTGGGTCAGAATGAACCTGAGCCTCACAGGCTGTCCACTTTGAAGGGGAGTCAATACTAAGTTGTTGAATGCCAAGGCTCCATGGGGAAACAATGGCTCAGAAAACTTTAAATTTGAAGTTAGCTCCACGGAACTAACAGTTGAGGCTTCGCCTCTGAGAGCCACTCGGTTCTGATGCGGTCAGAGCTGAGAGAGTCAGGGAAGCTGTCACAGTTGGAGAAATAATCACTATCAGCTCCAACACCTCGACTCCTGGGACCTTCGGACCAGAGGACTCCAAAGCAGGAGGTGGGGTCGGACAAGGAGCAACAGGCCTGAAAGGAGAAAGGTGACTCACAGACCCTGTGGGGGATGAAGCTGGTAAAACCCCATCTGGATCAGTGTCTGAAGGAACTGCCTCATAAGTCTATCCACCTCAGATCCAGAAAGGCTATGGGAAGACCTGACAGAAGATGTGGAATGTAGTCTAGAAGATCTTTTAGGAGATCTGTCCTGAAAGAGAGATTCCAAGGCAGCAGGTGTCGATCCCGAGGAAGGAAGAGGAGCTCAGGTCTGGGGAGATGAGTTAGCACACTTACTCAGGTCCGAGGATTTCGGATCCTATGCTCTGGGAGCCTTTTTGGAAGGCTTGCTGGATGTCAAGGCAGACTTGCCCGGGGGAAAGTTTGCTGTGTTCCCGAATGCCTTTATGCTTCTTGGTGGGGTTTGAGCCTCTGAATTAGAAGAACCCAGAGATGAGGCAGAGGAAGGAATTAGGCCCTTTAAGTTTATTTTGCAATCAGCCAACACACGTGGGTGAAACCACTTGCAAACAGAACAGGTGGTTTCAAGATAAGAAAGGCCAAGACAAAACACGCACTTCATGAGGGCATCAGATAAAGGAATCTTGTACCCAGAGAAAGTGCACTTTTTAAACCCTGACTGTTTATCAGATATAAGGTCAGAGTAAAAAAGGGAAAGGAATGAGGTAAAGAAAATCCTGCAAGAATTTTTTTTTTGGCATGTATACACCAGAAGATAGGGGAAGGAGAATAAGGATAATAGGAAAGAAAAAAACTGACTTGTCTGAGAACAGTAGATGAAAAACTCTCAGTGGAGATCGAGTGTATGGATGACTATGCTTTCTGACAGTGCAACAAATGAGATCTGAGATAATCTGGGGGAATAAGGCATTATGAGTAGTGGAGGAGATTGAGCTTCAGAGCCTAAAGCTCTGAAAAGTAGCTGATCTGAGACCCACAGGTTGAGGAACGAGTGAAAATGACATCAGATCTGACGGTTAAAAGTGACATGAAATACAAAATGATAGAAGAATAAATGTGTTAATAGTTGTAATTCTGGAGAGACATCACAAAATTGTTTTTGGATTGTAAGAAAAATGAAGATTTTTGGACATTAATCAAAGAGGTTTACAACTAGAAAATATTTAAAAACAGTGATATAGACATGCTGATGAACGGAAAATATAACATTGGTAATGAAAAACAGAAAATGGGATAACATTTTATTTATTGCTATTTTGTGTTTATGGAAAAGATGTGAAGACTTGCTGTATGACAAAAGAAGAGATGAGAAGATAATGGTATCCAGAAGAGGGTGTGGGATGAAATGCTTGAATGTATTTAGGAAGAGGCACAAATATATGTTTTATTAAGATGTATAAACTGGGATATAAAATGTAAATATAATGAATGTTTAAATAATGGAAGAAATAAGGAACAGTATTAATATAGTAAAGCACCTCCTGCTCTTCTTTCCAAGAAATGTCATGGTATCTTTTACATCCACCTAAGCTACTAGTGACTCAGGCAGATGAGACCACGTTTTAATGTCTCATACAAAGATTGGCACACTCAGGTGTGCAGCACCGCTACCACTTATGCTGTACTGCAGTGCCAGTATCAAGTCAGAACCACTTGGAAATCACCAAAAACTACCGAAAAACCAAACCATAGAAAGCACTGCTATGGATCCTACAACGTAAAACCATGCCACCAAAATCTTCACATAGCTAGAATGTACCAAACCTAGCAACAGGAACCAAAACAGGTGAAACTTAACTGGCACTTGCTGAAGGAACCGCACACCAGGAATACCTCTCGCAAAGAACATAAGCCAGACTAACAGGTAAAATTTCAAAGCTTTAATAAAGCAACAAACTAAGCGATTTTGTCCCTTAACCTTAATGGGACTTCTTCAGGGTTAAAATCAGTACCGGCTCATCGTTTAAATAGCAAAAGCTCTTCCCTTAACATACTTTGCACTAAAACATGTGCTTTGTATGTTTAATATTGTACAAATACCATAAGTTTAACTTGTTTGTATTCGAATCTATAACAAAATTAACTTCATTTCACGAATAAGTGAAGTGTAAAAAAATCAACCACAACCTTTTATCACTTGTTTAAGCGATATAAAACATAGTATTGTACAATGAAACATAAAATACAAATAATTGTAACTAAAAAAAATAAGGACACCTTAAATATACATCCCTGAGTTAAATTTTATGACTAATGATCATACAAAAACTAGTCAGCATGTCCAAGATTGTATAAACATCCTACTCAGCCCCATTTGCTTCAGTGTCAAGAAAGTCAAAACTGGTACATTCAAAATTAAATGCATAAGAGATAAATCTCAACTGTCAAACCCCTTGATGATGTTGAAGGTATCATAGCTAAACTAAAGCAAAGAGGAACCAACTTAGCAAACATTTTATTAAAAAAAAAAGAAATCAATGACTAAATTAAGCTCATAATTTCATAACGTTTACTCCAGACTAAACAGATGACAAACTATGTATTTAATTTATTAACGTGATATGTATTCATGTTTCAATCTCAATTTCATTTACTTTATTCAATATGTTGACTGACTGTCATGCTGTACATATTAATTTGCTGTAATATTAACTAGTGTTGCTTGCTTGTACTTTTGGAAAATTAAATAAATACTGACTGTTAAAAAAATCTTTCCTAGCAGATAACAAATTATAGCAACTGATACTAATAACAGCATATGACATACCTCCTCCTTACTCCCACTTTTAACAGCTCTGTTTTAGGGATATTTCCCTAACAAGTATAAAACAAGAACAGCTTTTCACATTTCCAAAATAGTAAACAATTTAATGAAAGCTGCTCACTGACCTTAAGCAAGGCCTCAAAAAAGACTGATTTACAAAGAAAATATCATGGACATTACCTATGTTGAAAACTGTTTAGAACATTTGACAATAATGCAGTATATGACAAATTTCCAAGATAGCTGCACACTGAATAACAGCTTATTTCTAGCTCTCCCAGGGTGAAAACAGAAACTTGGCAGAAAAGGCCAGTAGACATGTGTTTATGGGTAAATTTCAGTAACTGGCTAGTAAGTGTACTAACTGGATGCCAGGAATAAAGAAATACAGAAGATGTGGAAAAACATCAGCTACAAAAAATGAAGAAGAAACATTGACTGGGGAATATTCTGCAGCTATTCACCAAAAAGCAATGCAACCTCCAGACATGACTTCCAGTAAACTACAGGAAGATACAAGACAACTGCATACAGACCTGCTTAAAATAAACAAAACACTGATGGAGTGTATCAACTCAAACAACCAAAGGTTGGAAAAATGGAAGAGGCTTTAAACAGATATTAAGATGAAATGATAAAGCTGCATAAATCAGAGGAAGAAATGAAAAGGCTGGTTGAATATGATACTGATCAGGAAGAGAGGTTTCAAAAAATAATAGAATTGGAGAACAGAGTACTTAGGGAAAACCTGAGATTATGGGCTATACCAGAGAAGCTGGAAAGAACAGACTGCATTAATTTTATGAAAGCACAAATAAGCAGCTGGACTGGTATCCCACACCAGGCGTTATTTGTTGAAAGGGCACAGTGTCTGTATGCTCCAAACCTGGCTATAAGAAAGTAACCTAGACCTTTTATAGTACAGATGCAATTCTACCAGCAGAAGGAGTTGATTCTGACAAAACTGTGGCAGAAGGACAAAGCACTAAAAGTGAGAGACGGCAAAGTGTTTGTGGAGAATGATTATTCACTGTACACCAGACAGAAGAGGAACAAATTTACTCCACTATTCAGGGAATGCAGAGATGCAGTTGTGAGATTGAAACGGCTGTACCCAGCTGTCTTCCAGGTATTCTTCCCTGGTGGGACAAAATAATTTTTTCATGAAGTACATGCTAAAGAGGAAATACCAAAGTTAGTCCAAACAAAAGAAGTAAGCTCTGAAAAAGGAGATCTGCTTCTTGTTCTTCTGGTAATAAAGACCACAGAGCGACTGTACCTTTGAAACCTTTTCAAGTTTTTCAACAGAAAATGCTGTAGAGAAAGCAAGGAGCACAAGAGCTGTCTAGAAGAATCAAGAGTACGTTGGAAATGAAGCACAGACAGATTTTCGGAGAAGAGCAGTAATAAAACCAGTAACTTAATGTGGGATTACAATGCAATAATTACAGTTGAGAAATATGAAAGAACAAGAAACTTTGGAAATATTGGACTTTTTCAGAATTTGTTGTAGCCTCCAAAGCACATGTCCTACTTCATGTCCTTACTGTTCAGAAAAATGCTTTGGGGAGGGGAACAGGAGGGAGAAAAGTTAACTGTAAGTAAAGATGTGTTTCTTAAACAGTACTAATTTTGTGGCAAGTGGTTTTCTTTACATGCTATAAAGTAATATTTTTTCAGTTATTTTAAGTGTAATGTGAATTGTAAACAGGTGTTGATATTCTTTTTTTCCCTTCTTACCTCTTCCTTCTTGCTCAGTTTTAAAAAATGTAGGCACTGCAATGTAAAAAAAAGCCTGGCTAAAAAAGCATGATAAAAGAAAAATGAATGTGCTTTTTCTCATTCTTGTATGGGGGAATGACTGGATTAAAGATCTTAGATTGATTTAGTAACAAGTTTTAAGTGAGAGCAAGTAAATGAAAAAGAACATTGAATATTATGAGGCTTTTTCTAGCAAATACATGTAAGCTCAGTAACAAATCTGTAGCTGGCCTTCGCATTTCCATGGAAACAACCAGACAAACAGAAACTGGCTGCCTGATTCTCATGTCTCCATGGAAACAATCTGATAAACAGAAAGTGGCTACAGTCTGCTGGGGAGCGACTGGCTGAGGGGGAAAAAAAGAAAAGAGAAACTGGCTAAGAGATAATGTTCTATGAAGGCATTCAGGGGTTCTCCCAGTGTAGACAATGTTCTTTGAAAGCATTCAGGGGCTTTCCCAAGGTAGTTAATGTTCTCTGAAAGGATTCAGGGGTATTTACCAGCTGGGAGAGATATAAAGATAACACAAAACCAATCAGCACTTAGTAGAAACACAGAGTATACCATGCATCTTAGCATGGATAACCTTTCTTTTAGGTTAACTCAAGTCTATCACTGTGGGACTTATGTTCCTATTAGAGGGGTAAAACTTCAATATTTGAAGGCATACATAGTTTTGTGTGTTATTATTAAGTTAATAGGTTTTAGGGAAGTATTGGTTTGTGTTTGTTTGAAGGCTTTCAATAAAACAAAGTTTTATAAGATGTGACACAGGCTCAAATGGATATGACAAGAAAAAACTGTATAAAAGTTCAACCTGCCAAACAGTGTATGCATGTAACACAAAAGCTGGAACTAGATATTTAACAAAAAGGTGTTATATATAAAAAGTGGGAATAATAACTTTTTAATACAATGATGCTTTCTTTAATGTCTTTAAATTTAAATGGCCTCACTGATAAATACAAAAAAGAAAGAACAGTGAACTATATTAAAAATGTAGAGTGCAAGTAGCATGTTACAAAAGACACACTTAGAAAGAAATGAATATGTGAATTTGATAAAGAATGGATGCATAAGGATGGTTATTCAGCAGAATACCTGAGACAAAGGAAAAGAGGAGTACTTGTATTCATTGCAACAGGAGCTACAATAGTAACATAAGATGGTAAAAAAGATAATAATGGCAGATTCGGAAGTGCTAAGGGGCTACTGGCAAAAGAGGAGGATTACACTGGCATGTAATTACACTCCACCTAAAACTGCTACAATGGAGCTTAAGAAAATTCTGGAAGAAATAATCAGTTTTCAGCAAGGAATATAGGTGGGGACTGGAATTTGATTTGCAGCACTGAAAATGTGTTGGGGAGCAGAAGGGAAAATATAACAGATGAAAGTAGATTTTTGAAGGAATTTATGAAAATATTTGGCATGGAAGATGTGAGTTCAGTAATAGGAGTGCAAAGTGAATTTACATATTATACCCCCAAGATATAAACACTGGGCAAGGCTAGAAAGAATTTACATTTCACAGGAACATGTGCATTTAAATGAAGGTCTTGATACTCACCCAGTTACTATTTCAGATCATGCACCAATAATAGCTAAAATAAAAGCACAAGGTAATGAAATAAAAATGAAACATTGGCGCTTTCCCACCTATCTGTTGAAAAGAGAGGAATTTAAGGAATGGGTAGTGAAGACTATTCAGGAGCTGTTATATGGGATAAATATTTCTTCTGAAAATATAGCTAAGGAGTGGGATAAAATTAAGGTGGAGTTTAAAAATAGGATGGAAATAAAAGAGAGAGAGCTATGGTTAAGATGTAACAAGAATTATTATGAGGGACTGACAAATGTTCATGTATTGCAGAATGGGGGAATCTCACAAAACAAGATTAGGATCAACTGCAGAATGCTAGACAGAAAATATGGGATTAACTCGATAATATGCTCGAGTTTAGAATGACTGCTGTTAAGCAACTGTGTTTTAATAATAACACTATAGCACAAAAACGTTTAGCACAATGACTCAGGCAACAGAAAGTAGAAAGGACTGTCGCCAAACTTAGGGAGCCTAAAAAATAAGGAAGGTAACGAGATCCTGTAGCATTCTCTCTATAAAGCAGAAAAATATGTAAACCAAGAAAAGATACAAATGGAAACGTTTATGAAAGAATGAAATATGCCAAGGTTAGAGGTAGATGAGGCTCAATTACAAATGGTTAGGATAGGAGGAGATGAGAAAAAAAATTGTGATGTATAACCAATTTATAGGAAAGTCCACAGGAAAAAAAAACTGATAAAGATCTGGAAAGTTTTGTTTAACAGTATTTTAACAGGAGAAGTACCAATGTCCTCGAAGGAAGCAGTGGTAGCTGTAATACTTGGAGGGTAAAGATCCAGCTTCATACAGGCCCATTTCAATAACACTAATACATGGTCCAAAAAATAATGTTCACAGTGCTCTGAAAACGAACGCTTTTAATACTAAAACATGATTATAAAGTGTTCATGTCTGTAATGGTTAAAAGAATGGAAAACGTAATGGCAAAACTGCTAGATATGGATCAATGTCCTTTTGTGGAGGGGAGGAAAACATTTGACAACATTAACAGAACACTGATGACTGAGAGGCAAGCAGAATGTAAGAAAATACCATTATTGTTGGTGAGTCTTGATGCATAGAAAACACTTAACAGAGTAAGCTGGGACTTTATGAGCAGGGCAATGGAAACATTTGCATTTCTTGACAAAAAATATAAGGATGATTAGAAGGATATATGAGGGATCGGAGGTGAAAATTAAAGTGGGTGTCCTCTTTCCCATTTATTACTTGCATTATATTTAGAACCACTGGCAAAAATGAGGGGCTTAGAAATTCAAGGATAAAATTGGCAGAGTAATCAAGAAAAGCAGTCTATTTGCAGATGATATTTTATACCTGATAAAACAAGAAAGAGACATTACAGTGTTGTGGAACATTTTGAGAGAGTATCAGATCTTTTTGGGATACAAAATTAATGAAGCTAAAACAAAGGCAATAGGGGTAAATTATGTACACACAAAAATTGGTTCAGAAATATCCATATTTATGGCGACATGTTAAAATGAAGTACTTAGGAGCATGGATTAAAAATTATTCTAATGTGGCAGCTAATGATATGTGGGAAAAGACTAAAAAGATGATACAAAAACTGAGAAAATGGAAGCTTTGTTATATGGATATAGATAGTAAGATACAACCAGTTAAAATGTTTTTAGTCCCTTTAGTCTTATACACAGGTCAGGTATATTTTTATCAACTACAGGAGAAGTTGTGGATAGCAATTCATAAAAAGCTGAAGGACTCATCTGGGAGAGGAAGGCGACAAGAGTCAAGATGGATAAGATGATTCTTCCAGCAGACAGGGCAGATTGGGATTACCTAATCTGAAGGAGTAGTTCAAAGGTACACAGTTAATACTCCTATACATAGCACAGGGAAAAAAACTATAATTCAAAGTGGAAAGGGATGATGATGAAATGGGGGAAGCTGATGAAACAAGGGGGGACTAGGATTTTGAATGCAGATTTTTGAAGAGAATAACAATCATAAAGAATATTATAGCCATAAAGTAGCAAAAAGTGTTATAAGAACTAAGCCAACACGGGACTGGAGAAAGGAGAATCCGCTGATAGGGATGACTGCAGTTAGAGATAATGACAATAGAGAGGGCTGAAATTTATTGAAGAAAACTGGCAAAGGAACCAAGGTATTGGGGGCAAATAACTAGAAAGGAAAGATGATAGAATGGGAAGATGCCAAGAATTTGTTTGGACTGCAGGTTAGAGATTGTCTTCCCTCTCAGGGAATGATATCAGACTATAGGCAAAGAGAAAGAAATAGGAGAGTCCTAAATGAAAGACCAGCACTGGCAGAGTTTTTAGCAAAATCTAGAACAGAAGATGCCATTAAAAAAGGAATAATTAGTACAGCATATAAAATATTGCACAATAATTATAAGAATCAATCACAGGAAGTTAGAAAGGATTGGGAAGACAAACTGGATAAGCAATTCACCAAGAAACAATGGCAGGATATATTTATGTCTCCTAATTATGCAACAAAATCTAGAATATTTAGAATTTTTGCCTGGAAATGTTTACATAGATATTTCTATACCCCAAGTAGACTCCAGCGAATTTTTCCTCAGGCAGATAGCAAATGCTGGATGTGTGAGGAGAAGAAAGAGGTAACTAGGAGCATATTTTCTGGGAGTGTGGTGAGTTGCTGGACTTTAAGGATTCCCTGCAGGAAGCACTCTCTGAGATGCTGGGTGGGCAGATTGGTCTGATGAGGGAGATGATTTTTCTCAGCTATGATACAGAATCTGACTTGTCTAGACATGGTAAAGCCTTGCTGTGTGTCTAATAATGGTGACTGCCAAAAAAATAATTGCTAGAAAATGGAAATCAAAATCTAAACCTACTATACTAGAAGTAGTGAATATAGTAACAGAGCTAAAACAACCTAAAACTGAGATCTTTAGAAAAGGGTAGGAAAAAACTATCTAGGAAAAGATGGGAATTGTGGGAACAATAACAGACAAGAGAGGAATGAGGTTTAAAAAGGGAGCAGGACTTAAATGAGCTACGTAACATTTGACTGATACAGATTGGGTAGATTTTAAGCGATGTATAATGTCTGCAACTGGGAGTGTGTCAGTATGGTATGTGATGTAAACTGCTTGCAACTAGCATTCCGTAAGTGTGATTTGCTTTCATTTATATAAATGTAGGATTGCCTATGTAGTAAGTGATGGTTTAATAGAGATGTTTCTTGTTTAAAAAAGGCAGGAACTGAACAATTTATGCAATCTTGCTTAGGTTATATGATATATAGCAATACATGTGAAGTATAATGTTTGTTAATGTTAATTATAGTATATTTTTATATGAATGTAAATTTGTCTATGTCACAAGTGATAATTCAATAAAGATGTTTGAAAAAAATAATGATGTACGATAACAGCATTTATGAGGTGCCTTTACTTAGTTTGTGAATCTTTGGATAAAGAAAGATTTTGCCATTTTTGCATTATTCGTGGGTCAATAGACAAATAACCCAAGTTAATGACTCTTGACATCCAGATAAAAAAGCTGCAAAGATAAGCAAGTTGTTTAAGTAAAGAGAGATGTGAATGCCATTTCACTCTGAAATAAGTTATGACCAGAGCTGGGCATTTTGTTAATACCCTTGGAGCTGGAGATAAACCAAAGCGTAATGCAAAGAACTGAAAATGTGACCCAGAAACAGAGAACCTTAGAAATTTCCTGTAGCCTATGATTATGGAAATATGGTAAAAAGCACCTTTTAGACCTAAAGTTACCAAGTAACATGCGGGAGGAATAAGGGATAACAAAGTTCCAGTAGGTCAACATTTTGAACGTTGGAGCTTTCACATACTGATTTAGAAATTAAGCATCTAATACTGGTCTCCAAGAGACTGTTTTCTTTGGTAACAGAAACATTCTAGAAGAAAAGCTTTTATCCCTTTGACTTACAGGCACTGGTTCTATGACACTTTGAGGGTGAAAAGAATGAAGAAATTAAAGAAAAAATTCTGTTCGGTTCAGAGGGTGGGGAGGTATTCCTCCTGAAGGGAGGTTTTTATATCCAGTGCAATCTGTAACCCTTCTCCACCACTTTTTATACCCCAGAGTCTGAAACAATCTTTTGCCAAAGGAGAATGTTTAGGGCCAGTTTGTTGGACAGATTTGTAATGATGCTGGCCAGGTAGATGGATGAGGGTAAAGAATGCTGACAGTCATTCTGCACTGTTGGTCTGTCCCTTGTTCATAGGTTTGTAGTAGGCTAACAGCCCTGGAGCCTATATAAGCCTAGCCCAAGAAGATTCCCTGGGATCATGCTGCCCACAGTTAGTTCCCAGTGTCCCTGTCAAGCAAGGCCACTGAAGTGATCCCCGGGGTGAACTTCCTATTGTCCACCCACTCATCAAGATTTCTCTTAAAGAGGGCCAGTGAAGTGCTCTGCTTGACGTGAATGGGAAGTTTGTTCCAGAGTACGGGAAGTCTCTGGGCTAGGAACCTGTGCCTCCAGCATGTTTTGTTTATTGTGGCAATGAGGTTAAGGTCCCTGGAGCCTGTGACATGGAGTGATTAGTCAGACATGGCTTTGTAAGACAAGCAGAGATCGCCTCTAAGTAGGCGATGAGACAGAGTACAGCTGGAGTTTTTTGAGTCTGTCCGTGTAAGGTGTGTGTCTAAGGCCTAAGATCCTCTTAGTGAGGTATTTTTGTGGCCTTTACAGTTGTTGTAGGTGTCTAGTGAGGTACATACCAAATGGAGTGTTGTACTCTATAATAGGTCTAATGAGGGACGAGTAGAGGGGGATTATGACTTCTTTCTTCCTGGATGAGAAACCTTTTGTAATGAGATGTGCCACAGAGAAGGACTTTCTGACTACAGTGGCAATGTGATTAACAAAGGAGAGGTTGCTGTCAACCTGTGTCCCCAGGTCTCTTATCACACATTTCACGTTTAGTGGACCACCGACTACGTTGTAGTTCATGGGCACCAAATTTTTCTAAAAGGGAATGACAATGCACTTCTTGGCATTGAGCTTAAGGCCATGGTTCTAGCACCAGTCACTGGTGTCAGGGAGGCCTTTTTGTAGAATGTCTACATCAATTGGAGAATCAATAATAGCTCCCAGTTTGCAATCACCTATGAACTTGGTCAGCCAGAGTCCCTTTATGATGGCTTGAACTTCAGAGAAGTAGATGCCAAACAGGAGAGGACCTAGGACCAATCCCTGTGGGGCACCATTTGTAACTGGTCGGTAGTCAGATTTGGAATCTGCCACTTTCACAGTGTGGGTTCTATCAGTGAGCCAGTTGGCAACCAATCTTACAATATAGGGGTTTATGCCTAGTTTAGTGAATCTATCTATGATTCCTGAGTGAGGGATGGTGATGACGTCCTTGGCAAGGTCTAGGTAGGCTGTGTAAACTACCTTGCCCTCATCCACAGCTCTGGTGACAGACTCGAAGAAGTCTACCAGGCTGAGCAGGCATGATCTATCTTTCACAAACCCATACTGTGTGGGGTCCAGAGTTTGGAGATTCCCTATGTCCTTATCCTCCCATTTTAAGGAGTGCTTCAAGCGAGTGCATTTTGAGATTTAGACTTCTAGCTTTGAGTAGCATAACCCTCAGATTTTGTTTGCTTGCAGCTGTTATGGTGGTAATTTTGTCTTTAGGACATTGCCTAAAAAGGCACTATAGGGGTGGCAAGAGCCTTAGCCAGTATCCAGATTCCCTAGGGTGATAGGTGCAGGACATCTCTGGCGAAGCATTGAGGTCTGTCGATCACGTCATCCCAGGCAGACAGATACTGGATTCCCTTAGAATCACACCAGAAACTTAGCCAATTGTTGAAGTCAATCATTTTCTGCTTGTACTGTGGTATCATTCTAGGTGATGGTAGGATGCTACTCTGAGTTAGAGTCATACCTGCCTGGGCTACAAGATCAGAAAGCTCCTCTATGTCTCTTTTCATGCAGTGCAGGAAGGTACATCTCAGGTCATTCACACCAACATGGACAATGACAGTCATATTTGTACCTCTTGTGGAGTCAAGTGACCCAAGTGCATGCATTATGTGGCGGATCCTGGCACCCGACAGGCAGCTGACTGTAACTTTCTCATTCAACCTAGTGAATGGAACATCAGTGTGCCTTACTACTGAGTCACCTATGACTAGTATATTGGGTAAGTTGTTTTGCCTTATGGGCTTTGGTTAAGTGGCACACTGTTTATGTGAGCTGTGTGTCTCATGGTTTGTGCTGGGATGTGGTGGTTGTTTGCCTTTCTGCCTCATAAGTCTCTGTCATTTGGGCAGGTTTTTATTGAGAACCTCTGCGAAAGTAGGTGTGTGTTTTGTGTTACTATGTGAGGGTTGTGGTGGTCTATGTTCTGGAGGGCTATGTGTTGAATGTGGTGTGGTGCAGGAGTTATCTATATTTCTGAAAACACTCCTGTTTTTTTTTTTTTACTACCATAAAGCCATCTCTTTTTTGCACTTTGTTTTCCAGGGGGAAAAAACGGCTTTCTTGGGTAAGAGGGAAATCTATATGATTTGTACTGGGGTATGCAAAAAATCTTAGAAACTCCGTGAATCAATTTCCCTTTTTCTCATATTTCTTGAGAACCTGGGTAGCTGAAGGGCCAAACAATACCTCCTTGTCTAAAGCAGAATTTAAGATTTCAGGCTTTACCTCAACAGCAAACTTCCAGTTACTTACCATATATACCTTCTCAACTCTGTAGCAGTGGCCCTTGTTCACATTATTTGCACAAACATGCACACCCCTGTAGCAGTAGCAATGGCCCTTGACACAGTTTCTGCACAATCATGCACACCCCTCAAAGCATGTTTAGATAACTAGATACTGTCAAAACTTTAGAAGCCAATTCCCTCAGACTGCCTGTATGACAAAGCATACATTTCCATCTATATGCCTGATAATTCAGAATTCTGAGGGCTAAAATGGAAGATGAAAACATTCTCTTAACTATATGATCCAGCATTTTACCTGCTTTGTCACCAGGTGAAGGGTTAATAGTAAGGACCAGCCTATTACCAGCATTTGACGCAGTAGAAGTGACATTTGGGTCAGATACAAGCTGAGAGAAAAATATTAGCCTGAAATACCTTTAACAGTTTATTCTACATTTTTAGAAGTCTGAGGACTGTGCATCAGGATGACTACATGCAGCATTTAACACATCCTCCAGGGCTTGCAGTATAGGAGGATGGGAGAGCAATGAGGTATATCTGTTTATAACTATTACAGTAGTGCCTCATTTCAGGGGGAACATCTCATTGTTCTCATAAAAATACCTCATACATCCTGACAATGGTCTGATTAAACACATGGATAAAAATTCATTATTTTCCTCACCATCTGAGAGTTGGGCTTGGGAATCTGGAGGAGAAGCCCTATGTCTGTCAGTGTCAGAATTATCAGGCCATGTTTCCCCAAGAATAACTTTACATGGAATTCCCACCAGTAGAAGATGAATGACTCAAAGTAGAGACAACTAACCAGATCTAATAATCTCCTGTCCCAGTTACCCCAATAAGAGTTGTGATTATATGGGCAAGTGTCAACAAAGTCAGCTGGAGTTTTGTACATAATAATATGTCCTTTGAATATCAAATTAATTTATACAAGATCACGACAACAACCTCCACACCGTTAATTCTTCTATACAACTACTGAATCCAAATTGGTGAATAAACTCGACCACCATTTATAAAAAAAAGCTTCTTTAATCATGAAATGGTTCTAGCTCCTCGGTAAAAACACCTTTAAAGAAAGTACAGTTGTGTGCACTTACCATAAATGTAGATGTTCGAGTGTATTCACTGTTGCGGTCATTACATTTGGGTAATCTGCTGGCAGGTTAACCTCAGTTGGCCTGAATAACAAAGTCTTGGGTCCTGCGTTGGTTGCTGTCTCCTCTTCCATGATGTCAGGTCATCAGGGGTATAAAACATGCAGCCGACGCCATTTTATTCCGTTTTTTTCTTGCCCCATATGTCAGGTGCCCCCCAAATGGGGAGCAAAAATATATATAAATAAATAAACAGTAAATATATATAGATGCACTTTTAGAAACATAAACTTTACCTTCAACTAAAAGCAAATACACCACAAAGGCTTTTGTGTATAGTGAAGGAAAGGAAAGGTATAGAAGGGGGATGGCGGGTGGGTAACCCGGACTGCAACAGTAAATACACTCAAACATCTACATTTATGGTAAGTGTACACAAAGTACAGTTTTGTACCTACCATAAATGTAGATGTCCGATAGATATGCAACTGCAGTCCTTACATATGGGTTGTCCTGCCTCAGGCAGCCCTCGGTCGGCCGGATTCCAAAGTCTGGGTCCGGCGTCGGCTGATGTCGCCTCCTCCCCGACGTCAGAGCGGCTGGGGTATAAAAGCATCAGGCGACGCCATCTTCCTCAGTGTTTCTTGCCCCAGATGCCAGGTGCCCTCCAAGGAAGGCTAAATTTAGAACTGGATAAAAATTCCAGACAAACACAATAGCAATAAACAGATACACCATAACAGATATCCCCAGCTAAGTATAAAAGGAGGAAGTGGACCCAATACACAGAGGGGTAGGAGGGAGGAAAACCTGACTGCAGTTGCATATCTATCGGACATCTACATTTATGGTAGGTACAAAACTGTACTATGTCCTTCAAGAATGCAACTGCAGTCCTTACATATGGGTTGAATACCATATCCAAGCTGGGGGTGGTAGGTTCTAAGATAAGGATGGTGTAGCTAAAATGCCCTGCAGGACTGCCGAAGCAAAGCCTGCTCGGGATCTGGAATATAAAGGCAAGTGGTAGTGCTTGGAAAATGTATGCATGGAGCTCCATGTAGCAGCTTCTAGAATGTCCTTTGTAGCCACCCCTCTTAGGAAGGCTGTGGAGGTGGCTGTAGCTCTGGTGGAGTGTGGCCTGATATTGGCTGGCACACCCTTTCCATGGAAAGAATAACAGAATCTTATGCAATGTCCAATCCATTTTGAAATTGTTTGTTTGGAAATTGCCTTTCCTTGCACTCCAGGAGCGTATGCTACAAATAGTTGGTCAGACTTTCTGTTGGCCTTTGTTCTGTCCAAGTAGTAGCGTAGTTGTCTGTGTATGTCCAAAGTGTGCAGCAGCTTTACCCCTTTATTTTGAGGATTGGGGAAGAAGGTGGGCAGGTGAATTGCTTGATTTAGAGACACCCTGGATATCACTTTTGACATAAAAGAAGGATTGGTTCTTAAAGAAACCCTGTCCTGATGAAAAATGAGAAATGGAGGTATTGCCATGAGGGCCTGTATCTCCAAAACTCTTCTTGCTGAGGTAATTGCCAACAGGAACACTGTTTTCCAGGAAAGAAATTGCAATTCTGAAGATGCTGCTGGTTCAAAAGGAGGAAGAGTTAATTTTTCCAACACGAAGTTGAGGTCCCATGCAGGCACTGGTGGTTTTCTGGGAGGCTTGATATTCTTTATCCCTCTTAGAAATTGTCTTAGTAAAGGATGTGAAAACACAGGAGGATCAGTGTTGTATGATGCTGAAATTGCTGAAGCATGTATTTTTATGGAAGAATAGGAAAGTCCATTATGCAGCATTTCTGCTAAGTATTCCAGTATCTGTGGGATGCTCATCACTGATGCATCCTGTCCCTTGTTGGTATTCCAGATGTTGAATCTCTTCCATTTGGCTGAATAAGTCTTTCTGGTGGAAAGTCTGCGTGCTTCCAATAATATTTGTTGAACTTCCTTGGAAAGAGAGATATGGGTAGAAATCATGGTACCCTCCAGGCTGTCAGCTGCAGAGTTTGCAGGTTGGGATGAACCGTCCTGTAATTGTGCTGAGTCAAGAGTAGAGGCCATTGAGGCAGGGGCCACGGGTTGGTGCAAGTTATGCTCCTTAGTAATGGATACCAGTGCTGTCTTGGCCAATCTGGAGCTATTAAGATGCCTTTCGTTGCTCTGCTTTGATCTTCAGTAACACCTTGGTCATTAATGGTAGAGGTGGGAATGCATAGATTGTTAGAGAGTTCCAGCTGAATGAGAGAGCATCTATTCTCCAGGCTTGTGGATGGTGTGTCCTCGAGCAGAACTTTTTCAGATGATGATTGAGGTGGGAGGCAAAGAGATCTATGTCCGGCCTCCCCCATGCATGAGTTATTTGAGCAAAAATGTCTGGATGCAACATCCATTGGTGCGGGTCCAGGATGTTTCTGCTTAGACTGTCCGCCAGAACATTGTCCCTGCCCAGAACAAACTGGGATTGCAGCTGTAAGTTCAGTTTCAGGGACTTTTCCCAAAGAGTCATTGTTAGTCTGCAAAGGGGGTAAGAATGAGTACCTCCCTGCTTGTTTATGTACCACATAACAGTGGTGTTGTCTGTCTTTATTAGCAGATGGCCATGTTGAAGATATTTTCCGAAGGCCTCGATTGTATGAATTACTGCTAACATCTCTTTTTGATTGATGTGTAGATGTACTTCCTGGGGGGTCCATTGCCCTTAAATGCATCTGCCCTCCATGTGCGCCCCCCATCCATGGTCTGAGGCGTCTGTTGTAATGGTTTGGCTTGTTTGAGGTTTGTTGAAAGGCATACCTTTGTTTGACTGGCTTGCTTGGGCCCACCACAAAAATTCCCTTTGTAGACATGGGATGAGTGGGATAATTGCTTCTAAGTTGTGGCTGTGTTGAGACCATAGACTTTTTAGGTACCATTGCAGTTTTCTCATGTGTAGTCTTGCCAGTGGAATCAGTAGAATGCAAGATGCCATGAAACCCAGGGCCTGCAGGATTTTCCTTACAGTCATCTGGGTGAGCTTTGCTAGGCTTTTGAAGTAATGTGGTAATTGTTCTTGCTTCCCTACTGTGAGGTAAGCCATTTGTGATTCTGTGTCTAGTTTGGCTCCTAGAAAAATTATTTGTTGGGATGGCAGTAGTCTTGATTTTTGTAAGTTGACTGTGTATCCCAAAGCCTGTAGTAAGTAAATGACATAATTCAAGTTTTTTGTCAAAGCTTGCTTGCTGTCCGCTTGTATAAGGCAGTCGTCCAGGTAAGGGTATATTTGTATCCCCTGGAGTCTGCAGTGTGCAATTACTGATGCCAGGCATTTCGTGAATACTCTGGGCGCAGTAGATAAGCCAAAAGGCAATGCTGAGAATTGATAATGCTCTGACCCTGCAAGAAATCTGAGGTATCTTCTGCAACTGTGTCTGATTGGGACATGCAGTATTGCCTCTTTGAGGTCCAGAGTAACCAGCCAAGACCCCTTGCCCAGCATGGGAAGGAGTTGCTGTAGCATCAGCATTTTGAATTTTGGTACAATGAGAAAAGTGTTTAGAGCGGACAAGTCCAGTATAGGTCTCCATTGCTTTTCTTTTCTTGGAACAAGGAACAGTCTTGAGTAAAATCCCTGGCCTTGTTCCTGAGGAGGAACCTTTTCTATTGCTTTGATTTTTATCAGCTTTGAAACTTGTTTGAATGCCTCTGCCCTTTGATTTTGTGGCAGGTTTGGCATGCCTTGTCTTGTTGGTAAAGTATGGAAGAGGAACCTGTAGCCTTGGTCTATTATGTCCAGAATCCATTTGTCCTTTGTTAAAATGTGCCAATTTTTTGAAAATAAGGATAATTTTCCGCCTAAAGGTGCTTCTCTTTGAGCCTTGGTCGGTGGTGTCAAAGTCAAGTCATTGTGATTGTCCCTGTGGAGCAGGGGATGTCCCTGCGCCACCTCTCTGATTAGTCGGTTGCCATTGGCGTCCTCTGTAGGAGCCTCTGTATTGCCCTCTTCCTCGGGTACACCTGTTTTTTCCCCTTTGAAACTTGTCAGTGTCTGGAAAGGACCAATTCTTAGAAGGCCAATTCCTGCTGAACCTTGGTGGCTGAACCTGGAGGAAATCCTTGACTGTTTGCACTGATTTAGCCTTTTCCTCAATTGATTTCAACACATCCTGAGCATTAGCACCAAATAGCTTGTGTTTTTCCAGAGGTGCATCTAGAAGCTTTACTTTAACATGATCTGGCAATGCCTGTTCTTTCAACCATGCATGTCTACGAATGACTGCCCCTGTCATAGCTGCCCTACATGAAGCTTCCAATGCATCATAACCACACTGAAGAAAATGATTGCTAACCTGCTGAGTGTTATGGACCAAATCCTGCAAGGCCTTTCTATCTAAAGGCTCAGGAGAGGTTAACTTTTTCTGCAAATCATCCATCAAGAAATCCTGATACTGAAACATATGAAAAAGGCAATTAAGGGCTCTCATGGCAAGTGTGGTTGAGGTATAAACTTTTTTGCCCCACCTCTCCAGGGACCTAGCTTCCCTGTCTGAGGGCAAAGGATTTTTGGCCGTGGATGTGGCCACCCCTTTCGGCCCCTGGGAAATTGTTTCTAGATCAACAGAATGGGCCTTAAATAAATGTTTGCGAGTCTGAGGAACCCTGTAGTATCTGTCCGGCTTGACAGGAGCAGGGGGGAGAGAATCAGGAGAAGCACTCGAATCTGAGTACACATCATCCAGTACATCTAACACTGGAGGGATAGCTAAAGGCCTGTGTTGGGGAAGCTTAAGGAAGGTACGAAGCCGCTTCCTGGAGTCGGAGAATTCCTGACCTTGCCACTAAAAATGCTCTCTCATGGAGTGGAGAATTTCCCCAAAAGAAATATCCTCAGGAGGAGAGGCAGAAGGAATAGATTCCTCAGCATCAGAATCCTCATAGACCTGGAAGGACTCTTCCTGGGTATCTGAGTGATCAGAGTCACCAGAGGCTTCATCTGAAGAAAGGGTGTCTGTATGCTCAACCCTGGGCCTTTTGTCAGAAGGTGGCTGAGAACCTCTGTCAGGATGGGCCTGGGAGCCTCTGATTAAGGAAATTAAATCTGCAGCTAAAGTCATAATTTGTCTATCAGTAGTGGGCTGAGGCAAAGCTTTAGGAGGGTGAGACTTAGCCTGGCTGGCAGCCTTAGCACGTGTGTAGGCCTTGATAGACATAGACATAGGGGGCCTAGCTGCCTCACATGTTGGAGTCACCTTGTCCACGGGTATGGTCTCAGGCAAATCCTGGGCTTCAGTTTCTGGAGGAAAATCAACAACCGGCTCCGAGGCCGGAGTGATCGGTAAAGCGGTGTCGTCGGTCCAGAGCAGCGGAACAACCGCCTCAGAAGAGACCGATGCACTCGTGGTAGTTTTTGGCGTGGTGTTGGTGGAAGTCGCGGGCCGAGAATGTCGGTCCCGGTCTTTCCGTTTTTTGGAAATATGTGGTGTCGGTTGTTCCGACGGCATGTTATAAGAATATTTATCGCCAAAAAAGTCTTCAGCAAACTCTGCCCGGCGCCTGAGTGTGCACTTATTGAAGCAAGCACAGGCGACACAGGCCGAGACGTTGTGGTCTGGGCCAAGGCAGGGGAGGCAGTAAGAATGGAAGTCCTTATGAGGTATTTGTTTACCACAAGACAAACAGTTATTAACTTTTTCAGTTTTTTCTGACATCGGCTGAGGCAAGAAAAGGTTCCCCAACGGGGTACTTAGCTTTTTGATGACTTCGGATACGTAAAACACAGGAGCTGACCGACCGGCACTTGCGAACTGCTTCTGCTTCGGGCACCGTGCTGCAAGAAAGACTGGTGAAGATGGTGTCGCCTGATGCTTTTATACGCCAGCTGCTCTGACGTCGGGGAGGAGGCGACATCAGCCGATGCCGGACCCACACTTTGGAATCCGGCCAACCGAGGGCTGCCTGAGGCAGGACAACCCGTATGTAAGGACTGCAGTTGCATTCTTGAAGGACATCTGTACTATGTTCTTCATGTTTCACTGTTGCAGTCATTACATTTGGGTAGAATCCCAAAGCTATAGATGGGAGGATGGAGCTAAACAGCATGAGGAGTGGCTATAAGGCCCTGCAGGACTGCAGTGGCAAAGCCTGCCCTGGATTTGGAAAACAGAGGTAAATGATAATGCTTTGTGAAGGTATGAACAGAGCTTCAACTAGCAGCTTCTAGAATGTCTTTGGTTGGAACTCCTCTGAGAAAAGTTGCTGAAGTAGAGGCAGCCCTGGTGGAATGTGACCTGATCCCCTTGGGCACTGGTTTACCATAGTGCAAATAGCAGAAACTAATGCAGTGGCTTATCCACTTAGAAATAGTCTGCTTTGATATAGCCTTCCCCACTGACCCTGTAGCGAACGCTACCAGTAGTTGCTCAGATTTTCTTAGAGATTTGGTCCTGTTTAAGTAGAATCTTAGTTGTCTGTGCACATCCAGTGAATGCAGAATCCACTCCCCCTTGTTCTGTGGATTTGGGTACAATGTTGGCAGATGAATGGTCTGGTTAAGAGCCATACTGGATACCACCTTAGGCATAAAAGAAGGATTGGTCCCGAGGGACACCCTGTCCAGGTAAAATATAATAAAAGGCTCCACCGCCATGAGAGCCTGTAGCTCTGAAACCCTTCTTGCTGAAGTGACTGTCAAGAGAAAAGCTGTTTTCAAGATAGAAATTTTATATCCGCAGTAGCTACTGGTACAAAAGGAGGCAGGGTGAGTTTTTCCAGCATGAAATTGAGGTCCCATGCAGGTGTTGGAGATCTTCTGGGAGCCCTTAAATTTTTGGCCCATCTAAGATACTGTTTAAGCAGAGGATGAGAAAAGAGGGGAGGCTCTGTGTTGTAATGAGCTGAGATGGCAAAGGCATGGATTTTTATTCAAGAGAAAGATAGGCCCTTGTCAAGCATCTCAGTCAAATATTGTAAAATCTGAGGAATATTGGGCTTTGCTGTGTCTGCTCCTTGTGTTTGGTTCCAAGCACATAATCTCTTTCATTTATCAGCATAAGATTTTCTAGTCCTAGGTCTTTTGGCTTCCAAAATGACATCCATCACAGATTTACTGAGAGGTGTTGTTTGAATAATCAAAGGATCAGCCATGCTGCAAGGTTCAGAGTTTGGAGCTGAGTGTGCAGAATTTGATTGTTCTGCTGAGACAGCAGATGAGGTATTTGATGCAAGTACCAAGGGGGGAGTTGAGACATATTCCTTAGAAGTGGGTACCAGTGTTGTCGAGGCCAGTCCGGAGTAACTAGGATCATTTTTGGTTTTTCCTGTATGACTTTTAGCAAGACCTTGGAGAAAAGAGGTAGAGGGGGGAAGGCATAGACTGATAGGTTTTTCCAACTGAAGGATAGGGCGTCCACTTTCCATGCTTTTTTGTGATGAATTCTTGTGTAGAATTTGTCCAGCTGATAATTTTGGGGAGAGGCACATAGATCCATGTCTGGGCTCTCCCATTTCCATGCTAACATGCTGAAGATTTGTGGATCCAGTTTCCATTCGTGTGGGTCCATAAGATTTCTGCTTAGGTCGTCTGCCAGAGTATTTTGTTTTCCTGGCAGGAATTGAGCTTGAAGATGCATTTGGTAAGTCAAAGCCATGTTCCACAATATCATGGCTAGTCTGCAAAGGGGGTAGGAATGTGCACCCCCCTGCTTGTTTATGTACCACATAACCGTGGTGCTGTCCGTCTTTATCAGTAGTTGTCCTGGATGAAGTAAGTCCTTGAAGGCTGTCAGAGCATTCTGAAGAGCTAGCATCTCTTTCTGGTTGACATGCAGATGCATTTGTTTTGGGGTCCTGAATGCATCTCCCCGCCAGGTGGGCCCCCCAAGCATAGTCTGATGCATCTGTAGTTAGTGTTTGGGTGGCAGGGGGTAGAGTGAAAGACAGTCCCTTGTTTTGGTGACATGTCTCCACCCACCAAAGAAACTCCTGTTGTAGGCAGGGAATGAGAGGTATCATTGTTTCCAGACTGTGACAATGTTGGCTCCATAAACGTTTTAGGTACCATTGAAGTTTCCTCATATGCAGGCTTGCATATGGAATTAGTAGAATGCAGGATGCCATGAACCCCAAAGCCTGCAGAATTTGTCTTGCAAATAACTGGGTTTTTGTTGCCATTTGTTTGAATTATATTGTCAGTTGCCTTTGTTTGTCTGGCGTAAGGTAAGCCATCTGGGCAGTTGTATTCAAGCTTGCACCCAGGAATGTAATTATTTGAGAGGGTACCAGTTGGGATTTCTTTTCATTTATATTGTACCCCAGGCACGTTAGACGTCTCTTTACAAACGCCAGCTGTTGAAGAAGAGTGTCCTTGTCCTCTGCTTGAATGAGACAGTCGTCCAGATAAGGGTAAATTTGTATACCTCTGTGTCTGCAAAATGCAATTACTGGTGCCAGGCACTTTGTAAAGACCCTGGATGCAGCAGATAAGCCAAAGGGCAGTGCAGAGAATTGGTAATGCAAAACACCTGCCTTGAAGCCGAGGTATCTTCTGCATGATTCCCTTATTGGGATATGCAGGTATGCCTTTTTTAAGTCTAGAGTCACTAACCAAGCATTTCTGCCCAGCATAAACAGTAGCTATTGTAAAGTCAGCATTTTGAATTTTGGAATGTCCAGGAACTTGTTCAAAATCGATAAATCCAGTATTGGATGCCAAGAACGATCTTTTCTGGGTACCAGGAAGAGTCTTGAATAAAAACCTTGTCCTTTTTCCTTTTCTGGTACTGGTTGAATAGCCCTCATATCCATGAGGGACATAACTTATTTCAGAGCCTCTGCCCACTGATTTTGTGGCAGATCTGGCCATCCACTTGGAATTGGCAAGGTATGGAAATGAAATATGTACCCCTGGAATACTATGTTCAATACCCACTTGTCCTGGGTAATTAACTGCCAATTTTTTGCATGAAGTGCTAGTTTTACCCCCAAGGGGCTGCCAAAAGATAAGCGCTTGGTGATGGTAGAGGAAAGTCATTGAGACTGTTTATTGTAGGGTTGCCCTTTGTTTCCTCCAGATTTGGAGGTGGAGGCACCCCATTGCTTTGACCTGTAAGAACCCTGTGATTGGTATCTGGAGCCTTTTGAGCACCTGGATTTGCCCTGAGTGGCTCTCTGTTGGACACCGGAAAGGACCAATTTTTGGTAGGCCAGTGCCTACTGAACCCGGGTGGCTGCACTTGCAAGAAATCTTTTACAGTTTGCATAGATTTAGCTTTGTCGTCCATTTTCTTTAAAACCTCTTCTGCCTTATTACCAAACAGACTGTCATGCTGCGAGGGAGCATCCAACAAATTAGCTTTAACATGATCAGGCAGATTTTGCTCCTTAAGCCAGGCATGCCTTCTAATCACAGATCCAGTAACTGCGGTCATGCAAGAGGCCTTCAAGGAATCAAAACCACATTGCAAAGTATGCTTTCCAATCTGTTCTGCTGAATGCAATAATTCCTGTAATTCTTTATTTTCCACACAATCAGAAATCAAAATCATTTTCTGTTTCAGTAGGCCCATAACATGCTGTTGATATTTAAGCATATGAAATTGGCAGTTTAAGGCTCTGATTGCCAAGGTAGTAGACGTATAAACCTTCTTTCCCCATCTATCCAGCGCCCTGGAATCTCTATCAGAGGGGGTAGGATTTTTGGCTGTAGAGGCCTTAACACCCTTGGGACCCTGTGAAACAGTCTCAGGGTCAGCAGCAGGATTTTTGAATAGAGATTTGTGTGAGTCAGGAACCTTGTAATATCTGTCTGGCTTACTAGGAGACAAAGGTAGGAAATCAGGAGTCATGCTTGATTCCGAAAACACATCAACAATGTCTAATACAGCAGGTATAGCCAAAGGCCTATTCTGAGGAAGAAGAAGGAAATCCCTAAGCCTCTTTTTTGATTCAGAGAAATCCTGACTCTCCCAGTGAAAATGTTCCCTTAAAGTATGCAGAGTTTCACCAAAAGAGTAATCCTGAGGAGGAGAAGCAGATGGGATGGATTCCTCTGCATCAGAATCCTCATAGGGTGGGATGGCAAATTCCTGATCAGAAGAAATGGAAGCCTGATCTGAAGACTCATAATCAGTGCCTTGCCTAGGCCTCTTAGTGGGGGGAGGGGGGTTGGGAACCCCTGATCAAGGTAATTAAGTCCTCAGCCATTTTGATCATCTGTTTTTTAGGCATAGGGGCCTGAGTACATGGCTCATGCGTCAGTTTTTTTAGACATAGAAGATGCTTTTGACCTTGTTTTTGAGGCTGGCATCGGTTTTATATAAAAATGTTGAGGCCTGAAAATGCTCAGAATCCGGTGCCTGCTCAGTGGCTCTGGACCCATCCAAGGGATAGACATCCGCGGGTTCAATACTCTGAGAATCTCGTGGCATACTGGACGCCACATGGGTCTCGGTAGAGGCCTGCGACTCAAAAGTAGCGGGTATCAGGGACTGCAAAAGCGCCTCACTGAGTACCGGCAACTGGTTTAGGAGAAGCTTTGTCTTCGGTTTTGGACCTCAACGGTCTGTCTCTGTCTTTTTCTTTGCATTTTTTGTGAACTCCGGTGGTCGGAATACTAACAGACGGCATTTCAGGATAATTAAATCTTGATCCAAAATATTTAGAAGCAAAACTATACCGACGCTTAACAGTGCATTGGTTAAATCTAGCACAAAACTGACAGCAAGGCACGTTATGATCTGGGCCTAGGCAAGGAATACAGTATAAATGGAAATCCTTATGACGTATTTGCTTCCCACAAGTAATGCAATTAACTTTTACTGACATCGGTAAGGAGCAAGAAAAAGTTTCCCCAACGGGGTACTTAGCTTTAGTTTGAAGACTTCGGTTCTGAAACTCGAATGCGAAAATTTCAGGAGTCGGCTGACCGGCACTTGCGAACTGCTTCTACTTTGGGCACCATGCGGCAAGAAAGACTGAATAAAATGGCGTCGGCTGCACATTTTATACCCCTGACGACCTGGCGTCATGGAAGGGGAGACTGCAACTGATGCAGGACCCAAGACTTTGTTATTCAAGCCAACTGAGGGCAACCTGCCAGCAGATTACCCAAATGTAATGACTGCAACAGTGAAACACGAAGAACAGGTTCAAAGGATAAAACCACCACCAGAACAGATACAAGCATGCAAAATTTGAAGGTAATGTTACTCAATGCTAGAAGTCTAAACCTCAAAATGCACTCTCTCGAGGCACTCCTAAAAATGGAGAACATCGATATCTGTGCAGTAACTGAGACCTGGTTCAAGGATCCAGAGAGCACCCCTGCAATACCAGTCTACAATTCTTACCACACTTTTCGGCCACAAAACCAACACCGAAACACTAAAGGTGGAGGAGTGTCCATATTCACCAAGGATATTCACACCTCCAGGCTAGTTGCCCAACACAATGCATCTGAAATTCTCCAGGTGCAACTAACTCTAGGTAAGACTGAAATCCAAACTGTAGCTTGCTACAGATCCCCCACTATGCCCCAAGATTCTCACTACATATTTCTAAACATACTGGAAAATATTAAGATACAACCAATCACCCAGTATTAGGGCATTTGGTTGTATTATGATAAAACCAAACACCCTAATACTGGGTGATTTCAACTACCCTGCCATTAATTAGGAAAACTACTCGGGTACCAACTCCTTTTCCCAACAGTTCTTGGAATTCATAAATTCCAACACCCTGGATCAACTAATCCACTGTCTCACCAGGGGCTCCAATATCCTAGACCTGGTCATTACCAACATGGGAAATAGATGCTTCACACCAGTGGTCACCCCCTCATTGGTCAGGTCTGACCATAAGCAAATCACCACTGACATCCACATCCCACCTTCACCCCCCCCCCCCCCCCGAGTAAGGGAAACTTAAAAAACTTCTCCAAAGCCAACTTCATGCTACTGAAGTCAGAAGTGACAAACTTCACAACATCCACGCAGACGGGATCTGGAAGTTCGAATGCAGAATCCTGCAATAAGGCACTATACGAGTACATCCACTCGTGCATGAATTGTACCATCCCAAATAGAACCAAGATGCACTTCTCCAAAAAAAGGAAGCCAATCTGGTGGTCCCCTGCTATAAACAAACTATACAACAGAGGGAAGAAACTGTTGCAGAAAAGATAAAAATCCCAGGATGCAAAAAACTCCCTCACTACCCTCAGTAAGAAGCTGAGATACCTCATAAAATCCTCAAAAGCTAGTTACGAAAATAAAATTGCCAAAGATTCCAAAGACAACCACAAGGCATTCTATAGTTATGTCAAGAATCTAAATGGCAATGCTCAGATCTGCTCTGAGCTACAACAGAATGGCATTAAATATACTGATCCCAAGGATATTGCCAATATCCTGGCAGATCGATTTAGTGCCAACTTCACCCCCCTCGCACCCCCTAAAGGGCCCAGCTCAATACCAAAAGATTGCCAAATTCCGATAATCACGGCAACACAGGTAGAAACTGCACTCTCCAAAGCTAAGAATACAGCATCCATGGGACCAGATGACATCCCAGGCTGTGTACTACATGAACTACAAAATGAATTGGCACCTCACCTAAGTGTCATGTCTAATCATAGCCTCACCTCAGGCTTTGTGCCCACTGAGTGGCGCACAGCTACAGTTATCCCGCTCCACAAGTGACGGTCCACCTCGGATCCCGGGAACTACCGTCCCATCACATAACAAGCCTGATCTGCAAGGGCATGAAACATATTTTCAAGGAACATATAAACAAAGACATTGGCAACCTTCAAACACTGGACCCCACCCAGTTTGGGTTTGTGAAGGGCCGATCTTGTCTCCTGAATCTGACTGACTTCTTCGAATCAGTCTCCAGAGCTGTGGACGAGGGTAAGGTGGTCCACACAGCCTATCAGGACCTCGCCAAGGCCTTCAACACCATCCCCCACTCTGGAATTATAGATAAACTTACTAAGCTGGGCATAAATCCCTACGTCACTCGATGGGTTGCCAACTGGCTTACTGACAGAACCCAGACTGTAAAAGTAGCCGACTCCAAATCCAGCTCCAGACAAGTGGAGTACATCAGGGTTCAGTCCTGGGACCACTCTTGTTTGGCATCTACTTCTCTGAAGTACAGGCCAACACTAAGAGACTGGCTAACAAAGTTTGCAGATGACTGCAAAATGGGAGCCATTATTGAATCCCCAAATGATGTGGATATTCTACAAAAGGGCCTTACAGAAAAAGATGCCTGGTGCCAGAGCCATGGGCTCAAGCTTAATACCAAGAAATGTATACTTATCCCCTTTGGAAAAAAACATGTATCCATAAATTACCACATAGGTGACAGGACACTAAACATTGAAAGTGTGATGAGAGACTTAGGGACACAGGTGGACAATGATCTCACTTTTGATAACCACATCGCCACAACAGTAAGGAAATCCTTCTATGTGGCACACCTCATCACTAAGGGCTTTTCATCCAGAAAAAAGGAGGTCATTGTTCCACTGTACTCATCCCTCATTAGACCCATTATAGAGTATAATGCCCCGTTTGGTATGTACCTCACAAGACATCTGCAACAGCTGAAAAGGCCACAGAAATACCTCACTAAAAGAATCACAGGCCTAAAGCAGATGCCATATGCTGACCGTCTAAAAAAACTCCAGCTATACTCTGGCATATCGTCTACTCAGAGGCAATCTCTGCTCAACATACAAGGTCATGTCAAACCCTGAGCTGTTGGACATGCTCCACTTAAAGAAATCCCAATTCCTCAGAGCCACACGCTCCAGGGATCTAAACCTTGTCATCACAATGAACAAAACATGCTGGCGGGATAGGTTCCTGACCCAGAGACTCCCCATACTCTGGAATAGACTGCCCATACATGTCAAGCAGAGCGCCTCCTTGGCCCTCTTCAAAAGAAACCTTGATGATTGGATGGGAGATAGGAAATTCACCCCGGGGATCATGTCAGTTGCCCTGCTAGACAGGGGTCCAGAGAAGTAAATATTGTGGGAAGAAATATCCAGGGAATTGTTATGGCTAGCCTTGCATAGGCCCTAGGGTCGATGGCCTAGAACCAACCTATGAACATCATTACATCATAGAAAAAAAGCTTTCCTTAAATACAAAATCCATTCTCAATTAACCACTTAACTAAGCAATTAATTAAAACATTAAAAATCCTCATCTTAAAGTAAACATCTCCATTTCACTTCATTATTGAGCCCCATGGGAGCCAATGGTATTATATTTCAGGATGTAGACAGATTCTTTATACAACCGTTTATTCTTCAGCACTAGTCATTAATCTGCTCTTAAGATGATTGTGTTACAAATGTATTAGAGCTGTATGCCACTTGTACATCAAAGTGATTTTATACAGATGCTTGTGCTGAAAATGTATTTGTGACCTTTGCTTGTGTTGAAATGTATCAACAGTGCACCCTGCTGAAATGAAGAGAAATGCACATGTATTACTGTAGCTGAATTAGATGTATATGTTTTAATAGAGCATACTGACATAGCAAAGGTTAACTGTAAGAAAAATAAGGGAAATGTAAATGAGCTGTTAAACCATTAAAAGGTACCCCACAGAGTTGGGCAGGACCAGAGATGCTGGGTCTGGGGAAGAGCCTTTCAAGTTCTCCGGTGGAGATAGGGCGTGCACTACCGAAGTAGTGGAACCTGCCAATCTCTCCCACAGGCAATACGTAGATATCACAATGAAAAACAAACTGAAGCAATACAATAGTCCTTCTAGCTGAAACAGATGACTTGTTGGGTTATTGTACTCGATACATTACTGTGGAAGAGCCTTTGCCCATTTACTCAGTGAAGAGAGGGGAGGGCCCAGGCACTGCCATAAAAAAATTGGATGTGCACTGTTGCCGTCTGTGCAAGCTTTCCGTCTCAGCTTCAAAGGAGAATACTGTGGGAACCTAGAGTCAGGTGACCAGATGAGGTCATTCTGCCAGCCCTCTTGAAAATTATACTTTAGATATTACAAAGGGAAATCTCAGAGTACTCAGTATTCTGTTTGGGAAGCCTGACTAGAAAGACCCTCGGTCACAGCATCTTGCTTTGTGGTAGTAAGTAACTTAACTAGGGAACAGTAATTCTATTAGATTCATTCAGGAATATAGTGAAGCTTAGTTTAGATACTGGTTTTCTTTATTTGTCTGAGTCTGTCCATCAATGTTTTTTTTTCAATATTTCCTGTGATCTGAACTCTGTGGTTTACTGTGAATATATATTCAGTATTTTCATGTACTTTTACTGTGGCTGGTCCTTGTAGAAATTATCTAACCCTGGAGAGTGCTTATATTTTACTTGGTGACACTGTGTGGGCCACTCCAGAAGGCCTAGCCATCTTGGTTAACTACTACCATTTGTATTAGTATTGATATTACACAGTAAAACTGGATATCCTTTTAAGAGCCTTATAGTAACTGACTAGTGGCAATGACAGCTACCTTATAGTCTGGACAAAGTTGGTAGAACGGGCAATTTGTGCCAGCCTTTCCCAGGTGTGTGTACATGTGAAAATTAAATCTTAAAGAATGTGTGTCTCAGCTATTCAGGGCAGGGACACAAAGCACTGGATTCACAGGGTGCTGGAAGACTTGGCTTGGACACTCAGCTGAGGACCTAACCCTACAGCTGTACCAGTGGGAAGTCTTACTGGGGACCTGGAGGGAGACAGATATACAGACATCCAGACCCATGGCTGACTGTGTTCCCTGTGTACTCTTAAGGGAAACTGTACTTGATGTAGAGAGGTCTGCATTTTGGAAATACTGAGTGCATCCTTTTGTATTCCAAGTGCATATCCCTCTCCAGGTGTCAGTGGCAAGAATTCAGGCTCCTTGATTACTGGCCTAGTGGGGGACAACACATATTGTTAGCAGTGGTGGGCATCCTAAGGATCTCCTGGAGTGTCTCCCAGACTTGCAGAAGATGGTTCTCCCAAGCCCATTTAAGACAATGCTGTAGAGGAACTGGCTGTCCCCCAGTCCATGCTTTCTGAAATTACTACAGCAGAGGAAGCCAGAAAAGTGAATCAGTGGTCTAAGGAACACAAAAATGGTCACTGCAGGTTCATCCACTGTTGGCTGAGGAACAGACTGATTACGTGATGACTGCAAGGGCTCCTTGGTAAGCGATTTTTTTTTCTTTTTACTGCAGAAGAATTAGTCAGACCAGTGTAAGTACCTATGGTGTAGCCAGCATAGTTGGAGCAAGTCGGTTGGAAGGTTAAGTTGTTACCATGTGTTCAAAAGGCAGCACACTTGCACTCAGCACTTTCCCCAAACACTTTATATTAAACAAGTGAAAGTAAGACACAGTTTCCCTATGAGTATTCTTCAAACAGTCAAAAAACACAACAGAAATCAAAATGGAAGGCATGGTATTACGAAGTGTATATAAGCATTACACTGACAACGACACCTACACTCCTGCTTATATCTCTGTAAATGTTTTTGTCCCGTACGTTTAAAATCTTACACAAGCAGTACATAATTTCTGGCAAAACTAGACCCAAAAAGCTTAATAAACAGTACTATCTAAAAACAGAGTTCCCTGACAGGAAACTTCATATATTGTGAAAAAATAGCAGGTATCTTAAAGGAGAAATACTGCTTTTAGTAGCAAAAAAAAAGATTATATATGAAGTACTTTCTTAAAAGGGCAATTTCTGAGTGAAGGAGTTCTCCAACTGGGACTTATCTGCCAGAAATGAAGCTCTTTGCCGATTACTGCTCCTGTGAAGCCTGGGAGATGCTTATTTTAAAAACAGCAAGAAAGTACTGAGGAAAGCTTCACTCTGACTATTGATTTCCATCCTTGGAGTGGGGAAGCCAGAACTTTTTGAACTGGCTGATTGTTTTCTAGTCAGGAAACAACATGTACAGCCTAAAGTCCACTGCAGCAATTAGAATAATGAATATCCAGCTTTGATTTTTCAAAGTTTATTAAAACGGCCAATGACAGACAAAAATGAAGTAAATAGTCTCTGTCAAGCAAATCCCCTGAAGATGAAGATAGGATGCGAATACTGCCATACACTGGGTGAACAGCCACAGAGCAGTGGACTGACAGAAGGACAAGACTCTGAACTGAAAATGACTTTCTCCAAAGTGGAAGCTTAAGAACCTTCTGAAAGTTTTGGTTATTTTGATGTGAAGCTAATCATCCTGGAGATCTATTGAGCACATTCAACCAGCAAAGAGGGTATGACGTTCCACCCACTTGCTTGTTCAGGTACCACATCACAGCAGTACTACCTGTGAAGAGGGCAAGGAGTGAAAGTGGTGAAGAACTTTTTAAGGCATGAATCAATGCCAACATCTCTATGTTTGTGTGCTTTGGCTCATGTCAAATACCCCACAAGTCTGGCACTTTAAGTCCCATTGACAATGCTACCTATGCAAAATCTGAAGTGTGTGTCTGGACAGAGTGGACAGGACCTATGGAGAGTATGAAGAAAGGAAGTCCTGGATTTACAGACAGTTGATTCCTTCAATCACTACAGTTCCTGTTTCACATATCCTAGGAATGAAGGTGTACTGAGTCCAACAACTCTTCAAGTACCACTGACATTGTCTTATGTGTAGTCTGGCTAGTGGTATCATAAGGATCACTGATGCCATGAGGCCTAGAAACTTGGGAAGTCTCTTGCTGAGACCACATCTAGAACAGAGAAATCCAAGAAAATGCCCTGATGAGTCAAATTGTTGTCTTTTGGCAAGAACACATCCATTGTACTGTGTCTATTCAACACCCCAGAAAAGCAGTTCATAGAGAGGGTGTGAGGAAGGACTTTTGAATGCTCAATTTCAAGCCCATGTGGGAAAGGAGAGATGTGATCTTGACTAAGGCCTCCAAATAGCTGGATACAGAATCTGCACAAATCAGCAAGTTGTCAAACTAAGGAAAATTGTGGATACTTAGGGTTCTGTAATAGGCATGCACTGGGGCCAGACACTTTGTAAATACTTCAGTTGCAAGAGATAGCCCAAAGGATAATGCAGAAAACCGGCAATGCAAGCTGGATGAAGAAAATTTTCAGCAGACCCCCAGGCAGAAACGCTCCAGAAGCATGTCTTTGAAATGTGAGAGGAAACCAGAGTACCCAGAGGAAAACCATGCAAACGCAGGGAGGGCATGCAGACTCCGCACAGAAGGCACCCAGCCAAGAATCGAACTAAAGAACCTCTTGCTGTGAGGTGACAATGTTAACTGCTGCACTACTGCATCACCCTGCCGATGATCTAAAGTTACAATGAAACAGTGATCTGGAAGCAACACTAGGAGCGACTAAGAGTTGAGCATTTTAGTTTCTGAACTTTTACACAGGTGTTTAAAAAGGATAACTCTAGGATGGGTCTTCAGGTGTGATACTTTTTGGTACCAGAAAAATTCTGGAGTAAAATCCTTTGCCTTTGCACATCCTAAGCATAAGTTCTAAGACCCCTGTTTCTACCATGTGATGCAGCACTGGAGGAAACAGCTCTGTCTGGTATGGTGGAGTATGACGGAATTCCCCTCAAAATGATTTTCTATCCACTGCCAACTGTATCCTCTCTGAATTATTCTTAGAACCTATTTGTCTGAGGCTATCTGCGGCCAGACTGCAGGGCTGAGACACAGCCTGAGGGAAGGGGGAAAATAAGGAAGGGCAGGAGGGGGTAGGGGTGCTCTGTGGCTCAGTGCAGTCATTTCTTTGCAGGGGTTGATTATTTTTCAGAAATGAACCCCCTCTTGTATGATTTAAAAGAATTAAACTACTAAACTACTTCCCCTTTGGATCCTTGAATTTTGATTGGTTGGGATTTCTTGTTTGTTCTGCCTTTGAAGGAAGATGCCTTGGTTGGAGAAAGCCTGGGTGCAAGAAACCTCTTAGATACCGCATGCATTAATTTGCCCCCATCATCTCAATGTTTGAGAATCTATGCAACACAGGGGTCAAACACCAATTCAGAACTTAAAAAGGTGTGCTCAAGATTTCAGCTTTATTTATTTACATTTGATTACCTAGAAATTCCAACCGGACACAGGCCCTTCGTCAGCAGAGGCCCAGGCAGAAAAGCTCCACAGAACAATAAATGAGCAGCAGAGTACATGAAGAACAATTGAATATACATACAACAACAAATAATACATACTGCAGTAAATATTAGCTATACGTACAACATGAAACATAGTAATTAACAGATATACCAATATCTAGCTAGAGGCTAGGAATAAAGGTAAGATGTATATACAGATAGTACTAAGATCAAACGGATACTGTTCTAAACTCATACACCTAAATCTTATATACAAATATTGCACTAAACTCAGATATAATGCTCCACAGGAAGGTGGAACAAGCTAGAAAGGATAATGGGATGGAAGGGAAAGACAGAGGAGTAAGAGAGGGGACTGAGTGAGTAGTATACGTGACAGTGAGAGGAAGCTAGGTGGAAGTCAGTTGGACATGTATTTGGAGCTGAGATGAAATGAGGTAGTTAAGCATGTTATAATAGGTCCGAGAGATTGAGTGAGGAGGAAGGGGAGGGTAAAGGGTGTGTCAAAGCCTGCAGAGGAAGGAATGCAATGATTAGATGGTGTGAGGCAGGGGAGGGGAGAGGAAGGGGAGGTAAAAAGGAGGGTTACTAGTCGGGATTGGTGCACAGGCATAACCAGAGACTTTTTAAGTGAGCTTTTAGTGCAGTCTTGAAGCGATTGCAAGAAAGTAGTGTGGTTACAGAGGGAGGGAGATTGTTCAATAATCTGGATATGACACAGGAGAATAGTGCTTCCCCTGCTGAGTTCTTGGGTTTGGCCACTAGAAGTAGATTTTTGCTGCTGGAGTATAGTGGTCTAGTGGAGCAGTAGGGATGGAGAAGGTTTTGAAGGGGTGGGACTTTAAGAGGATAGTTTACTAACTTGTGGGCGGAAAGAGTCGATTCAGGTGAAGAAGTTGAAGTTCAATCCAGTCAAGTTATCTAAGTGTGATACAGTGGTGGCTGCGAAAAGATGCACCAGTGACACACTTAGCAATTTTATTGTAGCAAGCCTTGAGCTTGTTTAAGTCTGTTTGTCTAAGGTAGGTAACTATCGGAGAGGGGTAAATTAAAGTGTAGATTAGGTGGAAATTGGCAGCAGAAATTCTGGCTGTCTTGGTGCGGAATTATTTGTTTCTGTACAATGCATCTAATTTTTTGTGAAACTTTTTTATGGTAACAGAAATGTGAGTGTCATATCTGAGCTCATCAATCTCAACAAGTACTTTGGTGTATTTTGTTGGGGAGATGACGGTATTGTCTTTGGCTAGAATATTAAAGTGGGTAACAACTGGGTTAGATTTAGTGGGTTGGAAGATAAGGAGTTTAGTCTTGCTCAGGTTGAGTAATAACTGGGCATTAGATAGCCAGCTTTCTACAGATGAAAAGGCTTCCTGTGTGATCTTCTGAAGTTCAGGTACAGTTGGGGCTGAGCAGATGAGGGTGGAGTCATCTGCATACTTGTATAAGAGAAGCATGCTTGGGGGCTGTGAATAGATCATTGGTGAAGAGCAAGAATAGTATGGAACCAAGGATGGGGAATACAGAGAGTTACAGAAAGTCAATGAGATAGGTCATTATGCCAGACAACTGATTGCTGGCGGCCAGTTATACAGCTGTGAAACCAATCAGTAGCTGACTGGAAAAAGGATAAGTTAATGAGAAAAGAGATTAGTAATTTGTGTGAGACCATGTCAAAAGCCTTGAACAGATCCAGAAATATAGCAGAGAAGAACAGGCCATTATTTTTATGACGAAGTGAAGTGAAAGGGAGCATGGCAGTAGTAGTGGCTGTGGTATGGCCTGAAGCTATGCTGGGTGCTGGAGAGGAGGTTATTAGCTAAGAGGTATTCTAAGACATGGGAATGGATGCATTTCTCAAGTATCTTGGAAAGTGGAGAAAGGATGGCTATCGGGCAGTAATTGGAAAGTTCACCTTTATGGAGGAGAATGATGTAAGATATTTTCCACAGTGTGGGGACATAGCTTTCTGATAAGGATCGATTAGTTAAGATAGAGACTGGATAAGCTAGGGCTTCTGCTGCTATTTTTATGTATTCAGAGGGGAGACTGTCAGCTGCAAGTTTTGTAGGCTTAAGTTTCAATAGAAGCTTTTTTATATAGGAGGTAGGTACTGATGAAAAAGAAAAGACTGTGGGCTGAGTATCTGGTTTTGATGTAGGGTTTTGGCCAGAGGGTTTGGTTGTTTAGTGAAAGACAAAATGGTTTCAGTAAAGTGTTTATTGAATGAGTCAGCAATACTGCTGGAGGAAGTGGGAGTGGTAGGTGGGGGGGTGCCTACTTCACCTGGGTGGAGAATGGAGTTTATTGTGGACCAGAACTGGTTAGGGTTGTGATAAGAGGAGTTTAGGGCAGACTGATAATATTGGGTTTTATCTTCTTTTATTTGCTTTTTGGCCTTGCTGCACAACTCTATTTTATTTATTTATTAATTATTTAACATTTATCTGGGAAAGTCCGATGAGGAACAGAGCCTATTTTACAGCAGAAACCCAGGGAGAAATACTCCAGAGATCTATTTATTTAGCATTTGTTGACTGGGAAAGTCCAACTAGGACAGAGCCCAATTTCAGTGGAGGCCCAGGCAGAAACACTCCAGATGCATGTGTTTGGAATATGGGAGTAAAACTGAGTACCCGGAGGAAACCCGTGCAGATGCAGGGAGGACATGCAAACTCCGCACTGAAGGCACCCCAGCCAAGAATCGAACCAGACAACCTCTTGCTGTGAGGCGACAATGTTAACCGCTGCACCACTGTGCCACTCTAGGAATGACCATCTAGAGGAGGGTTTTTTTGTTAAGCGGCAGTGCTCCCAGGCCTTATCTCTGATTTTCATTAGTGCCATGGTGCTTTTTTTGTAGCCAAGGGGAGTACTGTGTTTTGACTCTGGAATTTCTTATGGGGTCATGTGTGTTTAGGAAGGTGCTAGTGAAGAAGTGGATGGCTTCATCCAGATTGAGGTACTTTAGTGGTGTCCAATCACATTTTTGAAGGGATAAAGTTTACCTTATTTCGGATTTGCTTACAGATGATAGGTTTAGCACAATTTAAGTGGTGTCCCCGAAGGAATGCTGGAGTATGGTCACTGAGGCTGTCTGGTAGACAGCCAGCTAAGTATGAGTGCGGGTCTTTATTGACTAATATCCAGTCGAGAGTAGTATGTTCGTTTTTATTTATTTGGGTAGGTGACTATTAGCTGGGAGAAACCATGAAGGTTTAGGTGGTGGGTTGGGTGATTGTTATTAAAAGATAGCCAGTTGATATTAAAATCACTTAGGATTATGGTTTCCTGGTGTAGGGAATGGTTAGCCCAGTTCAGGAGGTGTTCCAGGGGTGGGATGTTTTGGCCAGGTGGGAGGTAGCATCCTATGATGTTGACTGTTTTATTTGATTTTATTTAAAATCATACCCAAACACACTGTCTTAATACAACAGAAGCAGCATTTCTCGAGACTGCATATTCAATCATGCCTCTCAAAGCAGGTTTTGAAAACTTGCGCCAAATTATAAACAGTTTCAATCATGTTTTGGCCAGGTGGGAGGTAGCATCCTATGATGTTGACTGTTTTATTTGATTTTATTTAAAATCATACCCAAACACACTGTCTTAATACAACAGAAGCAGCATTTCTCGAGACTGCATATTCAATCATGCCTCTCAAAGCAGGTTTTGAAAACTTGAGTCAAATTATAAACAGTTTCAATCATGTAAGACTTTTGATCTGCAGGTAATCACCCAAACTGTACACACTGAAAAATAAACTTCTACATATAGCCTTGATAATTTAACATTCTAAAGGCTAGTTACTAGAAAAATACATCATTTTGCCACAAAGATCTAACCATTTCCCCTCTTTATCAAGAGCAATGGATTAGATGAAGCCAAGGACATTTTATTTGAGCAGGAAGCTGGGAAGACCACAGTTGGGTCAGTACTCAAAAAAAGGGTGACACATCTGAGGAGACCCTACATTTATTGTGAGTCTTTTTAGGGACTGCTGGAATAGATATTAGTACCCTGCAGGCAGCTTTATAAACATCTTCAAAAGCTGGTAAAGGGGTGGGTGGATAATCAAAGAGCTGGCATCTCATCCTCTATAAGGTCATATACTCTGCTTAGCTCTGGGACAGTTACAAACCATAGGCTGAGGCATATTTTATTTTGTTGTTTCTTTTTAGGGGCAATCATATTTGATGGGGAGGGTACCAGAGTTAGAATGCAAGAAGTCAGGGGGAAAAAAACTCTAACAAGAATAACAAACTGACAGTACTGGATAATGGATCACAATAAGCACTTAACAGTTTCTAGTGATAAGTATGTCTCCACACAACTAAATTCTGTCAAACTGTGCTGTTGTCAAAAAAACTCTGAAATCTGTTTATAATTCTTTTACAATTGATAGACGTTAAAGAATTTCCAGTGCACAAAGTCCAAACTCCAAAACAAAAACAATTACCAAACCAACATTAAAAATTAGTGCCACACACTTATACCATGTTAAACTGTCATAAACTAATGTTAAATATCAATTTAAACTACATTTTCTTGTCAGAGACAGTAAAATCTCCACAGTACATTAATTTAATTTGTGGTAAAATCATGACTTCATGTTATAAATACACACATCAGAGTTATATATATAAATATATATATAAATATATATAAATATATATATATATATGTATACATATATGTCCCTATCAAATGACAAAAAACTCATTTGATGGAAAATTAGAAAATCATTTGGCTGAAACCAAAACATAGAAAGCTCAAAACAATGAAAACTCATTTGACTGAAACTCAAAACAATGAAAATGCTATATGCCCTTTTCCTCACAGTAGTGTGATCCTGGAGTTAGTATATATAGTTAGGGGGGTGCACAGCCCCCCACAATGGGGGATGTGGAGGGCATAGCCCCCCACATACTTCATACATTTTAAACCCTACACATGGATACTTATAACTACAATGAATAACTGTTTGGAGAAAACAATATTTAAATAAACTATGTGGGGGGCTGTGCCCCCTCACCCCCTAACTATATATACTAACTCCAAGATCGCACTACCGTGGGGAAAAGGGCAAATAGCATTTTCAGTGTTTTGAGTTTCAGTCAAATGAGTTTTCAGTGTTTTAAGCTTTCTATCTTATGGTGTCAGTAAAATGAGTTTCTATCATTTGAAAGGGACCCATATATCTGAGAGAGAGAATAATGTATAATTGTTGAAAAAAATTGACGTTTTGCATTATTTTCTTGATAGAAGATGAAAATAAAACAGAGTAACAACATTAAAGCCAGGGGCAATTATTAGTGGTTCTGACTGCCCCTAGGGTCTTAACAGCACACATACACACTGCACTTCTGAGACAAATAATGAAAGTTTCCTCAGAAACAAGTAACAGCAAGCATTGTCAGAGAAAGACGCCACAAACACTGTTACAAGCAGAAATTCTTACAGAGATTACTGTACACTCTGTCAGAAATACATTGCTGAAACTAATATGTTTTTAAATAAACCAAAGTGGAAGGAAAATGATACATTAAATAATAAAATGAGAGTAAGGGGGCCTCCAAATGGGGCTTATCAGAGCAGTAAGATGGTAGAATCAGCAACGGATCCTATGAAGGGACAGAGGCCTTTTTTTTGATGGCAGAAAAAGACTGAACATTCATTTCTTATAACAACTGAAGAATTCACACTCTCAGGATTTGCTCAGCCAAATAACTATCAATTGCTCAGCCAATTGACTATCACAGGAAGAGAAAGGGAGGGGAGTCTTGAGATTTTGAAAGCTGGCCAGTACAGGGTTACTTTGGCAGACAACCCAAAATACCACTAAGGCAATGAGAATGATGAACATCAGAACTTATTTCTCTTTCGCTGCATTTTGCTGATGGGATGGGTATGTTAGGCAGAGACCGGTATGATGGGGGGAGGGGTGGACAAGAAAAAGGAATCGTATATCCACTGGATATTATCCCTCATACTCAACAATTCTGTGTGACAGCCATCCACACTGGAGATTAGAAGGATAAAATGGCCGCAGACTGTCTTCAGACAGTAAGTAGCAGTCAGGCAGTGCTTGAAGGATAATTAAGTTGCCCATCAGAAAAAGGTCCATGGTATCCCTGATTTTGATGACAACTTCTGCCTTTCTGGGTTTGCTTATGTTGTCTCTGCCACAGCTGCCACTTTCAGAAGTGGAGTCAAATGGTTGAGACCAGGGTCTCCTGAACCACAGGGATTTGGACACCCTTTTGGTTCCTGCAGTATGATCACTGTGGAGGGGTCTCCAACTTGACTCCTACTGCAATCAGCTCATTCCTATCCTTCTCGTACTTCTGCATCTCATCTCTGACGTAAGGTTCAAAGAGGATACCTATCAAGGGTTCATTTATAAATGACACTGAAATTGATCATAAAGTCAGAGAGGTGAAGCCAAGCATGACCCTTCATCATAATGCCTGTGTCTGCCACTCGTGCTGCTCTTTCGGCTGCACTGTGCATCACTCATAGGTTCATGAGTTCATAGGTTTTACTAGGCTAATGACCACAAGGGTCTTTTTAAGCCTAACCATGCATCCCAAATCTCTGACAAGTTCTCTCATGAACAGGTTGGCATTGTTAAACAGAGTAGCCAATTTAGTCTCCAACTTCAGACAGGCTAATGCTTGCTCTGCTACCTCTCTCTGGAAGAGGTTCATATGAGTGATGTACTTGAATGCCTTAACAGCAAAGCTGCCTGAAGCATACACCTGTTTCCCCATTCTATCCAATGCCCTGGACTCCTTGTTGGTGGACTGCGAGAGCCTGACTCATCCTTCATTTCCCCTTTTTTTTTTAAATTTCTCCAGGTCTTTTGGGTTTCTAATACCACGACGAGAATGGAACCCATTCCTAAGTCAAAGTATGATTAAAGATCATGAAATTAGTATTGTTTCAATCTTTGATGTTAGCCAGAAGTGCTCTTCGCAGCACCCACAATGTGCCTAGCAATTACTCCTCCTGCAATTCATATGGAGTTACATATATCTGCCATATATTAAGTATGACTGTAAATTCTTTTTTACAAGACCCCTTACTCCTACTACTACTACTACTGCTGGAACTGTCTGAATATCGTTATTCCACATTGCCCTCATTTCTGCCTGCAAATCCTGGTATTTTGTGACTTTCTGTCTCTCTGTATGCAAGAGAATCTAGTCACTGGGTGCAGCAATTTCAATGATCAATGCTACTTTTGTCTTCTTTTAATGGGCTACTATATCTGGTTTTCTTGCATCTATTTTTTGAAATGTTGGTAATGGATGATCCCACGTGATATACACTTCATCACTTTCTATGATGCTTTGTGGTTTTCAACTACTTCAATATTATAATGTTTGCACAACCGCAGTGCAACATTTTTGTCACATTATTATGCCTTTCAGTATGCAGTTGTTCTGTCATTAGTATATCACAACTAGCAACAAGATGCTTGACTGTTTCCAATTCTATTTTACAAAACCTACATCTGTCTCTCTCAACTGCATGTTCAATGGACTTTGTAAACCAATGTGTACGTCGTCCACTATCATAGGCTGCCAATGTTAACCTTTTGTCTTTTGGCTTAAATTCACCTCTCCTCAACCATTCCAGCATTTGATCATGATCAAAGTGAGGTTGTTCCAAGAATTTGCTATACTTGCAACTAAATTTATGCATTTTCCACTTTTCTTGCCTTCTCATCTTATCCTTCACCGTATATTCTTTCTTTTGTTTTTTGGCACATTCAGTTGCTGTCTGATTTGCATCTACTTCTGGTTTGATTTCCATTCCCACTTGATGCCGATATGCTTTTGCTAAACTAAGCTAAGCAGAGAAGTCATCTTACACATTCTCCTCATGTTTACGTTCACTATGTTTGGGTCGTGTGAGGTCAGCATATATGCAGTCCGACGATAACAGATCTATACATGTAATCAGTTTCGAGGAGGCCCATACCGCCTTCAGTAGGGGGAATATATAGCCTTGGCATGCAATGATTTTTATAAATCATTTAATGAGCATGAAACAGCTTTCTTGTTTTCCTGTTCGACCTATCCAACACCTTTTAGGGCCAGTCAATGACTCCAAAACTGTAAGTTAGGACTGGAAGAGTAAGTCTTCTAAAATATTCCTTACTAAGTTTTATTCACATTTTTTCATCTCTTATTGCAGATTCTTCATCAATTCCCATTTATACACTCACTCTTACTCAATTTCTTTTATATCACATTCCTGTTTCAGACTGACGTTTTCTTGGTGCTGCAGCTTTCCTGCTTTAAAGGTTGCTTTGGCACATTTATCAAGGCAAAATGACATTCTTATATCATCTGAAAATGTTATGACCACTTGCAGTTCTGCTTTCAGTTCCTCATCTGATGAGCTATACAATTTTAAAACATCTACAAAAAGAAGATAAGTCTTTACACTTTGCTGTTTTCTGGGAGCCAAATTGTAGAAATGACCTAATCTGTCAAACAGACAACTTAATGGCTTAAGGGCAAGGCAAAAGAGCAGAGATGACAATGAGTCACCCTGGAATATTCTCCTTTAAATTTTTATCCATTGAATAATAATTTGTTCTTTACCATGGCATAACTGCAAACAGTGGTTTGCCACTGTTTCATGGTTGCTGCAATGTAATCGATACATTTTTAAGCACTCTTTAATGCATAAATGCGGGATACTGTCAAATGTTTTTTTTAGTCTATCCGTGCCACACATAAATTCTTCCCCCTTTTACAGTTCTCCAATATAACTTTAACAATAAATGATCCCTAGTTCCATAAGATTTTCTTTTATTACCATGATTGAGTTTTCTTCTAAATGACTATAAACTCTGTCTGCATCAGTTCTAGCGTATATTTTATATGTCGTCGGAAAGCAAGTTACTGGTCTACAGTTTTTATGATAGCTTACAGGTTCGCTGTTAAGTAGGAGTATTATTATTTCTGTTGTTAACCAGGCTAGTGTCTGTTCGGGATGCACATACAAATAGTTCTTACTCATGGCTAAATCTTCATGTGAAGATGTTAATACTTTTAGCCAGAAGTTAGATACTGCATCTTGGCTTGAGGTTTTCAAATTAGGAGCTTTTCTTAACTTTGTTTCAGCCTCTCTGGCCATTACGTCATCCTATTTCATATCCTGTACATTTGAACTTCTTAGTCTTTCTTTGACTTTTTCTATCCATTTAGCATCTTTGTTATGTTCCACAGGATCTTTATAGATTTCACTAAAATGTTATCTATTTCTTCTTTTTTTGGTGGTGTTTCAATTCCTTTTGCCTCGTTTCGCAATGCTCTACAAAACTTTTTTGGTCATCAATAAATTGCTTATTTTGCACATTTCCTTTATATTTATCTATATATCTTCTAAGTTTTTCTGCCTGTGCCGATATTTTTAGTTTATTATTTATGATAGTGCAAGATAGATCCTAATCTGTTCTGATACTGCACATTGCTTTTACCGCATTTATCCTTCTGCATATTTTTGATTTGTCCCCTCTTCTAAACTCTTCTAACAGTGACACTTCTTGTCTTAATTGCTTTATAGTTTTCTCTATTTGATACTTCCATGATGACATTCAATCTCTCCCCTTCCTTTCCTTTACTACCCTGTGTTTCTGTGGTTAGACTATCTGTTATTAATTTAGCTGCACAGTAATATATGCTATTTACCTCTGTTACATTGCATGAATTGCTATGAATAGTCCTAACTACTGTGTTCATTTCTTTTATTAAACTTCTAACTTTTGGGGTTTTACTTTCAAAGTCATCCTTGTAGGACTAGAAGAACCAGACAAAGATATTCCCCCGAGACCTGATCCAGCTCGACTCTGAGGCAGACACTGGTGCTGAGCTATTGAGATCTGAAGAGACAAGAGGAAGGTAAGGATCCAAGGGCCTCTGAGTCGATTCTGGCACCCAGGCACCGGCCCCGACGTCTCAGCTCTGGGACCCATCGAAATCCAATGCTGTCAAAGTCAAACAATTAATAGTTGTGGTCAGAATTAAAGGCACTCATGCTACTGGCTCAGACACAGGCAGTCACCAGAGAATACTCTGATCCAATGACAATGGACTTAAAGTGAAACTAAAAGAGGAGTGGAAGGGACAGTTCACAGCCTTCCAGCAGTGGCAGTTGCTGGAAAGACCCCCAACTGAATCAGATTCTTCAAACATTTCCTGATCCTCCTTGTCCATATCAGCTCCAGACAGACTTCTCAAAGACTCCACGGGGATTAAACAAGAAGCCATCGACAGCAAACTAAAAGACTGCTGAAACTACCTCTTTTGGAGAAGAGAGGATTAGAACTGAGGATTAATGGGCTCAGATGAGAACCTTGCTTCCACAACAGGAAGAGTAGGGGACCAAATCCTAATACGTTCCAAAGGAGGAGTCTCACAGGGCTTATCAGAAGATTTTTCCTTGCCAAATCCTTATCTACTTCTCTGTCTTTATCTTTAGACTGGTCTCCTTTATCCTTAGATTTCTTATTAGAGTGGGAGCTGGAGATCAATCCTCTGTTCTGGCTGGAAAAAGACCCTTCAGTAAAAGTTTGGACTTGCTGTCCAAGACGGCCCTGGCCCCAAAGGTTGAGTAAGAACACTTGTCCAGGTGGGAAACCCCCAAGCAATAACATGGTGGGTCCTGAAGGGGAATCTTGTGACCACAAGTGGAAACTTTCAGTTTCTGTTTCTTTACATTCTCCATTGTTAATCTTCTTTTGTACTTTTCCTCTGTTTTGTTATTTTTTGTACTGTAAAATGTTCCATGTACAGATGCCTTTGCCTGTATTTCTTTTCAAATATCTTTGGTGTTGCTTTTTTGTATTAATTAATGTTTCACCTTTCCATAGATATTGCAACATATTAAATCTCTTTTTCTTTTCCGTGTCCGTATTTCTTCTTCAGATGTCTCCTGCTCCTCCTTATTTTGAAGGACTCGTTGTTCCATCATGTTGTGATACAACTAGTGTTAGACTTTCTACAATAAATCCTTCACTTCGCAAGTATTCCGTAACTTCAACTTCCATTTCTTTTAAGTTCTACTTTACTAATCTTCTGATCTACGTTCTTTGTGATTTTATATTTTTACTGTGAAATTTTCCATATCTGGAAGCCTTTACCTGTATTTCTCTTCAAATATCTTTAGGGTTGCCTTTTTTGTGTTGATTAATTTAGCTTTCTCCTTTGCATAAATATTCACTATATCAGATCTCTCTTTCGTTCCCATGTCCGTATTTCTTTCTTTTTTTTTTTACCTCTCAAAAGTCTCTAGATTTTGCTCTTTATATTTTTGCACTTCTTCAGTAGCTTCTTTTTCTGAAGAGCTCAAGGTTTCTTGGGCTATATAATGTGTTTCATAAATCTAACATATTAATAAACACAATTTTTTATTTGAAGCTTCTGACAGTTTTTCTTATGGAAGTGTTTTTCTTCCCACTAATTTCTCAATCTTTTTGTACATCTCCTGTCTGGAAATTCTGGACTTCATTGATAATAGTAAAAATACATCATTTCTTTCATATCCCCAATAGTCCATTCTATCATCTTTACGGCTTTTTTTTCGCCTATCAATTTTTGTGGACCGCTGCTTCCTTTTACAACAGGGGGGCCATCCTCCTACTGGGCCAGGCCCTAGCCCTTTTGTAGGAATATTTCTGTGTCTTGAAGATACTATGTTGTCATTTTTTCCTGTGTTATACTTGGATGACAGCGCTTAATCTTTTTTATTTTGTACAATAAAAGTTGTTGCTTTAACGGTGCAAGTTCTGGAGGTCTACGGGATTGTTTTTTTGTTGTATTTTTCCCAGTCCTGGTAATAGTGCACGTACCAGGACTGGGCACTTTTTTATCCAGCGTCTTGTGCACCCAGCTTTTTTTTTTATTTTTTAACCTATTTCTGTCCATGATATATGCTATATAAAATACAGTCTGTATATCGGTGTCATCTTGGTGAGATCTTGCGAAAAATAGGGTCTACCTCGTGATGGTGCTCACCAAGACTTGCAGATGAATTCAATTCCAGCAATACTACTCCTCTCCTTTGCTTGCAGACTTCTCTCTCCATTCTCTCAATTTCTCCAAATCTTTTGGATTTCTAATACCATGATGGGAATGGACTTCATTCTTAAGTTAAGGTACAATTAAAGTTCATGAAATTAGTATTGTTTCAATCTTTGATGTTAGCCATAAGTGCTTTTTGCAGTACCCACAATGTGCTCAGTAATGACTCCCTCTGCAATTCGTATGGAGTTACATGTATGGGTAACATATCTAAGTACAAATTTAAATTATTTTTTGTAAGACCCCGTTGCTCCTACTACTACTACTACTGGAACGGTCTTGGTATGTTTGTTCCACATAGCCCTCGTTTCTGTCTGCAAATCCTGGCACTTATGACATTGTCTCTCTCTGTACATAAGAAATTGCAGTCACTGGGTGCAGCAATTTCAACAACTGCACTTTTGTTTTTTTTTTGACTACTATATCTAGTTTTCTTGCATCTATTTTTTTGAACTGTTGGTAATGGATGATCCTATGTGATATGAACTTAAATTTTCTATGATGCTTTGTGGCTCATATTTCCAGTGTTTTTCAGCTACTTCAGTATTATAATATTTGCACAATCCCCAATGAAACAGTCTTGCCACATTATTATGCCTTTCAGTATACAGTCATTCTGCCATTAGTATATCATAACCAGCAACAAGATGTATGACTGTTTCCAATTCTGTTTTACAAAACCTACATTTGTCTGTTTTACCCACATGTTCAATGGACTTTGTAAACCGATGTGTACGTAGTCCACTATCTTGAGCAGCCAATACTGACCTTTCGCCTTTTGGTTTAAATTCACCTCTCCTTAACCGTTCCTCTGTTTGATCATGATCAACATAAAGTTGTTCCAAGAGTTTCCTATACTTGCAAACTTATTTATGCATTTTCCACATTTCTTGCCTTCTCATCTGTTCCTTCACCTTATATTCTTTTTTTTTTGGCACATTCAGTTGCTGCCTGATTTTTATCTACTTCTTGTTTGATTTCTGTTCACACTTGATGAGATATGCTCCTGCTAAACTAAGCAGGGAAGTCATCTTAGACTTGTTCTCCTCCTGTTTCAAAACTTAGTTTTAATTTAAGCTGTCTAAAATATTCCTTACTGAGTTTTATTCACATTTGTTCATATTCTACTGTTGATCCTTCATCAATTCCCAAATATTTATACACTCCCTCTTGTTCAAGTTCTTTTATGTCACATTCCTGTCCCAGTCTGATGTCTTCTTGGTGCTGCAGCTTTCCTGATTCAAAGGTCGCTTCTGTACATTTTTCAAGACCAAATGACATTGTTATATCATCTGAAAAAGTTTTGATCACTTGCAGTTGTGCTTTCAGTTTCCTCATCTGATGAACTACAGTTTTAAATCAACCACAAAAAGAAGATGAGAAGTCTTGCTGTTTTCTGGGAGCCAAATTATAGCCATGACCTACTCTGTCAAGTAGACAGCTTAATGGGTTAAGGGCAAGACAAAAGAGCAGCATTGAGAGTCATCTGGAATATACCCCTTTGAATTTTTATCCTTGGAATAATAATTTGTTCTTTATCATGGCTTAACTGCAGAGTGGTTGGTCACTGTTTCATGGTCTCTGTAATGTAATCTCTCAGTGAAGAGTGTATCTTATATAATTTTAAGAACTCTTTTAGCCATGAATATGGGATACTGTCAAATGCTTTTTACAGTCTATCCATACCATACTTAGACCCTTTCCCTTTTTACAGTTCTCCATTATGACTTCATTTAACATCAAATGATCCTTTGTTCCATTCAACTTTCTTTTATTACCCTTTTGTTCTATTGCCATCTCTAAGTTTTCTTCTAAAGGACTATAAACTCTGTCAGCATCAATTCTAATGTATGGTTTATACGTCGTTGGAAGGCAAGTTATTGATCTATAGTTTTTAGGACAGCTTGCTGCCTTGGTTCGCTCTTAAGTAGGAGTATTGTTTTTCCTGTTGTTAGACAGGCTGGTGTCTGTTCAGGGTGTGCATATAAATAGTTCTACTCATGGCTAAAACTTCATGTAAAGATGCTAACACTTTTCACCAGAAGTTAGGTACTGCATCTGGGACCAGTGTTTTCCAATTAGAAGCTTTTGTTAAATTTGTTTCAATCTCTCTGGCCATTACTTCATCCCACTGCATATCCTGTACATTTGAACTTATTTTCTTTTACTTCTTCTATCCATTTAGCATCTTTATGTTCCACAGGGTCTTCATAAATATTTCTCCAAAATGTATCCATTTCTTCTTTATTACCCTTTTGTTCTATTGTCAACATCTTCTTCGTTGCTGTTGCTATGAGAAGAAAGTCCACCAGAGGACCCTTGTACCAAAACTGCTTGTCCTTTCTGGGAGCCTATGAATCTTATTCAGCTTCTGTTGGACAGACTCAGTTGAATCCGGCTCCTGCCAGGGCCTTCTAGAGGCTAAATTGACTTTGCAGTCCGCAGGACGGACTACCCAGGAAGTAGAGTGGATTCAGCCATAAGTCTCAAAGAAAATTTCATTGTTCTGTGAAGGTGGGTCTATTTGTCAATTTCCCTTATGTCACATTAATTCAAGGATATCACCAAAGTTGGTGTCTTTTGGAGGGGCACTACAGGGAACCCTCTCTAATATCGGAGTGAGTGTCCAAAGTAACAGAATGTGCCATAGAGTCAATGTGTCGCTTTATTGCATGTCAGGACTTGACAGAGGACTCAGACTGCCACTGGGCAGGATTTTTGAGTCTATTCCCTGGGTTGTGACCTTGAGAGGTATGACTGGGATGAAGCAAAGATGAATGAGCACCCTGTGACAGAGCCAAAGTCAAGGAAGTCGAAGTAGCAGTTCTCAGGAAGAGAACCAATGATCATACCCATAACCTCGAATGCCAAACCAATGTCTGACGGATCCGAGGAGCCCCCATCAGCTGCCTGCACTAACCTCCTTGGAAAAGAAGAGGGAAGCACTAATGAAGGTGTCCCCGAACTAACAGAGTGAAGAGCCTTGAGGAGGTGAGCAGTGCCTAAACCTCAAAGGCTGAAGCATTCATCACTGTAAAGGGAGAGACACAGGACAGATCACAGGACAGTTCTGAAAGCCTGGCATCGAGACACTGGTCCTAGGAACCACTTGATTCCAAGAATCTTAGAGTCAGAGCCAACATCTCGAGGGTCATGCTGGAAGGACCAACTGACACCATGGGCAGAGGCTCCAGGAGAAGAATCTTCTGTATAGCCATCGTGTCAAGAAACTGATAGAGGGAAGAGCTAAGATAGGAGATGAAGGGCTTGCTAGTTCTGCCCTCAAAACTGAGGGGGGACACCCATCTCAAAAAGTGCCTTTAGGGCAGCCCTCCTCATACAATTTCAATCTATTTTAGAAGAACTTCTGAAGAGCCTGTAGGATGCACAGGATGATGTCAAAAGATGCAGTGATGGGATCCAAACTAATTTCCTCTCGGACTAAGTTTAACTCAATAGACTTTTGGGAGATCTGTCTGGAATAACATTGACAATGAGGTTAGGGGGAGTTGAGCAAGTAGCCTCTGTTAGCAATGAGCTCAGTAACAACTGAAATGGATATAGCCAGGCAGCCTTTGGAGCAGGCAATGTCAGTTTTTTTTTTGTTTCCGAGACTCAATAGCTTTTGATTTCACTTTTTCACTGTCTTTTCAGGTTTTATCAACTTCAGTGTCTAAAGGCAGCAAACCCTTTATAATTAATTTGTTAAGCTGTTCCAATAAAACTCTAGGGTCAAATGCTTTGCAGACTGAACAATCTGCAGAAAGGTGTTCTACCACCAGACATACCACTTCCAACTCATGGGTGTCCCAGGGGGTGGGGAATTTTATGCTCACACTTTCAGTGCTTGGGTGGTGGTGCTGTGGTAGCGTTGTTGCCTCACAATAAGATGCTGTCTGGTTCGATTCTCAGCTAGAGCGTCTTCTGCGTGGATACATGTGTGAATGGGCGTACCTTCGTTGAAGGTTGTGCGTCAGGACTGGTAACTTGGCACGTAAAAATCAACTATCAATCATTAGCGGACCGGAGTTCCGCTGTGGTGACTCCTAACCGGGAAAAGCCGAAAGACAACAACAATGGACAGTGCTTGTAGCAGCTCTAGCTTTTTTCTTTGTTCTTCTCCACAGAGGTCAACAAAAGTGTGTGCATCTACAGACAGACAGACAGACAGACACACACACACACACACACACACACACACACACACACACCAAGAACAACAGAGAAAATCTGGCCTACAAATTAGGCTAAGACTTAAGGGGGGAAAAAATGCTTCAACTTTTTTTTTAACGGCATCAAAGCGTTATCAATAATCAATGTAACTAGGTAAACAAGCTTCAGCTGGTGTGAAGGCCTCATCTATGTTTATGGAAACATCACTGCAAATTACTAACAATTTATAAAAGCAGCTCAAGAAAATAAACCAGGATGATAAAGCTGCATCAAATATAGGAATCGAGAACAGCTTCACAGCTACATTTATGACAAAAAGCGAGGTGGAGCACTTAGCTTGCAAGACCTGCTTTCAATCGGTATGCCAAATGAGATATGTGGGTGCTTCACCCACAGGTGCAGTACAGGAGAGAGAAAAAAATTAAAGGAGCTGAAGATTGATGTACTAGTTTTGCCAACACAGTTCCAACAAGTGGCCCAAAGACCAATTAGCTGGATCGGATGAGATGAACAGGATTGCAGAGAGGTCACACAGAGTGACAAGAGTTCAAAAAGCTGAGGTGAGAGTCATTTATAGGCTGGAGTTAGGAATTTATGGGCAATGCAGGGTAGAAAGTAATAAAGTCTGCTTTCAAACAGCGAGTATTTCTAGGGCAATACAAGATAAATTTAACTGATACGTGCTGTGTCTGCACATTTTGCTAGAAAGAGACCGGAGATGTCAGCACAGACTGCACATTCCACAGCTTGGAGTGGATAAGAGTGACGGCCCCCTTTGTTTTGAAAGACACTGTTGGATTTTGTATAAACTATCTAAAGTATCCTAACATTTTTGGATGGCACAAAATACTTGTCAAAAAGACACTATGTCATTGAGAATGGAGCCCAAGAACATAACATGACTAGTGTAATGTATCGTATTGTTTTCTGCAGTTTTGATTTTGCATTTTAAGGGTTTGCATGTTTTTTATAGTGATACAAATCATAATGGAGTCGTTAGTAGCTGCACTTGATATCAGATCAGATTATAGTGATAGGTACACAAATCAGAACGGAGTTACTTTTGTTGCATTTGACATTTACATATTTTGTTTGTTCAATGAGGCAGACCACGTGTGTGTGTGTGTGTGTGTGTGTGTGTGTGTGTGTATATATGTATATATATATATATATATATATATATATATATATATATATATAGGCTCATAGGTAGGTACTAGGCTATCTGCCCTAGGGCATTTATAAGCCTAGCCAGAATGTGATGGCTTTCGCCTCCCTTTTAGACTAGATTCCTGAGCCTCTATCCAGCATGGCCACAGAAGTGATCCCAGGAGCAAATTTACGATTTCCCATCCACTCATCAAGATTTCTCTTGAAGAGGGTTAGCGAGGGGCTCTGCCTAACATGGACTGGGATTCTATTCCAGAGCGCTGGAAGCGTTTGGGATATGAATTTATCCCTCCAGCATGTCCTATTTATTGTTGTGCTAAAGTTTAAATCCCTGGAGCAAGTGGCTCTAATGGATCTGGTTTTCTTGAGGTGGAGCATGTCCAACAATTCTGGGTTAGACATGGCCTTGTATGTGTCAGGCAGAGATCACCTCTGAGTAGGAGGTAAGCAACTGAGTAGAGCTGGAGTTTCTTTAGTCGAGCTGCATAGGGTATCTGTTTTGAGGACCATGATCTTCTTGGTGAGGTATTTTTGAGGTCTCTCCAGCTGTTGCAGGTGTTGGGGTAAGGTACATCCCAAATGGGGCATTGTACTCAATTATGGGCCTGATGAGCGATGAATAGAGGGGCACAATGACATCTTTTGATCTAGATGTGAACCCTTTCATGATTAGGTGGGCTGTATAGAAGGTTTTTCTAACCACTTTGGCAATGTGATTGTCAAAGGAGAGGTTACTATCTACTTGGGTCCCCAAATCCCTGATTACTTCTTCCGTAATTAGTGGATTACCTCCTATATGGTAGTTTGTGGGCACTTTGTTTTTCCCAAAGGGGATGACTATGCATTTTTTAGCATTCAGCTTGAGGCCATGGTTCTGACACCAGGTATCAGTCTCCGTAAGGCCCTTCTGGAGGATGCTTGTGTCAGCTGGAAAGTCGATTATGGCTCCCAGTTTGCAATCATCTGCGAACTTGGTCAGCCACAGTCCGCCCATGTTTGCCTGTACCTCGGAGAAGTATATACCGAACAAGAGGGGTTCCAGGACTGATCCCTGTGGGATGCCACTTGTAACTGGTTTAGAGTTGGACATGGCACCCGCGACTCTGACCATGTGAGTTCTATCCCTGAGCTAGTTTGCAACCCATCTTGTGACATATGGGTTGATATTTAAGCTGGTATGCTTATTTATGATACCAGAGTGGGGTATTGTGTTGAAGGCCTCTGCGAGGTCTAGGTAGGCTGTGTGGACTACCTTTCCTTCATCTAAGGCTTTGGTAACTGTTTCGAAGAAGTCAACTAGGTTTAAGAGGCAAGATCTGCCCTTAACAAAGTCGAATTGGGTGGGGTCCAGTGTTTGGAGGTTCCTAATGTCTTTGTTTATGAGATCCATGACGATGCACTCCATAGCCTTGCAGACCAGGCTAGTCAGGCTTATAGGGCGATAATTCCTGGGATCCGTTGTGGCGCCACCTTTGTGGAGCGGGATCACTGTTGCTGTACGCCATTCTTTGGGTACATAACCTGTGGTAAGGCTGAGTTGGAACAGTGAATTCATGTGAGGGTTTAGTTCATTTTGGAGCTCGTGTAAAACGCAGCCCGGGAAAGCATCTGGTCCAACTGATGCTGTGTTTTTTTACTTTGGAGAGGGCTGCTTTCACCTGTGTGTCTGTGATGTCTGCAGGACTGCATTCTTCTGGGATAGACACAGGCCCTTTTGGGGGAGGGGGGTGAAGTCTGCACTGAACCTGTCAGCCAGGATGTTGGCAATGTCTGTGGGTTCAGTGTATTTTGTGCCATTTTGCACCAGCTCAGAGCAGATCTGAGAGCTGCCACCCAGATTTTTGATGTAGCTAAAGAACGCCTTGTGATGGTCTTTAGAGTCTTTGGTGATTTTTCTTTCGAAGCTGGCCTTTGATAATTTTATGAGGGTTTATTGCTAGTACTGATCAAGGATGCCTTCCCTTTTTGGGATTTTGCCTTATGTAATAGTTTCCTCCTTCTGTTGTATAACTTATTTATGGCTGGGGTCCAACAGACTGGTCTCCTGTTCTTGGAGGAGTGACTCTTGGTTTTACTTGGGATGGCACGATCCATGCATTCCCGTAGGTGCTCATAGAGTGCATTTGTAAAGGATTCTGCAGTTTGGGTAGCATTTTCCATTAGCCCTGGGGCTTTGAAACTTTCCACCTCGGTCTTCAGAACTGTTAACTTTGCTTTTGAGAAATTTTTCACAGTGGTTTCCTTGGCTGGGGGGTGGGGTTGGGATGTGGATGTCCATTGTGATAAGTTTATGGTCTGATCTTACCAACGAGGGATTTACCTCTGGTGTGGAACATTGAGCCCCCATGTTGGTGATGACCAAGTCCAATATGTTGTCCCCTCTTATGGGAGTGGTGACCAGTTGTTCCATGGCATTTGAGTTTATAAACTCCAGGAACCGTTGGGCAAAAGAGTTGGGACTTGAGTAGTTTTCCCAGTCAATGTTTGGGTAGTTGAAATCCCCCAATATCATGGTGTTTGGTGAGACCTTCATATTCTCCAATGTTCTCAGGAATGCCGAGTGGGGATCCTGAGACAAGGTGGGTGATCTGTAGCAGGCTATGAACTGAAAAGCAGTTTTACCTACTGTTAGTTGCACATGGATGGTCTCTGCTGCCTTGTGCAGTGCCACTAACCTGGAGGTGTGGGTATCCTTGATGAAAATGGATACTCCCCCACCTTTAGTATTCCGGTCCGAGTTCTGGGGCCGAAAGGAATGGTATGAGTTGAATCTTGGTAGTGCTGAGGTGCTCTCTGGAGCCTTGAACCAGGTTTCTGTTACAGCAGATATCGATTTTCTCCATACTGAGGAGTGCCTCGAGTGCGTGCATCTTGAGGTTTAGACTTCTGGCGTTGAGTAGCATTACCCTTAGTTTTTTGTTTCTGGTATTGTCTATGGAGGTGGGTTTGTCTTTTGAGCCTTGCCTAAAAAAGGCACTATGGGGTGGCAAGAGCCTTAGCCAGTATTCGAAAGCCTAAGGGTGACAGGTGCAAGCCGTCCCTGGCGAAGCAACATGGCTTGTCTAGCATGTCATCCCAGGCTGACAGACACTGGATCCCCTTTGAATGACACCAATAGCTTAGCCAATTGTTAAAATTGATCATTTTGACTTTATACTGCGGCATCATTCTTGGTGAGGGCAATATGCTACTCAGGGTCAGGGTCATACCGGCCTGGGCTACATGATCAGAGAGCTCCTCTATGTCTCTTTTCATGTAGTCCAGGGAGGTACTTCTCAGGTCATTCACACCAACATGGACAATGACAGAGTCATATTTGTACCTGCTGTGGAGTGACCTGAGTGCCTGTGTTATGTGGCGGATCCTGGCTCCCAACAGGCAGCTTACAGTGACCCTCTCCTTGTTCAGTCTGGTGAGTGGGACATCCATGTACCTGACAATAGTCTCCAATCATTAGTGTATTAGGTGTGTTATTTAGCCTTAGGGGCTGCGACCGTGTGGCACACTGACTTTGTGAAGTATGTGATACGTGTAAGTTGTTGTGGGGTAGCGGTTGCTTGGATGTCTGCTTTGGAGGTCTCTGCTGCTTTGGCAGATTTTTATTTAGAGCCTCTGAGTATGTTTTTGTGAGTTTATGTGTCTTGTTTGCTGGTGTGTTTGGTCTATGTGAGACTGGTTGTGTGGTGCGAGTGGTTTCCTTCTCCTCCTGACTGACTGTGCCAGTCTTGGGTTGAGAGAGCTCGGCCACCAGTTTGGCTGTATAGTTGCATCTCTCACAAATATTTCAGTTTGTTGGAAGAAGGAGAGGGTTGTCTGTGTACATAAGGCAATTATAACATTGCCTCAAGATTCCCAGATTCACCAGCTGGACTGGAGAGTATACCTGAAACTGCACTTTGGAGATGCCTGGATAGTTTAAAGAACTGGTTTACTGACTGACCGGAATGGACGAATAGGGAACCTTGTACTTCTGGATAGTATAAGGGGGTGTAGTGCTAAAGTTTGTTAGTGCTTACTGAGAAATTTGAGCAAGTGCTGGGCTGTAGAATGAAGTATGAGTGCTTACTTTGAGAGTTTGACCTGTTCTAAGGGAAAAATTGAAGAGCAGACTTTGTGGAGCCGGGAATTGTTAAAAACTGCTTAAACGACGTTGCGCGATGAGCAAAATCGCGCTAAAGCGGTTTTAAGGCAGGGAGTTTGAAAGAGATAGGAAATGGCCCAAAACGGCCAATAAGCTACAAGTTACTGGGCTAAGACCACTCCTCCAAGGACAGATAGGCTGCTCAGAGCTCCCCACTCTCACTGGTAAACAAAGAAGCTTCCTCCTATCCAAATAAGGATAAGGGCAACACAGGAACTATGACACAGCCTAGAATTCAGCAAAACCTGAAGACTGGACTATTCTCGTTAGGAAAAGGCAGGAAACAAGGATTTTTTTTTTTGTTTGTTTTTTTCTTCACTTATACAACAGAAACTAGGCACAAGAATACAGTAAATGCGTTAGATCGGCTAGCACACTTGAGTGTGTAGCCTACAACAATTAAACAAGGCAAAAACAGCTTTTAAAGTGCAAAACAAAAAAAAATGCAGACAAATGCAGAAAAACAAACGTTGCAGAACTCAGATAGTTAGAAAACTCGCTTTTCGGCGAGACTAATCTGTCAGTGGTACGAAAGCAGAAAAAAAATACTTATCTGTTAAAGTCTCTCTTTCGCTCACTGCTGCTTGTAGAACTCTGCAGGACACCACGAGGAGCTGTGCTGAGTCTGTTACAAGCGCAAAACCGCACTAAAGCAGGTTTTAAGGCAGTATATATTTATAAATTATTAATATTAAGGCAGTATATATATATATATATATATATATATATATATATATATATATACATAGACCATATTCATGCTCAGTCTAGCTGCAAACTTACATAATTCAGAATCTTATAAACACTTTTCCAGAATTAAGAAGCTGGTATGAAATTGATTTTTGGATGAGCAAACTAGTGTTACTGGCATACGGTACTAATTTCAGTAGGCTACTGTGAACCAGCACAGGGCTGTCATACAGACGAGACAATTGGAAGACCTAAACTGCAGCCTTGCGGAACGTGTTTTTTGCAATATAATTTCACTCAACATTTGCTGACCTCATTTAACTTTGAATTTTCTGACAGCTTGGAAAACATTTTATGATGAGCTTCAAAAGGCCTAAATCAGAGGGGCTGTTAAAATATGACTAGCAGTGTCAAAAGGTTTTTGTTAAATTTAAGAAAAGTCTTGCTCCTACTTTCACTGACTTGTTGCAGTTCTTTGATTTTTTTTTTCCTTTTCTTTTGTAGTGTTTTGTTTTAACGTTTATTGTTTTGTAAAGTTTAATCATACTAAGTGAAAACATAACTTATGTCATCATAAAACAATGGCCACATGCAATCATTTCCAGATTTAACTAGAGCCTAACAACTAAAGCAGTGATACAATGAACGATTAAAAAAAAAATACAGAAAGAAGTCGGCACAAGTCAAAAGAATAAAACATTTCAAGGACAACTTAACACCTCCACTGAAAGAGGAGCAATGTAACTAGTAGAGAATTAAAGGAAGCACTGTCCAGAAGTGGAGACTTGAGGAGGAGGATAAGTAAAAGAAATGGGCATCAAGCAAGTCTGAACTTGTACAGCCTGGTTACTGCATTTCACTTGTACCCAAGGACAGGTTATTCCAACAGGTGACAGCTATGAAGGTTATGCAGTAGTAAAGATACAAATTTTAGACATCAGTAGACGCCAAGTGAGAGAGCCAGTGAGCAGCTGTTTTCAAGCAATTACTGGAATCGGAGAAGGCTTGGAAGTGCCCTTTAAACTAGTCAGGGGGGATAAAATGATTGCTACACACTAGCAGGCAAAGGAGCTCAAAATGATCAATAAAGAAAAGCAAAACAAAACATACAAAGTAAATCTGCAGCATTTTTTTTCCTGAGAAGTTAAGCATATCAACTGCAACTAAAAATAACTGAGATGTGCTTTTTTCAAAGGGCTGCAGTCTTGTTTCTGCAATGATAAACTGCTGCACTTAGTAGGCGGCCATGAAGTTATGTAGTCAAGGGAGTGTACTGACTGAATGTACTCAGGACTCCATCTATCCTCCTGGACAGGTACTGTGTAAACAGGATCAAAAGACAGAAAAGCAACACTAAGACTGCCACCAAAGTGAGATGTACCTAAAGGCATTACTCACTCTACTCTGCACTGATGTTGGCACGTTACTAATAATCACTCTAGCCAATATAAAAAGAAGTTATGCACTCACCATAACATTCCATGTTTGCTGTCCAGTATTTTGCCTTCAGTCTTGCTGGTCGGGTTCGGAGCCGAAACTCGGCTCTGACTCAACCGTGTACCAAAGCTCTAGAGCTTCTACTGGCTTGAGGCTAAGTCTTATCCCATGTTGCTTAGCAGCTGTCCCCAGATCTCGTTTGAGGGAGAAAACTTCCTATGATATATTCAATATCCAAAAAGGTAATATATGAAAAATATTGTCATAAAGTTAACAAGAAAAGACAAGAAGGGAATCAGACCTTATCTGCCAACGTTGAGAAATTTCCTCTAAATCCTCCAGGAGGGGGATGGCTGGCAAAGACGCAAGACTGAAGGCGAGATACTGGAAAACAAACATGGAACGTTACGGTGAGTACATAACTTCTTTATGTTATGTTGTCCCATCTCGCTTTCATTCTTGCTGGTTGGGACAGAGTCCCCAGCACCTTTTTCTTGGGTGGCTCAAGGGAATAAACTCTTCAGGACAGTGAAACCAAAAGGATGCCCTGTTCCAGGAGGCCACATCTACTCTGTAATGAGTAATAAAGGTATGAGGGGTTAACCCATGTAGCGGCAGCACAAATTGAATCCAATGGAAGTCTGGATTGAAAGACAATGGAGGTAGATACTGCTCTAGTTGAATGCCCTTTGACTTTTCCTGGCGGTTCTTTACTGTGGGAATCATAGACATAGGTGATGGTCACACTAAGTCATTTAGACAAGGTAACTTTTGATACTGCCAAACCTTTTTTATTTTCTGAATAGGAGACAACCAATTGGTCTGAATTTTTGAATTCTTTGGTCCTATGCAAGTAAAAATGGAACTGTCTCTGCACATCCACTTGGTGGAGTTTATACTCTGCCTTGTTGCCATAGTTACAAAACAACACTGGTAATTCTATATTTTGGTTTAAATTGGCTTGAGAACAAACTTTTGGTAAGAAGGAAGGATTTGTTCTGAGGCAGAGACTATCTTTGTGGAAGATCAAATAGGGTGGACGGATAGACAAGGCTTGCAACTCTGATACTCTCCTGGCTGAAGTAATTACTGTCAGGAAGAGTGTTTTCCCAAGATAAAAAATTTAATGAGCAAGATAATGCTGGTTCAAAAGGAGGCAGGATCAAAGATGATAATACTAGATTGAGGTCCTAAGGAGGTTCTCTGAAGGGTGGTCTTAATAGAGAAGTACCCTTGAGGAAAGCATGGAACATTACACTAGATCCGAAGTCTCCCACATGATAATTAGAAATGGCAGCTAAATGAACTCGAACACTGGCTACTGCTGCTCCTTGATTAAAAATTTCTGTCACAAATTCCAGAATTGCAGGTATAGATGCTATAAAGGGATCTATGTGTTTTTTGTTAGCCCAACAAGAGAACCTCTTCCATTTGCTTGCATAAAGTTTCCTAGTCATCTCCTTGTGCAAGGAGACTAGAATGTGACGAACTGCAGGGGATAATTCCAGAAGCCTGGCTAAGATCGGAAGTGGAGAAGCCAAGCTGTCAGCTTGAGGCTGTGGAGGTCAGGGTGGAGCGCTCCTGACTGATGCGTCAGAAGATCCGGCACTGGGTCCAGGATCCATGGGTCCTCCTGAAGGTGGGGCCAAAGAAAGGGGAAACATATCTGACGAGGCCAGTATTGTGCAATGAGAATTAACCTGCGACTCAACAACTTTGCTTTCTGGATAACTTTTGGAATCAAGGGAAAAGGGGGAAAGGCATAAAGAATTCCCAGGGGCCAATCGTGAACAAGTGCATCCATCGGTGACTCTCCCGGAGGGGAGATTAGGGCAAAGTAGTTGCTGCATTTGGTATTGAAGGGAGTGGCAAAAAAGTTGCCGCAAGGCTGGTCCCATTTGTGAAAAATCAATTCGCAACTTCCTGATTCAGGGACCATTCATGAGGCATGAGAATCGCTCTGCTTAGCCTGTCTGCTATGATGTTGGATTTCCCTGGGTTGTGTGTTGCTGTCAAAAACCTCTGAGAAGATATTGCCCACTGCCAAACTCTCTGTGCCTCTCAACATAGCGGATAGGATCTGGTCCCCCCCCCAGTTTGTTGATGTACCATACCACCGACATATTGTGTCTGAATTGCAATAGTCCCCGTGGGAAGAGAATTCTGAAATGCTTGCAACGCCAGAAGCACCGCCCTCATCCCTAGGACATAGATGTGCAAATGGTACTCGTGATCTTTCCAAACCCCTTGGACCGTCTGTCCCAGGGTATGCCGCCACCCTATCTGGGATACGTCTGTGGTTACTGTAGCGACAGGTCGGGAAAGTACAAACGGTCTGCCCATTGTTACCGAGTGGACTGAACCCACCAAAGTAGGTCCTTCTTGCAGGAGTGTGTTATGAGGATCTCTTGAGGTATGAGTAACTCCTGTATGGACCATTGAGTAAAGAGTAGCCACTGCAATATTCGCATGTGGAGTCGTGCCAGGGGAAGTAGTGTTATCATTGCTGCCATAGAGCCTAGGACTTTGAGGGCAAATCTTGCCTGTACTTTTTTCTTGTTGAGTAAGATAAGCACTTGACTGCGTAATGTTTGTATCCTTTCTTGAGGCAGTTTTGCCAACATGTCATTTGTATTTAAATCTGCACCAATGAAGATAATACGCTGTGATGGCAACAAAGCAGACTTTTCTGCATTTATAGTAATGCCTAGTTTTGAGAAGAGATGGATGGTGTAGTCTCTTGCTTTGATTAGTAGCTGCTTGGTAGTGGCAGTTAGGAACCAGTCGTTTAATTATAGAAACACCTGGAATCCTTGACGTCTCAGATGAGCTGTGACTATTGCCATGCATTTGGTAAACACCACAGGGGCTGAGGTGAGTCCAAAGGGGCAGAGCTCTGAACTGGAAATGACTGGCTCCCAGCTGGAAGCATAGAAATCTTCTTGCGTGCCTGTCCATCTTTATGTGGCAGTACGCATTCTGAAGATCTAACGAGCGCATCCAATTGCCTTTTCCCAGAAAAGGGAGTATAGACTGCAGTGTTACCATCCAGAACTTTGACTTTTTCATGGGCTTGTTTAGTCTGCTGAGATACAGTACGAGTCTCCAGTCCCCTGTCTTTTTTGGAACTAAAAAGAACCATGAGTAAATTCCGGATCCTAGTTGGTCTGTGGGGACTTCTTGATTACTCTTTTTTCTAGCAACATTTGAATTTCTAGTGTTGCTTGATCCCTTTGACCGGGTGAAATGTCTGGGAAAGTTTAAAGGATGAGGTGGACAGCAAAAAGGAATGTTGTAACCCCTGGATATAGTGGACTGTTCCCATTTGTCTTGAGTCAAATTTAGCCAGGCTTCTGGGTACAGCGATAGTCTCCCCCCAACTGCCTCCACAGGTGGACAGGTGGGCCTCCTTTCAGGACTGCTGGAAGGGCCCTACCAGAGAATGTATCTCTGTTGCCCTGGTTATGTGGAACCCCCCCTGCCGAGTGGACAGCGTCTTCCATTATTTCCCCCTCTGCCCCTGGGGGAAGGATCACCACGAGTGTCAGATAAGGCTCCTTTGGACTTATGGAACCACATTTTTCCACTCTTTGGACCTTTAGGATAAGGTCTGGTAGGGGGCGGAAAAAACAGACTCCAACGGCAGACAGAGTCTTACCATCGAGTTGGCTCCTGGTGAGTGTTTCTTTCACTTTTGGCCCGAACAATGACAAGCCATCAAAGGGAGTGTCAATAAAGGAAGATCGGAAAGGTTCGTCAAACTCGCAAAGGTGCATCCAGGAATGTCTACAAAGAGCTATTCCTGTGCCTGCTGCCCTGCTCCCTCCATTGGCTGCATAGGATATGAGGCGCATGGAGGAGTTAGAGATGGAGGTTAAGGTTGCAAGCTGGGAATTAACCTTATTATATAAGTCCTGGGCTGTAACACCTTGTAGAGTATCTCCTAGCTCTTTTAGGAGATCCCTCTGAAGTCACATAAAATGCAACAAATAATTCAGTGACCACAAGGTGAAGGTCGTTGAGGAGAACATATGCTTCCCGTATCTGTCCATCATATGAGAGTCCTTGTTCTGTGGACAGACAGCTACAGAGGTTTCAGCTAACACCTTCTTTGTGGCCGCTGCCACCACCATTGCATCTACAGGAACCCCTTTTGTTAAATATTGCATATCCTCCAGAGCCGTAATGAATCCGGAGAGTCCCACACCTTTTGACTCACCAAACCCAGGAGAGGGTTGAAAGGTGGAGACATCCAAGAGGTGGAGGGGCGAGAGCCAAATGCCTCCAGGTATACCAACTCATCTTCAGAAGGGGAAAGGGACTTCCAGCCACCCCTTTGCTTAAGGATCTCCAGGATGTCTGAAAAAGAGACATCCCCAGAGGGTGACCGTGGGGACCCTTCTGAATCCTCTAAGTCAATATCAGAAGTGACAGACTCAGGGGAGTCTACGTGCTTCCACTTACACTGTCTCTTCCGAGGAACTTCCTTGGGGGGATGCTGGGAGGTATCAGAAGAGGAGGATCCACTCATTGTGGCTTCCTGGGGCACTGGCTCCCTACTCTGTGGGTGATGGAGGCACAATGAAAAGGTGGACACTGGTCCCTTAGGGGTAGAGAGGCTGGAGCCGAAGGTGGAGCAGACTCAATGGAAAGCACACTCCACATCACCTCGAAGGCACCGCGGTCCTGGGCCAAAAGAGACTCCAGCCCCATGAGACTGGGAGACCTCTGCGGCACTGAAGAGGGTGGTTCTGAGGCTGATGTGGGAACCAAACTCACCTGAGCTGAGGCACCGAGTGGGAGAGCCGGCTCTGACAAGGGTCCGACTCGACTCCCCCCTCCCCCCCCGGAGCCAACCAGGAAGTGTAGGCCCCCAGGTCCCTCAATGGATGACAGCATCGAGGAAACCGGAGCAGACATCGAAGCCAAGATATCAGTAGTAATTCCTGGCTCCGGCGGTTCCAGCACAATGACTTCCATACTCTCTGGCTCCAAACTCATCGGAGGAGGAATAGGAGTAATTGGCGGTACCGTTGTCGACTCCACAATTCGATGGGCTGGGCTCGAGAGAATTTCTGCTAGGGCCCGGGTCCGGAGCAACCTCTTCACTACCCGCTCCACATCATCGTCCAATAGCTTGGAGGATCTAGAGGAATGACTCGATTTGTGGCTACCTGCCACCAACTGTAATAAAGGAGATTGCGGCACCGAGAAAACAGTCTCCAAGGACGGTGACCGACTCCTTTTTCGGCTCCGGAAAGGTTCCGATGAAGCAGATGGAACTGAGGGAGAACTATGTTTTTTTGGGCCGGACAACTTTCAGATCCAAGGAAGTAGCAACATTGATGCTGCTTGTCGGCTCAGACACCGGAACCAATGAAGCAGCCCTTTTAGATGTATCCAATTTGGAAGTCTGATTGCCTTTATCCACTTTCAATAAGCACATTAAAATGAGCTTGTTTTTCCTCTCCTGTAAGACCCTGGCACTAAAACTATGACAGATGGAGCAGGAATCTTGGAGATGGACTGGTCCGAGACAGTACACACAACTAGTGTGTCCGTCAAGTTATGGACATGTTTTGAGTGCAGGAATCGCACTTTTTAAATCCTGATTTATGTTCCTCAGTTGGTTCTTTCGACATATCTACTGTAAGGAAGACACACTATAACTGTAAACAAAAAATGTAAGAATTAACACAGTAATGGTAACAGAAAGGTAGCAAGACAGGAAGTTTTTTTTTTTTTTTTTTTTTTATTTAAAGAAGAGGATGGAAAGGGAGGAGGAGAAATCTCTAAGTTAAACGACTATCTCCTCCAACCCGAGGAGATGCCTCTAACTTAAACGGTGACTCCTACGAGGGGAAGAGAAAGGGACAAGAATCCTCTAACTAAAACGGATTCTTGAAGAGACGGCAAGGCCCAAATAAAAAAACAGCCACAAGGGAAAACATTACCAAGGATAAGAAATAATTAGCACAAAGGCTATTACTATAAGACTAATAGGTTATAACAGATAGTATTTAGAAGATTACAAATATAAAATATGAAAATTTTACAAGCCTGAGCCAGTGAAGACAATCCCGAAGCTTCAAACAGCAAACAAGATCTGGGGAACAGCCGCTAAGCACCATGGGATAGGACTTCGCCACAAGCAAGTAGAAGCTCTCGAGCTTTGGTATACGGCTGAGTCGGAGCCAAGTTTCGGCTCAAAACCCAACCAACAAGAATGAAGGCGAGATGGGACAACATAAAATTTTTAGTTATCTGCTACTACCATATATATAATGGAACTGACAATGTTCAACTTACAGCATGTTGCAGTACATTTCCTTGGTGATAAAAAGTGATAATTTGAGTACCCACAACATTCCACAATCTACAAATGCCTGGGAGCAGGTGTTCCCTACACTTTCCTACTCTGCCTCCCAGCTTTCCTGATCAAGGTGATAATTTCAAATATTTTGCAAACAAGATCTTTTACAAACATATCAAGGTGTAGCCTAGTCAAAAACTGATACATGGTAGGAGCACTACTTTGTTTCTAGAATTTATTACCAGAGGCCACAACATAGTAGTTTGTGGTCTGCTACCAATGCCCTCTCATTCTGCTCCTCATGGTCAAGTCCAGGAGTAACACCCCTAGGTCCTTTTCCAGATAATCACCCTCCGTTTAACTCTATAGCTGATAGCTTGTACTCAGGTTGTTGTGACTCATGCAGTACTTTGCATATGTCTGCTATACATTTAAAAATTCCACCTTTATCTATTTATAGAGTCTACCCAAAGCCTTCTACAAACTCTCCCCTTCATCTTGCAAAGCTATACTCATCTTGCGTCACTTGGAAAGAGACTAATCCTCTTCTCCAATCTCTCAGATCTATGTCCATAGTGAACAAATGTTATAAGTAAATGGACAGAGGACTGCCCCTTACAGCAGTCTGTAAGTCATTGCTTTATTGCCACAACAGAGTGCTCTGTGTCTTACCCTTCTAATCATGCACCAGTCCATTTGCTCAGTTTTGGCTGCTATCTCCCCACCCCCACCATCATGCAGTTTTCCTAGCATCTACATGTATGGGACTAAGAGAAAGTGCTTGTCAAAGTCTGGGTAGACTATCTATATATCCATCCATAACCCCTTTCTCCCATTCTGCACATGGGGTGGGGGTGTCACTTCAACAGTAACAATCATCTACAGCCAATGTTCAGACCACCAGATTGCTAGCTATGTACATAAATGAGTGCATAATTGTAAATTTCTCCTGAAAAACAGTCATAAAACTAGAAAAAGTCTGATGACTCTTTCTAGTTTCAAATCCAGGTCCTAAAGATGCCCTTGCCCTCTTAGAAAGCAAGAAGAAGAGAACCATAACACAGGTATGGTACTGTAAAATGCAGTCAAATGCTAAAATATTGTACAGCATTATCCACACAAGATTTCTACAAACTCCTCTAATTACAAGTCTTAAGTGCAAACGCTGAACAAGTAGAACATTTGACTGCATCCTTCATGAGACAGTCATTTCACTTTTGGCAATAATGCACAGTACAAAATTCTGAAATGTGGTGCATGATTGGTGAATAATGTGGAACACAAACAGATGTATCTAAGACTTGCACACACTACTTTACATGCAATCTCATTACAGCCATTCAAAAAATTACGTTACTATTTACTTGAGAGATGGAGAGAGGAGATTTATAAAGAGTGAAATGTCTGCATGTTGACTAGCTTCAAGCCATGTTTTTTCCAGGATAAATCCATTTAACAAAGATTCTAAGAAATGACAGGATAACAGAAAACCAGGCAGGCTAGAAGAAATGACATACAGGTAAGAGAAAGCAGACAGATGTGAATGTAGAAATACCATGCAATTAGCAGTGTGTATGACCAAGGCAAACATTTTGCAGCAGCTCTGAATGTTCACTCTTGAGAGAAGCACCAATGAACAGTTTAAAAAACAAACAATAAGACTAGTAAAGTAAGCAAAATGCAAAAAGTACAGTTGTGTACGCTTACCATAAATGTAGATGTTTGAGTGTATTCACTGTTGCAGTCATTACACTTGGGTTATCTGCCTGCAGGTAGCCCTCAGTCGGCCCGAATACATGAGTCTTGGGATTTCTGCGTCGGATGCTGTCGCTTCTTCCATGACGTCAGGTCGTCAGGGGTATAAAACATGCAGCCGACACCATTACATCAGTTTTTCTTGCCCCAGATGTCAGGAGCCCCCAAAACAGGAAGCAATTAAATGGTGTGGAACACCTCCAGTAAAAAGTAAATACCATAGTCAAAACATATGGTCACAAAAGAGCAAAGGTAGAAGGCTGGCTGGAGGGAGGTTAACCAGGACTGCAACAATGAATACATTCAAATATCTATATTTAAGGTAAGTGTACACAACTGTACTATGTTCTTCGTGTTTCACTGTTGCAGTCATCGCACTTGGGTTGATTCCCAACGCTGAGAAAGGGTGGAGGCAGTCAAGAAGTGTTAGGGCTGGCTGGCAGGCCTTGTAAGACTGCTGTGGCAAATCCAGTTCTGGATTTAGAAAATATAGGCAAGTGGTAATGCTTAGTGAAGGTGTGTACAGAACTCCAGGTTGCAGCTTCCAGGATGTCCCTGGTAGGGACTCCACTGAGAAATGCTGTAGAGGTTGAGGTAGCCATAGTGGAATGAGCTCTGATCCCTTGTGGGGTAGGTTTTCCATGGTGTTTGTAGCAGAAAGGGATGCAGTGTGCTATCCATTTGGAAATGGTTTGCTTTGAAATGGCATTGCCCTCTGCTGACTAGCAGCTGGTCAGATTTTCTGAAAGGTTTAGTCCTGTCAAGGTAGAACTTGAGTTGTCTGTGCATGTCCAAGGAGTGCAGGATCCTTTCCCCTTTATTCTGTGGATTAGGAAAAAAGGTTGGTAAATGGATGGATTGGTGTAAGCCACACTCTATACCACCATGGGCATAAATGATGGGTTAGTCCTGAGGGAAACCCTGTCCGCATAGGAGATAATGAAGGGTTCCACAGCCATACGGGCTTGTAACTCAGACACTCTTCTTGCAGAAGTGATGGCTAGAAGTAAGGCTGTTTTCCAAGAGAGGAATTTTAACTCTGCTGTAGCAGCAGGCTCAAAAGGGGGAAGCGTTAGCTTCTCTAGTACAAAGTTAAGGTCCCAGGCAGGAGTGGCAGCTCTCCTTGGGGGGGCGGGTCTTAAATTGTTAGCTCCTCTAAGGAACTGTTTGATCAGAGGGTGAGAGAAGAGGGGTGGCTCAGTATTGTAATGAGCTGAGATAGCAGAGGCATGAATCGTAATTGATGAGAAGGATAGGCCTTTGTGGAGCAGCTCTGCTAGATAATCTAGGATTTGAGGTAAGGTGGGCACGGCTGTGTCCTTTCCTTGAGACTAGCTCCAAGAATAGTATCTTTTCCACTTTTCTGAATAGGATTTCCTAGTATTAGGCCTACTGGCCTCAAGGATGACATCCAGCAACTATTTGCTGAAGGTTGCTGGTAATGTATTCTGGGAATAAGCCAGGCTGCCAGGTTCAGGGTTTGCAGCTGAGGATGCAAAATCTGTCCCTCCTGCTGGGACAGCAGGGAGGGGATCTGATGTAGGTGCCAGGGTGGCACTGCTGTCAGACTGCGTAAGACTGGGTACCAGTGCTGGTGTGGCCAGTCTGGTGCAATAAGGATTGCCCTTGGCCTGTCCTGTTTGATCTTCAGTAGTACTTTTGTAAAGAGGGGGCAGAGGAGGAAAGGCAGAGATTGAAAGGTTTTCCCATGTAAAGGATACGGCATCCACTTTCCATGCTTGGCTGTGGGGAGTTCTGGTGCGGAATCTGCTCAGTTGATGGTTTTGGGGGGAAACAAAGAGCTACACCTCTGGTGTCCCCCACCTGTGGATTAGAAGTTTGAATGAGTTGGGTTCCAGTTTCCACTCAAGTGGGTCCATTAGATTCCTACTTAAGAAGTCTGCCAGTGAATTCTGTTTGCCTGGCAGGAATTGAGCTTGCAGGTGCACTTGATTGTTCAAAGCTGTGTTCCACAGAGCCATGGCTAACCTGCAGAGTGGGTAGGAATGAGTACCCCCCTGCTTGTTTATGTACCACATAAAACTGTGGTGTTGTCTGTCCTTATCAAGAGTTGTCCTGGAAGAATAAGGTATTTGAAGGCTGTCAGTGCATTCTGTACAGCGAACATTTCTTTTTGACTGATATACAGGTGAATTTGTCCTGAGCTCCTCCATTTGACTTGAATGCATTGGCCTGCCATGTGAGCCCCCCATGCATAGTCTGATGCATCTGTTGTCAGGGTTTGGGTGGCAGGGGGGGGGTTGAGTGAAAGAGAGTCCCTTGTTGTGGTTGCAAGCCTCTGCCCACCAAAGGAACTCTGTCCTTAGGCAAGGAATTATAGGAATCACTGTTTCCAGGTCCTGAGAATGTTGACACCACAGACTTTTTAAGTACCACTGAAGTTTCCTCATATGCAGTCTTGCATATGGAATTAGGAGAATGTATGAGGCCATGAACACTAGGGCTTGCAGTATTTTTCTTGCAGATAGCTGGGTTTGGGTGGCCAGTAGTTTGAAGTAATTTGTCAAATAAACCTTTTTTTCTGGAGTGAGGAATGCCATCTGGGAAGCTGTGTTCAAGCTTGCTCCCAGGAATACAATGTTATGGCTGGTTACCACATGTGTTTTTTTTTCGTTGATGGTATACCCCAGAGACGTTAGGAGTCTCTTTACAAACGTCAGGTGCTGAAGTAGCAATTCCTGACTGTCCGCCTGAATCAGACAATCGTCCAAGTATGGATACATTTGAATATTTCTTTGCCTGCAGTACACAAAGGCTGGAGCCAGGCACTTTGTGAATACCCTGAGCGCAGTAGATAAGCCAAGGGAAAGTGCAGAGAACTGATAGTGCATAGAGCCTGCCCTGAAACGTAGGTAGCGTCTGCAAGATTCCCTTATGGGAATGTGCAGATAAGCTCCTTTTCAGTCTAGGGTGACCAGCCAGGAGTCCTTGGCTAGGAAGCAGCTGCTGAAGTGTAAGCATTTTGGATTTTGGTACCACCATGAAGGTGTTGAGAATTGATAGATCCAGAATAGGGTGCCAGGAGCTCTCCATTCTGGGCACCAGGAACAGTTTAGTGTAGAAACCCTGTCCCCTTTGCTCTGTTGGAACAGGTTGACTAGCCCTGACACTGAGAAGAGAAAGTACTTGATTTTGGGCTTCTGCCCACTGGTTTGGAGGAAGGTCTGACAATCCGCTTGGGGTTGGCAGTGAGTAAAAGTAGAATCTGTATCCCTGGGACACAATGTTTAAGACCCATCGATCCTGGGTAATATACTCCAGTTTTTATGCATGCAGGGCGAGATTTCCTCCTAGGTGTGCAAGTACCTGGGCATGTCTGGGAAGAATGAAGGACAAGTTATTGTGAACTTTTTCCATAAGGGGGTGGCTTACCACTTCCTGTTTTTGAGGTGGGAGCACTCCATTGTTTAGATCTGTGCATATCCTGAGACTGGAGTCTTTGTGGTCTGTTGCCCCTGGGTTTGGACTGAGAAGGTCTAGGAGGGACTGGAAAGGATCAGTTTTTTGAAGGCCAATGCCTACTGAATCTAGGTGACTGTACCTGTAAGAAATCTTTAACAGTTTGCATAGATTTAGCTTTCTCCTCCATCTTTTTAAGAACAACTTCTGCTTTTGTGCCAAACATTCTTGGTTTAATGGAGCATCTAGTAATTTTGCTTTGACATGGTCTGGCAAGATTTGTTCCTTCAACCAAGCATGCCTTCTCAGAACAGACCCTGCAAGATGCTTCTAAGGCATCAAAACCACACTGCAAAGTATGTTTACCAACTTGGTTTGCAGAATGCATTAACTCTTGTAAATCTTTATTTTCTGCACAATCAGAAATCAACAACATTTTTTGTTTAATTAGTTCCATAATATGCTACTGGTACTTCAACATGTGAAACTGGCAATTTAAATCCCTGATGGCAACAGTTCTTACCCCATCTGTCTAAAGCCCTAGAATCCCTGTCCGTTTGGTTGGGATTTTGACTGTAGTAGCCTTAATACCCTTAGGTCCCTGGGAAATGGTCTCTGGATCGCAGTGGGATTTTTAAAGAGAAATTTGTGAGAGTCAGGTAACTCTGTAGTACCTGTCAGGCTTTCTAGGAGCTGGTGGTAAAGTATAAGGGGTAAGAGTGGACTCCATGAAAACATCATCTACAATATCCAGGACAGGGGCTATAGCCGCTGGCCTGTGCTGAAGCAAGTTTAAAAATTCCCCGAGTCTCTTTTTGGACTGTGGGTAGTCCTGGCACTCCCAGCGGAAATGCTCTCTTAGTGTATGCAAGGTTTTACCGAAAGAAAAGTCCTCTGGGAGGGAGGCAGAGGGAATGGAATCCTCTACATCTGAATCCTCATAGGAAGATCAGGGAATATCCTGGTAATCAGAGGGGTCAGAGTGAATGGACTCATGATCTGTAGAATCAGAAGGAAAATCAATTATTTGTCTTTTAGAGGGGGAAGGCTGGCTTCCCCTAATTAAGTAATAAGGTCTTCAGCCATTCTAAACATTTGTTTCTGTGGAATGGGAGCTTGAGAATGCTCTTTGGTCATCGGTTTCCTAGGCGTAGTGCGAACTCTGGGCCTGAGAAATTCGGTAGTTTTATTAAGAAACTAAGTATTCTGTTTAATACGAACATTGGAAGGTCTGAATACACCCTCAGAAGCCAGGGTCTGCACAGCGGCTCCTGACCCAACCAAGGTGGAGACATCTGCAGGTTCCATAGTCAAAGAAGCATTTTGCGGTATACTGGATGCTGAAAGGGTCTCAGTAGAGGCCTGCGAATCTGTTGAAGTGGGTATCAGGGGCTGCGACAGCACCTCACTGAGTATCGGCGGACTGGCGACTAGTTTAATGGAAGCGTCGTTGGCAGCTTTGGACCTATGTGGTCTGTCTCTGTCTTTCTCCTTAGGTTTTTTTGGAAGAGCGGTAGTCAGATGGCTTATCGAAGCCATTTTGGAATACGGAGAATGAGAGCAAAAGAATTTGGTGACAAAGATAGCCCGACGATGAATAGTTTGGGCGTTGAACAAGGCACAAAACCAACAGCGAGGATGCTGTGGTCTAGGCCTATACAGGTGACGCAGTAAGAATGAAAATCTCTATGAGGTATTTGCTTTCCACAGGCAAGACAATTGTTAACTTTTTCTGACATCGGTTAGAGCAAGAAAAAAACATCTCCAATGGGGTACTTAGCTTTAGAACACTTGAGGTTTGAAACTCGAAAAACAAAAATTTCAGGTAGCAGCTGACTGGTACTTGCGAAATGCTTCTGCTTCGGGCTCCCATGCGGCAAGAAAAGCTGATGTAATGGCATCAGCTGCATGTTTTATACCCCTGATGACCTGACGTCATGGAAGAGGTGACAGCATCCGACGCAGAAAAACCAAGACTCTGGTATTCAGACCAAATGAGGGCTACCTGCAGGCAGATAACCCAAGTGTGATGACTGCAACAGTGAAACATGAAGAACATCTGCACACGATATAAAAGTTTAATAGCAAACAAATACTCTAGCGCCTCAGCAAATACAGCCTTCTTAGAGTTAGTACAAAAAAGAAAAAAGCTCTTCCATTAAATAAGAAACTTTAAAACCAGTCATCAATTAACCAATAAAAGCACTCCCAATTACAGACACTTCAATTACAAAAGGGCTTTCCAATCGCATTCCTTGTTTAAGCCCTTAGGCAACAATGTGCTAAATTTTAATATAAAAACTGTTTCTTTATAAAGCAACATATTTTTTAATATAACAACATCCTTTGCATGAATTTGTTCTATAATGCAAGCTTTTAAATCAGTACACTCCCCTTCATGTGTCTGATGAATATGTACAGCCAATGGGTTATATAAATTCTTATTTTAATGTCCCTTATATGTTCCTGCAATCTCATCTTAAACATTCTTTTAGTTTCCCGTATATAGAAGGGGCCGCAGGAACAGGAAAGAGCATATATCACTCCCTTCGTAGTATGGGAATAAACTGCTACAGGCTTATACTTTTCTCCATTAATCCTATCAAAAGATCTAACTAAATATTTGCATACTGAACATTTGCCACAAGCAAATGTTTCCAGATTAACCAAAGTCCTTTCAACCGTTTCCTTAGGCAGAACAAATATATTGTGAACAACCATATCTTTGACATTTTTGCCTCTTTTTATAAGATATTACAGGAAACTTACACAGATTTTTTAACCCCATTCCTACCTTTAGAGAGAAAGGGCCAATAATATTTAACAATATTAACTACCTCCTCACTAAAAATATTAAAGGAAGTAACAAAATAAACTTTTTAATCTTCCCCTAGTGCTGAATTCTTACAATAATTTCTCATACCTAAATTTCCTTTCTTAATCAAATCACTGTTTCCCTTATCTGGCTGCAGCAAGTTGTTCAGAGATTGTATAATTAGCTCTTCCCCATAAACCCTTTGTTTGAAGGCTGCACATGTATGTGCTATCTCATCCTGAAGGGTTGCTAAGCTACTACATAGCCTACTCACCCTTAGTAATTCATTGTATGGTAAAGCATTCAAGGAAAATGACAACTTCTACTATCTAAAAAATGAGCTCCATCATTAAACTTCCTACGTATTCTGGTATTTATGTTCTTTTCACTAATATCTACCTCTAAATCCAAGAAAACAACATATTTACTCTCTTGTAAACCATCAAACTTTAAACCAAAACAATAAGTTTGAAGAACTTCCACAAAAGAATCCACTAAATGTTCACGCCCTTTACATAAAAAAAATCAAATCATCAATAAACCTACAGTATAAAACAACATATTCTCTAAAAACTCTCAATTTGTTCAAAAAATCTCCTTCAAACAACCCCATAACTAAATTGGCATAGATGGGTGTGAAACATGCACCCATGGCCATTCCTTGCATTTGCTGATATATACAATCATTAAACTCAAAAAATTATGGGTTAAACTGAAGTATAATATTTCAATCACAAATACTCATTGGACTAGTTCCAAGAAAAAATCTCAGGGCTTCTAAGCCCACCTTATATGTAATACTGGTATAAAGACTCTTGGCATCAATACTAATCCAAAAAAAAAATCCTTCCTCACATCTTATTGACTCAATTTTCGTAAAAAAAATAAGAATCTTTAATATATGAATCCAGCTTTATCACATACTTTAACAAATAAGAATGAAGCATCATACCAATGCTATGTAAAAAAATACTTTTCAGCAGCCACTACTGGCCTTCCCGGGGGGGGGGGGTCATATTTTCGGCAAGCAATAAAATCTAGCTAGAGAGCCACCCTCTACCTTAAATTTAGCCTCAACATCTTGTTTCGTAAGATAACCCAGTCTATACCCCTTTTGTAGTAGTTCCTTGAAACTTTCAGTAGCCTTATGATATTCCTTCTCTTCTTCTACTTTATAGACATTTCCATCTGTTAAATGGTCCATACACATCTTAAAATATTGTGTATAATGCTGAATAACAATCTTTTGCCCCTTTTCTGAAGGTTTAATAACTATATCCTTTCTTACACTAAGATATTGTATCACCTTCCATTCCTCTCTGGTAAAATTATAACATACTTTAACATACTTTATTTTTTTCTTTAAAAAATTCTAGTAAACTAGCTTCTAAAGCATAAGTGATCATTAAAGAAAACTGATGTATAATTTCATGAAAAACAGATGAATGAACTTACTCCTATAAGGAACTTCAGAAGTGTCTAACAAACAGTAAAGCATTAATAACATCATTGGATTGAAATGATAATGTTATTAATGCTTACTGTTTGTAAGCATTAACATTATCAGACTGAAATGGAGAATTACAAGAAAAAAACATATATAAGGATGAACACAGGATAGCAGCAGATTTCTTCAGCTCCACCAACATAACTACATTAACAGGAAATTATTACTTCAAAATTCAACTAATGGAATAATTTTCTTTCTAAAAACGTTTGGAATATCAGTACCTTGAATAATATCTAAAAAAGAAAGAAAATTTAACTAATTTTTCTGTCAGAAATCTTTTTGGAAATTTCTCTCTCACCACTTCTGTTCAGAATGAGTTCCAGCAAGGCTAACAGTCAGGATTCCACCATTAAGAAAGAGCTTCAGACATTATTATCAACTATACAGCAACTAACAACTAAAATGGACAGACTGGATGTTAAGATTGATAACTTTATAGAAAACCACAAAACAAATGGATGTGCTACACCAAGATCTACAACATCAAGCTCAGATAACAGGTATAGAAGAGACACTTAATGATATGGACAACAGAATTAAGGAAGAAGAAATAAACACTGAATTCTTATTGAAACAAAACACACCTTCAATCCAAACTAGATGATTTGGAAAACAGATCCAGACGCAACAATATAAGGATTTTTGGACTGCTAGAAAATATAGAAGGTAATAACATTACATCTTTTTTAAATACTTGGCTTCCCAAAACTTTAGATCTGTCAGAGGCATTTTCTTTTGGCATTGAAAGAGCCCATAGGTCTTTATCCATTTCTAATACAAATAAAAGTATCCTAGATCAGTTATTGTAAGATTTTTATCATCTTATGACAAGGAAATGGTACTAAAATCTGCATGGGCTAAATCACCTATAAAAATTAATTTAGCAACTGTGCGCTTTGACAATGACTATTCTTCTTTGGTAATATCAAAAAGAAAGGTCTTTTTACCATTAATAAGAGAGCTTAAGAAAGCACAGTTCAAAACTCATCTTTTATTTCCTTCCAAACTAAAATCTTTTTACCTGATGGCCTAGAATTTTTGAAGACTTGGACTCTGCTTTGTTGTATATTAAAAAAAAAAATATTAGATAAAATAGAGGATATGGAATGGGCAAGTCCTTCGTTAAAGAGAATGGCAACAGGAACTTCTTGGAAGACATCAGAGAAACAAAAAGACTAAAAAACAAATGACATGTTTTATATTTCTTTGAACTCTTTAATTACAGTTTCTGCATTTACAAGAAAACCACATATATCTTAATGATTTGTACAAAGTTATTTTAATGTGCAAGAACTGAAGTGTGTTTTATGAATAATCAAACTTTCATGAGGAACAAATAACCTGATATAAATCAACTTGTTTCTCTTTTGTGACAAAGAGACCTAAGGTTAGTAATATGATATATTTCCTTTCTTTTCTTATTTTAAATAATAGCATTCTCTTTAAACTAAACATATATAGGAGAGAGAGGGAGGGCAGGGAGGGGGGAAAGATGAAAAGAAGGAAAAAAAGGGGGAAAATAATTTATTATCTCTTTAAAATTATTTATGCTGTTTAAGTATTACTGCTATATATTATACTATGACTAAATTGCTTAAATACATGATATTAAATAATATGTCATGATATTACTGCAGTTGACTAGAACTAAAGCAGTTGTAAGTAATATGTTTCAGGTTTTACTTTATTAAAACAAACAGCAAGTAAATATCTATGTATGTACTTTTTTTTTTTTTTCTCTCTCTCTCTTACAAGGTAACAAGGTTCTGATAATACTGATATGTGTTTGTAACATACTCTGAATGAGAAAATGAAATGGGACACATAAATATAAGTAATGTTTATGTTTAATAATTGAGGGCTTGGTTTCACTGCCATAGAGACTGCAATGACTTGTGAAGTGCTTCGAGAAGGTTTTACACTGTATAAATCCATTTGCATTCAAAATGAATGTTTGTCACTTACTTTTATTAAAATTCCCGCCAGAATGTTATAAGAGACAATTTAAGTTATAGGTATCCTTGTGAATAGTGTCCTCGAGCCGTTTTAAAAGCTTCAACATCCAGAAAACACGCAGAGAAGCTGAAAGCAGCCATTTTGAACTTTGACCCCTGATTTCACAGACTCATCAAATTCAAGAAGTAAACTGTTTCAGGAGGTAGAACTGCTGTAAATGCGTATTGTGATGAAAACGAACTTTATGACAACAAAATGTGAGTTTTTCTTTATAATAATTTACTTATTTAAGATGTAACTTATAAAATGTAAAAGTTATAATGATTTTAAATGGCTTAATATGCCATAGTAAACAAATGAGATAATTTAGAATGCATAGAAGCTAAAACTCATGCATATATGACTTTGAAAGCTTATATAATTGCTGCACTTTAATGCATATGGATGCTTATAATTTAAGGATATACAATATTATAATGCATTTATTATAACAAACATAAACAAGTATGTGCATTATTATGATTCTATTACAGAAGAAAATGTCATGTGATACATTTTAAAGCTGCAGTGCAGATATATAAGATATAGCTGGCTTTCATCACAATGATTTATGCATAACTAGGGATCAATATTGCTTTGTAGTATGTTCTTTTAACTTATATACTGAGAATAATCATTTTTATTTAAATGGTGAGAATAAGTAAGAGAAGGAAGCTTCTAGTGCAAGTAGTTTAAAGTTTTAAAGCTACTAACAGTACTATTATGACAGAAAATGGGAATACTCTAATGTAATTAATGTCTGAGTCATAATAGCCTGAGATAACACATGTTATTGAATTCAAATGAGCATATACATATAATAAGAACCTATCATTACAAATTTTATTAAACTGCCAAATGGTTATACTCTCTTTTTTTTTTTCCTTCTCTTCTCTGCTCCCACTTTCAAGATTGTTAGAATGCTATTATGGTAATGAATTCATTATATAGAATAGATGTACATAGCATTATTAAGTTGATTATAAAAGTTTTATATGATTATACGAAGCTGTTATATAAATTGTTTAAGTCTTGTTATAATAGATAATCAAAATAAATGAGGTTAACTTTAGTTAATAATAGTTAGTATTTAATTAATTTGGTGGCAGCTGGAGTACTGCTGCTTAGGATAGGGGGATAACTTGAGTGGTATTTGCTACTCGAAGTTGGAGTTTCTAACTCTAGGCTGGATGCATTGTTTAATCCAAACAATATTTTCACCTGATTATTGTTATGTGTATATAGTTTTGACATCCACATCACATTTTATAAACTCATTGTCACTACAAATAAAAGTTAAAATTTCACAAAATTCTATAAGATTTTCACTAAATACAGCTATAATTAATAGAACACCAAAAGGAGGAGACATAATAATACTTACTTTAGTAAATGTTATTCTGATTATAAGTTCTATATGTCTATAAAAGTTAAATGGTAACTTTAAAAGGAATTTCTTTAAACATTAATGGATTGAATAACCCATGTAAAAGGGCAAGTTTAATAAGATATATTAATCTGCATAAAGCCAACTTAATATTCCTTCAGGAAACACATCTCCTGAAAAAAGATATAGATAAATTAGCCACTAATAAATATACAGTCTTGGTTAGTTCAGAACACATACACAGAAAAAAAGAGGAGTGGCTATCTTATGGAACAAAAATATGCCCATACCTAAAACTATTAAGTCATATAAAGATGACAAAGGAATGTTCTGCCTGGTTACAATACAGATTAATGGGAAACTATATACATTGATTAATGTATACTGGATACCAGGAATTGGCACTAATACAGTGAAACACCATCTCAATAAGATTATATCATTTTCTAAAGGAGATATTATTTTAGCAGGAGATTTTAACTGTATCCTGCATGAAAAAGATACTACTACTATAGGAAAAAGGAAAATCACATCCAATGCAAAACATTTAAAGCATTTCATTAATTTATATCATTTGAATGATATTAATAATCAGACAGATTCTAAATCATTACCATATACTTTTTTTTCTAATAGACATAAAACTTATTCAAGAATAGATAGAGTCTTTATTTCTAACCAACTGGTAACAGACCTAATTAATTCTAAGATCATTTCATGCCCTATATCAGATCATAATTCAATTGTCTTCGAATTTATGGTAAATATTACTTATAATGTTCAGATCAAAAAAATACCAGCATACCTAACTCAACTAAAAGATTATAAAGATTATATGCTTACAGAGGTGCAACATTTCTTAGACTTACACTACACCTGATGTCGCCATTATTTACATTTGGGATGCTCTAAAATCTTATTTATATGGACAAAGTATCAGATGGTATAATAATAAAAGGAAATCTTGGGACAAGGAATTAATAGACATTCAAAACAAATTAGACTCATATAAACATAATAATAAGGAAAATATTAAGGACAAAAAAGTCATTGAGGAAATAAATAAATTAAATGAGAAATACAAAGAAATTTTAAGTCACAAAGTCAAAATAACATTAGAGAAATATAAATTTTTGTCTTACTCAATAAGTCCCAAATATTTACATAGACTTAAAAATAAAACAAAAAGGCTGAATAAACAAAATCACATCAAAGAAATTGTCTCTCCAAAGAAAAAGAAGAACGTCTCTAGTTTACCAGAAATATTAGATGAATTTAGAAATCACTTTCATAACATTAATATGGATTCTAAAGATAAAATAAAGAACTTTATAATTACAAACATGAACAAAAAACTTAATAAACAACAGACTAGATTAATAGATAAAAATATTTCATATACAGAGGTTATCACACAAATAAATAAACTTAAATCAAACAAAGCACCAGGTAATGATGGTATTATTCCTGAGATTTATAAAATCCTTCCTAAGAGTACCTACTCATTAATACATAAGGTTTTCATTTCAGCTCAAAATGAGTTATCAATTCCCCATCCTGGCAATACACATTTATTTTGCCAATTTTGAAACCCAATAAAGATCCAACTAGATGCACTTCATATAGACCTATTTCATTACTTAATGTTGACTATAAAATGTTCATGAATATATTTGCTGACAGATTAAAGACAATCATACCAAGTATAATAGATATAGATCAGACAGGCTTTATTATAAATAGAAATACTTTTGATAATATAAGGAGAACTTTAACTCTGATTGATTATGCAAACAGAAAAAAAGAAAGATTTGACACTCATCAGCCTTGATATAAGTTCAGCATTTGACTCAGTAAGTTGGGACTATTTGTTTATCTTATTGAAGTGTACAAATTTCTCTGATACATTTGTGAATTTATCTGAACATCTATATAAAGGAGCATTGGCTTACATTAAAATAGGAACATATGTCTCACAAAAAATACCCATATTAAAAGGTACAAAACAAGGGTGTCCACTTTCACCATTATTATTTACTTTAATAATGGAACCTTGGGCTAATTTGATTAGAAACAGCAATGATATAGAAGGATTCGATATAGATGAAAATACAATATCTAAAATCCAACTTTTTGTAGATGATGTTCTAATTACATCAGCAGGAACAAATTCTTCTATGGTCATTATTTGACAAGATGACAGATTTCAAGAATATTTCTGGTTTGATATTTAATAAAGAAAAACTAAAATATTACCAATATACTCAGGAAAAATGTTCTCACTAATGATTTTCTCAAATACATACCCAATTCAGGTCAAATAACTTATTTAGGCATAATATTAACTAAAGATATTAAATCTATTATACATAATAATTATAGTAATTGTCTTCATAATATACAAAATCATTCCAATAGCTGGAACAATATGTTTTTACCATGGAAGAAAGACACAATTATTAAAATGATAATATTCCGAAGATATTATACATAATACAATCAATAATACTCCCACCTACAAAAATAATAATTAAGAAATTAAATTCACAAATGTTAAATTTCTTATGGGCACCTAATAGACCTAGGATTGCATTAAAGAAACATACTAATAGTTGGTCTCAAGGGGGCATATCATTTCCAGACTTTAATTTATATGCTATCTCTTCTATTATAAAAGTAATAACATTGCTAATAGATCAGTCATATGTTGCAAAATGGAAGGAATACTGGGAATTAATTAGCATGCACTTCACAAAAATATCGTTAACACACAAAAATACTATTATAAACAATCCTATGTTATGGTTACTAAAAGAATTTTGTACCTCATCTATTACACCAAAATATATAGCTAGTTACCCATTAAATATTATTATTAGATATCGTAATTTTATATATATACATCCTAAGTATAAGGAATGGAATTTTATCTTATTTCCTATAATGTATACACAAGGTATTCTTTTATCATCCACCTCTGAAAGAACTCTTCTAGTCACAGAGAATAATTTAAAATATTGGTATCAGATGCTGTCTGACAAAGTTAAAAATTTAGACTTCTTAAAGCAAGAATTTGATTTGAGAGAAACATGTTGGTTAGAGATTCAGACTTTTAGACAACATCTTATTAATAAACTTGATTTAATGTCTTTAACAGTTAAAGAATCTGTCCCAATTCTGATTGACTACTTGATATTAAATTTACAACATAGGGTTTCTGATAAAGGTAAGCTCTCACACATACATAAAATTATTAGAGATGAAACCTATTATAGTTCAGATAATTACTGGAATTATTTCATTTCCATTAATGGAGAATCTACAAAACAACAAGATAAACAATATATATTGGAATCTGCTTATAAAACTACTTCTTCTATTAATTGGAGACTTTTTACCTGGAAATTTTTACATAGATCTTTCTATACACCCTTAATGATGAATAAAATAAACAATAAAGACAACATATGTAAGAGATGTTCTGTAGAAATAAATGCTGATTGGGCACATATGTTTTACGATTGTATAAAACTGAAGGAATATTGGATGTTAATCAATGATTTTTTTGCAGGCTCTTTTCACAGATAATTTCATAGTCTCTAAATCACTTATATTATTTAACACCCCTGTTCCTAAATGTGTTAAAAAGTTAAACTTCCTTTATTATGGTCAATTCTAGCTGTGGCTAGAAAAATAATAACCAGAAACTGGATTTCAGATACTCCTCCTTCATTTAATGAATTTAAAAATGTTATGATTGAAGTGTGTCATATGGAACTAATGACAATAAAGTCAAGAACCATTAGGAAAACATCTTACTATAATATATGGGATACCTTACAAAACTTGTTAAAACAGTCTTAGTTTCATTAGTAAGATGTTACAGTTTAATTAATTGATTTAATTTACAGTGGATGTCTTTGTAAATACTTTAGTTGTTTTATCAAATGTTATAATTGTTTATATGTTAACTGCTTGTATAAGATTGTTATAATATTTATTTTGTATGTTAAAACTAATAAACTTGTTTAAAAAAAAAAAAAAAAGAAAAAAACATATCACATTCCACATCTTCCACATCAGATTCATAAGAAGAAACATCCCCAGAAACAGCCTTCTCAGTCTTAAAAAAACAACTAACCCTTCAGGATGAGACAGCAAATACATGTGTAGCCTTCAAACAAAGGGGTTATGGGGAAGAGCTAATTATACAATCTCTGAACAAATTATTGCAGCCAGATAAGGGAAACAGTGATTTCATTAAGAAAGGAAATTTAGGTATGAGAAATTAATGTAAGAATTCAGCACTAGGAAAATATAGAAAACATATTTTGTTACTTCCTTTAATGTTTTTCTTGAGGAGATAGTTAATATTGTTAATTACTATTGGCCCTTTCTCTCTAAAGGTAGGAATGGGGTTAAAAATATGTGTAAGTTTCCCCTGATATCTTATAAAAGAGGCAAAAATGTCAAAGGTATGGTTGTTCACAATTTGTGTTCTGCCTCAGGAAAGTGATGAAAGGATTTTGGTTACTCTGGGAACATTTGTTTATGGCAAATGCTCAGTATGCAAATATTTAGTTAGATCTCTTGATAGGATTAACAGGGTAAAGTATAAGCCTGTAGCAGTTTATTCCCATACTACGAAGGGAGTGATATATGCTCTGTTCTGTTCCTGTGGTCTCTTCTACACAAGGGAAACTAAAAGAATGTTTAAGATGAGACTTCAGGAACATATGAGACACATTAAAAATAAAAAATTTAGATAACCCAGTGGCTGTGCATATTCACCAGACACATGAAGGTGCGTATACTGATTTAAAACCTTGCATTTTAGAACAAATTCATGCAAAGAATACTGTTGTATTAAAAAATATGTTGCTTTATAAAGACATAGTTTTTATATTAAAATTTGGCATATTGTTGCCCAACGGCTTAAACAAGGAATGTGATTGGAAAGCCCTTTTGTAACAGAAGTGTCTATAACTAGAGTGTGTTAATTGGTTTTTAAAGTTTCTTATTTAATGGAAGAGCTTTTTACTTTTTGTACTAACTCTAATAAGGGTGTGTATGCCGAGGCACTAGAGTATTTGTTTGTTAATAAATTTTTATATTGTGCAGTTTTGCATTTTGCTTATTTTACTACCCTTATTGTTGTTTTTTATTCTTTGTTACTTTGTTTTGTTATTCCAATAAACACTTTAGCTTGCAAGCATGCAGGTTAACACTAGGCAGAACTACTGGCAGAGTGTAACAGATGGAATCTTTGGACCACAAAGTACACAAGTCTAAAAACGGTGCAAAGGCTGCAAAAAAAGAAGTTATGTACTTACAATAACGTTCCATCTGAGTTGTTGCTTTTCATTTGTCTTCAGTCTGTGGTACTCGGATCCGGCAGGGATCTGACTCTGCTGTATACTCCAGCATCAGATCCAAAATTCAAGGTATTCCTCTACCTATAATGCCCCACTTTACTTCCTCCCCTACGATTGAGTTTGTTGAAGAAAAGGACCAACTACTTCTAGTACAACATTACATCCCTAACCAAAAAAGAGGCATACACAGTCTCATCTAGCCAATAAGGAGCCTACAGCTGCCTCTGTCCAGTCCACTACACAGCCAAAAAGGGCAGGGAGGAAGGAGGAAGGGATGGTTGATGACAAATGAAAAGCAACAACTCAGATGGAATGTTATGATAAGTACATAACTTCTTTATCTGAAGTTGTTTTCATTTGATCTTCAACCTGTGGGACAGAGTCCCTAGCTACCATAACACCTTGGAAGGCCCTCATGGAAGGATGTTCCAAAGCACGGCTGAGCCAAAAGATGCCCTGCTCCTGGTAAGAATATCCAGCTTGTAGTGGGAAATAAAGGTATGCAAAGAGGACCAGTTAGCAGCAGAACAGATATCATCAATAGGGACCCTGGACCAAAACGCCGCAGAAATAGATACTGATTTGGTGGAATGCACCCGGACAGGAACAGGTAGGTGCAAACCGTTGGAGCGATAACCCAAAGAAATACACTCAGAAATCCAATGAGCCAGAGTAACCTTAGAAGCAGGCCTTCCCAGTCGAGGTTTACAGAAAGACAAAAAGCTGATCTGACTTTCGCAGACTTTTGGTTCTATGCAAATAGAAATGCAGCTGCCTGTGAACATCAAGAAATTGTAATTTGTATTCCCTTTGTTATGGTAATTTTGGAAGAAAACTGGCAAATTAAGAACTGGTTAATGATCACTTCAGAAGCCACATTTGGTAAAAAGGATGGGTTAGTTCTAACAGACACACTGTTTTTGTGAAAGACCAAATAAGAGGGTTTGACAGATAACACTTGTAGTTCAGAAACCCTCTTGGCCGAAGTAACAGCCACCAAAAAGGCCATCTTCCAAGACAATAATTGTAAATCAATCACAGCAGCTAGTTCAAACAGAGGAGAAACTAAGTCCTGTAAAAACAAATTTAGAGCCCAAGGAGGCATAGAGTCTGTGATAGGAGGCCGAAGAAGAAAGGCACCCTTCTAAAAGGCCTTACACAGCTTGGACGAAGCCAATGAAGCTGAACCCCCCCCCCACACACACACACACGAAAATTAGGACTCGCAGTTAACTGAACTGTAACAGTAGGAAAACTAGCACCATTATTATTATTATTATTAAAAATATAAGCTGGAAAATAAAAAAATTGCAGAAATGGAGCTGTAAAAGGATCCAGATCGTGTTGCGAAGCCAGATCAAAAAAAAATTTCAACCTGATGGAACAGCTCTTCCTAGTAAAAGCCTTATGACCCGGAATAAAGATCTTTTTGACAGGAGAAAAGAGGCTGGGAGTCGTGGCTATCAGGACAACTGGACTGGATACAAAAAAGGAAGGTCAAGAGGGGACCAGTGAACCACTAAGGTCCACTGAAGAATCTGAATGTGAAGGTGTGTGGTTGGTAGAAGGGTGATTGTGGCTGCCATGGACCCCAGTGGCAGAAGAACCATACTTGCAAGGGGAAGCTGGGTCTGAAGAACAGACTATACATGAAGCTGAAGTGACAATACCCTATCTGGAGGCAGAAAAACCCTGCCCTGAATCGTATCCAACTGAGCACCTATGAAGTCCAACACCTGAACACCTACCAGATTCGAATTGGTAAGATTTATCTTGATACCCAGGGAAGGGATTAGGCAGAGAAGACAATCCCTGGCCTAAATCAGTCGATGCCTGGAGGGAGTGGAAAGCAGCCAATCATCAAGGTAGGGGAAGACCTGAAACCTCTGCATCCGCAGGTGACCTGCCAATACCGCCATCGCTTCAGTAAACACCCGGGGGCAGTGGTTAGTCCAAAGGGGATCACTCTGAGCTGGAAATGATTGGCTCCCAGCCAGAAGTGGGAGGAACCATCGGGAGAGTCTGTTCATCTTGACATGATAGTAAGCATCCTGAAGGTCCATCAAGCACATCCAGTCATTCATCTGCAGAAAGGACAGAATGGACTGCAGGGTGACCATCTGAAGCTTTGTCTTGGCAATGGACAGGTTTAGGGCAGAGAGATCCAGGATGGGTCTTAAGTACCTGTTCTCTCTGGCACCAAAAAGAACCTGGAATAAATCCCTAATCTGGACTGGTCTGGGGGAAGGACTGGATGACTCACTTTTCGAGCAGACTGACGATTTCTACGGCTGCCTTCTCCTTTTGACCGGGTGGAATGTCCAGGAGGTGTTTCGTCAGAGATGGAGGGTGAAGGAATGGGATGGAATAACCTCTGGATATTATTTGCAGAACCCAGGGATCATTTGTGATGGACTCCCACGTTGCTGGGTGCAGAGAGAGATGCCCCCCAACTGGCTCCAGAGAGGAGCAGCCGAGCAATCCCTCAGGACTGATGAAAGGGTCTGTCCGAGAACAAATCTTGAGACCCCTGGTTCTTCAGAGCCCCTCTGCCATGAAGCTGGCATCTGTCAATTCCCCCACTGCCCGTGGGGGGGAAGACCACATCTGAACATTCTGGGAAAAACCCTGAGACGTCCGAAACCACATCTTCTGGACTCCACGCTGATGCCTTAAAAAGGATCTTTGTGGAGTAGAGAAGTAGATCCTGACGGCAGACAAGGTTCTTGCTGTCTTTCTCGCTCTGGGTCAGTTTCATGAAAAGTTTTGCCAAATAAAGATGAACCGTCAAAGGGAGAGTTTCTGAAAGAAGCCTTGAAAGGTTCTGAAAAGGCACAAAACCGGAGCCAGGTGTACCGCCTAAGGCAAAACCCATCCCGGCAGCCCTAGAGGCACCATCAGTCGCATGAGAAAGCAGCCTCATGGACTTGTTAGAAAAGGCAATTAGGGTGGCCATGTGGGAGGAGACAACCTTCTCCTCTGCCGACATGGCCCCCAGGCAGACTCAGTGACCTCCTTAACCAGGTCATTCTGCAGTCTGATAACATGGACCAAACAATTCAGTGCACACACAGCAAAGGCGGCTGAAGCATATGCCTGCTTCCCAAAGCGGTCCACTGCCCTAGACTCCCTGTCTGAAGGATGGACCGAGGAGCTTTCCCAGGCCAGCTCCTTTATGGTGACTGCTGTAACTACCATGGCATTGACTGACTGGGGAACCCTTTGACCAATGGGGCTTGTCCGATGGAGCACTGAGAACCTTGTCTGGGCACTTGGGGATGGGTTCAAAAGAATCTGGTTCCTTCCATGCCCTACTATAAAGTAAATCCACCAAGGGATCCACAGGAGGGGATACCTAAGAAGTAGAATATCCTATCCCAAACACCTCCAGGAATACAGACTCATCAGGGCTGGACATCAGGGAAGACCACCCAGCTCTCTGGTGTAGGATTTCCATGACATCCCCAAATGAAAAGTCATCAGGGGTGACCAAGGGGAACCATCCTCTTCATCCAAGTCTGTATCATCAGTGAGAGACTCTGGTGGGGAGTCTAACTGCCTCCTGTTGCACTTATGCTTCCGAGAGGCCTCCTCAGGGGGAAACTCCAGGGAGGTCTCAGAAGCTTCTTAAGATTCCTGAAGAGGAACCTCCTGGAGCGGTCTGGCAGCAGGCTGTCCCTGAGGAGGCAAGACAGAAAACTCACAGAAACAGAAAGAGCCAGGGTGGAATCCAAGGATGAAAGTCTCAAGGCTCTAGAAATAGCCGAGAGGACCCTACCCACCACTTTGAATGCTGAAGGCGAGCGAGCCCCAGAAGGCACTGCAGCCGGAGTCAAAAACGTCAGCAAAGGACCTTGCCGGGCTGCTGCCCTAGCGCTGAAGGGGGAGTCAGAGCAGAGTATCCCAGAGCCTAAGCCCTGGGGGGAAGGGACAACTCCAACAGCTTCGCAGTCGATGCCAGCCCCTCGGAGTCTATGCCAAAGCTATGGCTCCGAGAGTCTGGGCTAGCATGGGTCTAGACTTAGAGGGAGGTTCGGCTGAGCAAGACTGCTCAGGGGATCTCTTCCTTGGCTGATCCCGCACCGTGTGTCAGATCCTTTCTCTCTCCCCAGACTTCTTAGTGGGAGTTTGAGTCCCAAAACCCAAGGTACAGGAAGAAGATGCCTCGGCGGGAGGAGGAAGTAGGTCCTTCAGAATGAGCTTATTCCTCCTGTCAATAAGTGTGCAGGGGTTGAAGCCCATGCAAATCGAGAAGGAGGAATCTAAATGGAAACCCCCAAACACACCACACACAGAGTGTGGGCATCAGATGGAGGAATCCTATGCCCATACTCCATACACTTCTTGAACCCCAGCTTTGGAGTCTCGGCCATGGGAACAAGAAGAAATCCTGGCAAACACTCTCAAAAAGGAGAGAAGAAGGAAGAAGAGGAGGACAGAAGTAGCAGGAGACTAGTTTTTTTTCTTAACTGGAACGCCCAACATGAGGATAGAAAAGGTAAAAGAAAAAGGATAGGTAGAAGAAGAAGAAAAAGGGGGATGAGACCCAAGAAACAAACTTACTAGTACCGAAAAAACCTTGGAGGAGCTTGGAGCAAAGTGACCTGTGCTGTTCGGAACTAGTGGCAAACGAGATATGAGGGGAGAAGGGAGAGCAGGGCATTATGGGTAAGGGGGAGCTTGGATTTTATATCTGATGCTGGAGTATAGGGCCAAGTCGGATCAGAGTCCCACAGTTGAAGATCAAATGAAAACAACAACTTCAAATCTGTATTTTAATGTCTGGGTGTCCATCATTTAAAATTACGAATAAAGCCATGTATATATCTATGTATATAGATAGATAAAAGTAAGCCCTCTTCTCTAAGGCTATAAAAGCAAAGTATGCATTTTATCGAACTCAAATCTTAACACCCATTTGACCCAGCTGTTCTTCTTGCGTCTGTGTGTTATATACATATGTATGTATACAGACACACGTCATTCTAAGGGGATCCAGTATCTCTCTGCCTGGGACAACATGGTCGACAGACCACGATGCTTTGCCAGAGATGGCCTGAACTCATCACCCCTGGGATTCCGGATACTGGCTAAGGCTCTTGCCACCCCTATAGTGCCTTTTTTAGGCAAGGTTCAAATAAATTCACCACCATAACAGGAACAGGCAAGCAAAAACTGAGGGCAATGCTACTCAATGCTAGACGTCTAAATCTCAAAATTCACTCCCTTGAGGCACTCCTTAAAATGGAGAACATCGATATCTGTGCAGTGACTGAGACCTGGCTCAAAGCTCCAGAGAGCACCCCTGCATTACCAGGCTATAACTCATGCCATACTTTTCGGCCATCTAACATGGACCGGAACACTAAAGGTGGAGGTGTGTCCACATTCATTACGAATATGCACACCTCCAGGCTAGTTTGCTCAGCATAATGCATCCACGGTTATCCAAATGCAACTAACTCTGGGCTAAACTGCAATCAAAATTGTAGCTTGCTACAGATCCCCCACCATGCCCCAGAATTCCCACTCCTCTTTTCTTGATATACTGGAAAATATTAGGGTGCAACCAAACACCCTAATAATGGGCAATTTCAACTACTCCATCATTAACTGGGAAAACTACTCATGTACCAACTCCTTTGCTCAACGCTTTCTGGAATTCATAAATTCCAATGCCTTGGATCAACTTATCCACACCCCCACCGGGGGCAAAAATATCCTAGACCTAGTCATTACCAACATGAGTGACCGGTGTTACACACCTAAAGTCAACTCCTCGTTGGTCAGATCCGACCATAAGCTAATCACCTTAGATATCCACATCCTGCCCCCACCTCCCATTAAGGAAACCACAGTAAAACATTTCTCCAAAGCTAACTTCATGACACCCATGCAGATGGACAATACAGATACGACTGCTAAATCCTACACAAATGCACTCTATACACACTTACATGAGTGCATGGATCGTGCTATCCCAAACATAACCAAGATGCTATCCTCCAAAATATAGGAAGCCAATCTGGTGGCTCCCTTCCATAAACAAACTCTACAACAGAAGGAAGAAACTGCTGCAAAAGAGAGAAAAATCCCGTGAGTGGAGGAGCTCCCTTGGTCAGCCTCAGTAAGAAGCTGAGATCCCTTATAAGATCCTCCAAAGCTAGCTACAAAAACAAAATCGCCACTAATTCTAAGGACAACCACAAAGCATTCTATAGCTATGTCAAGAATCTCAATGGCAACACCCAGATCTGCTCTGAGTTACAGCACAACGGCACAAAAATTACAGAACCAACTGATATTGCCAACATCCTGGCAGACAGGTTCAGTGCTAACTTTACCCCCCCCCCCCCCAAAGGGCACATATCTATACAGGAAGAATGCAGAGTCCCTGTAATCACAACTATGCAGGTAAAAGCTGCACTGTCTAAAGCCAAAAACAAAGCATCCATAGCACCAGACAACATCTCAGGCTGCGTTTTACATGAACTTACGAATGAACTGGTTCCCCGCCTAAGCACCATGTTCAATCATAGCCTCCCATCAGGCTTTGTGCCCACTGGATGGCGCACAGCAACCATTATCACACTCCACAAAGGGGGAGCCACCACTGATCCCGGGAACTATCGTCCTATTAGCCTGACAAGCCTGGTCAGCAAGGCCATGAAACATATCATCATGGAACTCATAAACAAAGACATTGGTAACCTCCAAACTCTGGACCCCACCTAGTTCGGGTTTGTGAAAGGCAGATCATACCTTCTGAACCTGATCGACTTCTTTGAGGCTGTCACCAAAGCCGTAGATGAGGGTAAGTTGGTTCACACCGCCTATCTTGACCTCGCCAAGGCTTTCGACACTATCCCCTATTCTGGAATTATAGCTAAACTCACTAAACTAGGTATAAATCCCTGCGTCACAAGATGGGTTGCCAACTGGCTCACTGACAGAACCCACATTGTAAAAGTTGCAGACTCCAAATCTGACTACAACCAGTGACAAGTGAAGTACCACAAGGTTCAGTCCTGGAACCTCTCCTGTTTGGTATCTAATTCTCTGAAGTACAGGCTAACACAGAAGGCCTTTGGCTAACGAAGTTCGTGGATGACTGCAAACTAGGAGGCATAGTCGAGTCCCCAAATGATGTGGACATTCTACAGAATGGCTTCACTGAGACAGATGCCTGGTGTCAGAGCCATGGCCTCAAGCTCAATGCCAAAAAGTGCATTGTCATCCCCTTTGGTAAAAACTCTGTACCCATGAACTACCAAATAAGCGGCAGTCTACTTAACGCCGAATGTGTGATAAGAGACCTTGGGACTCAGGTGGACAGTAGTCTCCCCTTTGATAATCACATCACCACAGTAGTCAAGAAATCCTTCTACGTGGCACACCTCATCAGAAAAGGGTTCTCATCCAGGAAAAAAGAGGTCATTGTTGCCCTCTACTCAAAAAGTACAGTTTTGTACCTACCATAAATGTAGATGTTCGATGATCTTTTGCTGTGTGACAATTGGTTGTATAGTCCATTCCCAGTCGGTCTCAATACCAGAGTATATACTGACGTGGTCATGGTTAGATCTTGGAGCGGCTAGCGTCAGAATGCTATGCGCATGACTGACGCCTTTTTCTCAGTCTTTTCTTCCCTCCCCATGTCAGAAGACCCAAAAAGACAAGTCCCAAAACAACTCCAATGCAACAACATGTAATATATAACAGTAATAATATAAAATAAAATATAGCACAACCACACCTACAATACACCTACAAGGACAAAGGGTGAAGAAGAGGAGGGTAAATTGACTGCAGCAAGGGAATCTCAAACATCTACATTTATGGTGGGTGCAAAACTCTATGTTCTTATGTCCTTCTGTCAATCTCCTTGCAATTGGGTGACAACAAAGCAGGTAAGGGGAGGCAAAAAAATTAGAAAGGCAGGAGCAACATGTGCTGTAAACAGCTGTGCTGTGGCAAAACCAGCTCTCTGTGTCTTAGATAATGGAGTCTTATAAATGAAGAGAAAATAGGCAAACTGAACTCCAAAGTAAGTGTATCCTCTGAACCCAGTTGCTACCCCCTAAAAAAATTGGTTTGTTGTGGAAGTGAAATCCATGATGAAAGGCCTTCAATCAGCTGGAAATTCTTCGCACCTAGATGGAGTAACAAAATGCAATGCAAAAAGCCAATCCACCTAAGCATAACTTGTTTCTACTCAAATGCCTAAAATCTGTAAACAAAAAAAATTAAAACGTGCATCTACTTTAAAAAAAATTTTGTCCTCTGCAAAAACGTACAAAAATCTGCTAAACATTAGAAAAGCCACAAAAGAAACCACCCTTTATTTTTAAGGGAAGGATGCATACGAAAAATACCCTGTAGTTATGAATAATCAAAAGGAAAAAGGAAAATGAAAAGGTGCCATTATGGCCTGCACCCTTCTGGCAGAAGTTCTTTGGATGTAAATAAAAAAAAGACTTCCTTCTTTACATTTCAATATGGCCCAGAAGCTAGGCTCAAAAGGTCAATGAGTTGTAGAGTAAGCAGCAACAAATTGAAGGTGATTCAAGGAGTAGGAGCTCAGGCTCTTCTGGGTCTCTTTTGCTTAGGCCCTCTAACAAAGAATTGGAAATGCTATGGAAAAGGTGGGTATTGACAATCTTAGCTGCTTTCATGCTTGCATGAATTAGGAAAGGAAAAAAGAACCCTTTGTCCAATAATCATGTAGATATGCTGCAGCATGGTCTCATTGAAGGCTAAAATATCCAAAATTCCTTTGCTGTACAAAAATAAAAAATCTCTTCCATTTTAATTGGTGACATTAGGCTCTCCTAGCTCTTCTAGCTTCCATAATTTCAAAAAAAACTTCTTGTTGAGGAAGCTCATGCTCACATGCTTCTTAGTACTTCTTATGCCAAGCTGAGATTGAAAGATGTTGAGAGCTGACATTGAGCAGATGATCAAGTACTTGATGCTGTGAGAGAGAGAGAAGAGGCTTAAAGGCCATGGAGGCTTCTTTACAAGACTCCTTAGAAGTGGGTACCAGTGTTGCCGAAGGCCATCTGGAGCTAGGCTTCTATCATCCTCTGGTTCAATCCTGTCAGTGTTTTATTAATAGCTTTGGAAGAAGAGGTCAGGCTTAGAAAGGCCTGTCTTAGTGGTACCTTTAACTGAAAGACAGAGCATAGAGGTTCCAAGCTGAAAGCCCTGAGACTTTACTTTTTACTTTGGCAGCTGGAAGCTTTTGTGAAGCCAACAGAGAAATGTCTGGAGTTCCCGGTTCACTGTCAATTCATGGGAAAAGCATGAAGATCCAGGATCCATCCATGGGATCCATGATACATCTGCTTAATACATCTGCTAGATCAGTTTCCACCTTGCAGGGGGACTCCTTTGTAGGCTTAAGCATTGCAGGCCAGGGGAGTCTGTGCTCTGGCAGAAACCTTGCCCCAAGAAAGAGGATAAGGCTTGTTGCCCTCCATTCTCCCCATAAAATCATTGCTTGAATCAACTCCTGTCTGGAAGAAGTCTGCCCTGAAGAATGAATGCAAACCACATGACAGTTCCCAACTGTCAAACTAACTGCACCTGCCATGTTGATATGTAGATGTAGGCACCATACTGGCCACACTTGTGAGCTATATCTCCTTTCCATAGATATGCTAATGCTGGGTGTCACTGAGCCATCTCGCTAAGTCCCATCTCCTGAGCCCATCAAGAAAGAGTCAAGAGGTTTAGGTTGCATCAAAGAGCACACCACAATGACAGCCGGGCAAGGGTATTATTTGAATGGTGACCATCCTGGGCCACCACCCAGTCCATACATTTTGAGATAATATTATTGCTTCCTCATAGAGTTTGAAGTTGGGAAGCACCAGTATACAATGTGCCCATGACCCTAATGCTTGAAGGACCTCAGTATCAGTTTGGCATTGGGAAGCACCAGTTGATGGAAGCAAAGGACAGCTTCTTTTGTTTGTCCTGTGTTAAAAGGTCATCTGCTGGACTGATGAGAGTCTTGGAGAGGAAAGCACATGACTTGACTTGCTAGTCTCACAGCTATTTCGCCCTGCTGGGCTGTAGTAAAGCCTCTTAATTGCTATGACATATTCCAGATAGTGTAGAAGGTGTTCTTTTTTGAGCCAGAATCGGCATACATTCAAGTGCCTTGAAGTTTGAACAACTTGAAGCCTGAAGTGTCCAAAGGTGACTGAGCTGAAAGCCTTGATCGAGCAAGTAAGCAATAAGTAGAACTGAAAAAGGAAAATGCAGAAGTGAAAACTATCACTGGAGCTTCGAAACGCAGATACTTTCTGCAACTTAGTCTTAATCCAAGCTGAAGGTAAGTTTCAAGAAGGATCCAAAGTTACCATCCAGTGATCCTTGCCAACAGCTAACTTAGTTGCTGTAAATGTCCAGATTTGGCTTCAAATGTCCAACCAAGTGCTGAGGATGCCCAAATCCAAAATCCCCCTCCACGCGTTAACATCTTGAACTTGGGAATGTCCAGATAAGTGTTGAGGGCCCCTTTCTGACAAAATGCCCTCCGCGTGTTCCTATCTGGAGTAACTGAGAAACTTGAACGAGTGGAATTCTTGTGGAAACCTTTCATCTGTAGGGACTTGAAAGGAAATAATCTGGAGTAACTGAGAAACTTGCTTGATGACCCATCTGTCTTGAAGGGGATCTGTCTCTGGAATGCCAATGAAGAATTTCCACTTAAAAGAGAAAAAAATCTGTACCAAAGGAGCACCCATCTCGCTTGACCTCTGTCTTGATGTTTAAGGTCAAGTTTCTTTGAAAAGGAAAGGACTCACTCCTGCCTCACCAGAAGTGGCCCAAACCTGATCCGCCTGAACGTTGGACAAACGACACCTGCCACCTGGACTGCCACACCCCTGACCTACCTCTACCCTGGGCAAGCTGTCACAGTCTATGTCTCTGCCCAATTTGGCCAATTTCTACCCCTACCACTCATCAGACTGGGCAAGCTAAGTCCAGTCTGCATAGCTTTGTTGCTTCTTCTTTAATTTTCTTTTAAAACTGCTTCTACAACACACTGAAACAAAAGGAGCATTGGTAAAGGAGTTCTAAAAATCCTTCCTTTAATATGATCCTTCAAACCAAGCACAGGTCAACCAAACAGAGGATCGAAGAAGGAAACTAGTACAAAACACCTCGAGGACTGCTGCACAGCATCAGCAACCTGCCAAATTTGAACAGAACCATGAACAACAGACACATGAGCAAAACACCCTCGCATCCTCTGACCACCCACCTTCCGCCACACATCCACCTTAGATAATGCCATTTAAAGGCTCATGAAACTCATAATTCTATGAAACTGATAACTTCACTTAAGGAGATAATTTCTTGAAGTATATGAAACTTAAAAGGGTTGATCTCTCAATTTGTGGAATTATCATTCAACTACAGATTTTAAAAAGGAAATTAGGCCCTATCCAACCCACCTTGGAGAAACAGTTTCTGGGAACACTGGACTTAAAACTTCAAGCAGTGAGCTTCGGCACCCAGGCTTACCAGGAAGGCCAGGCACCCTAGGCAAGTTAGCCTAAAATACTTATGCCTCTGCAAAAACATCAAGGGGCAGGAGTGGGGGGGAGGAGGAGCAAAGGGGGCTGAGGAGGTATTCAGAGAATTCCTTAAGCCTTTTCTAGTAGCAGGTCAAAAACCAGAAGGAGTAGATTTAAAGTGCTCCTCAGGGAGTGAAAGAAAAAAAAAATGAAAATCCTCAGTCGGAAGTCAGAAGGCTCCTGAAGAATCAGGATCCTTCAAGAACTCCTAGTAACTGAACAGAAAGCCTTCCACAGAAGACTCAAGTAGGTGAACACGCTCTAAACTATCAAGATCCTTCTGTTCCAATCTCTAGGCTCCAAATCTCAACCTCTCTTCAAACCTCTAATCAGAGTGCAGAGCCACTCATCCATTTTCTAAGGCACAGAATAGGCACAGAGCCCCCCAGCATATGTGGCAGCAACTGAACTCTGGCCCACTCCTAAAATAAAGAGCAGCTTTTGGCAGAAGAAGAGCTAGGAACAGCTACCTGGGAAGAGGGAAGAACAGTTACCTGAGAAGTCCCTCAGCCTGGCCTACTCCTAGCGAGAGGCAACATCCCAAAATCTGCCTGAGACAGAGGAAGAACAGCCACCTGAACCTCCGGCAAACTCTCCTGCTCCTGCTGAGACATTAAAGCTGCCCACATCCGGGCTGTCTGTTTCACCAACCCCGCTTCTTCACTGAAGCGGCCGGAGCTTGACTTCAAGACCAAGCAGGCGCGGGGGCTGCCCCAAAACGCTTTCTAGCACAATCAAGCCGCACACTGGCTTCTTTTGAAAAGTTAGGCACAAGAATCTAGTAATACAACGCCGCGGCAACAACCCCGCCACAAGGTATACAACTATTCATAATCCTTATGCGGGTATCTATATGTACAAAAAGAGAAGAAATTCAAATTTTCTGACATCCAACATCTCATTAGACCCATTATAGAGTACAACTCCCCTTTTGGAATGTACCTCACAAGACATCTGCAGCAACTGAAAAGGCCACAGAAGTACCTCAAAAAGAGGATTACTGGCCTCAAACAGATGCCCCACACTGACCGTCTCAAACAACTTCAGCTTTATTCCGTAGCATATTGCCTACTCCGAGGTGATCTCTGCCTAACATATAAAGCTATGTCAAACCCAGAGCTATTGGACACGGTACACCTAAAGAAATCCCTATCCCTCCGAGCTACACGCTCTACAGACCAAAACCTTGTCACCGCAATAAACAGGATATGCTGGAGGGATAGATTCCTGTCCCAGAGACGTCCCATACTCTGGAACAAGCTAACCATTTATGTCAAGCAAAGTTTCTCATTAACACTCTTCAAGAAAAATCTTGATGAGTGGATGGGAAATAGGAAATACACCCCGGGGATCACTGCTGTGGCTCTGCACGACAGGGGCACAGGAAAATAACTTTCTTGGGGGTGTAACCCAGGGAACCTTGTTGGCTAGGCTTACTTAGGCCCTTGGCCCAATAGCCTAGTACTTACCTATGAACCATACATATATATATATATATATATATATATATATATATATATATGTGTGTGTGTGTGTACACACACCCTCACCAGAACCAAAAAACAGCTTAGAAGCATCTGCATACTTTCTTCACAATGGAGTAAATTCAGTGATATACATTTTTGCCTTCTTCATCCCATATGAATATACTTCACTCGTTTTAAAAAAAAAATTATCACTAAACTTATTTCCCTGACTTCTTGCCACAGAAAGCTTCCATAAATTAACTTTTGCATGCTGAGGGGTCCATGTCAAGTAACACTTGTATCCACCAACCTGCTTACCACACCTGGTGATGCTGTTAAACAGGAATAACCATTAAACATCAACAAAAGGAGGCATCTCCAAGTTTGGTGCTAACCTTGATCTCAGTCTCTTTAGGACATTAATGTTGGGAAATAATCCCCATTTCCATACTTATGTGCAACGCCTGTTAACGCAGATCTCAGCAGACCAAAATAAAGTAAATGCAGAAATGAGCTAAGCAAACAATCTAACATTACTTATTCCCACACAAAAAAAAACAAGATATTATCAGAGGCTTCCCATTCTTCTCAAATAATCCAGTTTATCTTACATAAGCGCTTTTATCCAAAAACGTAATCATAACAAATTGTGGAGAGTTTCCATTTTAGGGTTTTATTAAAAAACAGCCCTGTCCAAATAACGTACACACAAACACACACACAAAACCATAACTCATCTAAAAAAAACAAAATCAGACGAAGCATTGTATCCACACACACATTCCATATTTCGAATTGCTAAACATTTCTTGACTCTCTCATGGACAAACCACGTTTTTAGAATTTAAAAGATTACCATTACAGAGTTTATCATGTGCCATTACAAAAATGCTCAAGGATAAGTAAATGAAACTCAAGTAGAGCTCCACCCCCTTCTTTTTATCTGCTTTACTAGAGAAAATGCGTAACAAAATATCTAACTAAGTATCAGCAATTAAACTGCCTACTTAAAATTTACTAGATACACGAAGACAACAAAGGCATACTGGCAAAAAAGGATCACAAGTTAATGAAAAGTAGACCTAGCAGAGTACAGCTCTCAACAGTATGACATTATAACAGGCATTTACATAAAATTAAATAAGCAGATGAACAATTACAGTAACACATAGAACTGACGCATATTTTAATTATTAAATTGAGTGGTTTGGCTTGTAAAATAAAAGAGGTGTGACTTACGTAGGAATCTTGCTTTATACTACTCCCAGGGGTACCGTAACACAAAGTTGGGCAGCTCATAATATCTAATCAGAAGCATAAACTGGACTGAAATACACTGCACAGTAAAATGGTCCGTGTATGGATTTACTCCAATTAAACCCAGATTCTTATTAAAGAAGAAAGAAAATAAACAGGGTTCTTTACACCACAGAACATGAGGTTTGGAAACCTTCCAGTCTGAAACAACAATAAGGAAAATAGCATATTTCAAGACCTAAAAGTGATGTACAATTTGCAGCTACAATTACAGAATTAATTTTTGTGTTCAACAGTGGGCTGCTGGGAAAAAATTCTGACAGAACTCCCTTTATAAAAGTGGAATCAACCTCTGCCTGGTGTCATGTGCTGTAACTTGATGCAGTACATGATACTTCATGAAGTGAAGGTCTAAAAAGGCTGAACACATCCAAATGATAGACACATGCGAGAATACGAATGGCACTATTAAGTGAAAGACCTGTAACCCCAAGTAAATGAAATACTCCCGGGTTCTCTCCATTCTCCTACCACTACCACCACCAAGCAAACAAAATTAACTAAAACTTTACTGCAATGCAGCCCTTACAATTTTTCATCACACACACACACACACACACACACACACACACACACACACACACACACACACACACACACACACACACAAAACCTTTGAATGCCAACTTAACAATGGTTATATACCCATAAACTGCAATGAACTCAACTAAAATTTACCACATACCAGAAACATGAAGTCTAACAGCAGCTCTTGATCTTACAAAGAATTACAGGATAGATGCTACAGCTATGTTATTTATTTTATTTACTGCAGAAGTAAAAATTCAAACTACGAAAGTCCAGGGCAAAGCAACTACAATCAAATCCCACTATCTGAAGTCTGACTAACATTGTTGTGCTGCATGAGTTAATACACCTCCACAAAACACCCATCAGCCATAGTGTGAGAGCAAAATATGTTCATTTTCACAGCGAGGGAACACAAACTGACTCAGTTAATGTACTTTATTTGTAAAGCTACACCACGGTCACATTGTAAAGCAATCTTCCATCCATGTCTGCAATGGAAATATCAGGAGAATGTTGGGCTTCTAAAACTCTCTTTCTTTCTCTGAGGAATGGGTTTTGATTTCCTGTTCTGGGCTAACTGTATAATGTTCAGGTATTAATTAGCATTAGCTTGCACACCAATAAAGGGGTAATATAAAGCTATTCTAGTGTTTCTGGTTTTCTCTAGCTCCGAGTGAGTTTGCTCTTCCTTTTCTAAACACAAAAAGCAACTGAAAGTGCAGAATGCCATTATGTCAAAATGTAAGAGTCTGCAATTTTAAGGTATGAAACTAAAGCACAAAATGGAAGGCAATCAGAAACAAAACCAACATCAAGTGAAATTAAATCCAACTACCATACACATGGCACAGTAGCTAACTTGATCAACTAACAGAAGAACAGACTGAGGATAAAACTGGCATTTGGCAATCACCTTTCCCAGAAGGGCAAACAAAAAAACAAAATCTGCACTTTTCTAAATGTAGAACTAAAATTGTTCTTAAAAAGGAAACAGATAAGGGAAAGTGAGACAGGAAAAGGGCAAGAAAGAAAAATCAACTAAGTGGACAGGTCTTGCAGGAAAAAGAAGAGGAAGTATGGCTAAGGGAATTACATGCGGCACAAGGAAAAGGTCGCTGGGTACTGAAAGTGGAGGGAGACATGTTAACAACTTAGGAGGCATTAAGTAGAGGAGACAAAAGCCAGTGTGAAGACACAAAACAGGGTTTTGGTAACTAAACTCTGTAAAGTAGATCAAAAGTCTAGGTAAATGAGAAAAGATTTGTGTTTAACCTCACAAAGATAAGGGAGAAAGTGACTAACATGACTTCCATTGGGGAGAGGAGGACACATGTCATGGTTCATGTAGGTACCAATGATCTAAGAGAAAGGTCAATAACGTAGCAGTAAGCAAGGCCATAGAAGCACCAGACAGATTCCAGGAGAGGGAGTTCTGAACAGCATTCAAAAGTGCTACCTGTACTACCAGCCAGCATGCTGGAGAAAGTTAGAAGCATATTGACATGTGGAATGCACAAGACATAAAGGTTCAGAACTGGCAGAAGGACAGGAAGAGACCTGACAGAGACACCAGCTCCATGCAAAGGACATGCTCTATCTTATTTCAGAAGCCCCCCCATATCATGCAGTTTTCCTAGCATCTACATGTGCGGGACCAAAGTGGTTGTCACAGTCTGGGTAGACGATCTATATAGCCATCCATCCACAACCTCTTTCTCCCATTCTGCACATGGGGTGGGGGTGTCACTTCAACAGTGGCAATCATCTACAGCCAATGTTCAGACCACGAGATGGCTAGCTATGTATATAAATTAGTACATCATTTAAATTTCTCCTAAAAACAGTCATAAAACTAGAACAAGTCTGATGACTCTTTCTAGTTTCAAATCCAGGTCCTAAAGATGCCCTTGCCCTCCTAGAAAGCAACAAGATGAGAACTGCAACACACGTATGGTACTGTAAAATGCAGTCAAATGCTGAAATGTTGTACAGAATTATTCACACAAGATTTCTACAAACTCCTCTAATTACAAGTCTTAAGTGCAAAGGCTGAACAAGTAGAACATTTGACTGCATCCTTCATGAGACAGTCATTTCACTTTTGGCAATAAAGCACAGTACAAAATTCTAAAATGTGGTGCATGAGTGGTGAATAATGTGGAACACAAACAGATGTATCTAAGACTTGCACACACTACTTTACATGCAATCTCATTACAGCCATTCAAAAAATTACGTTACTATTTATTTGAGAGATGGAGAGAGGAGATTTATAGAGAGTGAAATGTCTGCATGTAAAGTAGCTTCAAACCATGTTTTTTCCGGGATAAATACATTTAACAAAGATTCTACGAAATGACACTCAACAGAAAACCAGGCAGGCTAGAAGAAATGACATATAGGTAAGAGAGCAGACAGATGTAAATATAGAAATACCTTACAATTAGCAGTGTGTATGACCAAGGCAAAGGTTTTGCAGCAGCTCCGAATGTTCACTCTTGACAATAGCACCAATGAACAATTTCACATGCAAGCAAGCAGGTTAACACTAGGCAGAGCTAATGGCAGAGTGTAACAGATGGAAGCACTGAACCACAAATTACACTAGTCTAAAAACTGTGCAAAAGCCTGCAAAAAAAAATAAATAATGTATCTACTTACCATAATGTTCCATCTGAGTTGTTGCTTTTCATTTGTCTTCAACCTGTTATACTCGGATCCGGCGCAAATCCGACTTGGATGTATACTCCAGAATCAGATCCAAAATCCAAGCCCTTCCCCTATTTATAATGCCCTGCTCTCCCTCCTTCCCTCAGATTGAGTTTGTTGAACAGCACCAACCCCTTTTAGTATAACAACATTACATCCCTGACCAAAAAAAAGAGGCATACATAGTTTCAGCTCTAGCCAAGATAGAGCCTACGGCTGCCTCTGTCCAGTCTACTACACAGCCAAAAAGGGCAGGGGGGAAGGAGGAAGGGAAGGTTGAAGACAAATGAAAAGCAACAACTCAGATGGAATGTTATGATAAGTACATAACTTCTTTATCTGAAGTTTTTTTCATTTGATCTTCAACCTGTGGGATAGAGTCCCTAGCTACCATAACCTTGGAAGGCCCTCATGGAAGGATGTTACAAGGCACGGCTGAGCCAAAAGATGTCCTGCTAAGAACATCCAGCTTGTACTGAGAAATAAAGGTATGCGAAGAAGACCAGGTAGCAGCAGAACAGATATCATCAATAGGGACCCTGGACCAAAACCCCGCCGAAGTAGATAATGATCTGGTGGAATGCGCCTGGACAGGAACAGATAGGTGCAAACCGTTGGAGCAATAACCCAAAGAAATACACTCAGAAATCCAATGAGCCAGTGTAACCTTAGAAACAGGTTTTACCCGACAAAGTTTACAGAAAGACACAAAAAGCTGATCGGACTTTTGCAAACTTCTGGTTCTATGCAAACAGAAATGCAGCTGCCTGTGAACATCAAGAAAGTGTAATTTGTGTTCCCCTTTGTTCTGGTAATTCGGGAAGTTAAGAACTCGTTAATGTTCACTTCAGAAGCCACCTTCGGTAAGAAGAATGGGTTAGTTCTAAGAGATGCACTGTTTTTGTGAAAGACCAAACAAGGGGCATGATAGCACGTATAGTTCAGAAAGCCTCTTGGCCGAAGTAATAGCCACTAAAAAGGCCATATCCCAAGACAAAAATTGTAAATCAATCGCAGCAGCTAGTTCAAACGGAGGAGAAACCAAGGCCTGTAAAACCAAATTTAGATTGGCCTTACACAGCTTGGATGAAGCCAAGGAAGCTGACCCCCCCCCCCCCCCACACACACACACACACATAAAAATTAGAAATCGTAGACAACTGAACTTTAATAGTGGAAAAACTAGCCCCATTACTATTATTATTATTAAAAATATAGGCTAGAAAATAAAAAAGGCAGAACTGGAGCAGTAAAAGGATCCAGATTGCATTGAGAAGCCCAGATCAAAAAAACATTTCCACTTGATGAAATAGATCTTCCTGGTAGAAGCCTTATGAGCCAGAATCCAGATCTTTTTGACAGGAGAAGAGAGCCTGTAAGTACTGGCTATCAGGACAACTGGACCAGATACGACAAAGGAAGGTCAAGAGGGGACCAGTGAACCACTAAGATCCACTGAAGAATCTGAATGTGAAGGTGTGTGGTTGGTAAAAGGGTGACTGTGGTTGCCATGGACCCCAGTGGCAGAAGAACCATACTTGCAAGGGGAATCTGGGTCTGAAGAATAGAATATACGTGAAGCTGAAGTGACAATAACCTGTCTGGAGGCAGAAACACCCTGTCCTGAATCCTATCCAACTGAGCCTCTATGAAGTCTAACAACTGAACACATACCAGTTTTGACTTGGTAAGATTTATCTTGATGCCCAGGGAAGGGGTTAGTTGGTGAAGACAATCCCTGGCCTAAATCAGTCGATGCCTGAAGGGAGCGGAAAGGAGCCAATTGTCAAGGTAGGGGAAGACCTGAACTCCCTGCAGCCACAGGTGAACTGCCACTACCGCCATCACTTTGGTAAACACCCGGGGGGCAGTGGTGACTCCAAAGGGGAGCACTCTGAACTGAAACTGATTGGCTCCCAGCCAGAAATGGAGGAACTGTTTGGAGCGTCTGTTCATCTTGATATGATAGTAAGCATCCTGAAGGTCCACCGAGCACATCCAGTCATTCATCTGCAGAAAGGGCAGAATGGACTGTAGGGTGACCATCTGAAACTTTGTCTTGGCAATGGACAGGTTCAGGGCAAAGAGATCCAGGATGGGTCTTAAGTCCCCCATTCTCTTTGCCACCAAAAAGAACCTGGAATAAATCTCTGATCTGGACTGGTCTGAGGGAAGGACAAGATGACTCACTTTTGGAGCAGCCTGGCGATTTCTGCGGCTAGCTTCTCCCTTTGACCAGGTGGAATTTCTGCGAGGTGCTTCGTCGGAGAGGAAGGGTGAAGGAATGGGATGAAATAACCTCAGGATATTGTTTGCAGCACCCAATGATCATTTGTGATGGGACTCCCAGGTTGTTGGGTGCAGAGACAGAGACGCCCCCGACTGCCTCCAGAGAAGCGCAGCCGACCAATCCCTCAGGATTGCTGAAAGGGTCTGAACGAGAACAAATCTTGAGACCCCTGGTTCTTCAGACCCCTTCTGCCATGAGGCTGGCACCTGTCAATTTCACCTATGCCCCTGGGAAAAGACAACCTCTGAACATCTTGGGAAAAACCCTGTCAGTCCGGGCCAGCTTGGGTCCGAAACCATATCTTCTTGACTCCACGCTGACTCCTCAAAAAGGATCTTTGTGGAGTAGAGAGGCATATCCTGATGGCAGACAAGGTCTTGCCATCTTTCTCGCTCTGGGTCAGAGTTTCATGAACAGTTTTGCCAAACAAAGATGAACCGTCACAGGGAGCGTTTTTGAAAGAAGCCTTGAAAGGTTCTAAAAAGGCACAAAGCCGGAGCCAGGTGTGCCGCCTAAGGCAAAACCCGTCCTGGCAACCCTAGAGGCACCCTCAGTCACATGAGAAAGCAGCTTCATAGACATGTTAGAAATGGCAATTAGAGTGGCCATGTGGGAGGAGACAACCTTCTTCTCCTCCTCTGCCAACATGGACCCCGGGGCAGACTCGATGACCTCCTTAACCAGGTCCCTCTGCAGTCTGATAATATGGACCAAACAATTCAATGCACGCAGAGCAAAGGTGACTGAAGCATATGCCCGCTCCGGAACCCTTTGACCAATGGGGCCTGTCCGATGGAGCACTGAGAACCTTGTCTGAGCACTTGGGGATGGGCTCAAAAATGTCTGGTTCCTTCAATGCCCTACTAGAAATTAAATCCACCAAGGGATCCGTAGGAGGGCCCAAGAAGTACAATAGCCTATGCCAAACACCTCCAGGAATACAGACTCAGGGCTGAGCATCAGGGTAGACCACCTGCTTCTCTGGCTTAGGATTTCCATGATGTCCCCAAATGAAAAGTCATCATCCAAGTCTGTATATCATCAGTGAGAGATGCCGGTGGAGAGTCGAACTGCCTCCTGTTGCACTTAATATTCCAAGGGGCCTCCTCTGGGGAAACTCAAGGGAGAACTCAGAAGCTTCAAAAGATTCTTGAAAGGGGAACCTCCTGAAGCGGTCTGGCAGCAGCCTGTCCCTGAGGGGGCAGGACAGAAGACTCCGGCCCAGAAACAGAAGGAGCCAGGGTGGAATCCACGGATGAAAGTGTCAAGGCTCTAGAAAGAGCTAAGAAGACCCTACCCACCACTTCGAATGCTGAAGGCGAGCATCCCCCAGAAGGTAGCACAGCCGGAGCCAAAAATGTCAGCAAAGGAGCCTGCCGGGCTGCTGTCCCAGCGCCAAGGGGGGAGTCATAGCAGAGCTTCCCAGAGCTAAAGCCCCAGGGGGAAGGGACACCTCCAACAGCTTCACAGTCGATGCCAGCCCCTCAGAGCAGACGCCAAAGCTATGGCTCCGAGAGTCAGTCTGGGCCAGCTTGGGTCTAGTTACCAAATAGCTGGGTAACTACAACAGAACTATTAAGGGAGAAGGCTAGAAAGGTGCTTGGTATGACATCTGGACAGAGGAAGGACGACAAGGAGACATGGTGGTGGAATGAGGAAGTACAGGAGAGTATACAGAGAAAGAGGTTGGCAAAGAAGAAGTGGGACTATCAGAGAGATGAAGAAAGTACACAGCAGTGTAAGGAGATGAGGTGCATGGCAAAAAGAGAGGTGGCGAAGGCTAAGGATAAGGCATATGAAGAATTGTATGAAAGGTTGGAAACTAAGGAGGGAAAAAAGGACCTGTACCAAATGGCTAGGCAGAGGGACCGAGCTAGGAAAGATGTGCAGCAGGTAAAGGTAATAAAGGATAATGAGGGAAACATACCACAAGCGAGGAGAGTGTGTTGAGCAGATGGAAAGAGTACTTTGAGGGGTTGATGAATTAAGAGAATGAGAGGGAGAGAAGGTTGGATGATGTGGGGATAGTGAATCATGAAGTGCAATGGATTAGCAAGGAGGAAGTAAGGATAGCTATGAACAGGATGAAGAATGGAAAGGCTGTTGGTCCAGATGACATACCTGTGGAAGCATGGAGGGGTTTAGGTGAAATGGCAGTGGAGTTTCTAACCAGATTGTTTAATGAAATCTTGGAAAGTGAGAGGATGCCTGAGGAATGGAGGAAAAAGTGTTTTGGTACCGATTTTTAAGAATAAGGGTGACGTGCAGAGCTGTAATAACTACAGAGGGATTAAACTGATCGGTCACAGCATGAAGTTATGGGAAAGAGTAGTGGAAGCTAGGTTACAAAGAGCCATGATGATTAGTAATCAGCAGTATGGTTTCATGCTGGGAAAGAGCACTACAGATGCAACGTTTGCTCTGAGTGTTGATGGAGAAGTACAGAGAAGGTCAGAAGGAGTTGTATTGTGTTTTTGTAGACTTAGAAAAAGCATATGACAGGGTGCCTAGAGAGGAGTTGTGGTAGTGTTTGAAGAAGTTGTCAGAGAAGTATGTAAGAGTGGTACAGGATATGTACGAGGGTAGTGTGACAGCGGTGAGGTCTGCGGTGGGAGTGACGGATGCGTTTAAGGTGGAGGTGCGATCACATCAAGGATCAGCTCTGGTCCCTTTCTTATTTGCAATGGTGATGGACAGGTTGACAGACGAGACCAGACAGGAGTCCCAGTGGACTATGATGTTTGCAGATGACATTGTGATATGTAGTGACAGTAGGGAACAGAAGGAGGAGACCCTGGAGAGATGGAGATATGCTCTAGAGAGAAGAGGAATGAAGGTCAGCAGGACTAAGACAGAATATATGTGTGTGAATGAGAGGGAGGATAGAGGAATGGTGAGGATGCAAGCAGTAGAGGTGGCGAAGATGGATGAGTTTAAATACTTGGGATCAATAGTTCAGAGTAATGGTGAGTGTGGAAGAGAGATGAAGAAGAGAGTACAGGCAGGAATGGAGTGGGTGGAGAAGAGTGTCAGAAGTGATTTGTGACAGACGAGTGCCAGTAAGAGTGAAAGGGAAGGTCTACAAGAGGGTAGTGAGACCAGCTATGTTATATGGGTTGGAGACAGTGGCATTGACAAAAAGGCAGGAGTTGCAGCTGGATGTGGCAGAGTTAAAGATGTTAAGATTTGCACTGGGTGTGACGAGGGTGGACAGGATTAGGAATAAGTATATCAGAGAGTCAGTTCAGGTTGGACAGTTTGGAGACAAAGCCAGAGAGGCAAGATTACGTTGGTTTGGACATGTGCTGAGGAGGGAAGCTGAGTATATTGGGAAAAAAATGCTAAGGATGAAGCTACTAGGTAACAGAAAAAGAGGAAGGCCTAAGATAAGGTTTATGGATGTGGTGAGACAGGGCATGCAGGTGGTTGGTGTGACAGAGCAAGATGCAGAGGACAGGAAGAAATGGAAACAGATGATCCGCTGTGGCAACCCCTAATGGGAGCAGCCGAAAGAAGATGATAATTTTACTGTCTGAGTGTCCATCATTTAAAATTACAAACAAAGCCATGTATATATCTATGTACATGACAGATAAATTTAAGCCCTCTTCTCTAAGGCTATAGAAGTAGAGTATGCATTTTATGCAACTCAAATGAAAAACAGCTGGACAAGATAAGTTCTTAACACCCATTTGACCCAGCTGTTCTTCCTGCGTGTGTGTTATATACACACACACACACACACATATATATATATATATACATATATACATATATATATATATATATATATATATATATATATATATATATATATATATATATATACACATACATATACATATATATATATATATATACACACACACACACACACACACACACACACACACACACACACATATATATGTGTATGGATCCCTATCATATGATAGAAACCTCATTTGACTGAGACCATAAGACTGACTTTTCAAAAGACTGAAAAGTCACTTGACTGAAATCCATAACACTGAATTTCAACATACTAAATTGTAAACTGGACCATATAAAAACAGACTAGGTGGGAGGCTACACCCCCCCCCCCCAACACACCCTAACTATATATAGTAACTCCAGGACTGCACTACAGTGGGGAAAAAGGGCATATACCTTTCACCTACCTTACAGTAGTCTACATGCTGCCACTACTATGCCCTTTTCCCCACTGTAGTGCGATCCTGGAGTTAGCATATATATATATATATATATATATATATATATATATATATATAGTTAGGGGATGGGGGTAGCCCCCCACACAGGGGATTTTTGGGAAGTAGCCGCCTACCTAGTCTAGTTTTATATGGTCCAGTTTAAAATTTAGTATGCTGAAATTAAGCATTATGGACTTCAGTCTTATAGGTTTCAGTCAAGTGACTTTTCAGTCTTCTGAAATTTCAGTCTTATGGTCTCAGTCAAATGAGTTTCAGTCAAATGAGGTTTCTATCATACGATATGGATCCAAATATATATATATATATATATATATATATCTTCACATACATATATACATATAGATGGGTCTACTTCATGACATTGAAATTTCATAAAGTTGAATTTCATAACACTGAGACCATAACATTGAAAATTCAAAACACTGACAATCCAAAACATTGAAAACTCAGAACACAAAGTGTGCTTCATAACATTGAAAACTACATTGCATACGTATACAAGATCCCTTCCTCCTACAACACCACATAACAAACACACTTTCTACTACGTTTCTGCAGGGGGGCAATCTCCCCTGCACCCCCCACTTGCCCCTCACCCCCCCCCCCGTAAATTAAATATACCAACTCCAAGATCGCACTACAGTGGAAAAAAGTTAATTTCTAATTGAAGCACACTTTCAGTGTTCTGAGTTTTCAATGTTTTGAGCTTTCAGTGTTTTGGGATTTAGATGTTTTGGTCTCAGTGTTATGAAATTGAGCCATATATATAAATCTATATATATATATATATATATATATATATATATACACACACACACACACACACACAAAACGCACACATATATAGCATCACAGAACCAAAAAACAGCTTAGAAGGTTCTTCATACTTGCTTCACAATGGAGTAAATTCAGTGATATACATTTTTGCCTTTTTTATCCCATATGAATATGTTTCACTTGTTTAAAAAAAAAAAAAAAATCACTAAACTTATTTCCCTGACTTCTTGCCATAAAAAGCTTCCATAAATTAATTTTTATATGCTGAGGGGTCCATATCAAGTAACACTTGTATCCATCAACCTGCTTACCACACCTGGTGATGCTGTTAAACAGGAATAACCATTAAACATCAACAAAAGGGTGCATCTCCAAGTTTGGTGCTAACCTTGATCTCAGTCTCTTTAGGACATTAATGTTGGGAAATAATCCCCATTTCCATACTTATGTGCAACGCCCGTTAACGCAGATCTCAGCAGACCAAAACCAAGTAAATGCAGAAATGAGCTAAGCAAACAATCTAACATTACTTATTTCCACACAAAAAAAAAACAAGATATTATCAGAGGCTTCCCATTCTTCTCAAATAATCCAGTTTATCTTACATAAGCGCTTTTATCCAAAAACTTAATCATAACAAATTGTGGAGAGTTTCCATTTTAGGGTTTTATTAAAAAACAGCCCTGTCCAAATAACGTACACACAGAACCATAACTCATCTAAAAAAAACAAAATCAGAGCAAACAGTGGAGAATTTCCATTTTAGGGTTTTATTAAAAAACATCCTTGTCCAAATAACTTACAGACACATACACACACACACACACACACACACACACTCCATAACCCATCTAAAAAACAAAATCAGACAAAGCATTGCATCCACACACACATTCCATATTTCGAATTGCTAAACATTTCTTGAATCTCTCGTGGACAAACCATGTTTTTAGAATTTAAAAGATTACCATTACAGAGTTTATCATGTGCCATTACAAAAATGCTCAAGGACAAGTAAATGAAACTCAAGTAGAGCTCCACCCCCTTCTTTTTATCTGCTTTACTAGAGAAAATGCGTAACAAAATATCTAACCAAGAGTGTCAGCAATTAAACTGCCTACTTAAAATTTACTAGATACACGAAGACAACACAGGCATACTGGCAAAAGAGGTTCACAAGTTAATGAAAAGTAGGCCTAGCAGAGTACAGCTCTCAACAATATGACATTATAACAGGAATTTACATAAAATTACATAAGCAGATGAACAATTACAGTAACACATAAAATTGACACATTTTAATTATTAAATTGAGTGGTCTGTTCCCCAGATCTTGTTTGAGGGAGAGAGCTCCCTTATGATGTGTTTAATATACAGAAAGAGGAAACATATGAAATATATTGTTTATAAGGGTAAAAGGAAGACAAGTAGGGAATCAGACCATATTTGCCAATTGTAAAAATTCCTCTAGATCCTCCAGGAGGGGGATGGCTGGGTGCAACGCAAGAATGAAGGCGAGATACTGGACAACAAATATGGAGCGTTATTGTGAGTACATAACTTCTTTATGTTATGTTGTCCTATCTTGCCTTCATTTTTGCTGGTTGGGACAGAGTCTCCAGCACCTTTCTCTTGGATGGCTCAAGAGAATAAACTCTTCAGGATAGTGGAACCAAAGGATTCGTGTTCCAGGAGGCCACATCTACTTTGTAATGAGAGATAAAGGTGTGAGGATTAACCCATGTAGCAGCAGCACAAATTGAATCCAATGGAAGTAGACACCGCTCTAGTTGAATGTCCTTTCACTTTCCCTGGCGGTTCTTTATTATTAGAGTGATAAACATATTTGATAGTCTCAGTAAGCCATTTGGACAAAGTAACTTTTGAGACTGGCCGGCCTTTTTTTGTTTCTGAATAGGACACAAACAATTGATCTGATTTTCTGAAATCTTTCGTCCTGTGTAAATAAAAATGCAGTTGTCTATGTACATCCAATTGGTGAAACTTATATTCTGCTTTGTTACTATAATTAGGAAAAAAACACATGGAATTTAATAGATTGGTTTAAATTTGTTTCAGAACAGACTTTTCGTAAGGAGGAAGAATTTGTTCTGAGGGAAACTCTACCTTTGTGGAAGATCAAATAGGGAGGATGGATGGATAAGGCCTGTAACTCTGAAACCCTCTTGGCTGAGGTAACTGCTGTTAGAAAGAGAGTCTTCCAGGATAAAATTTTTTAACGAACAATTGGATGCTGGTTCGAAGTGGTGAAGGATCAATGCTGATAATACTAAATTTAGATCCCATGGGGGAGGAGGTTCTCTTACAGGAGGTCTTAACAGAAATGTACCCTTGATGAAGGCATTGCATAATTTGTGGGACATTACAGTGAATCCGAGTTCCCCCACATGATAATTGGATATAGTGGCTAGTTGAACTCCAATAGTGGCCACCGCTGCTCCTTGATTAAAAATTTCTGTCAAGAATTCCAAAATTGCAGGTATAGAGGCTGTAAAAGGATCTATGTGTTTTTTGTCCACCCAACAAGTGAACCTCTTCCATTTGCTTGCGTAAAGTTTCCTAGTTGTCTTTTTGTACGAGGAGACTAAAATTGATTGAACTAGTTGATGCCTGGAGGTGGTGGTGAGGAGCCAGTCATCCAAGTATGGAAACATTTGGAATCCTAGACACCTCAGGTAAGCCGTAACCACTGCCATGCATTTGGTAAACACTCTGGGGGCTGTTGTGAGACCAAAGGGCAGTGCTCGGAACTGATAATAACTGGCTACCAGCTGGAAATGCAGGTGATCTCTGGATGGTCTGGCCATTTTGATATGGTAGTACGCATTCTTGAGAAGAATCGACTCAAGCGTGACCATCCAGAACTTCTCCTTCTTTACAAAAGTATTGAGTTTGCTGAGGTCCAAGATGGGCCTCCAGTCCCCTGTTTTCTTTGGAACTATAAAGAATCTGTAGTAGGTTCCGTACCTTATCTGGTCTGCTGGGACTGGCTGGATGACTCTCTTTTCCAGCAACCTTTGAATCTCTATGGTTGCTTGATCCCTGAGACTGGGTGGAACATCTGGGATTTTCTTTTGTACGAAGGGAGGTTCTGTGAAAGGAATGACATATCCCCTGGTAATAATGCTTTGTACCCAAGAATCTTTTGTAATTTTTAGCCAGGCATCTGGATACAAAGACAAGCGACCCTTGACTGCCTCCAGAGAAGGACAGTCGGGCCTCATTTCAGGAGCGCTGGTAGGTCTTGCCAAAAAAAATGATCCCTGTCACCCTGGTTTTGCAGACCCCATCTGCCGACTGGGTGGCATCTTCCATTATTGCCCCTTCCTCTGCTCCTGGAGGGGGGGTCACTGCGAGTGTTCTGAAAGGTTTCTTGGGACTTGCGGAACCACATTTTTCCTCCCTTTTGCCCTTTGGGTTAAGGTCTAGCAGGGGTGGAAAAACGGACTCCTATGGCAGATATAGTCTTACCATCTTGGTCACACCTAGTGAGGGTCTCCTTGACTTTAGGCCCGAAAAGGGAAGAGCCATCAAATGGGGTATTAACAAAGGAAGACTTGAAGGCTTCCGCAAAGGAGCATAAGCGCATCCAGGAATGTCTCCGAAGAGCTATTCCTGAACCTGCTGCTCGACTCGTGCCATCAGCTGCATAAGAAATGAGGCGCATGCACGAGTTAACTATAGAATTATGGGTATTGATCCGGGATGTCACCTTCTCAGGAACACCCTCAGCTGTAATACTCTGTAGAGTATCTCCAAGCTCTTTAAGGAGATCTTTCTGAAGTCTGTTAAAATGTGTCAAATAGTTGAGCGGTCGCATAGCAAAAGTCACTGAACTAAAAATGCTTTACCCATACCTGTCCATAATCCTGGAATCTCTATTAGGGGGATAGACAGTAGAAGAGGTTTCAGACATCTCTTTCTTAGTGGCAGCCGCCACCACCATGGCATCAACCGGCACGCCTTTAAGAAACATTTTGTCCTATGGCGATGTAATAAACTTGTTGGGCCTCCGAGGGGCAGGTTCCACAGTATCAGGAAACTCCCACACCCTATGAGCAACTAAATCCAATAGTTCATTGAAGGGTGGAGTCACCCAGGAGGTGGAGGATTGAGACCCAAAGGCCTTCAGAAGCACTGACTCATCATCAGTAGGGCTAACGGACTGCCAGCCACCCCTCTGTCTTAGGATATCTAGGATATCAGCAAAAGAGATATCCTCCGAGGGGGACTGTGGGGAACCTTCTGACTCCTCTAAGTCAGTGTCTGATGTGACTCCTGCGGGGGGGGGGGGGATCTAAATGTCTCATCTTGCAAAGCTTCTTCCTGGGAACCTCATCAGCAGGAGGTTCTGGTGAGGTCTCAGTAGAACATGGGTCACCCAGTGGGGGTTACCTGAGATTTTGGGTCTCGACGTTTTAAAGGGACCTGTGATACAGAGGTAGAAAGCGGCACTTTCGGGGATGAGGAAGTAGGCCCTGATGAAGTGAGTGTCTTAGAAGACATAACTTTCCTCATGGCATTGAAGACTCCACTGCTCTGATGTGAGGAAGCAGCCGGTTCCGAAGAAGATGGTAACTTCCCCGGTGCCGAAACAGTGAGTCCAGACCCAGAGGAAGGAGCCGAGCTCATCTGTGCCGAAGCTCAGAGTGGAAGGGTCGGAACCGACCCATCGGTCCCCCCCCCCAAAGCCAACCGGATAGTGTCGGCTCCCAGACTCCTCGAACAGCATGGAAGTAGTCTGAGTCGAAAGAGCCGATGGCAATGGAACAGACCTCGGCTCCGAGGGTTCCACAATCATTAGTTCTACCTCCTCCAGCTTTGAAGGCCCTGCTCTGCTCGGAGGAGGAGCAGACACAGTAGGTAAGGAAGTCTTCAGCTCCGAGACTGGTTGGGCCGGAGCTGACAACAATTTGGCTAATGCCGGATTCTGGAGGAGCCTCTGCACCACTCGGTCCACATCCATATCGGAGAGACTCCTCGAAGAACAAGTCAAAGGGATAGATGAAGCCACCGACTGTAAAACTGGTGATTTCAAACTTTTGGAGACCTGCTCCAATACTGGGAACTGGCTCCGAAAAACAAGCTCAGTGCTCAGTTCCAAGGACTGTGGAACCGGCGACCGCACCTTCTCAGCCAATTTCGGAGCAGAAGACTTTGGCTCCAAAGAAGCTTTCGAAGATTTAGATCCCTTTGAAGATTTAGAAGTCTGGTCAGCCTTATCAAGAGCATCCTGAAAATCAGGTTTCAACAACCCCCTATCCACTAACTTTCTCCTACGTTCTAACAAGACTCTGATGCTGAATGAATGACAAATGGAGCAGTCCTCCTGCAGATGGACTGCACCCCAGACAATAAACACAGGAAACATGTGAATCAGTAATTGACATTTTTTTCCACATTTAGGGCATTTCTTAAACCCTGACGTCTGTCTCTCTTTTTCCTTAAGATCAGCCATAATTCAAATAAATAATCGAATACCTATATATATATAACTGCCTAGGCAATGAACACACTGGCTAGGCTAATAACAAACCCTAAGGTAAACAGTTAACTGCCTAGACAAACAAGCACCCTGGCTAGGCTAACACCGAACTCGAATATCTACAGAAAAAGATACCAACAGCCATAAAGAAAAACACTGCAGCACTAAGAAGATACAGCAATAGACACTGTAAACGGGATTAGGGACTAACTAAAACATGGCCATGAAAGGCCTAAGAGCAGCCGCTCTGTAAATGAAGATTTACCTGAAAAAGGGATAAAGAAAAGGACTAGTACTAGTCTATTGATAACCTGTGACAAAATACACACTTCTAAACAATTACTATAGAAATATATAGACAAATTCTATAAAAGATGAAAAATACTGGCCAGATCTCCACTCTCCACCTTCGATCTGTTGCAGTGGCAAACTAGATATGAGGTGAGGCAGAGAGCATCATGGGATAGGGACTTGGCCTCGAGCTACTCAAAAACCTTGAGCTTGTGAAAACGGCCGACTCAGAGCCAAGGGATCGGCTCCGAACCTATGTGTAAGAACGAATGGCAAGATTGAACAACTTCACATCCTGTGACTTAACGACTTGGCTTTCTGAATAACTTCTGGAATCAAAGGAAATGGGGGAAAAGCATAAAGAAGTCCTGGGGGCCTATTGTGGGTGAGTGCATCCCTTGGTGACTCTCCTGGAGGGGGAATGAGGGCAAAGTAGTTGCTGCATTTGGCATTGAAGTGAGTGGCAAAAAGGTCACAGCAAGGCTGGCCCCATTTGCGAAAATTTTAATTTGCAACTTCCTGATTCAGGGACCACTCATGAGGCATGAGAATCACTCTGCTTAGCCTGTCTGCTATGATGTTGGAAACGTTGAGAAGATATCACCCATTGCCAAACTCCCTGGGCCTCTCGACAGGGAATAGGATCTGTGTCCCCCCTATTTGCGATAGTCCCCGTGGGAAGAGAGTTCTGAAATGCTTGCAACGCCAAAAGCACTGCCCTCATCTCTAAGACACTGATGTGCAAATGGTACTCCTGATCTTTCCAAACCCCTTGGACCACATCTGTCCCAGATAATGCCCCCCCCATCTGGGACACATCCTTGGTTACTGTAGCGACAAGTTGGGGAAGTACAAACGGTCTTGCCCATTGTTACCTGAGTGGACTGGATCCACCAAAGCAGGTCCCTTTTGCAGGAATCTGTAATGAGAATCTCGTGAGAAATGGGTAACTCCTGTATGGACCATTGAGTGAAGAGTAGCCACTGTAATATTCGCATGTGAAGTCATGCCAGGGGAACTAGTGTTATTCTCGCTGCCATACAGCCTAGGACCTTGAGGGCAAATCTTGCCTGTACTTTTTTCTTGTTGAGTAAGATAAGTACTTGACTGAGTAACGTTTGTTTCCCTTCTTGAGGCAGTTTTGCCAACATGTCGTTTGTGTTTAAATCTGCACCTATAAAGGTAATACACTCTGATGGCAACAAGGCAGATCTTTCTGCATTTATAGTAATGCCTAGTTTTGAGAATAGATGGATGGTGTGGTCCCGGTGGTGGCAGTTAGGAGCCAGTCACCTAAGTATCAAAAACATCTGGAATCCTTGACATCTCAGATGAGCCGTGACTACTTTCATGCATTTGGTAAACACTCTGGGGGCTGTGGTGAGTCCAAAGGGCAGAACTCTGAACTGGTAATGTCTGGCTCACAGCCGGAAGTGTAGAAATCTTCTGGAGCGCCTGTCCATCTTATTGTGGTAGTACATGTCCTGAAGATCTAACGAGCACATCCAATAGTCTTGTCCCAGAAACGGGAGTATAGACTGCAGTGTTACCATCCCGAACTTTGATTTCTTCACCAACTTGTTTAGTCTGCTGAGATCCAATAAGGGTCACCAGTCCCCTGTCTTTTTCAGAACTAAAAAGAATCTTGAGTAAATTCTGGATCCTAGCTGGTCTGCGGGGACTTCTTGAATGACTCTTTTTTTTTTCTAGCAATGTTTGAATTTCTAGGGTTGCTTGATCTCTTTGACAGGGTGGAATGTCTGGGATAAATTTTGACGGATGAGGTGAACAGTGAAAGGGAATGATGTAACACCTGGATATAATTGACTGTACCCATTTGTCTTGAGTCAAATTCAGCCAGGCTTCTGGGTACAGCGACAGCCTCCCCCCCGACTGCCTCCAGAAGCGGACAGTCGGGCCTCCTTTCAGGAGTGCTGGAAGGACCAACTAGAGAAAGCATCTGTCACCCTGGTTCTGCGGACCACCTCTGTAATGTGGATGGCATCTTCCACTGTTATTTCCCCCTCTGCCCCTGGGGGAAGGATCACCACGAGCGTCAGATAAGGCTCCTTTGGACTTCCAGAACCACATCTTTCTGCTCTTCTCTTCTGACCTTTAGAATAAAGTCTGGTAGGGGTGGAAAAATGGACTCCAACGGCAGATATTGTCTTACCATCTTGCTGGCTACTAATGAGAGTCTCTTTCACTTTCGGCCTGAACAAGGATGAGCCACCAAAGGGGGCATCAATGAAGGAAGATCTGAAGGGCTCAGCAAACTCGCAAAAGCACATCCAGGAATGTCTCTTTAGAGTTATTCCTGTGCCTGCTTGTCCTGCTCACTCCATTGGCTGCATAGGAAATGAGGCGCATGGAGGAGTTAGTGATGGAGGTTAAGGTTGCAAGCTGAGAATTAATCTTATCCAATAAATCCTGGGATGTAGCACCTTGCAGGGTATCTCCCAGCTCTTTTAGGAGATCCTTCTGAAGTCGGGTGAAATGTGAAACAATTCAGTGACCGCAAGGTAAAGGCCACTGAGGAGAAAGTATGCTTCCTGTACCTGTCCATCGTGCAAGACTCCTTGTTCGGTGGATGGACAGATGCTGAAGTTTCAGCTAACTCCTCCTTTGTAGCCACCGCCACCATCATCGCATCTACTGGAACTCCCTTAGTTAGAAACGGCCTGTCCTCTGGGGCCATAATAAATTTATCTGGCCTCTGCGGAACAGGGTCCACTGATTCTGGAGAGTCCCACACCTTCCAACTCACTACACCCAGGAGAGGGTCAAAAGGTGGAGACACCCAAGAGGTGGAGGGACGAGAGCCAAATGCCTCCAGGTATACCGACTCATCTGCAGAAGGGGAAAGGGACTTCCAGCCGCCCCTCTGCTTAAGGATGTCCAGAATGTCTGAAAAAGAGACATCCTCAGAGGCGACCATTCTGAATCCTCCAAGTCAGTATCAGAAGTGACAGATTCAGGGGAGTCTACATGCTTCCTCTTACACTGTCTCTTCCAAGGTACCTCCTAGGGAGGATGTTCCTTGGAGGTATCGGAAGAGGAGGTTCCAACCATTCGAGTTTCCTGGGGAACGGACTCTCTACTCTGGGGTTGATGGAGAGATGATGAAGAGGTGGACACCGGCCCTTTTGGGGGAAGAGAGGCTGGAGACGAAGGTGGAGCAGACTCAGTGGAGAGCACATTCCGCATCACCTCAAAGGCACCACGATCCTGGGCTGAAAAAGACTCCGGTCCCGAGGATGGGAGATATCTCGGGTACCGAGGAGGGTGGCTCCAAGGCTGATGTGGGAGCCAAACTCACCTGAGCTGAAGCGCCGAGTGGGAGAGCCGGTTACGACATGGGTCTGACTCGACTCTCCCCCTGGAGCCGACCAGGGAGTGCTGACCCCCAGATCCCTCAATGGAAGAGAACATAGAAAAGATGTAAGCAGATGTTGGAGCAGAGATATCAGAAGTGATTACTGGCTCAGCCGGATCCAGCACAACAACTTCAATACTCTCTGGCTCCAAACTTGTCCGAGTCAGAGAAGGAATCAACGATATCTGAGGTATACTTGCCAGATCCATTATCGGATTGGCTGGGCTCGAGAGAATTTCTGCTAGGGCCCGGGTCCAAAGCAACCTCTTCACGACCCGTTCCACATCACTGTCCAATAATCTGGATGATCGAGAGGAATGGCTTGATGATTTGTGGCTACCTGCCACAGACTGTAACAAAGGAGATTGTGGCACCGAATGAACAGGCTCCAAGGATAGTGACCGACTCCTTTTTCAGCTCTGCAACGGTCCTGAGAAGAAAAGATGGAACCGAGGGAGGATCAGATTTGTCGGAACCAATAACTTTCGGATCTGAAGATGCTGCATCTTTGAAACTGCTTAACAGCTCAGACACAGGAGCCGACGAGGCAGCCTTTTTCGACTTGTCCAGTTTTGATGTCTGATTACCTTCTTCAACTTTCAACAAGCCCCTTAAAATGAGCTTATTTTTTCTCTCCTATAAAATCCTTGTACTGACACTATGACAAATGGAGCAGGAATCTTGGAGATGGACTGGTCCTAGACAGTAGACACAACTTGAGTGTCCATCTGTTATAGACATTTTCTTGAGTGCATGAATCACACTTTTTAAATCCAGACTGCTTGTGCTCCTTAACAGATTCTTTAGACATGTTAACTGCCAAAAAATAACAACAGTAAACTTTCAACTACTATAAAAAGTAGAAACAAGACAGAAAGTTTTTTTTATTTATTTATTTTTTTTAAACAAGAAAAAACGGAAAGGATAGGGAGGAGAAGTAAAAGACAATCTCCTCCAACCCAAGAAGACACCTCTAATTTAAATGGTGACACCTTAAGGGAGGAAAAGAAGGTGAAAGAATCCACTAACTGAAACGGATTCTTTAACTAGATAAAGGGAAAAGAGAAAACAAGGCCCAAAAAGACAGCCGCAAAGGAAAAATTAGCCAAGAATAATTAAATCATACAAAAACGCACTATACTATAACTGGGAAAAGTAAACTATGATGTGATAGTAAGTTTTAGGAGAAGTTATCCAAAAAAAGAGTATAATACTAAATTTTGCTAGCCTGAGCCAGCGAAGACAATCCTGAAGCTTCAAGCAGCAAACGAGTTCTGGGGAACAGCCGCTAAGCACAATGGGATAGGTTACAGCTTCGAGCCAGTAGAAGCTCTCGAGCTTGGGTATACGGCCAAGTCAGAGCAGAGTTTCGGCTCCAAACCCAACCAGCAAGAATGAAGGCGAGATAAGACAACATAAATGCAATGAACAACTCAAATTTGCCACATACCAGAAATATACAATCTAACAGCAGCTCTTGATCTTACAAAGACTTACAGGATAGATGCTACAGCTATGTTATTTCTTTCATCGACTGCAGAAGTAAAAATCCAAACTAGGAGAGTCCACGGCAAAGCAACTACAATCAAATCCCACTATCTGAAGTCTAACTGACATTGTTGTGCTGCATGAGTTAATACACCTCCACAAAACACCCATCAGCCATAATGTGAGAGCAAAATATGTTCATTTCTATAGCGAGGGAACACAAACTGACTCAGTTAATGTACTTTATCTGTAAAGCTAGACCACGGTGACATTGTAAAGCAATCTTCCATCCATGTCTGCAATGGAAATATCATGAGAATGTTGGGGTTCTAAAAAGTACAGTTGTGTACAATTACCATAAATGTAGATGTTCGAGTGTATTCACTATTACAGTCCTAACAAATGGGTTATCTGGCTCCCGGTAGCCCTCAGTCGGCCAGAATACCAAAGGTAAGTAAAAATTACATCAGTTGTCGTCGGTTGTAAAGGATGTCAGGGCGTCCGATACAAAAGGAGGCAGCCAGCGTCACTTCCTCAGTCTTTCTTGCCATAACAGCCAGGATTGCAACAGTGAATAAACAATCGAACATCTAAATTTATGGTAAGTGTACACAACTGTACTACAGTCATCGTGTTTCACTGTTGCAGTCCTAACAAATGGGTTGATTACCAAAGCCCAGAGAAAAATGGGGGGAGGAACCAACAGCAACAAGGGTTGGCGATAATGCCCTGCAACACCGCAGAGGCAAACCCTGCCCTGGCTCTGGAAAACAGAGGCAAATTATAATGCTTTGTGAAAGTGTGAACAGAACAGCATGTGGCAGCTTCCAAAATGTCTTTAGTAGGGGCACCCCTTAGAAAGGCTGCAGAAGTGGAAGCCGTTCTAGTAGAGTGGGTCCTAACACCTTGAGGAGGAGCTTTGCCATGAAAGGAATAACAAAAGGTAATGCAATGTACAATCCATTTAGAAATGGTTTGCTTAGAAATAGCCTTGCCCTGGGCTCCAAGGGCAAAACTGACCAATAACTGTGCTGATTTCCGAAGGTCTTTAGTCCTTTCCAGGTAAAACCTGAGCTCTGTGCGCACATCAAGAGAATGTAGGATCCTTTCACCTCTACTGCGAGGATTAGGAAAGAAGGTAGGAAGGTGTATGGACTGATTAAGAGTCAGACTGGAAACTACCTTAGGCATAAAGGAGGGACTAGTCCTCAGAGAGACTCTATCTGCATGGAAAATAAGAAAAGGCTCCACGGCCAACAAAGCTTGCAGCTCTGAAACCCTCCTTGCTGAAGTTATAGCCAAGAGGAAAGCGGTCTTCCAAGAGAGAAACTTTAAATCTGCAGAGGCAGCAGACTCAAAAGGAGGAAGAGTAAGTTTCTCCACAACAAAATTAAGATCCCAGGCTGGAGTAGGTGCTCTTCTGGGAGGTTTTAAATTGCAAGCACCTCCGAGAACATTTTCATCAGAGGATGAGAGAAAATGGGCTGTTCAAGAGAACAATGAGCAGAGATGGTTGAAGCATGGATCTTGAGAGAGGAAAAGAAAGACCACCCTGAAACAAATCAGCCAGGTATTCCAGGATCAGAGGAAGGGTAGGCTGAGAAGCAGACTCCCCTCTAGCCTGCATCCATTGAGAGAACCTCTCCCATTTGCCAGCATAGGATTTCCTAGTGCTAGGCCTCCTGGCCTCCCTCAGCACATCAACCACCCATTGGGAAAGGGAGGCAGAAAGGGAAGGAGTCATACAATGAGCCATGCTGCCAGATGGGGAGACTGAAGATGAGGATGTAGAATGTTTCCCCTTTCCTGAACTAAAAGATCTGGCTTCAGAGGAAGATGCCAAGGAGGAAGATGGGAGAGACTGTGAAGCAGCGGATACCAGTGCTGTCTGGGCCAGTCTGGAGCTATGAAAATAGTCCTTGGACGTTCGTCCCTGATCTTCACTAATACTCTGGGAAGAAGAGGAAGAGGAGGGAAGGCGTACACTGATAGCCACGTCCAAGGGAAAAGCAGAGCATCCACTTTCCAGGTTCTGCTGTGCTGCTGCCTGGTGCAAAAGATAGGTGGCAGATGGTTGTCTAGGGAGGAGAAAAGATCCACCTGAGCAGTGCCCCAATGTTGAATGATGCTGTAAAAGACTGCTTTGTTCAGCTGCCACTCGTAAGGATCCAGGGTGTGCCTGCTCAACTGGTCCACAAAACATTGAGCCTTCCTGGAAGAAACTGAGCTAGGAGATGCAGGTTCAGGGAAGCTGCCATAAACCAAAGATTCATGCTTTGCCTGCACAGGGGTTAAGAGTGAGTCCCTCCCTGCTTGTTGATGTACCACATGACCGTGGTGTTGTCTGTCCTGACAAGCAGGGTCCCTAGAGAAAGAAGATGCTTGAAAGCTAGTAAGGCCTGCTGAACTGCAATCAACTCTCTTAGATTTATGTGCAGGTGCATCTGCTGGGCATTCCAACGTCCCTGCATGCATCTGCCATCCAGGTGTGCTCCCCAGGCATAGTCCGATGTGTCTGTAGTCAGAACTTGAGTGGCAAGAGGTGTCCGAAAAGGCATGCCTTTGTTTTGTAGACAGGCCGTTGCCCACCATAGAAACTCCTCCTGCAGAGATGGAGGCAGGGGATTCATCACATCCAGGTCCTCTGTGTGTTGACACCAAATGTTCTTGAGGTACCATTGCAATTTCCTCATATGCAGTCTTGCATATGGAATCCTGAGAATACAAGATGCCATGAATCTCAGAGCTTGCAGGTATTTCTTTGCAGGGAGCTGGGACAGGCTTGCCAAGTCCTTGAAGTAAACAAAGAGTTGTCTGCTTCTCCTGGGTGAGATATATCTGGGTGGCTGTGTTCAGACTCGCTCCCAGGATTGTTATCTCCTTGGATGATACAATTTTCATTTTTTCCACATTGAGAGTGTAACCCAGGGAAGACAGAAGAGTCTTTATGAATTCCAGATCCTTTAATATCTGCTCCTGAGAACTTGCTTGAATCAGACAGTCGTCCAAGTATGGGTAAATCTGAATTTTCTTCTGCCTGCAAAAAGCAATGACTGGGGCCAGGCACTTTGTGAAGACTCTGGGAGCAGTAGATAAGCCAAAGGGCAGGGCAGAGAATTGGTAATGTTGCTCGCCGACTCTGAAACGAAGGTACTGCCTGCAACTTTCCCTAATAGGAATGTGCAGATAAGCCTCTTTGAGATCCAAGGTTACCAGCCAGGAATCCTTTTCTAGCAGTGGTAGCAACTGATGCAGAGTGAGTATTTTGAATTTTGGAATTACTAGAAAAGAGTTCAGAATGGAAAGATCCAGGATAGGACACCAGGTGCCTTCTTTTTTTGGAACTAGGAAAAGTCTGGAATAAAAGCCCTGGCCTTCCTACCGAGCAGGAACTGATTCTATTGCTCCCAGATGAGACAGAAACAAAATTTATTTTTCTACTTCTACCCTTTGGTTTGGAGGAATGTCCTGGAATCCCTTGGGAGCTGGAAAGGTGTGGAAAGAAAACTTGTGCCCCAGGGACACCGTTCTGAGCACCCATTTGTCGTCTGTGATAGTGGCCCAGACATCTGCAAAAAGGGCCAACCTTCCCCCAAAGGACTCTGCCGGCAAGCAAGAACAGGCAGAAGTTGTAAAAAGTCATTGAGAATGTTTTGATTGAGATGTAGGCTTGGAGCTTCCCCCTTTAGAAGTGGAAGCCTGCCAACACCTAGACCTTTGAGGGGTAGCCCCCTGCCCCCTAGAAGATTTGTAACCTCTAGTCCTGGAAAGGTTCTGTCTACTGGTATCAGGCAAGGTCCAACTCTTGGAAGGGTAATTCTTGCTAAAGCAATGGGGTTGAACTTGCAGAAAATCCTTAACAGTTTGCATGGACTTGGCCTTATCCTCCATCTTCTTTAGTACCTCTTCTGTTTGCTGCCAAAAAGACTGTCTTTATGCAAAGGTACATCCAAATGCTTAGCCTTGACAGGTTCTGAAAGAGGCTGTTCTCTGAGCCAAGCATGCTTTCTAATAACAGATCCAGTAGCCGTAGCCCTGCTGGAGGCCTCAAGGATGTCAAAACCACAATGCAAAGAATGCTTATTAACTAGACTGGCTGAATTCAGTAAATCCTGCATGTCTTTACTGTCTGAGCCAAGCATGCTTTCTAATAACAGATCCAGTAGCCGTAGCCCTGCTGGAGGCCTCAAGGATGTCAAAACCACAATGCAAAGAATGCTTATTAACTAGACTGGCTGAATTCAGTAAATCCTGCATGTCTTTACTGTCTGCCAAAAGAGGTACACTTGCTATCCTAGACTTAATAGCCTCCAAGGTGTGCTGCTGGTACTTCAGCATATGAAATAGACAATTGGTAGCCCTAACAGCTAGGGTGGCAGAAGTAAAAACCTTCTTGCCCCACCTATCTAGGTTCCTAGACTCCGTGTCAGAGGGAACAACATTCCAGGTAACAGTGGCCTTAACTCCTTTAGGGCCCTGAGAAATAACCTCTGGATCCGCCAACGGATTCCTGAAAAGAAAAAGATGAGAATCAAGGACTCTGTAGTACCAGTCAGGTTTCCTGGGAGCAGGAGGAACCAAATTTGGAGACTAGGAATTTTCCAGAAAAACATCAACAACTTCCAACACAGGGGGAATACAGCAAGAGGCTTATGCTGAGGTAAATTCAGAAACTCCCTAATCCGTTTCTTGGACTGGGGATAATCCTGACTTTCCCATTTAAAATGTTCTCTGAGGGTATTTAAAGTATCACCAAAAGAGAAATCCTCTGGAGGAGAGGCTGAAGGGATGGACTCACATCTGCATCTGAATCCTCAAAAGGAGAAAAAGCCTGAGAAAATACCTCTTCATCAGCAGAAATGCTGGAAGAATCAGAACCTGAGCAGGACAAAACATCAGGAGAAACATCCCTATTCCTTTTAGGAGGAGGAGGCTGAAAACCCCTAATAAGAGTCAACAAATCATTAGCCATTTTAACCATTTGGGATTGAGGGGAACAAGAAGAAGCTGGAGCCTGCCTTTTCACAGGCTTATGAATGAAAGATTTACCTGCAAGCCTGAAGGACTTGGGGGCTTGGCAACCACCGAAGATGCAGCAGAGGTTAAAGGAAGATATTTGCTGCCAGAACGCAAAATGGAGACCTCGGACACCAGAGTCAGCTTAGCAGCTCCGGCTCCAGCAGAAGAGGTGGCCGGCAGCAGGTTGGAAGGCAAAACAGAGGCCGAAGGCCTAAGGGACTCGGACTCAATCAAGGCCTGCGGTTGTACATCTGCGGACTGCAGGGACTGCAAAGGTGTCTCACTGGCTACCGCCTGACTGACGACCAACTTAACCTCATCCAAGGACTTAGCTTTCTGAGGCCTGTTGTGGTCCTTATCCTTGCATTTCTTCGGAACATCTGAAGCCAGAAGACCGGAGGATGCCATACCAAGGAACTTAGGCCAAACTCCAAAATGTCTAGCCAAAATCTTAGCCCGACAACAGATAGTAAACGGATTAAAGGAGGCACAGAAATCACACTTGGGAACGTCGTGGTCAAGGCCTAAACAAATAATGCAATAGGAATGAAAATCTCTATGGGGAATTTGCTTTCCACAAGTAAGGCAATTATTAACTTTTTTTGACATTCGTTAAGGCAAGAAAAGGGGATCCCCAACAGGGTACTTAGCTGTAGTAGACTTCAACTCTTGTAGTCGGAAACCAAAGGTAAACTGCCGACCGGCACTAATGCATGAAAAGCTTCTGCTTCAGGCTCCGCAGCAAGGAAGACTGAGGAAGTGACGTCGGCTGCCTCCTTTTGTATCAGACTCCCTGACGTCCTTTAAAACCGATGGCAACCGACATCATTTTTACTTACCTTTGGTATTCTGGCCGACTGAGGGCTACTGGGAGCCGGATAACCCGTTTGTTAAGACTGCAACAGTGAAACACAATGAACATCTCTCTTTCTTTCTCCGAGGAATGGGTTTTGATTTCCTGTTCTGGGCTAACTGCATAATGTTCGGGTATTAATTAGCATCAGCTTGCACAGCAATAAAGGGGTAATATAAAGCTATACTAGTGTTTCTGTTTTTCTCTAGCTCCCAGTGAGATTGCTCTTCCTTTTCCAATCACAAAAGTAACAAAGTGCAGAATGCCATTATGTCAAAATGTAAGAGACTGCAATTTTAAGGTATGAAACTAAAGCATAAAATGGAAGGCAATCAAAAACAAAACCAACATCAAGTGAAATTAAATCCAACTATCATACACATGGCACAGTAGCTAACTTGATCAACTAATAGAAGAACAGACTGAGGTTAAAACTGACATTTGGTCACCACCTTTCCCTGAAGGACAAACAAAAAACAAAATCTGCACTTTTCTAAATGTAGAACTAAGATTGTTCTTAAAAAGGAAACAGGTAAGGGAAAGTGAGACAGGAAAAGGGCAAGAAAGAAAAGTCAACTATGTGGACAGGTCTTGCAGGAAAAAGAAGAGGAAGTATGGATAAGGGGATTACATCTAACACAAGGAAAAGGTCTTTGGGTATTGAAAGTGGAGGGGGAAACGTTAACAACTTAGGAGGCATTAAGTAGAGGAGACGAAAGCCAGTGTGAAGACACAGAACAGGGTTTTGGTAACTAAACTCTGTAAAGTGGATCAAAAGTCTAGGCAAATGAGAGAGGGCAGACTAAAACTGGGCTTTGTGTTTAACCTCACTAAGATATGGGAGAAAGTGACTAACATGACTTCCACTGGGAAGAAGAGCACACATGTCATGGTTCATTTAGGTACCAATGACCTGAGAGAAAGGTCAGTAACGTAGCAGTAAGCAAGGCCATGGAAGCGCCAGACAGATTCCAGGAGAGGGAGTTTTGAACAGCATTCAAAAGTGCTACCTGTACTACCAGCCAGCATGATGGAGGACGTTAGAAGCATATTGACATGTGGAATGCATGAGCCAAAAAGGTTCAGAACTGGTAGAAGGACTTGACAGACACCAGTTCCATGCAAAGAACATACTCTATCTTACTTCAGAATGGTCAGCTGTGTTTAGTGCTGGATTGGAAAGCTGCATCTCAACAACTTTACCTTTCAGCTAAGATGGAAGGGGGAGGAGCTGCCAAAGAACGAAAGACGTTATTCAGGCAGTAGTCAGAATGTAAAAACAGACACAGCATGGCAGATGAACAAATAAGGATGATAAGCCTATTGCTGGGTAGTCTTACTATGCAATACAATTCGTCCGGGTAAGATTACTGGATAGCTACAAGCACTGATGCATGATGTCAGAATGGGCATCAGCAGAATCACACACAAATTGGTTAGTGTTTGGGAAATTCAAAGGCGGCAAAAATGGAGTTAATTTAGCAATATACAAAAAGAAGTGCATTAAACATGATGCGATGAGTAGAAACAAACTTACTATAGCAGTAGATGTTCTAATAGATCACTATTGCAGTAGCTTAAGCTATTCATGATCTAAACCACTGCCAACAGTCAACTTTTCAAAGCTTAAGGGTTCCCTTCATGTGCTCTTTCAGGAGCTTGAGCTGAGCCCCATGGAAAAGGTCATTTTGAGCACCAAATCTCAGACAACAAAAGGGTGTGTATATATATATATATATATATATATATATATATATATATATGTGTATATATATATATATCTATATATATATATATATATATATATATATATATATATACACATATACACACACACACACACACACATATATATATATATATATATATATATATATATGTATATATATATATATATATATATATATACACACACACACACACACACATGCACACAAAGGGTGTACACATCCAAATTCTGGAAATACAAAAACACAAAGGAAGAGGGTGGAGGGAGGGGACAGCTACTCTTACATTGAGCTATCAGAACATCTACTGTTATAATGAGTTTACCTGCACAGCTGTACTATGTTCAACATTAGATCATTGCTACAGTAGCCTAAAGAATTTGGGCAGATTACCATAGCTTAGAATCCAAGGAGGGAGGAGGAAATACACCATGAATCCAGGAGCCCCTGGAGAACGGTTCTAGCAAAACCAATTCTGGAACTGAAAAAGGAATCCAATTGTAGTTCCTTGTAAAGGTAAGTACAGAGGACCACATTACTGTCTCTAAAATACTTCAAGTTCACCCTTTTCCAGAAAGCCACTAAAGATGTCAAATGACCTAGTGGAATGGGTCCTAACCCTGTCTAGAGGTGGTTTATTATGGTGACAGTAACAAAAAGAAATAACATCAGACAATCATCTTGATATTGTCTGCCTGGACACTAGTTGTCTCTTATGAAGGCTCAGCTCAGCTTTCCAGAAGAACTGAGTTTTGTCTCATAGTGTACGAGCTGCATGTGGACAACTAAAGTATGAAGAATTATTTTTCCCATGTTTTGGGGCTTAGGAAAAAGATTAATAGACTGGCTCAAGATAAACTCTGAAATCACTTTAGGCAAAAAAGAAGGATTTGTCTCAAAGAAACTCTGTACTTATGGGAAATGAAGTATAGATGGCACTCCATATGAGCCTCTAACTCAGATAATCTCCTAACAGAAGTCATAGAGCAAAGAGTGAAAAGTCTTCCATTTTAAGAACCGCAATTCTGCCTGATGAGGTGGTTCAAATGGAAAATGAGTATGCTACTCAAGCACAACATTCAGGTCTCCAATGAAAACGGGCCTCTGACTCAGTTGGACCAACCAAATTAACAAATAATAAATAAATATAAATAAATAAGATTAAGATCCCAAGAAGTAGATGCCTGTTTTCTAGGTATATGGATATACAATACCCCCCTTTTAAAAAAACTGTTTAAATTGGGCAAAGGAAAAAAAGGGGTGACAAGCAGAAATGGCCAGCAAATGAACATTGACATAGGAGTAAGAAAGACCAAAGGACAGTATATCACTCAAATAATCAAGAACCAGAGTAAACCAGATCTTAAAAGGGTCAGAGATCCTTGGAATGGCACAAACTAGAAAAAAAATTCCATTTACACTTATATGATTTTCTAGCAGGAGGTGTTTTAACCTCCGTCAATACCTGCTGTACATTTTTAGAAAAAAGGTTTTTAAAGGCATCAAAATTCTATCATCCAAGCAGTACATCAAAGAGTTTTCAGGTTAGGGTGTATTAAACAACCCTTGTCTTATGTGAGTAAATTCAATTTCTGGGAAAGCCTGTGGTAATTGCCCTTGGCCAGTTTCAAATGAAGTGAAAACCACTGCTGCCTGGTCCAAAAGGGGGTCACTACCACAATGTCTGGGGAGCATGAAATCCTGGAGTAGAATTTTTTTTAGTTGCCTTTTCTGACAAGAGGCATTCAGATCTACGTGAGGTACTCCCACAGTTGTATCAATTACTGAAATCCCCTGGGTGAGTCTGTCTTGGTACTGTTTAGCTTGTCTGCTACAAGTCTTACTTTGACTGAATGTATGAAGCCGCTTCTGTGAGACCCTTCTGAAGGATATCTGTGTCAGATGTGTTTTCTACTATGGCGCCCAGTTTGCAGTCATCTGCAAACTTTGTCAGCCATAACCCTCCTGTGTTTGCTTGTACTTCGGAAAAGTAGATGCCAAACAAGAGTGGGCCCAGGACTGAGCCCTGTGGGACACCACTTGTGACAGGCTTTGAGTCTGACATGGCGCCAGCAACTCTGACCCTGTGGGTTCTGTCACTCAGCCAGTTTGCAACCCATCTTGTGATGTATGGGTTAACATTTAAGCTGATGAGTTTTTCAATGATACCCGAGTGGGGTATTGTATCGAAGGCCTTAGCCAGATCGAGGTAGGCTGTATGGACTGCCTTTCCCTCATCAATGGCTTTGGTGACTGTTTCAAAAAGTCAACCAAGTTTAAAAGGCATGATCTGCCTTTGACAAAGCCAAACTGGGTTGGATCCAAAGTCTGCAAATTCCCTATGTCTTTATTTATGAGGTCCATTATGATCCTCTCCATGGCTTTGCAGATAAGGCTTGTCAAGCTAATGGGCGGTAATTTCCAGGGTCTGTGGAGGCACCGCCTTTGTGAAGTGGGACCACAGTTGCAGTGCGCCACTCCTGGGTAATGATCCAGAGGTAAGACTTTGGTTAAACAGCTGTCCTAGCTTTGGGTTTAATTCCTCATTGGGTTCGGGGAGCACACAGCCGGGGACACCATCGGGTCCCATGGATGCTGTGTTTTTGCTTTGGAGAGAGCAGTTCTCACTTGGGCGCTGGAGATGTTTGGGGGCTGCACTCATTTGGTATAGATATCTCTCCTTTGGGGAGGGGAGAAGTTTGCACTGAACCTGACAGCCAGTATGTTGGCAATGTCTGTAGGATCAGTAATCTTCACATCATTTTGAACTAGTTCTGAGCATATCTGGGAGTTTCCTCCTAGGTTTCTAACATAGCTAAAGAAGGCCTTATGATTGTCTTTTGAGTCTTTAGCTATTTTTCTCTCAAATTTGCTTTGGATGATTTTATGAGAGCTCTTAGTTTTTTACTTATAGTGATCAAGGGTGTCTTACCTTTTAAGGATTTTGCTCTATCTTGTAGTAGCTTCCTCCTTTTGTTGTAGAGTTTGTTTATGGCTGGGGTCCACCAGACTGGACGCTTGCCTTTGGTACAAAGAGTCTTTGTTTTGCTTGGGATTGACTTATCCATGCAGTCCTGCAGGTGCTGGTAGAAGGCGCTTGTAAGTGATTCAGCTGCTTGAGTATTGTTTTCCGGCTCGGGGCCTGAAAGGAGACCACACTAGTCTTTAGAAGTGTGAAGTCGGCTTTTGAGAAGTTCTTTACTGTGGTCTTTTTATTTCAGGTGGGGGTGGGATGAGGACCTCCAGCGAGATTAGTTTGTGATCTGATCTCACCAGTGAGGGGTATACTTCGGTGTTGAACATTGTGCTCCCATGTTCGTGATGATGAGATCAAGTATGTTATCTCCTCTTGTGGGGATGGTGACTAGTTGTTCCATGGCATTTGAGTTTATGAATTCCAGGAACTTTTGGGCTAGGGTGTTTGGGCTTGAGTAGTGTTCCCAGTCTATATTAGGGTAATTGAAGTCACCTAGTATGATGGTGTTTGGTGATATATTTATCCCCTCTAGTGTTTTCAGGAAGGCCATGTGAGTTTCCTGAGTTTGTGAGGGTGGCCTGTAACATGTTACAATTTGCAGAGCAGTCTTGCCTATGGTTAATTGCACCTGGATGGTCTCTGATGCATCGTGCGTTGCCACCAGTCTTGAGGTGTGGGTGTCCTTGATGAATATGGATACCCCCCACCTTTCTTGGTATTGTCCGGATTTTGGGGCCGGAACGCATGATATGAGGTAAAACCTGATAGCTGGGGTGCTCTCAGGAGCCTTGAACCAGGTTTCTGTCACAGCACAGACATCGATGTTCTCCATACTGAGAAGGGCCTCGAGTCGTGCATTTTGAGATTTAGACTTCTGGCATTGAGCAGCATTACCCTTAGTTTTTTTCCTTTTTTTGTGTTCTAGGGTGGTAGGTTTAGAATTTGAGCCTTGCCTAAAAAGGCACTATGGGGTGGCAAGAGCCTTTGCCAATATCCGAATCCCAGGGTGACAGGTGCAAGCCCCTCAAGCAGCGTGGCTTGTCCAGCATGTCATCCCAGGCAGACAGATACTGGATCCCCTTTGAATGACACCAGTGTTTAAGCCAATTGTTAAAGCTGATCATCTTATCTCTGTATTGTGGCATCATTCTTGGTGAAGGTAGGATACTGCTCAAGGTCAGGGTCATACCTGCCTGGGCTACATAATCAGAGAGCTCCTCAATGTCTCTTTTCATGTAGTCCAAGGAGGTACGCCTCAGGTCGCTTACACCAGCGTGGACAATGACTGAGTCATATTTGTACCTGCTGTTGAGAGACCTGAGTGCTTGCGTTATGTGGCGGATTCTAGCGCCCGACAGGCAGCTTACTGTGACCTTCTCCTTACTCAGTCTGGTGAGCGGGACATCAGTGTGTCTGACTATGGAGTCACCAATGACTAGTGTGTCTGGCATTGTGTTTGGCCTTAAGGGCTGTGACTGTTTGACACTCTGACTGTGAGGTCTATGTGTTGCGGGTGTTGTGTTCTGAGGTGGTGGTTGTTTGGGTGTCTGCTTTGGTGGCCTCTGCTGTTTTGGTAGATTTTTGATCAGAGCCTCCGAGTATGTCTTTGTGTGTTTATGTGTATGATTTGAGGTTGTAATGGTACTATGTGAGACTGGGTCTATAGTGTGTGTGGTAACCTTCTCCTCCTGACTGGTCTTGCCAGTCCTATGTTGAGAGAGCTCAGCCTCCAGTTTGGCCGTATAGTTGCATCTCTCGCATGTATTTGTGTTTTGTGGGAGGAGGAAAGGGTTGTTCAGGTACATGAGGCAATTGAAACATTGCCTCAATATTCCCAGGTTCACCAGCTGAGCAGGAGAGGACACTAGCAACTGATCCCTCGACATGCTAGAAGGGTAGACGAAAAACTTTAAAAAAAGATTCCGTGGGACGTGCTTGACCGTGAAATGGATGGTTGCCTTTATGTGGTACTATCTATGACAAGAGTGCCGTATCAAGGTAATAAGTACTGTAGGAGCAAGTGCTAGGTTTAATAGATAGAGAATAGTCTACTTGGAGTCAAGCAGAGTTGATCTTTTTAGTTATAGGATACGCTGATTTGATCAGTAGTATAGTTCGAGGAAGGTAGTTTTAAGGAAAATTTGAAGAGTGGACTTTAGGTAGCCCGAATAGTTTAAACCTGCTTAACCGGCACTGCCCTAGTGTGCAACAGTGGCAGCACCGCGCTAAATCGCTCTAAATCAACTAACAGCTTAGCTGCTTTTTATACCAGGGGCTGGAAAGCTAGAAACTGGCCCAAAACGACCAATAAACTACTAGTTACTGGCTGAAACCTCACAAAACTGGACAAAAGGCAGCTCAATGCTTCCCACTCCCACTGGTAAGCAAGGTAGCTTCCCTTCCCCCAAATAAGGCAAGGAAACAGTACACAGGAACTACAACCAAAGCCCAGGAATCAGCAACTCTGAAACTGGACTAAACTAGTAAAGCAGGAAAAACAAGAGATATTTTTTCTTTTTTTCTTTTTTTTCACAAAACAGGCAGAAACAGGTACAGCAAACACTTATAAATGCTATGAATCAGCTACTACAGCTTACACAGAAGAATTTGCTACAAATACAGTCAAATAGTAACAAACAAGGATTCCAAGTGCAATATTAAGTTAAATGCAGTAAAACAGCTTCAATGTAACAGAAAGGCAGGCGAAATACAGTTGCTAGGTATTCAGATGTGGAAAGCAACAAAAAATATACTTAGTATCAAGAAAAGTCGCTTATTCAGCTCTCTGCAGCCTGGATTACTCTGCTGGCCCACGTGGAGTCTGTGCTGAGTAGGTACAAGCTGAAAGTTTTATACCAGGGGGCTGGAAAAAGCTAGAAACTGGCCCAAAACGACCAATAAACTACTAGTTACTGGCTGAAACCTCACAAAACTGGACAAAAGGCAGCTCAATGCTTCCCACTCCCACTGGTAAGCAAGGTAGCTTCCCTTCCCCCAAATATACATACACACACACACACACACACACACACACACACACACACACACACATGCACACAAAGGGTGTACACGTCCAAATTCTGGAAATACAAAAACACAAAGGAAGAGGGTGGAGGGAGGGGACAGCTACTCTTACAGTGAGCTATCAGAACATCTACTGTTATAATGAGTTTACCTGCACAGCTGTACTATGTTCAACATTAGATCATTGCTACAGTAGCCTAAAGAATTTGGGCAGATTACCACAGCTTAGAATCCAAGGAGGGAGGAGGAAATACACCATGAATCCAGGAGCCCCTGGAGAACGGTTCTAGCAAAACCAATTCTGGAACTGGAAAAGGAATCCAATTTGTAGTTCTTTGTAAAGTTAAGTACAGAGGACCACATTACCGTCTCTAAAATACTTCAAGTTCACCCTTTTCCAGAAAGCCACTAAAGATGTCAAAAGACCTATTGGAATGGGTCCTAACCCTGTCTAGAGGTGGTTTACTATGGTGACAGTAACAAAAAGAAATAACATCAGACAATCATCTTGATATTGTCTGCCTGGACACTAGTTGTCTCTTATGAAGGCTCAGCTCAGCTTTCCAGAAGAACTGAGTTTTGTCTCATAGTGTACGAGCTGCATGTGGACAACTAAAGTATGACAAATTATTTTTCCCATGTTTTGGGGCTTAGGAAAAAGACAGAGAGATTAATAGACTGGCTCAAGATAAACTCTGAAATCACTTTAGGCAAAAAAGAAGGATTTGTCTCAAAGAAACTCTGGACTTATGGGAAATGAAGTATAGATGGCACTCCATATGAGCCTCTAACTCAGATAATCTCCTAACAGAAGTCATAGAGCAAAGAGTGAACAGTCTTCCATTTTAAGAACCGCAATTCAGCCTGATGAGGTGGTTCAAATGGAAAATGAGTAAGCTACTCAAACACAACATTCAGGTCTCCAATGAAAACGGGCCTCTGACTCAGTTGGACCAACCAAATTAACAAATAATAAATAAATATAAATAAATAAGATTAAGATCCCAAGAAGTAGATGCCTGTTTTCTAGGTATATGGATATACAATACCCCCCTTTTAAAAAAACTGTTTAAATTGGGCAAAGGAAAAAAAGGGGGGACAAGCAGAAATGGCCAGCAAATAAACATTGACATAGGAGTAAGAAAGACCAAAGGACAGTATATCACTCAAATAATCAAGAACCAGAGTAAACCAGATCTTAAAAGGGTCAGAGATCCTTGGAATGGCACAAACTAGAAAAAAAATTCCATTTACACTTATATGATTTTCTAGCAGGAGGTGTTTTAACCTCCGTCAATACCTGCTGTACATTTTTAGAAAAAAGGTTTTTAAAGGCATCAAAATTCTATCATCCAAGCAGTACATCAAAGAGTTTTCAGGTTAGGGTGTATTAAACAACCCTTGTCTTATGTGAGTAAATTCAATTTCTGGGAAAGCCTGTGGTAATTGCCCTTGGCCAGTTTCAAATGAAGTGAAAACTACTGCTGCCTGGTCCAAAAGGGGGTCACTACCACAATGTCTGGGGAGCATGAAATCCTGGAGTAGATTTTTTTTTAGTTGCCTTTTCTGACAAGAGGCATTCAGATCTACAAAGGTACTCCCACAGTTGGATCAATTACTGAAATCCCCTGGGTGAGTCTGTCTTGGTACTGTTTAGCTTGTCTGCTACAAGTCTTACTTTGACTGAATGTATGAAGCCTAAAGGGTCAAACGGAGCTGAGTTGCTACCTCCCAGGCTATACTAGCTAGTTTTAAAAGGGGGTGGGGTATGATCTGGTATCCCCATTTGTTTATGTACCATATCACTGTGGTGTTCTGTGAAAACTTGTAAAGGTTCTGGAGACCAGAAATGATTTAGGGCTTTTATCACTGCCATCACCCCTTCGACATCTATGTGGTTCTGTTTGTTATGCTGATTCTACAGATGATGCACTTTCACACCTTTAGAAACTGCTTACCATACCATTCTGAGACATTTGTTGGTGATAGTATGGGAAATGGCAGACCTGGACAGCAAACTTCTCTCCTAGTAATTCGAAAAACAGAGACCTGAAAAGATAAAGGGTGATGGTGCTGAGTTCAGACTTTCCTGAGGTATCACTGGATTTTTCTCATGTGAAGTTTGGCCAGCGGAGCATGAAAACTGTAGATGGCATGTACCTCAAGATTTTGAGAATTTCCTTGGCAGAAACCTAGCTTTGGCTGGAAAAACTCAGGAAGAATTTCTGGAACATCTCTACTTTGTCTGGAGGAAGAAAAGCTCCTCCCAGGGCTGAATCTAAAGCTCTTCCCAGGGCAGAATCTAGCAGACACTGCAAGAAAACTATTCTGTGCGACGGGATGAGAGAAGATGTCTGTAAATTTACTTTGAAACCTGAGACTGAACAGATGATTCTGAACATTTGCTAAAGACTCTTAGCTAATGGAAAAAGAGTCTGCAAAAATAAGAATCTTCTAAATTTGGAAAGAAGTGAATGTCTTGAAGTCTGCAATAAGTAATTACTGGAGCCAGATACTCTGTGAATACCCATGGGAAGCCGAAAGTGCAAAGGGTAAGACAGAGAGCTAATAATGAAAGAAAAAGAAAACTTCATAAAACATCTGAAATGTTTGCCAATGGGAATGTGATGGTAGTCATTTTTTTTATATATCCAAGTATAACATCAAGGCAAATAAAGGGAGTAGAGGCAAAAAGAACTGAAAACATAACATTTTGAACTTTGGGAACCATGATAAAAAGATTTAGAAAGGCAAAGTCTAGCATAGGCCTCTCGAGTACCAGAAAAATGCTCTGAAAAAAACCTTTGCCTATCAGTTACTTGGGCAATGGTCCTATTACCCCCTGCGAGAACATCTGATGCACAGCTGGAGGAAACATGAAGATAGGAGTCATTTTGCTAAATGTATCCTGATGATTTACATTTAGAACTCATTTTGTCTGAAACAATCAGGTGCCACAAAGGAAGATACAGACTCGGAGAGAAGGAAAGACTGCCATGGATGAAAGTGGTGGGGGCCTGATGAGTCAAACAGTCATTCTTACTGAATCGACTGTCCTTAATTTAAGAGGCTTTCCCTTTCTTTTTGGAGCTTCCATGTCATTGCTTTTTAAAATTCCATTTGGTGGTTCCTTGCTACTTGAATTGCCTTTTGAAAAACAGAGCTGAGATGGAATGGAAATTTTTATTTGCATTAGAAAAGGGGGTTGAAAGATTTTAGTTACCCCATGAATTAACTTTCCCCTCTCGTCATACGTCTTGAGTTAAGGTGCTGCTGCTGAAGGGCCAAACAGAACTTTTTTGTTCCTAAGGATAATTAAAATTTTTAACTTTAGCAACTTAAAGAAGAATTTGAGAATGAAGTCAAGCAAATCTTTACATGCTTTATCCAGAGGCAGCAGCTCTGGAGGTAGTATCAGCAGCATCATAACACAAAACCTGCTTAATTACATTAGAAGCAGATACTAAAAGACATTCAAAGCATTTTTCACTTCAAGAGAGGGAAGGTTAACCATTAAGGTTTGCAGGTTCTAAAAAGAAGCAATCATATGACCATGACGGTTTAAAATTATGTTAAAGTAGCAGAAGACACTTTCCAATCTGTTAAAATCTTTCCTATCTTTAACGGAGGGAATGGGATGAACAGCAGCAATTTGTTTAGGAGAAGCAGATTTAAAAAAGGAAATCATTTTACAGTCTGTTTTAGGGATAGAAAACAAATACTTATGAGTATGAAGTATTCTGTATAACCTGTCGGACTTCCTTGTGGTAAGATGGTTAGCTATCAGACCAACTATAAATCAGTAAGAAAAACATTGTCTAAAGCAGGCAAAAAAAGAGGAAAAGCTGCATCCTTGGGTATACCCTACTTTTGCTGAGCAATAGGAATGTAATTTTGTTCCCACTGAAATACCTCTTTCATCATTGATAAGGTCTCAGAAAAAAAAACATAAATCAAAAGGGAAAACTTCAGCAGCACTTTCCTCTGAGTCAGAACGTTCAGGTTGAGAAAAAAATTTTGAAACACAACCATATCTCTCCAATCCCTGCTCTTCTGACTGAAATTCATATTAAGTAAAAGAAAAATATTTTCCTTTTTCTGCCTGAAGAGGTAAGTAGGTAAAGAAAAGGCAGACATGAGTTCTTTAGCAAATCTTCCCTGTCCAGAGAGACAGAAATAGAAGGCAAGATTTTCTCTTTACGTTCACTTTTTTCTGGGAACTTCCTTTGAAAAATAACGACCTTAAGCAGGCATACTCATCCCAGGTTCAGGCTCCCTATCCTGGCTATGTGAAGGACCTTCCCTTGCCGTTTGCCCAAAGATAGACAAGAGGGGCAGTGGCTCTCCTTTGCCCGCAAAAGGCATCACTACAGTCACAGAGGACTTGCCTATCCCTGGTCCATAGTGGCTGTAGGTGCAACACCAGAGAGAATGGAAGAAAACAAATGAGCAGTTTGAGGAACCAAGGCTGGCCACAGCAGTCACCCAGCAGTGGCTGTTTTTGCCTGACAACCAAAGGCTCTCTGACTACTTACTTCTTGCAGAAAGGGGAAAGAAAAAAAGTGGAGACTGGTAACTGCTCAGCTGATAGGAAGCACTAAAGACAGGTAGTGGAGAGTGACAGACTTGGTAAAGATTAAAATAGCAAATAGACAGTTCTGAGTTAAGAAAACCAAAGCCCCTCCCCCTACAAAAGCACAACATTCTGCTCCCAACATACAAAACCTGCAAGACGTGTAGAAAAAGTGGCAAAAATAAATTTTACAGTTTGTTCACACAAGCATTTACACAATAACACAGTCCAACACATCAAAACCAAAACTGGACACAACCACCACGATGTTATAAAACCAGTATTTAATGTCGAAGTAAAACAAAATGAGATAAAATAAGCACTTTCACATGCTACACAGGCATGCTTCTTCAGATTTCACAAACACATTTTCAAACAGTTCTTAAGTACTAACTGCACAACCAAATAATTGAATAATGGATACAATAACGAATTCAATAATTGATTGATTGAGCAAGCAATATTTAAGGCAACCAGCTCCTGGTTGAAAGCCAGATATAAAGTGAATCATATATAATGAAATGTGTGTATGTGTATCCTGAATACAAAAAATACAATGTGATAAGTAGTATAAAGTAATAATAATTGACTAACTAAAAATTAATAATTTAAACAAAACACAATTTGCAACATCATATTACACTATCCGATGTAAAAATATATCAAAACACTATTTACTAAAATGCGTGTACTAACGTACATCTACATGCTTAAGGACCCAAATTTATACCAGGCGGTCCCGCAGTCGGCCCGAATTCCAAAGTCTTGGTCCAGCGTCGGTTGCTGTCGCTTCTTCCCTGACGTCAGTGCGCCAGGGGTATATAAGAGACATCCAACGCCATTTTCTTCAGTTTTTCTTGCCCCAGATGTCAGGTGCCCCCAATAGGTAGGCAAAATATATATATATATATATATATATATATATATATATATATATATATATATACACACACACACACACACACATATAGCTATATAAAAATAAAACAATACCCTCAAGCACAAGCAAATACACCACAGAGGTAGTATAGGATAGAGTGGTAGAGATAAGTTCAGCTAGTTCAGAGGGGATGGAGGGAGGGTAACCTGGACTACAGCAGGATGAACACTCGAGCATCTACATTTATGGTAGGTACAAAACTGTACTATGTTCATCGTGTTACCCTGCCACAGTCATCACACTTGGGTTGAATCCCAAAGCTAAGGATGGGAGGTGAGGTCAAACAGGTTTAGAAGAAGCAAGTAGGTCCTGCAAAACTGCAGTGGCAAAACCAGCTCTAGTCTTAGAGTATAGAGGTAAGTGGTAGTGTTTGGTGAAGGTGTGCACTGAACTACAAGTTGCAGCTTCCAGAATATCCTTGGTTGGCACTCCCCTGAGAAAGGCTGCTGATGTAGCTGTAGCCCTGGTGGAGTGGGACCTAATGTTAGCAGGTACAGGTTTCCCATGATGTGTGTAGCAGAAACCTATGCAATTCCCTATCCATTTAGAAATGGTCTGTTTTGAGATAGCTTTTCCTTGTGATCCTGTAGCATAGGCTACAAAGAGCTGGTCAGTTTTTCTGAAAGCCTTAGTTTTATCCAAGTAGTAACGTAATTGCCTGTGAATGTCCAAAGAGTGCAGGAGTCTTTCTCCTTTGTTCTGGGGATTTGGAAAGAAGGTGGGCAAGTGAATGGTTTGGTTTAGGGACACACTGGATACCACCTTTGGCATAATGGAAGGGTTAGTTCGTAGAGAGACTCTGTCTTGATGAAAAATGAGGAAAGGTTCCACTGCCATTAGTGCCTGTAGCTCTGAGACTCTTCTAGTTGAGGTTATTGCTAATAGTAGGGCAGTTTTCCATGAAAGAAATTTTAAATCAGCTGAAAAAGCTGGTTCAAAGGGCGGCAGTGTAAGCTTTTCCAGAACAAAGTTGAGATCCCAAGTAGGTGTTAGAGCTCTCCTTGGCGATCTTAAGTTCTTAGCCCCTCTGAGGTACTGTCTTAGGAGTGGTTGTGAGAATAAAGGAGGATCCGTGCTGTAATGAGCTGAAACTGCTGAGGCGTGGATCTTAATAAATGAAAAGGAAAGTCCTTTGTGTAACATCTCAGTTAAATATTGTAGAATCTGAGGAATGTTTGGATCAAGTGGATTTTGGCCTTTAGCCTGGTTTCAGGCGCAAAATCTTTTCCATTAGTCTGAATAGGTTTTCCTGGTGCTGGGCCTCCTGGCCTCCAGAATGACATCCATAACAGCTTTGGATAAAGGTGTTTGCTGGTTGTTTAGGTAATTTGCCATGCAGCCAGGTTTAAAGTCTTGAGCTGGCTGTGTAGAATCTGATTGTCTCGCTGGGTGAGCAGGTGAGGAATTTGTGGCAAAATCCATGGTGGGCCGTGGGCCATGTTCCTTAAAATTGGATACCAATGCTGGCATGGCCAGTCTGGTGCAACGAGTATCATTTGTGGCCTCTCTAACTTTCAGCAGTACCTTTGCTAGAAGAGGCAGTGGAGGGAAGGCATACACTGTCAATGTTTTCCAACTGAATGAGAGGGCGTCCACTTTCCAAGCTAGTGGATGGAAGGTTCTTGTGCAAAATTTTTGAAGTTGGTGGTTGTGGGGGCTTGCAAACAGATCTATGTCTGGGCGTCCCCATTTTTGAGCTATCATTGCAAATACCTGTGGATCTAGTTTCCATTCGTGTGGATCCATGATGTTTCTGCTTAGGTCGTCTGCCAATGTGTTTTTCTTTCCTTGCAGGAATTGTGCTTGTAATTGAACCTGGTAAGACAGTGCAGTGTTCCACAAGGTCATTGCTTGCCTGCATAGAGGTTAGGAATGTGTGCCCCCTTGCTTATGTACCACATTACTGTGGTATTGTCCGTCTTTATTATTAGTTGTCCTGGGTGTAGAAGGTCCTTGAAAGTTGTTAGGGCATTCTGTACTGCTAGCATTTCTTTTTGATTGATATGCAGATGCCTCTGATCTGTAGTTCATTTGCCCTGAATGCACCCTGCCATGTGTGCTCCCCAAGGCATAGTCCGATGCATCTGTTGTCATAGTTTGCCTAGCTGTGGGTAAGGTGAAAAGCTGACCCTTGTTGAGGTGACATGCCTGTGCCCACCATAGAAACTCCTGTTGAAGGCAGGGAATGAGTGGTATCATTGTTTCCAAGCTGTGGCTGTGCTGAGTCCATACACTTTTCAGGTACCACTGTAATTTCTTCATATGCAGTTTTGCAAATGATATTAGTAATATGCAAGATGCCATGAATCCCAAGGCCTGCAGAATTTTTCTTGCAGGGAGTTGGGTCTTTGTTGCCATTATTTTGAGATATTGAATCAGCTGTTGTTGCTTGTCTGGCATGAGATAAGCCATCTGGGCCGTTGTATCCAAGCTGGCCCCCAGGAATATTATGTTTTGTGAGGGCACTAGTTTTGATTTATTTATGTTTACTGTGTACCCTAGGTAACTTAGAAGGTGTTTGACAAATGCCAGATGCTTTAAAAGAATGTCCTTGCTTTCTGCTTGAATAAGACAGTCGTCCAGGTATGGGTATATTTGAATTCCTCTTTGTCTGCAGTATGCAATTACTGCTGCCAGGCATTTTGTGAAGACCCTGGGTGCAGTAGATAAGCCAAAGGGCAGTGCAGAGAATTGATAATGCGTTGAACCTGCAATGAAGCGGAGGTATCTTCTGCAATTTTGTCTGATAGGGACATGCAGGTATGCCTCCTTGAGGTCCAAAGTGACTAGCCAAGCATTCTTGCCCAACATGGGAAGAAGCTGCTGTAGTGTTAGCAACTTAAATTTTGGTACTTGCAGATAGGTGTTCAGAATTGAAAGATCCAGAATGGGTCTCCATGCTTTGTCCTTTCTTGGGACTAGGAAAAGTCTTGAGTAAAATCCTTGTCCTTGCTCCTGTGTAGGTACCTGTTGAATGGCTCTCATGTCCATGAGAGCTGTAATTTGTTTTTGTGCCTCTGCCCATTGATTTGGTGGCAGGTATGGCATTCCTTTGATCCTTGGTAAGGTATGAAAGTGGAATCTGTATCCTTGAGAGACAATGTTTAGAACCCATTTGTCTTTTGTGATGATGTGCCAGTTGTCTGCAAAAAATGCTAGTTTTCCTCCCAAGGGAGTTTGCCAGGAGAGATTTGCTTGGTAGTTTGAGGACAGAGTCATTATGTTTGTCTTCTGCTAGCTTCGGGCCTGTCTTCTCCTCCTTCCTGGGTAGCAGTACCATTGGCGAGGTTTGTAAGGGCCCTGTGACTGACCTCTGCCCCTTGGGCATCTGTATTTGCCCCTCTGTGATCTGTCAGAAGCTGGAAAGGACCAGTTTTTTGTTGGCCAATTTCTGCTGAAACGAGGGGGTTGTACCTGCAAAAAATCCTTGACCGTTTGCATAGACTTTGCCTTATCCTCCATTTTCTTTAAAACCTCTTCTGCTTTGACACCAAATAATACATCCTGCTGTAAAGGTGCATCCAATAATTTTTCTTTAACATGAACAGGAAGGGTTTGTTCTTTTAACCAAGCATGTCTACGTATGACAGAGACAGTAACTGCTGCGCTACAGGAAGCTTTCAATGAATCAAATCCACATTGTAAAGTATGTTTGCCCACCTGTTCAGCTGCATGCAACAGATCCTGCATTTCCTTGAATTCAGACTGTTCAGAATGTGTGCTCATTTTTTGTTTTAACTGTGACATGAGGAATTGCTGATATTTCAACATGTGAAACTGGCAATTTAATGCTCTCATAGCCAGAGTTGCTGAGGTGTATATTTTCTTTCCCCATCTATCTAGGGCTCTGGAATCCCTTTCAGAGGGCACAGGATTTTTAGCCATAGAAGCTTTAGCTCCCTAAGGACCCTGGGAAATTGTTTCTGGGTCAGCTACAGGGCTTTTATAAAGGAATTTGTGTGAGTCAGATACTCTGTAGTATCTGTCTGGTTTGGCTGGAGCAGGAGGTAGAGAGTCTGGATTTAAACTAGACCCCAAGTAAACATCATCCACAATATCTAAAACAGGAGGGATAGCAAGAGGTCTGTGCTGGGATAGTAAAAGGAACTCTCGGAGCCTTTTCTTAGAATCTGAGTAGTCCTGACCTTCCCAGTGGAAATGTTCCCTCATGGTATGTAAAAGTTTCCCAAAAGGAGTAGTCTTCAGGGGGAGATGCTGAGGGAATAGAGTCTTCAGCATCAGAGTCTTCATAAGGTGGAAAAGTGTAATCCTGTTCCTCAGAAGAATCTGAGGAGAGTGAAACCTGGTCACAGGATGCATAATCCTCCTCTTGTCTTGGTCTTTTATCAGGAGGGGGATGGGAACCTCTGATTAGGGTAATCAAATCTTCAGCCATCTTAAGCATCTGTTTCTTAGGCATGGGGCCTTGAACTGCAGGCTGATGTACAGTTTTATTAGGTTTTAAAGGAGTTTTAAGCTTGGCATAAGATTTAATGGTGAGTGCAGTCGGTCTGAAGACACCTTCTGCAACCAAAGGTGTTTCTACTGCACCGGTGTCTACTTCTGCTCCGGTGTCAGAAGATGGCTGCGTCGGCCTAGTAGGCTCCGCTTGGGAATCCGCAGCTGTCTGGGGTTCCAGTTCTGCGGTCGTCAGGGGCTGCATAGGCGCCTCACTGAAAACCGGAGAACCGGCGACAAGCCCAGCTGAGGCCTCAGAGTCTCGCTTGTTCCTAGGCTGCCTGTCCTTATCCTTGCGTTTTCTATGTATGGCGGTTGTCGGCTGCTCCGACGGCATGATATAATTAAATTTCCTACCAAAGTAATGCCGTGTGAAGTCAAAACGGCGTTTGATAGTTCGTTTATTAAACCTAGCACAAAACCGACAACCTGTGACGTCGTGGTCTGGGCCTAGGCAAGGAATACAATAGGAATGGAAGTCCTTATGAGGTATTTGCTTCCCACAAGAAATGAAATTGTTAACTTTTTCTGACATCAGACTGAGGCAAGAAAATGTTCCCCAATGGGGTACTTAGCTTTATTGAAGACTTCAGACTGAAATTCAAATCAAAAATCTCAGGTGTCGGCCGACCGGCACTTGAGAACTGCTTCTGCTTCGGGCACTGCGCAGCAAGAAAGACTGAAGAAAATGGTGTTGGATGCCTCTTATATACCCCTGGCACACTGACGTCAAGCAAGAAGCGACAGCAACCGACGCCGGACCAAGACTTTGGAATTCGGGCCGACTACGGGATCGCCTGATGGCAGGATAACCCAAGTGTGATGACTGCAGCAGGGTAACACGATGAAAGTACAGTTTTGTACCTACCATAAATGTAGATGTTCGAGTGTTCACCCTGCTGCAGTCATCACACTTGGGTTATCCTGTCGTCAGGCGGTCCTGCAGTCGGCCGGATTTCCAAAGTCTTGGTCTGACGTCGGTTGCTATCGCCTCATCCCTGACGTCAGTGCGCCAGGGGTACATATATATTGTAACCGGCGCCATTTTCTTCAGTTTTTCTTGCCCCAGATATCAGGTGCCCCCAAAAAGGTGATCCAAATTAGTACCAAATGGTGTGAACACTGTACAAACACAAAATCCCTTCAGCTATAAGCAAATACATCAGTAAGGCATAGCAGAGACTTAGCCAGTAGATCAGAGGGGTTGGAGGGAGGGTAACCTGGACTGCAGCAGGGTGAACACTCGAACATCTACATTTATGGTAGGTACAAAACTGTACTATGTTCATCGTGTTACCCTGCTGCAGTCATCACACTTGGGTTGAGTCCCAAAGCTAAGGTAGGGTGGAAGTATCATAGAGGGTTAGTGGAGGCAATGAGGCCCTGCAGAACTGCAGTGGCGAAGCCCGCCCTGGACTTAGAATAAAGAGGTAAGTGATGGCGTTTGGTGAAGCTGTGTACAGAACTCCAAGTTGCAGCTTCTAAAATTTCCTTGGTAGGAACCCCCCTGAGAAAGGCTGTAGAGGTAGCTGTTGCCCTGGTAGAGTGGGATCTAATGGTAGGAGGAACTGGTTTCCCATGATGGGTATAATAGAACCGTATGCAATGGCCTATCTATTTAGAAATGGTTTGCTTGGATATGGCCCTCCCTTGAGAAGCTGTAGCAGAGGATACAAAGAGCTGGTCAGTTTTTCTGAAAGCCTTAGTTTTATCCAAGTAGTAACGAAGCTGCCTGTGAATGTCCAAAGAATGCAGGAGTCTCTCACCTTTGTTCTGTGGATTGGGGAAGAAAGTGGGTAGGTGGATGGTTTGATTTAAAGCTACACTGGAAACCACCTTAGGCATGAAGGTAGGATTAGTTCGTAGAGAAACTCTTGTCTTGATGAAAAATGAGGAAAGGTTCCACTGCCATAAGTGCCTGTAATTCTGAGACTCTCCTAGCAGAAGTTATTGCCAGGAGCAGGGCAGTCTTCCAAGATAGGAACTGAAAGTCTGCAGAGAAAGCTGGTTCAAAGGGAGGTAGCATTAGTTTTTCCAGAACAAAGTTGAGGTCCCATGTTGGTGTAGGAGCTCTTCTAGGTGGTCTAATGTTTTTTGCCCCTCTGAGGAACGGTCTTAGAAGAGGATTTGAAAATAAAGGTCTATTCGTGTCGTAGTGAGCTGAAATAGCTGAAGCATGGATTTTAATTGAGGAGAAGGAAAGTCCTTTGTGCATCATCTCAGCTAAATACTGCAGAATGTGAGGCATATGAGGCTGAGTTGTGTCTTGGCCTTTAGCTTGGTTCCAAGCAGAAAACCTTTTCCATTTGTCCGAGTAAGCCTTCCTGGTGCTTGGCCTCCTGGCTTCCAGAATAACATCCAGTACTGCTTGTGAAAGTGGGGCTGGTTGGATGCTTAATTGATTTGCCATGCAGCCAGGTTTAAGGTTTTGAGCTGGCTGTGTAGAATCTGTTTGTTTTGCTGCGTGAGCAAATGAGGTATTTGAAGCGATATCCATGGTGGGCTGTGAGCCATATTCTTCAACAGTGGGTACCAGTGCTGGCGTGGCCAGTCTGGGGCTATGAGAATCAGTCGAGGTTTCTCCTTTTTGACCTTCAAAAGAACCTTTGTGAGAAGAGGTAATGGAGGAAAAGCATATGCTGTCAGGTTTTTCCAGCTGAAGAAGAGAGCGTCCACTTTCCAAGCTTGATGGTGGAATGTCCTTGTACAAAATTTTGTCAGTTGGTAGTTTTGAGGACTGGCAAACAGGTCTATATTTGGAAGGCCCCATTTTTGAGTTATCATTGTAAATATTTGTGGGTCTAGTTTCCACTCGTGGGGATCTTTGATGTTTCTTCTTAGGTCATCTGCCAATGTGTTTTTCTGTCCTGACAGGAACTGAGCTTATAACTGGACTTGGTAGGCCAGAGCTGTGTTCCATAAGATTATTGCTTGCCTGCAAAGAGGGTAGGAATGTGCGCCCCCTTGTTTGTTTATGTACCACATTACTGTGGTGTTGTCCGTCTTTATTGCAAGTTGTCCTGGCTGTAGTAGATCCTTGAAGGCTGTCAGAGCTTTCTGTACAGCTAGCATCTCTTTTTGATTTATGTGCAGTTTTCTTTGTTCTGCAGTCCATAGGCCTTGAATGCATTGCCCTGCCATGTGTGCCCCCCAGGCATAATCTGAAGCATCTGTTGTGATAGTTTGCCTGGTTGGGGGCAAGGTGAAAGGCTGACCCTTGTTGAGGTGACATGCCTGTGCCCACCATAGAAATTCCTGTTGAAGGTAGGGAATGAGAGATATCACTGTGTCCAAGCTGTGGCTGTGTTGAGACCATACGCTTTTTAGGTACCACTGTAATTTCCTCATATGCAGTTTTGCAAATGGTATTATCAGAATGCAAGATACCATGAAGCCCAAAGACTGCAGAATTTTTCTTGCAGTTAATTGGGTCTTTGTTGCCATTGTCTTGAAATACTGAATCAGTTGTAAATGCTTGTCTGGTGTAAGATAAGCCTTCTGGGCTGTTGTGTCCAAGCTGGCACCTGGGAATGTCATTTTTTGTGAGGATACTAGATTTGACTTATTTTCGTTTACTGTGTACCCCAGACAATTTAGTAGATGCTTCACAAAAGCCAGATGATGTAAGAGAATGTCTTTTCTTTCTGCTTGGATGAGGCAGTCGTCCAGGTATGGATATATTTGAATTCCTCTTTGTCTGCAGTATGCAATTACTGGTGCCAGGCATTTTGTGAAAACTCTGGGCGCAGTAGATAAGCCAAAGGGCAGTGCAGAGAATTGATAATGGGTTGAACCTGCAATGAAATGGAGGTATCTTCTGCAACTTTGTCTGATAGGGACATGCAGGTATGCCTCCTTGAGGTCCAACGTTACCAGCCATGCTTCCTTGCCCAACATGGGAAGTAGCTGCTGTAGAGTTAGCATGTTGAATTTGGGAACTTGTAAGTAAGTGTTTAGAATTGAAAGGTCCAGAATTGGTCTCCAAGCATTGTCCTTTCTGGGTACTAGAAACAGCCTTGAGTAAAATCCTTGGTCTTGCTCTTGAGTTGGTACCCGTTGAATGGCTCTCATGGCCATGAGAGCTGTAATTTGTTTTTGAGCCTCTGCCCTTTGATTTTGTGGCAGGTTTGGCATTCCTCTTTTTAATGGCAAGGTGTGAAAGTGGAATCTGTATCCTCGTAAAATTATGTCTAGGACCCATTTGTCCTTTGTAACCATGTGCCAGTTGTCTGCAAATAGCGCTAGATTTCCCCCCAAGGGGGCTGACAAAAGAGCTTTGTTTGGCCAGCTGAGGTGCAAGTCATTGAGTTTGCCTTCTGATGGGTTGAGACCTGTCTTCTCCTCCCTTCTGGTTGGAGTGCCCCATTGGCGAGGTTTATACTGGGCTTGTGGTTGTCCTCTGCCCCTTGGGCACCTGTATTTACCCCTCTGAGGTCTGTCAGTGGCTGGAAAGGACCAATTATTTGTTGGCCAGTTTCTGCTGAAGCGAGGGGGTTGTACTTGTAGGAAATCTTTGACTGTCTGCATTGATTTCGACTTATCTTCCATTTTCTTTAAAACTACTTCTGCTTTAACTCCAAAAAGAACATCCTGCTGTAAGGGAGCATCTAGTAGTTTTGCTTTAACATGATCAGGCAGAGTTTGTTCCTTTAACCAGGCATGCCTACGTATAACTGATCCAGTGACAGCTGCTCTGCAGGAGGCCTCTAAAGAATCAAACCCACATTGTAAGGTATGTTTGCCCACCTGCTCGGTGGCGTGTAACAAATCCTGTACTTCTTTCAATTCAGATTGTTGAGGGAGGGAGGTTATCTTTTGTTTTAACTGAGAGATCAGAAATTGCTGATACTTAAGCATATGAAATTGACAATTTAGTGCTCTCATAGCTAAAGTGGCAGAGGTGTAAACCTTTTTCCCCCACCTGTCTAGTGCTCTTGAATCCCTTTCAGAAGGTACTGTATTTTTAGCCATGGAAGCCTTAGCCCCCTTGGGACCCTGGGAGATAGTCTCTGGGTCAGCTACTGGGCTTTTCTAAATGAATTTGTGGGAATCAGGTACTCTGTAGAATCTGTCAGGCTTGGCCGGAGCAGGAGATAGAGAGTCTGGGTTGAAACTGGATTCAAAATAGACATCATCCACAATGTCCAAAACAGGAGGGATGGCTAGAGGTCTGTGTTGGGGGAGTAAAAGAAACTCTCTGAGCCTTTTCTTGGAATCAGAGTAATCCTGACCTTCCCAGTGAAAATGTTCCCTCATCGTGTGTAAAGTTTCCCCAAAAGAGTAGTATTCAGGAGGGGAAGCTGAAGGAATAGAGTCCTCAGCATCAGAATCTTCATAAGGAGAGAAGGAATAGTCTTGGTCCTCAGAGGAATCCAAAGAAATAGACAGTTGCTCAGAGGAAGCAGAATCTTCCTCTTGTCTAGGCCTTTTGTCAGGAGGAGGCTGAGAACCCCTGATAAGAGAAATCAAATCTTCAGCCATTTTGAGCATCTGTTTCTTAGGCATAGGGCCTTGAACAGGAGACTGAAGTGTAGTCTTTTTTGATTTAGAAGGAGTCTTGACGTGAAAAAGTTTGACTGTAAGTAGTAGATGTCTGCCTTGCCTTCAGAAAAGATGGCATTTCAGAAGCACCGACGTCCTTGGAAGGTAAATCGTTGGAAAGGCCTGAAGTAAAAGGCTGCGTCGGCCTGGTACATTCCGTCAAAATATCCGTAGCGGTCTCAGGTTCCAGAACTGCGGTAGTCAGGTGCTGCATCAGAGCCTCACTGATAACCGGAGACCGGATCAACCGAGGCCTCGGAATCGGGCTTAGGCCTGGGCTGTCGGTCATTGTCCCTGCGCTTTTTGTGCACGCCGGTAGTTGGTAGCTCCGACAGCATGTTATAGTTAAATTTTCTACCAAAATAGTGTTGTGCGAAATCAGATCGTCTTTTAATAGTACGCTTATTAAGCCTAGCACAAAAACAACAAGAAGTGACGTCGTGATCAGGGCCTAGGCAAGGTATGCAATAAGAATGAAAATCCTTATGAGGCATTTGCTTCCCATAAGAAATACAATTGTTAACTTTTTCTGACATCGGTCTGAGGCAAGAAAAGTTTCCCCAACGGGGTACTCAGCTTTACAGAAGACTTCGGTCTGAAATTCGAATTCGACAATCTCAGGAGTCGGCCGACCGGCACTTACGAACTGCTTCTGCTTCGGGCACCGCACAGCAAGAAAGACTGAAGAAAATGGCGTCGGTTGCAATATACGTACCCCTAGCGCACTGACGTCAGGGATGAGGCGACAGCAACCGACGTCGGACCAAGACTTTGGAAATCCGGCCGACTGCGGGACCACCTGACGACAGGATAACCCAAGTGTGATGACTGCAGCAGGTTAACACGATGAACATCATGTACAGTTGTGTACCTACCATAAATGTAGATGTTCGAGTGTATTCACTGTTGCAGTCATTACACTTGGGTTATCCTGCTGGCAGGCTACCCGCAGTTGGCTTGAATTCCAAAGTCCTGGTCCGGCGTCGGTTGCTGTCGCCTCTTCCCTGACGTCAGTGCGCCAGGGGTATAAAAGATGCAGCCAATGCCATTTTCTTCAGTTTTTCTTGCCCCAGATGTCAGGTGCCCCCAAAAGGGTAGGCTAAAAATTCTGCTCATAAAAAAGCATGCACTATCATAAACATTACCTTCATCTACAAGCAAATACACCACATAGGTTGTTTAGAATAGAGAAGTACAGATAAGTCCCAGCAATGAAAGGGGGATGGAGGGAGGGTAACCTGGACTGCAACAGTGAATACACTCAAACATCTACATTTATGGTAGGTACACAACTGTACTATGTTCATCGTGTTTCACTGTTGCAGTCATTACACTTGGGTTGAATCCCAAAGCTGAGGTAGGTTGGCCGGGCCTAGATAGAATTAGGAGTGGCTATGAGGCCCTGCAGAACTGCAGTGGCGAAGCCTGCTCTGGATTTAGAGTAAAGAGGTAAGTGGTAGTGCTTTGTAAAAGTGTGCACTGAAGTCAAAGTTGCAGCCTCCAAAATGTCCTTGGTTGGTACTCCTCTGAGGAAGGCTGCTGAAGTGGCTGCTGCTCTGGCTGAATGTGGCCTAATGCCCTTAGGCACCGATTTGCCATGTTGTGAATAGCAGAAACGAATGCAGTGTCCTATCCATTTGGAAATAGTTTGCTTTGAAATAGCTTTTCCTTGCGAACCTGCAGCATATGCCACTAAGAGCTGCTCAGTCTTTCTGAAGGTTTTAGTTTTGTCCAAGTAGAAGCGTAGCTGTCTGTGTATGTCCAAAGAATGCAGAAGTCTCTCCCCCTTATTCTGTGGGTTTGGATAAAAAGTAGGCAAATGAATGGTTTGGTTAAGAGCCACACTGGACACTACCTTAGGCATAAATGTTGTGTTTGTCCTTAGAGAAACCCTGTCCGGATGGAAAATAATAAAAGGTTCCACAGCCATTAGTGCCTGTAACTCTGAGACTCTTCTTGCCGAGGTTATTGCTAGGAGCAGAGCTGTTTTCCATGATAAGTATTTTATGTCAGCTGTAGTGGATGGCTCAAAAGGAGGCAGTGTGAGTTTTTCCAAGACAAAATTGAGGTCCCATGCAGGTGTTGGAGCTCTCCTTGGAGGTCTTATGTTTTTGGCCCCTCTGAGGTATTGCCTTAGCAGTGGATGTGAAAAAATAGGTGGATCCGTATTGTAATGAGCTGAAATGGCAGAGGCATGGATCTTAATTCATGAAAAGGATACGCCTTTGTCCAGCATCTCAGTTAGGTATTGTAAAATCTGAGGGATATTTGGTACAAGCATGTCCATTCCTAGTGCCTGGTTCCAAGCACAGAATCTCTTCCATTTTTCTGTATAAGATTTTCTGATGCTGGGCCTCCTGGCCTCCAAAATAACATCCATTAACGGCTTTAGAGACAGGTGAGTTCTGAATGGTTACATTATCAGCCATACAGCCAGATTTAGGGTTCTGAGTTGGCTTGTGCAGGATCTGATTGTTTTGTTGGGTCAGAAAATGAGGAATTTGAGGCAATGTCCAGGCTGGGCCTTGAGACAAGCTCTTTAGGATTGGGTACCAGTGCTGGCGTGGCTTCTCTTGTCTGACCTTTAGGAGTACACCTTGGGGAGGAGAGGTAATGGAGGAAAGGCATATACTGTAAGGGTTTTCCAGCTGAATGATAGGGCATCCACTTTCCATGCTTGTTTGTGATAATTCCTTGTGCAGAATCTCTGTAGTTGGCAGTTGTGTGGGGAGGCAAATAGATCTATGTCTGGGCATCCCCATTTCCTTGTTATCATGTTAAAGATTTGTGGATCTAGTTTCCACTCGTGAGGATCCTTGAGATTTCTGCTTAGTTCATCTGCCAGAGTATTTGTCTTTCCTGGCAAGAACTGTGCTTGCAGGTCTACTTGATAAGTCAATACTGTGTTCCACAAAGTCATGGCTCATCTGCAGAGGGGGTAGGAATGTGTGCCTCCCTGCTTGTTTATATACCACATGACTGTAGTATTGTCCATCTTTACCAGCAGTTGTCCTGGATGAAGTAGATCCTTGAAGGCTGTCAGGGCATTTTGAACAGCTAGCATCTCTTTTTGATTGATATGAAGATGCATTTGGCTTGCTGGCAATGCTCCCTGAATACATTTTTCTGCCATGTGGGCCCCCCAGGCATAATCTGATGCATCTGTTGTTAGTGTCTGCCTGGCCATAGGTAGAGTGAATGGCTGTCCCTTGTTGAGGTAACAGGCCTGTGCCCACCATCAAAACTCCTGTTTCAGGCAGGGAATGAGGGTAATTGTTTCTAGGCTGTGGCAATGTTGAGTCCAAACACTTTTTAGATACCATTGTAGTTTCCTCATATGCAGTCTTGCATATGGAATTAATAGAATGCAGGATGCCATGAAGCCCAAAGCCTGCAGAAATTTTCTTGCAGACAACTGGGTCTTTGTTGCCAACATTTCGAAGTAAGAAGTCAGTTGTCTTTGTCTAGCGTGAGATAAGCCATCTGGGCAGTTGTATTTAAGCTTGCACCCAGGAATATTATCTCTTGAGAGGGCACTAGTTTTGATTTATTTTCGTTTACCATGTACCCTAGGCAAATTAGTAATCTTTGTACAAACGCCAGATGTCTCAGTAGAATGTCTTTGTTCTCTGCTTGAATAAGGCAGTCGTCCAAATAAGGGTATATTTGATCCCCTTTGTCTGTAGAAAGCAATTACTGGTGCCAGGCATTTTGTGAAGACCCTGGGCGCAGTAGACAAGCCAAAGGGCAGTGCAGAGAATTGGTAGTGCATTGATTCAGCTATGAATCTGAGGTATCATCTGCAAGACTGTCTGATTGGGACATGCAGGTATGCCTCTTTTAAGTCCAAAGTTACAAGCCAAGCCTTCTTGCCCAGCATGGGCAGAAGCTGCTGCAGAGTCAACATTTTGAATTTTGGAACGTCCAGAAAAGTGTTTAGAATAGACAGGTCCAGAATTGGTCTCCATGCTTTGTCCTTTCTGGGTACCAGGAATAGTAAAATTCTTGTCCCTGCTCTTGCTGTGGTACTTGCTGAATGGCCCTCATGTCCATGAGGGATGTAACTTGCTTTTGTGCCTCTGCCCATTGATTTTGTGGCAGGTCTGGCATACCTTTTGCATTTGGCAGGGTGTGAAAGTGGAACCTGTAGCCCTGGGACACTATATTCAAGACCCACTTGTCCTGGGTGATTATATGCCAATTTTGTGAAAAAAGTGCTAGCTTTCCCCCTAAGGGGGCTGCCAAAAGATAAGTGATTGGTATTGGCAGAGGAAAGTCATTGGGACTGTTTTCTATATGGCTGTGATTTGTCTTCTCCGCTTTTGGAGGTAGAAGCACCCCATTGTTTAGGCCTGTATGAGCCTTGGTGCTTGGCTCTGCCTCTAGGGCATCTGTATCTGCCTCTTTGTGGCCTGTCTGACACTGGAAAGGACCAATTCTTTGAAGGCCAGTTCCTGCTAAATCTGGGTGGTTGTACCTGTAAGAAATCCTTAACTGTCTGCATAGATTTAGCTTTATCCTCCATTTTCTTCAACACCTCTTCTGCCTTAACACCAAACAAAGTATCATGCTGTAAAGGAGCATCCAATAATTTTGCTTTAATATGATCAGGCAGATTTTGTTCCTTTAACCAAGCATGTCTTCTAATGACAGTACCCGTAACAGCGGCCCTGCAAGAGGCCTCCAGTGAATCAAAACCACATTGCAAAGTATGTTTTCCCAACTTGTTCAGCTGCATGCAATAAATCCTGCATTTCCTTGGTATCTGGACATTCAGAATTTGCCAACATTTTCTGTTTTAGCAGTGACATTAAATATTGCTGACATTTAAGCATATGAAACTGACAATTTAAAGCCCTTACAGCCAAGGTAGCAGAAGTGTAAACTTTTTTCCCCCATCTGTCCAGTGCCCTAGAATCCCTATCAGAGGGGGCAGGGTTTTTTGCAGTGGAAGCTTTGACCCCTTTGGGACCCTGAGATATAGTTTCTGGGTCAGCAGCATGGTTTTTATATAGAAATGTGTGGGAATCTGGAACCCTGTAGTACCTGTCTGCCTTAACCGGTGCAGGGGGTAAAGAGTCAGGAGACAGGCTGGACTCTGAAAATACATCATCTACTATGTCTAGAACAGGTGGAATAGCAAGAGGTCTGTGCTGAAGTAATAAAAGAAAGTCTCTGAGCCTTTTCTTAGATTCTGAGTAATCTTGGCTCTCCCAGTGAAAGTGCTCCCTCATGGTGTGAAGGGTTTCTCCAAAAGAATAATCCTCAGGAGGAGAGGCTGAAGGAATAGACTCTTCAGCATCAGAATCCTCATAGGGAGGAAGGGAGTATCCCTGGTAGGAGGAGGAGTCAGAGGAAATGGAAACCTGATCTGAAGATTCATATTCTGTCTCTTGCCTAGGCCTCTTATCAGGAGGGAGATGGGAACCCCTGATCAAAGTAATTAGGTCTTCGGCCATTTTAAGCATTTGTTTTTTAGGCATGGAAGTCTGTGCAGGAGAATGCTGTACTTGCTTCTTTGTCTTTAGAGCTGCTTTAGTCTTTGCCTTTGAAGTTGAGGTTGGCTTAACATACAACTGTGTAGGTCTGAAAACACCCTCAGAAGCTGATGCCTGCCGAGCGGCTCCAGACCCATCTGAGGGAATAGTTTCTGAGTGTCCAATACCTTAAGTATCCAGAGGCCTAGTCAGCTCCACATGGGAGTCAGAAGTGGCCTGTGGCTCTGAGGTAGTGGGCGTCAGGGGCTGCGAAAGCGCCTCACTGAGAACCAGCTACTGGCCTAGCGGAGGCTTCGTCGTTGGTTCTGGACCTCAGATGCCTGTCCTTTTCCTTGCACTTTTTATAAACTCCGATCATCGGCTGTTCTGACAGCATTATATAATTAAATCTTTGGCCAAATTAATGAAAAGCAAAATCGCATCGACGCTTAATAGTGCGTTGGTTAAATCTAGCACAAAAACGACAGCTAGCAACGTCGTGGTCGGGCCTAGGCAAGGAATACAGTAAGAATGAAAATCCTTATGAGGTATTTGCTTCCCACAAGAAATACAATTGTTATCTTTTTCTGACATCGGTCTGGAGCAAGAAAAAAGTTTCACCAACGGGGTACTTAGCTATAATGAAGACTTCGGATCTGAAATTCGGATTTGAAAATCTCAGGAGTCGGCTGACCGGCACTTGTGAACTGCTTTTGCTTCGGGCACCGCGCGGCAAGAAAGACTGAAGAAAATGGCGTCGGCTGCATCTTTTATACCCCTGGTGCACTGACGTCAGGGAAGAGGCGACAGCAATCGAAGCCGGACCAGGACTTTGGAATTCAGGTCGACTGTGGGTAGCCTGCCAGCAGGATAACCCTAGTGTAATGACTGCAACAGTGAAACACGATGAACATCTATGGGACTGTTAGTTTAATGGCAGATGTGAGAAAAACTGGGCAAGGCCAGATAGGAAGGCTGGTAGCATTTCTAGATTGCAAAATGTTCAAGATAGCAATAAACATGGGCTCATAGTCAAAAGGTGTTAAAAGTCAAACCAAATCCAGTGTTACCATCATGTTACATGCAAATTTGAGGGAGAAGTACCAGTACATGTCTACCTCCTTTTCAGCAATGCCACTGGCTCAGTTCTTCACAGGAGACTAAGAAGAGCTAAGACAAGAAAAGCAAGGTTACATCATAGCTTAAAGGTAGGATACTCAAAGCTGTGGTGAGGACAGTATCAGTAAAGTCATAAGTGCAGCACAGCAGGGCTCAGTCCTATAGGTTCAGTACTCTTTGGTGTGCTTACTTAGACATGTCTGAAGGAACCCAGTAGAGGGTTAAACTCTTTCATGATGACAGAATGATAGGTCCAGCACCTAAGGCTGGGAAAAGAGAGTGTAGCGAAGGATATGGAAAGGATTTACACATTATTATGACAAAGTTCATTAGTTGTGTACTGTGGCATTTGTACATCATGTTACTGTTTTTACATGGGGAAGATGATTAGGAAATTCAGTGACAGAATTAAAGAAGACAACAGTGCAATAACAAACAAGGACATGACTACTGCCTTGGGGAAGCATTGTGTAAATTGCCATAATTTTGACAAATTTTTATTTTTTATTTTGGAGCAAGTTGATGATTTTTTCAGAGACTGTGATGGGTTATTGCATGTGAGAGAAAGTACAGTTGTGTACACTTACCATAAATGTAGATGTTCGAGTGTATTCACTGTTGCAGTCATCACCTGTGGGTAATCCCTGCTGTGATAGCCCTCGGCTGGCCCAAATACCAGAGTCAATGTTTTTCTGTGTCGGCTACTGTCTCTTGCTGCCTCATGTCAGGTCATCAGTGCTATAAAGGAAGGCAGCCGACGCCATTACATAAGGTTTTCTTGCCCTAACCAATCAGAGGCCCAAGTAAATATGGTAAAGTGGTCCTGCTGGCTAAAAGCCACTGTTAGAAACTTATGTCTCCCTAAAGAAAGAAGATATGAGGGGAAAGGAGTGTGGGAAACCTGGACTGCAACAGTGAATACACTCGAACATCTACATTTATGGTACGTGTACACAACTGTACTATGTTCTTTGCATTTCACTGTTGCAGTCATCACCTGTGGGAGGATTCCCAAAGCTGAGGAGAGGGGTGGTAGGATTAGTAAGATGCTCTGCAGAACTGCAGAGGCAAACCCTGCCCTAGCCTTCGAAAATAGAGGTAGGTGGTAATGCTTGGTAAAGGTATGGACAAAAGTCCAGGTGGCAGCTTGCAGGATGTCGCTAGTGGGAAATCCTCTGAGGAATGCTGTGGAAGTGGAGACTGCCTTAGAGGAACAGGTTCGAATAGACTTGGGGGGGGGGGCATGCAATCTGTAGCAGAAATGGATACAGTGCGATATCCATTTGGAAATGGTTAGTTTGGAAATGGGCTCCTCCACCCCTGAGGCAAAGCTGACAAGTAGTTGGTCTGTTTTCCTGAAGGGTTTAGTATGGTCCAGATAGTATCTGAGCTGTCTGTGCACATCTAGTGAGTGCAGAATTCTTTCCCATTGTTTTGAGAGTTATGAAAGAAGGTGGGTAGATGTACAGCCTGGTTAAGAGTTACATTAAATACCACCTTGGGCATAAAGGAGGGACTAGTCCTCAGGGAGACCCTGTCTGCATGGAAGATGATGAAGGGGTCAATGGTCATCAGTGCCTGAAGTTCTGAAAGCCTTCTGGCTGAGGTGATAGCTAGGAGAAAAGCAGTCTTCCAGGAGAGGTATCTTAGTTCTGCTGAAGCAGCAGGTTCGAAGGGTGGTAAAAGTTAGTTTTTCCAAAACATAATTCAGGTCCCAGGCTGGAGTGGGTGGCCTTCTGGGAGGTCTGATATTAGAAGACCCTCTTGAGGAATTGTTTAATCAAAGAATGGGAGAACAGGGGCTGCTCTGTATCAAAATGAGCTGAAATGGCTGAGGCATGGATTTTAACAGAGGAGAAGGACAGGCCACAATTAAGTAGCTCCCCTAGGTAGTCCAGGATAAGATGGATGGAAGGTTGTGAGGTATTGCCCCCACTGGACTAGCTCCAGCAGCAGAATCTTTTCCATTTTCCTGCATAAGATTTTCTGGTGCTGGGCCTTCTGGCCTCTGTGATAATGTCTAGGACCTGTTTTCTTAAAAGGCGCCCCTTGTTTGCCTTTAGAGTATTACCCATGCTGATAGTTTGAGAGTCTGCAACATTTCCCCCCACCTGAGTTAAGAGGTCTGAGATCAGGGGAAGCTGCCTGGGAGGCTGTAAGGTCAGGCTGCACAGTAAGGGGTACCAATGTTGTCTGGGCCAATCTAGAGCAATGAGGATAGCCTTTGGTCTCTCCTCCCTTATTTTGATCAGTACCTTGGGAATAAGAGGCAGAGAAGGGAATGTGTACACAAAGAGGGTGTTCCAGGGGAAGGTCAAGGTATCCAGCTTCCATGCTAGGTGGTGATACTCTCTGGTACAGAATTTTTTCAGCTGATAGCTGAGATGCGAAGCAGAGAGGTCTGCCTCCGGAGTCCCCCACACCTGAGTGATTTGTAAAAAGATTTTTCTGTGGAGCTGCCATTCGTGGCTGTCCAGTAAGTTTCTGTTTAGTTTGTCTTCCAGGATGTTGTTGATCCCTGGTAGGTGTTGGGCTATTATGTAGTCCCATGGAAAAGGCTGTTAGCCAGAAGTTCATGGTTAGCCTGCACAGAGAGTAAGATTGGGTCCCTCCCTGTTTGTTGATGTACCACATTACTGTGGTGTTGTCTGTTTTGATAAGAAGAACCCCTGGCTTGAGATGGGGGTTGAAGGATGTCAAAGTGTTTTGTACTGCCATCACTTCCTTCTGGTTGATGTGTAAGGGAAGGTGCTGGTCATCCCAATGACCTTGGGTGCACCTGCCTTCTAGGTGACCGTCCCAAGCTATGTCTGAGGCATTGGTGGTAATGGTCTGTCTGGTTAGGCGGAGGGTGAAGGAAAGACCCTTGTTCTGGGCATAGGCCCCTGCCCACCAGAGAAACTCAGCCCTTATACAGGGGATCAGATGTAGAGAGGTCTCTAGAGGTTGAGAGTGCTAACACCAAAGATTCTTTAGGTACCACTGAAGTTTCCTCATGTGAAGCCTGGCCAGAGGAATTAGAAGGATGCAATATGCCATGAACCCCAAGGCTTGCAGGAACTTCCTCACAGTGAGGCAACTTCTGGAAGCCAGCTGGGTAAAACAGAGAGGCAGGGAGCTCTGCTATTCTAGGGATAGGAAGGCCATTTGGGATACTGTGTCCAGCAGTACTTCCAAGAAAATGATCTTCCTGGAGGGTGTTTGCCTTGATTTCTTCTCATTAATGGTGTACCCTAAGGAGGTTAGGAGGGTTTTGACAAAGAGGACGTCCTTGAGGAGCTTTTCTTTGCAATCTGCCTGAATGAGGCAGTCGTTCATATTAGGGTAAATTTGTATATTTTTCTGTCTGCAAAAGGCTATGGCCGGGGCTAAGCATTTGGTGAATATCCTGGGAGCAGTAAATAAGCCAAAGGGTAGCACAGAGAACTGAAAGTGTTGTGAGCCTGCTTTGAAGTGAATGAATTTCTTGCAGGATTCCCTTATGGGGATGTGGAGGTAGGCATATTTTAGATCTAGGGTAACTAACCAGGCATTTTTTGTCAGCATAGGCAGCAGCTGCTGCAAAATTAGCATTCTGAATTTGGGGACCACCAAGAAAGTGTTCAGAATGGATAAATCCAGGATGGGGCACCAAGTGACCTCTTTTCTGGGAACAAGGAATAGGCTGGAATAAAAGCCTTTGCCTATTTGATCTGAGGGAACAGGTTCTACTGCCCCTTGGGATATGAGAGTTTTGACTTGTTTTAATGCCTCTGCCCACTGATTTGGAGTTAAATCTGGGTACCCTCTTGGAATTGGGAGTTCACTGAAGGAGAATTTGTATCCCTGAAAAATGATCTTTAAGACCCATTGGTCCTTTGTTACAGAAAGCCAATTTTCTTTGTAGAGGGAGAGCTTTCCTCTTAGTTTTTAGTGAGTGAAAAGAGGGCAGAGGGGGGAGAGGGAGTCACTGAGAGTTTGTGCCATAGAGGGATGGCTTAGAACTCCCTGCTTTGGAGTGGAAGTGGTCCACTGTTTGGTTCTCTGCTGTACATGGGATAGGAGTCTGGGTGGTCTGTCCCTGCTGGGCTTACCTTCCCCCTGTCTGCTAGGTGCAGGAAAGGACCAGTGTTTTGAGGGAAAATTCCTGCTGAACCTAAGAGGTTGTACGTGAAGGAAATCTTTTACTGTTTGCATAGATTTTTCTTTGTCTTCCATCTTTTTAAGCACCTCTTCTGCTTTTACTCCAAGCAAGAGGTCCTTATCCAGGGGTGCATCAAGTAATTTAGATTTGACATGATCAGGGAGAGGTTGTTCCTTCAACCATGCATATCTCCTAATGACAGATCCTGACACTGCTGCTCTGCTTGAGGGTTCTAGGGCATCATAGCCACAGTGTAATGAGTCTTTAGCCACCTGACAAATAGAATGCAGTAAATCTACTAATTCATTCAAACTGGCACAGTCAGGAAAGGTGGAAATCTCTTAGTTATGTACTTACCATAACGATAGATGTATGTGATCCATCTCGCCTACATTCAATACTGATGGGCTCGGAGCCGAGAATCGGCTCCGACTCGGCCGTTCTGACTAGCACGAAGTCTCTCATTGGCTGGGCCAACCCTATATCCCAGGATGCACCACGCCCAAAACCCCAGATCTAGTTTGCCCCCAAAACATTCTTCCACCCACAAAACTCACAAAGAGACAAGTGTAAGAGGAGAGAAAAAATAATATCCTCATGGGAATCAAACAATACTTGTCTCCTCCAAATCCAACAGGAAGGGGGAAGGAGGGCGGGTACGTAAGAATGTAGGCGAGATGGGTCACATATATCTATCGTTATGGTAAGTACATAACTAAGAGATGTAATGTGATCCTATCTCGCCTACATTCAATACTGATGGGACAGCGTCCCTAGCACCTAAATCCTGGGAGGCTCATTGGAAAACACTCTTGAGCACTGTGGAACCAAAGGAAGCACGACCTCTAGATGCCATGTCCAATTTGCAATGAGAAATAAAGGTATGTGGAGAAGTCCAAGTAGCCGCTGCACAAATCTCATCCACGGACAGCCTAGCGTGAAAGGCCACTGAAGTTGCCATAGCCCTGGTAGAATGCACCTTCACTGGAAAAGGAAGATTCCTACCCGTCAATGCATAAATGAATGAGATGCAATCCCTAATCCACTTCGCGATGGTGGCCTTGGTTACAGATCTGCCAATTCTGTTGTCGGAAAAGGACACAAACAACTGGTCTGATTTTCTCTCCTGTTGTGTCCTATTCAAATAAAACCTCAATTGTCTATGTACATCCAACTGGTGAAATATGTATTCTGCTTTGTTGGAGAATTGCGGAAAAAAGACTGGTAGCTCAATATCCTGCTGGAGACAAAATGCAGAAGACACCTTAGGAGAAAGGAAGGATTTAGTCTTAGAGATACTCTGTCCTTGTGAAAAATCAAATGAGGAGGTTTGACAAAAAGGGCTTGAAGCTCCGATACCCTTCTGGCTGAAGTAATGGCTACCAAAAATGCAGTCTTCCATGATAAGAATTTTAATTCGCAAGTGGCTGCAGGTTCGAAGGGAGGAGACGTCAAAGCTCCGAGCACCATATTTAAGTCCCATGGTAGAACGGGTTGCGAAATCGGGGGGTGAATTAACCAGGCTCCTTTTAGAAAGGCTTTACACAGCTTATGACCCATGAGGGAAGGCTCATGAGCTACGTGATAATTAGAGATCGCTGCCAATTGAACCTTTATAGTGGAGACAGCGGAACCCTGTCTAAAAAGTGTCGCCAAGAAATCTAACACCGCTGACACAGGGGCTGTAAGGGGATTAAGGTCACGCTGCTCAGCCCAAATAGCAAATCTCTTCCATTTACTAGAGTAAATCTTTCTAGTAGAAGACTTATGAGAAGAGGACAGAATCTGTAGTACCTCCAGGGTAAGGTTATGCTGTCTGACTAAGGAAGGAAGTGGAGTAGCCAAGCAGCGAGTCTGAGAGTTCAGAGGGATGCATGAGGCTGTCCCGACTGATGAGTCAATAGGTCTGGAGCTGGGTCCAGGATCCAAGGCCTATCCACCGCATATTTCCGAAGAAAGGGGAACCAAACTTGACGGGGCCAGGGTGGTGCTATCAAAATCATGCTGCTTCCCGTGTAGATTGCCTTCTGAATCACTCTTGACAAGAGAGGGATCGGAGGGAAGGCGTAGAGCAGACCAGAGGGCCAATCGTGGACTAGAGCATCCCTGGGCGGCTCCCCTTGAGGAGGGATTACAGTGAAATAATTTCTGCACTTCGCACTGAGGGGACTGGCAAAGAGGTTGCAGCAGGGAAGACCCCACCTGGAGAATATCTGAGCCGCCACTCAATCGTTCAGGGACCACTCGTGAGGCATCAGAATAGCTCTGCTCAGCCTGTCTGCAATCACGTTGGACTTCCCCGGAATGTGCGTTGCCACTAGAAAGTGCTGGGAAGCGATCGCCCAGCTCCACACTCTCATGGCTTCCCTGCAAAGGGGACAGGACTTGGTCCCCCCCTGTTTGTTCAGATACCAGACAACCGACATATTGTCAGAAAGAATTGCAATAATTCCCTGGGGAAGAAAGCTGTGGAGTGCCTGCAACGCTAGAAGCACCGCTCTCATCTCCAGAACATTGATATGCAAGTGAGTGTTGTGATCTTGCCACGTACCTTGAACCGTCCTGCCCAGGTAATGTCCCCACCACCCTATCTGGGAGGCGTCCGTGGTTACCGTAGCAACGGGGGACGAGGGGATGAACGATCTTCCTTGATTCAGATTGGAGGGGAGAAGCCACCAACGAAGATCTTGTCAGCATCTCTCCGTAATGAAAACAGGATGGGTCAAGGGCAGATCCTGATATGATCACTGGGCCAAAAGGAGCCATTGAAGTATTCGCATGTGCAACCTGGCAAGAGGGACTAGAAGGATGGTAGCCGCCATTGTTCCCAACAACTGCAGAACCGTTCTGGCTTGGGCTTTTCTGCGGGGCAATAAGGCTAGAACTTGAGCCTGTAACACCTTTATTCTGTTTAAGGGTAGGAATGCTCGCATCTCTACAGAGTCTAGCTCTGCACCGATAAAGGCAACACACTGTGATGGCAGCAATACAGATTTTGCCCAATTGAAGGTAATTCCTAACAGATGTCCCCATTTGAAGGTAGTTCTCATGGCTTGAAGAAGTAGATGCCTGGTGGGGGCGGTGAGGAGCCAGTCATCTAGATATGGAAACACCTGGAATCCTAGACGTCTCAGGTGAGCCGTCACCACTGCCAAACACTTGGTAAACACCCTGGAGGCTGTGGTGAGACCAAAGGGCAGGGCCTGGAATTGAAAATGACTGGCCCCCAGCCGGAAGCGTAAATGATGCCTGGAGCCCTCGTTTATCTTGATGTGATAATAGGCGTCCTTGAGATCTATGGAGCACATCCATACTCCTTTCTCCAGCAAGGGGAGAATGGATTGTAACGTGACCATTCGGAACTTGGACTTTTTCACAAAGCGGTTTAAACGGCTGAGATCCAGAATGGATCTCAAGTCCCCTGTCCTTTTCGGCACCAAAAATAATCTTGAGTAAGTTCCTGATCCGATCTGGTCTGCGGGGACTGATTGGATGGCTCCTTTTCTTATCAGCTTTGAGATTTCTAGTGCTGCTTGATCCCGCTGACTGGGTGGAACGTCCGGGATTCTTTTTGACGGTGGGGGAGAACGGATGAAGGGAATGGTATAACATCCGGCGATGATTCGAAGCACGCATCGATCCTGAGTGATGGTCTCCTAGGCCTGAAGATGCTCCGAAAAGCGACCCCTGACTGGCTCCGGAGATGCACAGTCAGGTAATCCCTCAGGGATGCTGGAAGGAGGAGCCATGAAAGGATTTGCAGTCTCCTGTATTGCAGGGGCCTCCGCCGCCTCTGAGGCGATGTCTTCCAGAGTAATTTCCCCCTCCTCTGTCTCTGGAGGGGGGTTCACTCTGATGTGCAGGGGAAGACTTCTGAGACTTTCTGAACCACATTTTTCCTCCCCTCTGAGCCTTGGGATAAGGTCTAGTGGGGAGAGAAAAATGGGCCCCAACGGCAGACAAAGTCTTACCCTCCTGCTCACATCTTGTGAGGGTGTCTTTCACTTTGAGTCCAAAAAGGGAGGACCCATCGAAAGGGGCATCCGTGAAAGAAGACTTGAAAGCCTCCGCAAAATGAGACAAGCGCATCCAAGCTTGCCTCCTGAGGGCTACACCTGAACTCGCTGCTCTACCCGCCTCCTCGGCTGCATAAGATATGAGCCTCATGGACAAGTTGACAATGGAAGAAAGGGTAGACAGCTGGGCGTTAACATACTGGGTCAATGCCTCAGGCACGTTACCCGCCAGGGTATCTCCCAACTCTTTAATAAGATCCCTTTGGAGCCGCTTAAATGACACAAGTAATTCGGCGACCGCAAAGTAAAGGTCGCTGAAGACAGGGTACACTTCCCATACCTATCCATGTTCCTAGACTCCTTATTAGGAGGATGGATGGAAGTAGAAGCCTCTGCCACGTCCTGCTGAGTGGCAGACGCCACCACCATGGCCTCCACAGGAACTCCCTTGGTCAAAAACTCTTTACTAGGAGGTGCAGATAAGAATTTATTGGGGCGGCTAGGAACTGGCTCCACAGAGTCAGGGTGTTCCCACACCCTTCGACAAATAAGATCCAATAATTCATCAAAGGGTGGAGACACCCAAGAGGCGGAAGGCTGGGCTCCGAAGGCCTTGAGGAAGACCAACTCCTCCTCAGAAGGGTTTTTGGATGGCCAGTTGCCCCGCTGTCTCAAGATCTCCAGGATATCGGAGAACAAGACATCATCAGAGGACGACTTCGGGGACTCTTCTGCATCATCGAGGTCGGTGTCCGAGGTGACAGACTTATCTGGGGAGTCTAGGTGCTTCCTCTTACACAGCTTCTTTCAGGCATGGACTCTGAAGGGCCTTCAGAAAGCAGGGGACCACACATGGAGGTATCCTCAGGCCTTGGAGCCCCGCTGTCCAGAGATAGGGGGGCGCCAGAAACTCTAGTCGTAGTGTCCAGGGAGGGAGATGCCGATTCGGGTGAAGTCACTAAGGACTTGGCCAGCGCGCTCCTCATAGCTTCGAAGGCGGGTCCCCCCAAATCGGAGGAAGGGCCCGTCTCCGAAACCATGACCGGAGTCAGGGTTCCCCTAGCCGAAGCACCAAAGGGGAGACCCAGAACCAAAGTCAGTGGCCCCGATGTATCATCCTCTGGCCCGACTGAGGAGCCCCAAGTACCGAAACCTGCAGAAGGAATAGAGAAGGTTGGAGCTGAGGTCGGAACCGAAAGACTGGCAGAGGGTCTCGGAACCGACCCAAGGACTTCACTCGACTCAGCACTCTCCGACTCCGACAACACCAAAGTTGTCAGAGGAGGAAGGAATGGGACTGATACTATGGTGGACTCTGGAGCCGAAAATAATTTAGATAACACTGGTGACTGGAGGAGCCTCTGGACCACCCTATCTACGTCCGAATCAGATAACCTGGAGGACCTGGAGGAGACAGAAGTGGATCGAGATACCTTTCCCATCGGATCCGAGACACGACTAGGAGAACAGCTCTGAATCGGCTCCAAGAGGATCGGAGCCGCAGCAGGCTCGAGAAGCACCAAAACCTCCTTTGGCACCGAAAGCTGTGGAACCGAAGAAGCTGGCTCCGAAATGGAAAGTATTTCCTGCGGCTCCGAAACCAGTGGAACCGAGACAGTGGACCCAGCTGTCAACTCTGAATCCTGCGGCTCCGAGACCAATGGAGCCGAGGAAGGAGACACAGCTTTAGACCCCATAGCCAACGGCTCCGCGACCAGTGGAGCCGAGGAAGGGGACATCGACCTGGATATTTTCTCTGGCGGCTCAGAAGAAGAGGGACGGAGCCAGGGACTTCTTTTTAGACTTAACCCTGGACTTTTCAGAGGGAGAAGAAACAGCTTCCTCGAAGGAGGGTTTAACTAAACCCTTCAGGATAAGTTTATTTTTTCTCTCCTGCAAAACTCTCGAAGAGAAAGCATGACAGACACTGCAAGATTCTTGCAAGTGTTTGGCGCCAAGGCAGTATACGCAAATCGCGTGACCGTCTGTCAAAGGCATTTTATAGCTACACTTTGCACATTTTTTAAAACCCGATGGCTTATGTTCTTTTTCTTTGGTAGACATGATACACAAACACAAGTCAAACACAAATTAAACACTGGGGGGGGGGGTGGCTCTAAGTTAAACGCCGAGACACAAGATGGGGCAAAAGCCCTCTAACTTAAAACGGGCCTAGCCCGCCAAACAGAAGGATCACCACACAACAGGAATAAACAATCCCACTCAAACAACAAGTCAATTACAACAACGTAGCTATGAAAATAGCTTTTGAATATAAATTCTCCTACAGAAAACTGCTATGAGATATCAAAGATCACAAAAGAGGGTACTTAGCCACAGCCAAGTTGAGACCACGTCGATACTCCAGGAGCGGCAAACGAGATCTGGGGTTTTGGGCGTGGTGCATCCTGGGATATAGGGTTGGCCCAGCCAATGAGAGACTTCGTGCTAGTCAGAAGGGCCGAGTCGCGAGCCCATCAGTATTGAATGTAGGCGAGATAGGATCCCATTACATATTTTGTTTTAATAGTTCCAAAGTGCGTTGTTGATATTTTAGCAGTTCAAGTTCAATGCAAACAAATTTAAGAAACTGCACTCAAGCACCAACAACCCCGGTGTGAAATAATCATCTGGAGGTGTCGAATTGGTAGGAAAAGAGCATAAACGGTACCTGGCAGAGTTGATCACCCCTGGAATAGACCACCAAGAGCAGGATGAGACTGCCCTGGCAACATCGATGCTGAGGTGTGCCCTCACAGGAGTACATTCCACAGACAAAGGAGTAATGCTTTCATTATATAGGCCTGGTCAGACCACACTGACTGCTTTGTGCAGTGCTGGAGAAAGGACAGCATGCTGTTGGAGGGAATACAAAGGAAAATCAGCAGAAAGATCAGTGGAAAGGAGTGAAAGTATGTGGCCAGAAAGTATAGGAGCTAGAGCCAGAATTATTCCCACTTGGGAACAGAAAAGAAAAGGGAAACATGATTTTGGTGCACAAGGCCACAGATATATGTGATGGGGTCAATCTTCATCAAAGACAACAATGGGGGAAGGAGAAGGCAGAAGCAGCAAACTGGAGTGACTAATTATTCACCAGATCTTGAAAACTAACTTCTCACAGAGTACTTATAAATCCATGAAATGGACTACTGGAACAGATGGTTGAAAATGAATCTACAAAGGCATTCAAGAAGACAAGGGGAGCTGGGAAGACTGTAGACCGTTATATGCACTTAAAGGGCAGACTATAAAGGTTTACTGTCTCCTTTTGTTGTCAGGAAAATGTAACTTGATCTAATGATGAACTGCGGACTGATGGTTTATCCCAGAGGACTGAAAAGAAAAGAAAATGTTCTTCAACACACTTTGATAAGGGACGCAAGGCATCCTGGGACTTCAAGCAGCAAAAGGTAAAAAGAAATGAACCATGCCAAAATAAAATTGCACTGACCCCCCCAAAGTTCAATGTTAATAATACAATAAGTTGCGAATTCTATAAAGTACTGAAAAAGTGCATACTTTTCAGCAAAGGCAGTGCAGCAGAAAACACAGACTAAGAGGCTCAGAAGTTTCCTGCATGCATGTGTAACTGAACATTTTTAAACACGAGGCCCTATGACCTCAAAGATTTTTAGACAACCAAGGTGTGTATATACCAAAAGTGTGTGACACAGACTGCACAAACGTTGCAAATAGCTTATGCTATTTTTATTTACTCTCTTGTTAAATGGGTGAAAGAATCTGCATAAAATCAAGTTACAAACCAAACAGGAATGTAAAGCAACAAGATACTTAAAAAAGCTTAAGTAATAATGTGCAATAGATATGGCAATGAGCTATATAAGAAAAGCTAAAAAAAATTCAAGCATTAAATGAAGTGAGACCTTCCAAGAAACAATCCTGATGTTTGGTTAGTTATGTGCCTTCCCACACTGTAAATAAACATACTAGTTAAGTTTTAGGGTAGGTGCATAGGTTGAAAAAGCTATACAAAAATATCTGTACTGATGAACAGAGTTGAAAAATGGACTGGAACTGCTGACGTCTTTCGATGGATTGAAAGATGAGGCTCCGTGTCCAAAATTTTCTAGTTTGCAAATTAATTACAAGTGAGATCAGACCTAAGTTATATACGTAGCAGTCCAACGTTATTTCATATTTTACAGAAGTTACCATAAAGAATGATCAAAGGACATAAAATTACCAGTTTTCTTTAAAATCACGAAAGTAAAATATCAGCTCTCAGTTGGGATTCAAACCTAATACCTCCAGCAATCCATCCTAGTATCACTGCTGCTAGACTAACAGACTCTGGACAGACAGGTGTGGAGTTTTCCCTCGACAGCTGTTTCTTTTCAGCCAGAAAACCTTTACTATTGAGATTTAAGGTTAAATTACAAACACACATGCCTATAGAAAGCCTTCTGCTTAGCATAGTTTTAATCAGAAGTTTAAGACACTAGGCAGGTCAAGAAACACTGATGTGAAGGGTTAGGGGACAGAAAGGAGGTAGACTTTTAAATGCATTTAAAGGGCAGACTCGTTTGGCATTTGAATCCAAGACCTCCAGCATTCTATGCTGTAATTTGACCAGTTTTACTTAAAGTCTGCAATACGTGAGTATTTATGATGCACATGGGTTAGTCAAATGTTCTCTACCAGTTAAACTAAGAGGGAAGAAAGACAGAACTATGTTACACGAGAAGTAATACAACCTTCTTTTAGCACTTACAAGAAAGTCAAAGGATACGTCTTCAAGTTTTACTTAAAGTATGCAGTCTATGAGTAACTGTGACGTGTGGAAGTGAAGAAGTTTGCATTCAATCAGTGAAACTGTTAAGCTCTTATTAATGGCAACTTGTAACAAAATGAGAACGTAATTTGAAGGATTTATTATGAGTGCTGACATTTACTAGTGCAAATGATTCACAATAGGGAAGGTACTTTTGCTTGTCACAACTGTAAGCAATGCAAATGTTTCCTCTCTTCTTAAAACTATTAGTACATACATTTCTGAAATAATGTAGGAGTACAGTTTAATTGTTCATTGCGGAAACTGTTTGAACGCATTGGATAAACAGTTTCTCATGTATTCATTTTAAAAAGTTTGAATTTTCTTATGATGGAACAAATGTGCAAAGACATTTAAGAGGGTGACATTAACAACACTCCAGTGAGAGAACTGTGATGGCAGATAAAATGGAATGCAGGAAACCATCCAAGTTTACACGAAAGTGTCAATATGAAGAGTGAACTGAAAAGAAGGAAGATTGCAGTTAACTACTGCCTTAACACACAGTGAATTTTTAGGTTTCTTGCTTTGTTTACTTTTGTGCTTTATTGTACATTATACAACAACCCCCCCCCCCATTAATATTCAAAAACGTGCACGCTGATTGGTCAGCATGCACGTTGTAAATACAGAGTTATAGTAATGGAAAAAGGTCTGGTCGCCCGGACTTTTTCCATTACTACAACTCTTTTGATCTCCATTGCTTCACACGGTCTCGCTATGTTAAACAAGTTTAACATAGCGAAACAGTTTTTAAAAAGCAACGAGATTCTCCGTTGCTTTTAAAGCTGTCTCGCTATGTTAAACTCATTTAACATAGCGAAACAGTTTTTAAAAAGCAACGGAGATCTTGCTTTCTCCGTTGCTTTTTTCAAAACTGTCTTACTATATTAAATGGGTTTAACATGGCGAGACAGCTTTAAAAAAGCAATGGATATTCTCCGTTGCTTTCTTTAAAGCTGTCTCACTATGTTAAACTCATTTAACATAGCGAAACAGTTTTTAAAAAGCAACGGAGATCTTGCTTTCTCCATTGCTTTTGCCCACAGCTCTGATGTACTGCGTAGGCATGCGCAGTACATCAGAACTGCCGCAGAATACCAGACAGCTGCGGAAGGGCAGCAAGGAGGCATTATACAATGCCATTATTTAAGAAAAGTAATTTTTTTTTTTCTTAAATAATGTCAGTGTATAATAGCAATAACCCACGCCTGGGTGTGGGTAATGCTGGATTTACCCACGGTTGGCTTTGTTTGGCCACTCTGGCTTCGCCCTCGTGATCAAACCACACGAACCGTGGGTAAATCCAGCATTACCCACACCCAGACGTGGGTTATTGCTATATTATACAATGACTGGCCATTAATACTCAAACGAGCACACTGACTGGCTAGCCCAACCAGCGTGCCTGTTGTAAATCCCAGACTATACCAACGGAAAAAAGTCTGATCACCTGGACTTCTTTCTGTTCGTACATTCCATAACTTTTTTTTTTTTTTTTTTAAATCTATAATCCAGACTCCGGACATACCAGAGAGGCAGCATGGAGGAAATGCACAGAAAATCAGGTACGTTATTTAAAACTAAAGACATGTGCCTGATTTTCTTTGCATTTCCTCCATTCTGTCTCTTACTCCTAACCCTTAGGTAGCTGAAACTTTTTTTTTAATTAAAAAAAAATTAGAAACATAGACTTTCTTTTCTCCGTTGCTTCCTTTTTAAAGCATTGATGTACTGGGTATACATGGGAACGCAAGTCTCATACACATGAGCAGTACATCAAAACAAGGCAGCAGGATACCACCAGTCACACAAGAACAGTACAGCGCCGTTATACAAAGACATTATTTAAGAAAAGTAAGTATGTTTTTTTCTTAAATAATGTCATTGTATAACAGCAATAACAGTCTCCGTGGTTATGGTATACTGAAATTTACCCATGGTTGGCTTTATTTAATCACTCGGGCTTCGCCCTCATGATTACACCACATCAACCGTGGGTAAATCATCAATATACCTCATCACATCATCTGTTATTGCTTAAATATTTACATTTTATTTTGGATTCTTCCTTTTCACATTCAGAGAACTCTTACTTAATATTTATGATTGCATTAATTTGAGTGCCAGTATTTAAATTATGTATTAAAAAGTGCTTATATAAGGGTTTACCAATGTGTGCTGTTTCTGCAGAACTCTTATTAAAGAAGACAAAAGTGTTCAAATGCCCTGGTGGTGACTTTATTAGGTACATCTTTGTTTTTATTTTATTTATTCTCCCATTAAAGCAGCAATGTCCTTTTTCCAGTTGGTGCTAGTCTGTGGTTTGTATCTATGTATGCATAAACAGCCCAAGGAACTGCAATTAAGAAGCTGAAAAAGAATAGGATTGATGAAGTACAGAGACTATGCAACAGTAACCTTCTGAGACACATTCTGAAGGACAAAGATATCATCCCATCTACAGGCACCTCTCTGGTCTTAGAGAGGAATTCTCTTTTCTGAGCAGAGTTGTTCCACAACTCAGCGGAATACCTATCGCTAAGTGAGGGATCACTGTTTAACCCACAAAACGTAGCAAAAATATGAACAGCTGGACCAGTGGACTACAGCACCATTTGGGCAGTGGAAAAACATCACATTTCCTCCATCATTACGACACCACAATTCTTATGGCTTTCTGGAACAGATAGGTCCCTGAAATGGATCTTTAACTATTTCGAATCTATTCTTGGAAGTCCAGGGTAAAGTACTCAGCTTTGGCTTACTAAGGTCACTGATGATTGTAAACTAGGCGCAATCATCGAGTCCCCCAACGGCGTTAACCTATTACAGGAGGGACTAACACAAACAACTGGTGCTGAAGTCATGGTCTAAACTACATGCAAAAACGTGCACTATTATCCAATTTAGCAAAGCAAAATTCCCCACTAATTACAATAAAGACAGCACCCCTCTAAGTTCAAACCCAGTGGTGAAAGATCTGTGAACACAGGTCAACAGTACTCTGATCTTTGACCACCAGGTTTCCATGGTGGTAAGGAAAGCCTTCTTCATTGCTACATTGTACATCTTATAAGTAAAGGCATCACATTCAGATCTAAGGATGTTATAACCCCACTTTACTTGACTCTAATCAGACCATTAATAGAGTACAAAGCTCCCTTCAGCATGTATCTCACTAGACACATGCAGTAAATGGAGAGACCACAGAGGTTTTTCACTAAGAAGATACAGGACTTCCAAACCATGACCTACACGGACAGACTGAAAGTCTTGTCACTGTACTCTGTATCATATAGGCTTCTGAGAGGCAACTTGTGCCTGGCCTACAGGGCAGTCTCTGATCCCAACCTGATGGAAATGAAACACATCCGGAAATCAAATGGCACTAGAGTCTCTCTCTCTAGGGATCTCAACCTTGCCAGTGACATTAACAGAACATGGTGGAGAGACAGGTATGTATCCCAGAGATTGATGCTGCTCTAAAATAAACTTTCAATTCATGTGAAGCAGAGCTCCTCAATGACCCTATTCAACCACAACCTGGAGAAATGGACGGGTGACTGCAAATTCATCCCAGGGGTTGCATCCATGTCCCTCATAGGTTCATAGGTTGGTACTAAGCTATCGGCCCTAGGACCTATACAAGCCTAGCCATAACAATTCCCTGGCTATTTCTTCCCATAATATTTACTTCCCTGGACCCTGTCTAGCAGGGCAACTGATGTAATCCCTGGGGTAAATTTCCTATCTTCCATCTAATTGTCAAGGTTCCTTCTGAAGCGGGCCAAAGAGGCGCATTGCTTGATATGGATGGGCAGTCTATTCCAGAGTATGGGAGTCTCTGTGTCAGGAACCTATCCCTCTAGCATGTTTTGTTCATTGTGATGATAAGGTTTAGGTCCCTGAAGTGTGTGGCTTTGATGGACTGGGATTTCTTTAAGTGTAGCATGTCCAACAGGTCTGGGTTTGACATGGGCTTGTATGTTAAGCAGAGATTGCCTCTGAGTACGCGATATTTGACAGAGTATAGCTGGAGTATTTTTAGTCGGTCAGAATAGGGCATCTGCTTTAGGTCTGTGATTCTTTAGTGAGGTTTTTCTGTGGCCTTTCCAGTTGTTGCAGATGTCTTGTGAGGTACATACCAAACAGGGCATGGTACTCTATGATGGGTCTAATGAAGGATGAGTACAGTGGGACAATGACCTCATTTTTTTCTGGATGAAAAGCCCTTAGTGATGAGGTGTGCCACATAGAAGGATTTCCTGACTGTTGTGGCGATGTGGTTATCGAAGGGGAGACCACTGTCCACCTGTGTTCCTAAGTCTGTTATCACACTTTCGGTGTTTAGTGTACTGCCACCTATCTGATAATTCACGGGTACATGGTTTTTCCCAAAGGGGGTAACTATACACTTCTTGGCAATGAGCTTGAGCCCATGGCTCTGGCACCAAGCATCTGTTTCTGTAAGGTCCTTTTGCAGAATATCCACATCATTTGGGGATTCAATAATTGCTCCCAGTTTGCAATCATCTGCGAACTTTGTTAGCCAAAGTCTCTTAGTGTTGGCCTGTACTTCAGAGAAGTAGATACCAAACAAGGGCAGTACCAGGACTGAACCCTGAGGTACTCTACTTGTCTGGAGCTGGATTTGGAGTCGACTACTTTTTCATGGACAGGGGTAGTCGGTGCTGATCTGTAAAATACATCAATCTACAACTGGGGCAGCAAAGGATTAACATTTTATTTATTTATTTTATATTTGTTGACCAGGAGTGTCCGACTGAGCTAAAGCCCTTTTTCAGCGAAGGCCCGAGAGAAAAGCTCCAATAAAGAAAGCAATTTAATAACAGTTTTTACACTCATAGCAATATACAAAAGGTTACCATTCTGGTAAAGTAGTTGGCACGATTAAACAATACAAATTAAAAAAGATAAAAAGTGTAACACATAGAAAATTAATTGTTTTAGTTTCAGTAGGTTAGGCTATCTAACAATAATACACAGAGTATAGACAATACTTCAGGAGAATTTCTTAGGAAGTAAAGGGAGTAAGTTATTATGTTAGGTGGTGAGTAATTGTTATAACATTTCAGAGAGTTGGTTGTGGTCAAGGTGGTTGTGAACAGTGGAAGGTCCAGTGTTTTTTAAATTAGTCTTTGGTAGCTAATTTAAATTGTTTGGGGTGAGTAAGGCTCCTTATTTCTAGTGGGAGTTTGTTCCATGCAATAGAGAGATGATAGCTATATAGATTACAGCCTGCCTTGGAATTGTGTTTATGAGCCTTTAACAGATCTTGGGTTGCGCTTTGGAGATGCCTGGTAGGGCAATAGTTAGAGATGAGAGGTGCTAGAGCAGGGCAGAAGGATGGCTGATACAGAATGAAGTGAATGATTTGCAGCTGAGGTTCAAGAAGCAGGTGAGGTAGTTCTAGCCAGTTTAGGTATTTTAGGGAGAGAGAGTGGTAAGATTTATATGTTTGTTCAGCAGCAAATCTTGCTATCTTGTGATAGGTTGATTCCAGTTTGGTAAGTAGGGATGTATTTAGATTAGTATTTCGGAACAAGAAGTTATGTACTCACCATAATGTTCGATTTATGTAGTCCATCTCGCCTCACATTCTTACCCGTGGGTTCACAGCTGAATATCGGCTCCGACTCGGCCAAACTTTTCTAGCTCGAAGTCTTCTATTGGCTGGGCTAAGATGGTATCCCAATGCTGCATTGCTCCATATCCCCAGATCTAGTTTGCTGCGAACACCACACTCATACCTCATGCATAAAGTACAGTTTTGTACCTACCATAAATGTAGATGTCCGAACAGGAATGCATCTGCAGTCCTTACAAATGGGTTGTCCTGTTGTCAGGCAGCCCTTCGGTCGGCCGGATTCCAAAGTCTGGGTCTGGCCTCGGCTGGTGTCGCACTTCACCCGACGTCATAGCTGCAGTTCTTCGGGTATAAAGGCATCAGCCGACGCCATTTTCCTCAGTGTTTCTTGCCCCAGATGCCAGTTGCCCTCTTGGGTAGCTAAATTTTGGATAAATGCCAATGTTTCCAAAAAGTAGAAGGCAAATACAAAAAATAAGCATGTATGTACATATATACAAACAAATACACCATAAGAGATCCCCCCCAGCTAGCTATTAGATGGGCAAATACCCTGGGAATACCACAGAGGGGAAGGAGGGTGGGTAATCCTGACTGCAGATGCATTCCTGTTCGGACATCTACATTTATGGTAGGTACAAAACTGTACTATGTCCTTCAAGGATGCATCTGCAGTCCTTACAAATGGGTAGAATACCATAGCCAAACTAGGGGAGGAGGAAGAAGAAATTATGGTGTAGTTAGGATCCCTTGCAAAACAGCAGTGGCAAACCCTGCTCGGGATCTAGAGTATAGAGGTAAGTTATAATGCTTGCCAAATGTATGCACGGAGGTCCAAGTAGCAGCCTCTATAATGTCCTTGGTAGCCACTCCTCGTAAGAAAGCTGTGGTAGTGGCTGTAGCCCTTGTAGAATGAGGCCTTATGTTCTGTGGAGTTTGCTTTCCATGGAAGGAGTAACAGAATCTGATGCAATTTCCTATCCACTTGGAGATTGTCTGTTTTGAAATTGCTTTTCCTTCCCTTCCTGTTGCATATGCTACCAGAAGCTGGTCAGATTTTCTATTGCCCTTGGTTTTGTCCAGGTAGTAGCGCAACTGTCTATGTACATCCAAAGTATGCAGCAGTCTTTCCCCCCTGTTCTGTGGATTGGGGAAGAAGGTAGGTAGGTGGATAGCCTGGTTTAAAGACACTCTGGATACCACCTTAGGCATAAATGTAGGATTTGTTCTCATGGACACTCTATCTTGATGGAAGATTAGGAAGGGTTGTACTGCCATTAAAGCCTGTAGCTCAGAAACCCTTCTTGCTGAGGTAATTGCCAGCAGAAAAGCAGTTTTCCAGGATAGGTGTTGAAGATCTGCTGTTGCTGCTGGTTCGAAAGGGGGGAGTGTCAATTTTTCTAGCACAAAGTTCAAGTCCCATGCTGGTAATGGTGGTTTCCTAGGAGGTTTTACATTTTTAATTCCTCTCAGAAACTGCCTGAGTAGAGGATGCGAGAAGACAGGGGGATCGAAGCTGTGTTCTGCAGAAATAGCTGATGCATGTATCTTGATGGAGGAATAGGACATGTATGGAGAAGCTCTGCCAAATACTCCAGGATGTTGGCAATGTCTACCTTTGACACATCTTTTCCCCTTTCAGTACTCCAAATGAGAAACCTTTTCCATTTTCCTGCATAGTTCCTTCTTGTTGAGGGTCTGCGGGTCTCAAGGATAATGTCTTTAACCCTTTGGGATAAATCTGGGTTAGTTGCTCTTATGTAATGATCCAGGCAGTCAGCTGCAGAGTTTTCAGGTTTGGATGCAGGGTGTTGTAGTCGCTCTGAGTTAACAGCAAAGGAATCAGGGGTAGTGTCCACATTTTCCCCCGAGACATGCTCCTCAGTAATGGGTACCAATGTTGTCTTGGCCAGTCTGGAGCTATCAGAATGATCCTTGGACGTTCCTCTTTGATTTTCAAAAGCACCTTGTGCATCAAAGGAAGAGGTGGGAATGCATATGCTGTCAGGCCTTTCCAACTGAAGGATAGACAGTCCACCTTCCAAGCAAGTGGGTGGTACGTCCTTGTGCAGAATTTCTTGAGCTGGTGATTGAGTGGGGATGCGAATAGGTCTATTTGTGGCAGTCCCCATTTCTTTGTGATGACCTTGAAGATGTCTGGGTGTAGCATCCATTCGTGAGCATCCGAGGTAGTTCTGCTTAATATGTCTGCTAGGATGTTTTCTTTTCCGGTACAAAATTGCTTGTAACTGAATGTTGTAGCTCAGAGCCATATTCCATAGGTCCAGTGCCATCCGGCATAGAGGGTATGAATGAGTGCCTCCCTGTTTGTTGATGTACCACATGACTGTGGTGTTGTCTGTCCTTATCATCAACTGCCCTTCTTGGAGGAATGGTCTGAAATTCTGGATTGCTAGTTTGACTGCTAGCATTTCCTTTTGATTTATGTGCAGGTGCAGCTGATCTGGAGTCCATAAGCCTTGTATGCACTTGTCCAGCATGTGGGCCCCCAACCGAGGTCTGAGGCATCCGTTGTGATGGTTTGGCTTGGTTGAATGCTGTGGAAGGGCAAACCTGGGTTTGACTGGCATGCCTGAGCCCACCATAGGAACTCTTGTTTCAGGCATGGGATTAGTGGTATTTCGGTTTCTAGGCTGTGCCTGTGTTGAGACCATAAATTCTTCAGGTACCACTGTAGCTTTCTCATATGCAGTCTGGCATGAGGGACCAGGATTATGCAGGATGCCATGAAGCCCAAGGCCTGCAGTACTTTCCTTGCTGTTAGTTTGTTCTGCTTTGTTAATGCCAAGAAGTAGAGAGGAAGTTGTTCTTGTTTTTCTGCAGTTAGGAATGCCATCTGTTTTACTGTGTCCAATTCTGCACCTAAGAAGGTTATTCTTTGGGATGTGTCAGTCTTGATTTCTTTATATTGACTGTATATCCCAGGGCTTGCAGTGTTAATGACTCTTTGTAAGTCTTCTGTTAGCTTGTTTTTGTTGTCCGCTTGTATCAGGCAGTCGTCCAGGTATGGATATATTTGGATTCCCTGAAGCCTGCAGTGAGCGATTACTGCTGCCAGGCATTTCGTGAACACTCTGGGCGCAGTAGATAAGCCAAAGGGCAATGCTGAGAATTGATAATGCTCTGATCCTGCAAGAAATCTGAGGTATCTTCTGCAATTTGGTCGTATGGGGACGTGCAGGTATGCCTCCTTGAGATCTAGAGTCACCAGCCAATACTCCTTGCCCAGCATGGGAAGAAGTTGCTGTAGGGTCAGCATTTTGAATTTTGGAACAATAATGAATGTGTTTAAAGCGGACAGGTCGAGAATAGGCCTCCAATGTTTCTCTTTTCTTGGTACCAGGAATAGTCTGGAGTAAAATCCCTTTCCTTGTTCCATAGATGGTACCCTTTCCACAGCTCTCATCTTTACTAATTGAGCTATTTGATTTAGAGCTTCTGTCTTTTGATTTGGTGGTAGGTTTGGCATTCCTCTTTTTCCTGGTAAAGTATGGAAATGAAACCTGTAGCCTTGGTCTATAGTTTGCAAAATCCACTTGTCTCTTGTGATGTAGTGCCAGTTTTTTGAAAATAAGGCTAACTTTCCGCCTAAGGGTGCTGCTATTTGTTCCCTGGTAGGCGGTGACAGAGCCAAGTCACTGTGATTGTCCTGTTGCAGTGGTAGTAGTTGTGTCTGTGCCTCGCTGGTTGCTACCTTGCCACTGGCGTCCCCTGTAGGCACCTCCTCTGGATTGATTTCTGCCTCTTGAACGCCTGTTCCTGCCTCTCTGAGTTTTAGAGGAGTCTGGAAAGGACCAATTTTTGGAAGGCCAGTTCCTGCTAAACCTTGGAGGCTGAACCTGTAAGAAATCTTTCACTGTTTGTACAGATTTTGCCTTCTCTTCCATTTTCTTCAGTACCTGTTGAGCAGGAGAACCAAATAAACTGACCTTATCCATAGGAGCATCTAATAGTTTTGCTTTAACATGATCCGGCAAGACCTGTTCTTTCAACCATGCATGCCTTCTTATAACTGTGCCAGTCATGGCTGATCTAAAGGAAGCCTCCAGTGCATCATAGCCACATTTTAAAGAATGGTTACTAACCTGCTGAATGTTATGCACCATTTCTAGAACATATTTCTTATCTAAAGAATCATCAGAGGACAATTTCTTAGTTAACTGATCAAGCATAAACTCCTGGTATTGGATCATATGAAACTGACAGTTCAATGCCCTAGCTGAGAGAGTAGTAGAGGTGTATACTTTTTTACCCCATCTCTCTAAGGACCTGGATTCCCTTTCAGAAGGAAGAGGGTTTTTAACGGAGGTCGAAGCTACTGCCTTAGGCCCCTGGGAGATAGGATCTGCAAAAGGAGCCTTGTATAAATGATGATGTGTGTCCGGGACCCTGTAGAACCTATCGGGCTTAGCAGGGGCTGGAGGCAAAGTATCAGGAGCAGTGCAAGCATCATTAAATGCATCATCTACAACAGGGAGAACTGGAGGTATAGCTAAAGGCCTATGTTGTGGTAAATGCAAAAAAGTCCTAAGCCTTTTCCTTGAATCTGAGAAATCTTGTCCCTGCCATTGGAATTGCTCTCTCATGGCATGTAAGGTTTCCCCAAAGGAAAATTCCTCTGGTGGAGAGGCAGAAGGAATCGATTCCTCAGCATCGGAGTCTTCATAAGTAGAAAAAGGAGCCTCTGGATGGTCTGTATTGTCTGTATCATCAGAAGAATCATCTGAGGACAGTGGCTCAGGGGGCTCTGCTCTAGGTCTCTTTTCTGGAGGAGGTTGAGAGGCCCTGTCTGGATGTGATTGGGATCCCCTTATTAAAGAGATGAGATCCTCTGCCAGAGTGAGCATTTGGGAACTGGAACTGGGCCTGTGAGAGGGGGGCTTAACAGGCACCGATTTAGAAGTTTTGGCTGCTTTAGCCCTGGCAAAGGCCTTTATGGACATGGCTGCAGGCGGCCTAGCAGCACCACGTGCAGGGGTTGAAACATCCAAAGGGATGGTGTCCGATAATTCTTGTGAAACCACAGTAGCAGGCTGAATTTCAGAGGCCGATTCAACCAGGGTAGAAGGGGCCTCGGTAGCAGTCATAGATTCGGCTGAAGATAGAACCGTTTGCTCGGTTTCGGCCGAAACCAAGACACTCGCGGTTTGCTTAACTGCGGTTTCGGCCGAAACCGCGGACCGCGAGTGTCGGTCCTTTTCTTTGCGTTTCTTAATAACTTGAGAAGTCGGAGGATCCGACGGCATTATGTACGCAAAATCTGAGCCGAAAAACTGTTCAGCAAACTTCGACCGACGTCTAAGCGTCCGTCGGTTGAAAGAAGCACAGGCTAAACAAGCTGCTACGTCGTGGTCTGGGCCTAAACAAGGTAAGCAGTAAGAGTGGAAATCTTTATGAGGTATTTGTTTCCCACAAGTTAAACAGTTATTCACTTTTTCTGACATCGGCTGAGGCAAGAAAGAGTCCCCAACGGGGTACTTAGCTTTTAGAAGTCTTCAAGTAGTATTCGGTAGTAGTAATCTCTGGATCTGACCGACCGGCACTTGCGAACAGCTTCTGCTTCGGGCGCCACGCGGCAAGAAAGACTGAGGAAAATGGCGTTGGCTGATGCCTTTATACCCGAAGAACTGCAGCTATGACGTCGGGTGAAGTGCGACACCAGCCGAGGCCAGACCCAGACTTTGGAATCCGGCCGACCGAAGGGCTGCCTGACGACAGGACAACCCATTTGTAAGGACTGCAGATGCATCCTTGAAGGACATCAACACCCAAGTAAAGAAGAATAAACTAAAGGTGAAGGGAGCTCTGAAACCCAGACCTAACCTCCAGATCCTCCAGGAAGGGGGAAGGTGGGAGGGTAAGTAAGAATGTGAGGCGAGTTGGACTACATACATCGAACGTTATGGCAAGTACATAATTTTTGATGTTATGTAGTCCAATCTCACCTACATTCTTACCCGTGGGACAGCGTCACCAGCACCTAAATCCTGGGAGGCTCAGAGGAAGATACTCCTGAGCACTGTGGAACCAAAGGAAGACCTGCCCCTAGATACCACGTCCAGCTTGTAATGAGTAACAAAGGTGTGAGGAGATGCCCAGGTAGCTGCAGCACAAATATCACCCATAGACAATCTGGCCTGATAGGCTGTAGATTTAGGTACAGCTCGAGTAGAGTGAGCCTTGACTGGAAACGGTAGGTCTTCACCCCCTGAGGAATAAATGAAAGAGATGCAATTTGATATCCATCTGGATAGGGTGATTTTGGAGACAGAGGACCCAATTCTGTTTTTTGAAAAGGAAACAAACAGCTGATCAGATTTTCGGAGATCTTTGGTTCTGTGCACATAAAAACGTAACTGTCTGTGTACATCCAACTGATGAAATTTAAATTCTGCCTTGTTTGAAAATTGGGGAAAGAACACTAGCAACTCAATAGATTGATTAAGATTAGATATGGATGCTACTTTAGGAAGAAAAGAAGGGTTTGGTCTAAGAGAAACCCTGTCCTTATGAAAGGTCAAATATTGGGGTTTGATAGAGAGAGCCTGAATCTCTGAGACGCATCTGGCTGATGTGATGGCTACTAAATAGGCAGTCTGTAAGAGCTTGCAGAACAAAATTTAAATCCCAGGGCATGACCAGTTCCGAGACAGGAGGATGGAGTAACAGAGTGCCCTTCAGGAAAACCTTACAGAGTCTGTGAGCCATCAGACTAGGCTCATTTGCAACATGAAAGTTAGAAATTGCTGCCAGTTGGACTTTAATGGTAGTGGACGCTGAGCCCTGATGAAAAAGCATAGACAACAACTCCAAGACAGAAGCAATTGGAGCTGTGTAAGGGTTAATCCCTTGGGTATGAGCCCAAATAGAAAACCTCTTCCATTTGCTGGAATAAATCTTCCTAGTAAAGGGCTTATGAGAGGAAGATAAAATATGAACTACCTCAGGTGAAAAGTGATGAAGCCTAACTAACAAAGGAAGTGGAGTAGCCAGGCTGTCAATCGGAGGGTCCGCAGAGAGGGATGGAGCTGCCCTGACATGTGTGTCAGTAAGTCTGATTGTGGGTTCAGAATCCAAGGCATGTCCACAATGTAGGGATGGAGAAAGGGGAACCAAACTTGACAAGGCCAGTGTGGAGCAATCAGAATAATTCTGTTTCCCAAGGATTGCGCTTTCTGAATCACTTTTGACAGCAAGGGAAACGGAGGGAAAGCATACAGCAGACCGGAGGGCCAATCGTGGATTGAGCATCCCTGGGTGACTCCCCCTGTGGGGGGATCAACGTGAAGTAGCTGCTGCATTTGGCATTGAGGGGGCTGGCAAAAAGGTTGCAGCAAGGCTGATCCCATCTGCTGAAGATCCGTTCTGCAACTAGACGGTTCACGGACCACTCGTAATGCATCAGAATAGCTCTGCTTAGCCTGTCTGCTATCACATTGGACTTCCCCGGAATGTGCGTTGCCACCAGAAACCGTTGGGAAGATACTGCCCACTGCCACACTCGCATGGCCTCTCTGCACAGGAGGTATGACCTGGTTCCTCCCTGCTTGTTCAGATACCACACCACTGACATATTGTCCGAGTGGACTGCAATAGTCCCGAGAGGTAGAAAGCTCTGAAGTGCCTGCAATGCAAGTAGCACCACTCTCATCTCTAGGACGTTGATATGCAGATGTATCTCGTGCTCTTGCCACGTGCCTTGGACTGTCCTGCCGAGATAATTCCCCCCTACCCCATCTGGGAGGCGTCCGTGGTCACCGTGGCAACAGGGGGCCGTGGAACGAAGGGTTTTCCCCTGTCCAGATTGTTGGTGCAAAGCCACCAACTGAGATCCTGTTTGCATCTGTCCATGAGCAAAATAGGGTGGGAAAGTGGAAGTCTCTGGACAGACCACTGAGCAAAGAGGAGCCATTGAAGGAGCATCATGTGTAATCTCGCTAGAGGGACTAACATAATTGTTGCTGACATAGTCCCCAGGAGTTGGAGAACCCATCTTGCCTTCGCTGTTTTCAGGTTGACGCAGGGCATGCACCTGTTGCTGTAAGACTCTGATTCTTTCCTGTGGTAGAAAGGCTCGCATTTGAACGGTGTCTAGCTCTGCACCTATAAAAATGACACGCTGTGAGGGCAACAATGCAGATTTTTCCCAGTTCAGTGTTATGCCCAACTGTTGACAGAGGGTGATGGTAGCATCTCTGGTTTGGATTAGTAGATGCCTGGTGGTGGCGGTGAGGAGCCAGTCGTCCAAATACGGAAACACTTGGAATCATTGATGTCTCAAGTGAGCTGTCACCACCGCCATACACTTGCTGAACACCCTGGGGCTGTGGTGAGACCAAAGGGCAGGGCTCGAATCTGAAAATGACTGGCTCCCAGCCGGAAGCGTAGGTGACTCCTGGATGCCCTGTCCATTTTGATATGGCAGTAAGCATCCTTTGGGTCGATGGAGCACATCCATACTTCTTTTCCCAACAATGGGAGAATTGACTGTAATGTGACCATATGGAACTTGGACTTTTGTACATGGTTGTTCAGTTGGCTGAGATCTAATATGGGTCAAGGGTCCCCTGTTCTTTTCGGCACCAAAAAGAATCTTGAGTAAGTCCCTAATCCGATCTGGTCTGAGGGGACATGCTTTTTCTAGAAGCTTTGAAACCTCTGAAGCCGGATGATCCCTTTGACTGGGTGGAACGTCCGGGATTTTTCTGACTGGAGGGGGATCTGACGAAAAAGGGATGGCATAACCTCCGGAAATTATTCGTAATACCCATCGGTCTTGGGTGATGCTTTGCCAGGCTTCCGGGTATAACGATATTCGACCCCCGACTGGCTCCGGAAACACACAGTCGAGCCTCCCATCAGGAGCGACGGTAGGGAGAGCCGCGAAAGGAATCACGGTCTCTCAAATTGCGGGGGCCCCTTCTGCCTCTAGGGCGGTGTCTCCCTGAATAACCTCCCCCCTCCTCTGCCTCTGGAGGGGGGCTCACCTTGTGCACCGGGAAAAAACCTCTTATTTTTTGAACCACATTTTCCCACCCCTCTGGGCCTTGGGGTACGGCCTAGAGGGAAGGGAAAAACGGACCCCTACAGCAGACAGAGTTTTTCCCTCCTGCTCGCACGTGGTGAGGGTGTCTTTCACCTTGGTTCCAAACAAATAAGAACTATCGAAGGGAGAGTCAGTGAATGAAGACTTGAAGGCCTCCGCGAAATGACAAAGGCGCATCCAGGCTTGCCTCCTAAGGTCGACTCCTGAGCTTGCTGCCCTACTCGCTCCCTTGGCTGCATATGAAATAAGCCGCATGGAGGAGTTAACGATGGAATTGAGGGTAGACATCTGGGCGTTAACCATCTAGGCCACCGCCTCAGGAACTTTACCCATGAGAGTATCTCCTAGCTCCTTGAGGAGATCTCTCTGGAGCTGAGTAAAGAAGTAGTTCAGCAACCATAAGGTAAAGGTTGCTGACGAAAGGGTACGCTTCCCGTACCGGTCCATGGTCCTAGACTCCTTGTTAGGAGGATGGACGGAGGAAGAAGTCTTGGCTAATTCCTTCTGGGTGGCTGCCACCACCACCATGGCATCCACAGGGACTCCTTGGGACAAAAATTCCTTACCCGGGGGAGCAGACAGAAATTTATTGGGTCTGCTGGGTACGGGTTCCACAGAATCAGGGTTCTCCCACACCCGCCGACAAATTAAATCCAGGAGCTCGTCGAAGGGTGGGGACACCCAGGAGGTGGTGGGCTGAGCACCAAAGGCCTTCAGGAAAACAGACTCCTCCTCAGAGGGGGCTTTGGACGGCCAGTCACCTCTTTGTTTCAATATCTCCAGGATGTTGGAGAAAGAAACATCCTCAGAGGATGACTTGGGGGACCCCTCCGATTCCTCTAGGTCAGTATATGAGGTGAGGGACTCATTCTGGGAGTCTATGTGCTTCCTCTTGCACGTTTTCTTTCTAAGGGGCTCCTTAGGCAAACACTCTGAGGTGCCCTCAGAAACTTGGGGACCACTTGTGGGGGTATCCCTAGGCCTTGGGGCTCTGCTGTCTACAGATAGGTGGTGATCAGAGACCCGCACCGGAGTGGTAGGGGACAGAATGACTGACCCGCATGATGTAGCTGATGATCTGGCCAGCGCACTCCACATGGCCTTCAAAGGCTGGCTCTCCCGAATCCGAGGACCGACCAGCCTCCGAGGCCACAACAGGAGTCGGGGTTCCCAGAGCTGAGGCACCAAGCGGGAGACTAGGAACTGAGAGGTGTCCCGTGGTGTCCCCCTTGGGCCTGACCGAGGAATCCCGAGTCCTGAATCCCATGGACGGCACAGACTGGGTCGATGCTGACGTCAGCACCGATAAGCCCGGAGGGGCCATCAGAACCGACCTAGGAACATCACATGGAGTGGAATATTCCAGCTCCGAAGACAGAGATGCGCTCGGAGGAGGAATAATCGAAGAAGGTATCGGGACGGGCTCCGGAGCTGACTGGGATGGAACTGAGAACAATTTAGCCAAAACCGGTGACTGAAGGAGTCTCTGCACCACCCTATCAACATCCACATCTGAAAGTGTCCTGGAGGATTTGGAGGACAGGGAGGGAGATCGGGATCTCCTCTCAGGTGACACTTGTCTAGTACTGGGCGATCGGCTCTGAAGAGGTTCCAATATAATTGGAGCTGACGCCTGTTCCATCCGCACTGACACTTCCTGTGGCCCCGAGGACAGTGGAGCCGAGGAGGTCGAAGCTAGTTTGATTACTTTCTCCGGTGGCTCCGAGGAGACTGAAGGAGCCGGAGATGTCTTTTTTGATTTTGTGGATTTTGATTTTGAACTGGAAGCAGAATCCATGGCCTCTTCGAACGAGGGTTTCAAGAGTCCCATCAGAATTAACTTATTCTTTCTTTCTTTCTTGAAGCACCCTGGGACTAAAAACATGGCAGAAGCTGCAGGACTCCTGCAGGTGGATTGCTCCCAGACAATAGACACATACCAAATGTCCATCGGTGATGGACATTTTATAACCACACTTAGAGCATTTTTTAAAACCTGAAGGGCTAGTGCTCCTTGGAATCTTTAGACATCTTGATAAAGAATCACAATTACCAATACAAGGATCACGTCACTGACCGACTGCAAAAAACAACTACAGTCACAAAATACACCACAGGAAGTGTGGGAACAAAATTACCACAAACCAACTGCACAAAGAATCCTCAGAAGGGACACGCACTAAGGCGACTAGGGCTAAAACCTCTAAATTAAATGGTTTTAGACCAGCACTAGCACACGCAACAAGGGAGACAGACACTAAAACCTCTAATTTAAATGGTTTTAGACAGAAAAAACAAACACAGGGACAAGCAAGGGGACAGACTAGGTCCTCTAACTGAAACGGGCCTAGCCCGTTGGAACAGCTAGTGGGATACCACAAAAACAATCACACTACAGATTATGCACAAAAACACCAAACTAGAAATAGCTATTAAAATAGCTTTTTGTTTGTAACAATTTCTCTCAAGAAGAAGAAAATGGGTACTTAGCCACAGCCAAGAGCGAGACCATGCCCGAGCTACACGAGCGGCAAACGAGATCTGGGGATATGGAGCAATGCGGCATGGGATACCATCTTAGCCCAGCCAATAGAAGACTTTGAGCTAGAAAAGTATGGCCGAGTCGGAGCCGATATTTGGCTCTGAACCCACGGGTAAGAATGTAGGTGAGATTGGACTACATAACACCAGTAAGTTAAACATGGTAGAAGGTATGCATGAGTAAGGGTAATTCTAGCTTCTGTTGTTTGGAATTTGTTGTTCCTGTACAGCAGACCTAGCTTCTCATTCTTTTTGATACAATTGTACATGTGTAAATCAAATTTTAGTTGATCGTCAATGGTAATGCCAAGTAGTTTTGTGCTTGATTCAACTTTTATGGGAGTATTGTTTAGGGACATTATGGAAAAGGATGTCTTGATGTGGTTGCTAGTTTTTGGGAGTAAAAGTAGCAATTTTGTTTTTGTAGGGTTAAGAATGGGCTGGTTATTTGTGAGCCATGCTTCTACTGAGTTAAAGTAAGCCTGGGTAGTTGAAAGGAGTTCAGAAGTTGAATTTGCAATAGTGATGACTGTACAGTCATTTGTGTATTGGACTATATTTGACTGAGGACAAGAGGAGTAAAGTGTACTGGTGAAAATATTAGAGAGTAGTGGTCCAAGAATGGATCCTTGTGGGACACCTGTATTAACAGGAAGGGGGTAGATAGTACATTGTCCCATCTCACTGACTGAAGTCTGTCAGAGAGACAGCTAGAGAACCATGCAACTGTATCTGGGGAGAAGTTAAGGTTAATGAGTTTGTTAAGTAGCAGAGAGTGACAGAGAGTGTTGAAAGCTTTTGAGAGGGCAAGATATGAGTTTATGTTTGTCTTTGGCTTGGGTAATGGTATTTAGAAAGGATAGTAGAACTGTGGTGGTACTATGCTTGGGGTGAAAGCCATGCTGTGTGGGAGTAAGCATGTTTTCCTAACATGGCTAGGCTTATTAAGGCTCTGCAGCTGCTAGCCTAGTAACCTCATATGAATCTATGAAGTACATAACTGGGCACCAAGAATGACAGTATGGACTCCAAAAGAAAAGGAAAACAGACATACAGACAGGTACAAACCTTCCTTTGAGTTATTTATTTTTACTTTAATCTGTATGTTTTAATTGGGCAGGTGAAATGGAACATCACCCTCATTTTCAGCACAATCAGGGCCATAGAGAAAGGTAATTACAAAGAAAACATACATCCACAAAAGAATTATCAGCAAAGACTACATAGTTCAGCTTTTAGCTACCCACACAGTAACTGCTACATAATGTAGTTTCTAACAAGAGATTCCATTTTTACAACAGTATATTTACAGTCCAAGAAATCAGTTGCATTCTGCTAACCATAAGTACAATTTTATACTGCATTCTGCACTTTTAAACTGTATTTTTGCTATATTGCTGACTTTTTTAAAACTATTCTTGTGATTTGTTGCACATTTTGTCTGCTGTAGTATAGACTAGATTCAGACCTGTTAAATCTGTTTCTGTTGGTTAAACTGATCACTAAAGCAGGCTATCTTTTGTTAGAGAGCCCCCCCCCCCCTTGTACCCTTGTGGCACGAGACTGCAGTTAAGACTCATCGGATTGAAGGTTGCTGGCACAGGGCTCAGTTTTGTGCTTTTGTATTCGTTAAATCATTTAATTCAGTTTGCTCACTGTTGCTACATAAGCCCCGCTTTTGTGTGGATTTGAGCTTGTTTTAACACAGCACATCACAGTTAGGTGACCAGCCACTGCTCTACTGTATTCATCTGTTTATGCGCAGAGTACCTCATGCACCATCGCTCAATACCATGCAGTCGGGACAACCACTGGCAGTTATGGGCACAAAAACTTCTGTGGATAAATTTTCCCTTAGTAGTTGCTTGTGAACTGGCTACACTTTTGCCCCTTAAACAGTCCCAAAACCACCAAATCTACAACAGTCTCATACCACTCGGAGAACCCTCACTAGTATAAACCCTTCGAAGAGCACCGCATTAGTATTGATCCCATTTAGAGCACCCCGTTATACCACACCCCTCCATTTTCTCTCCTTAATGTGAAAACAGGATTTAACCTGGTATTATGGATGGTCAGTTTCCGTCCATTTCTCCTACCAGCCTGATTAACATGGGTATCTTAAGGCAGTGTGGCAATTGCCTCGTATACAGTGACAACCCTCAACTCCTAAATCATCCAAGTACAATTTGGGAAAGATGCAGCTTCACTAAGAATCTGGAATCCTTCCTCTCTCGCGCATACACTGAACAGGTTGTCGGCTCACATACTACACTTCTTATGCAAACCTTGCACTTAACACATAAACCATCATATGATGAGGTACTCACCAAAACCTACCTAAACACCAGAGACCTTCCAAACACAAATATGCTACACCTAATACAGCACCACAAAAGCACAAGCACCAGTGTCTCACCAAATAAGTCCCTAAGGCAAAGCACATCTAAACCAAATATTTTAGTCACAGGTGACGCCATTGTGAGACACACAGATGTCCCACTCACCAGGCTGGACAAGGAGAAGGTTACAGTCAGCTGTCAGGTGCCAAGATCCATCAGACGACACATGCACTCAAGTCTCTCAACAAGTACCATTATGACTCCATCATAGTTCATGTTGGTGTGAATGACTTGAGATGTACCTCACTGGACTATATGAAGAGAGACATGACTGAACTCTATGAATATGTGTCCCAGGCAGGTATGTCCCTAATCTTGAGCAGCATTCTACCCTCACCTAAGATAACACAATATAAACAAAAAATGATTGACTTCAACAATTGGCTTAGTTTCTGGTGTCATTCTAAGGGGATCTAGTTCCTGTTACCCTGGGATGACATGGTTGATAGATTTGCCAGAGATGGTCTTCACCTGTCACTTCTAGGCTTTCAGTTACTGGCTAAGGCACTTGCCTCCCCCATAGTGCCTTTTTTAGTCGAGGTCTCAAGAAAAAAAATTCTATCATGAAAATATCACTCACAAACAAACTGAAGGTTATGCTGTTAAACCCTAGGAGTTTAAATCACAAACTGCACACTCTGGAAGTACTCCTCTCCCTGGAAGATGTTGACTTCTGTGCAGTCACAGATACATGGTTCAAGGCTGCAGACAGTTCCTCGGCCTTGCAAGGTTACAATGCCTTCCACACTTTCAGACCACAAAATGATGATGTGAGAATCAAAGGAGGAGTATCGAACTTCAAAGATAAAAACATCTCGAGACTGGTTAGACAGGAAAACTCCATGGAGTTGCTCCAAGTTCATCTAACTGTGGGTAAGATCCCCCCTTCAAGTCATCATTAGCTATAGGCCACCTTCAAAGAACCAAGATATCCACGCTGCTTATTTGGACCTACTTGAGTAAATCAAATTACAACCAAACACTCTAGTCATGGGTGATTTTAACTATCCCTCCATTGACTGGGAAACTTATAAGACTACCAACATGCTCGCACAAAGGTTCCTGGATTTTGTTAACACTGATGTCTTAGAACAAATAATATACAACCCTACAAGGGGCTTAAATATTCTCTACCTGGTCCTCACCAATATGGGTGACAGTTGCACCACCACAAGTATAGGACCCTCACTAGTTAAATCTAATCACAAATCAGTCACACATGAAGTAGTTATAACACCTGAACCCCTCTTATGTGAAATCAGGCAAAAAAATTTCACCAAAGCTAATTATACCCTCCAAAGGGATGGTATAAATAATTTCCAAGCTCCTGTTCCCACAGATAGCTCTGACAAATATACTAAGGTATACACAAATGCCCTGTACAAACTCTTAGATAAATGTATCTCTTAGATAAATGTATTCACACAGCTGTACCTGATAGGATCCAAATATCATCATCAAGAAAAAACAAGCCTCCCTGGTGGACAACTAGTATTAGCAAGTTATACAACAAGAGGAAGACATTGCTGTCTAAAAATAAAAAAGAGTGGTCCCTGCACTGGAAGAACACCCTCCTCTGTTTGAACAAACAAATAAGTCAATTGTAAAATTCTCTAAGGGCAACTTCGAAAAAAATTAGCAACCATAGCTAAGAATAACCATAAGGCATTCTTTGGCTATATCTGTAACCTAAAAGGTAGGATCCAGACATGTGCTGAACTAGTTATGGATGGCCTCATGCAGACTGATCCTGCAAAAACAGCTAACCTATTACCCGACAGGTTTGGCGAAAATTTCACCCCACTTTTCCCCTCCAAACATTCCACAAAGCATTCCCTCTTCATTTCCACCACCTTGCATCTCTAAAAAGCAAGTCATTAATGCTCTCTCCAAGGTCAAAACACAGCCTCTATGGGACCAGATGGCATTGAAGGCTGTGTTTTAAATGGTCTAAAACATGAGTTAGCAACTCCATTAGGTACTCCCTTCAAGCACAGCATGAGTATTGGTTTTGTCCCTGCTGAATGGAAAAAGTACAGTTGTGTACACCTACCATAAATGTAGATGTTCGAGTGTCTTCACTATTGCAGTCATGACTGTAGGGTTCTCCCCTGCCGGCAGGCAGTCCTCGGTCGGCCAGAATCCCAAAGTCTGGGTCCGGCGTCGGCTGTTCAACCATGCTCCCTGACGTCAGAGCGCCAGGAATACAAAGCTGACAGCCGACGCCATCTTCTCCAGTTTTTCTTGCCCCAGATGTCAGGAGTCCCAAAATGAGAACGGTCCCATATCCTTTGCAAATACACCTCAGAAGAATGGTGAAAAAAAGAATCACACAAAAGTAAAAATAAGAGGGGACAGGAGGGAGGGAAACCCAGACTGCAACAGTGAAGACACTCGAACATCTACATTTATGGTAGGTGTACACAACTGTACTATGTTCATCGTGTTTCACTGTTGCAGTCATGACTGTAGGGTAGAATCCCAAAGCAGAAAGAAAGGGAGGTGGTCATAAAGAAGTAGGGGCGGCTAAAAGGCCCTGCAAAACTGCAGAGGCAAAGCCTGCCCTAGACTTAGAGTAGAGAGGTAGACTGTAGTGCTTAGAAAAAGTATGCACTGAACTCCAAGTTGCAGCTTCCAAAATGTCTTTGGTAGGAACTCCCCTGAGGAAGGTCGCAGAAGTGGCAGCAGCTCTGGTGGAATGAGTCCGTATACTCCCTGGGATTTGCTTTCCATGGTGTGAATAACAAAATCTGATTCCATGAGCAATCCATTTAGAAATGGTCTGTTTTGAAATGGCTTTACCTTGGGAACTTGAAGCATAAGAAACAAACAATTGTTCTGATTTTCTGATGTCCTTGGTTCTGTCCAGGTAAAAATGTAGTTGTCTGTGTACATCCAAGGAATGTAAAATCCTTTCCCCTTTATTTTGAGGAGTGGGGAAAAAAGTTGGCAAGTGGATAGTTTGATTTAAAGCCACTTTGGAAACCACCTTAGGCATGAAGGTAGGATTAGTCCTCAAAGACACCCTGTCTTGATGAAAAATAATATAAGGTTCCACAGCCATAAGAGCTTGTAACTCTGAAACTCTCCTGGCAGAGGCTAGGGCTAACAGGATAGCTGTCTTCCAAGATAAAAACTTGATGTCAAAAGAGGCAGCAGGCTCAAAAGGAGGCAAAGTTAGTTTTTCCAAAACATAGTTGAGATCCCAAGCAGGAATGGGAGGAGATCTAGGAGGTCTTAAGTTCTTAGCTCCTCTGAGAAACTGTCTCATGAGCTGGTGGGAAAAGATTGGAGGGTCTGTATTATAATGAGCAGAAATAGCAGAGGCATGTATCTTAATGGAAGAGAAAGAGAGACCCTTATGTAAGAGATCTGTCAAGTAAAGTAAAATTAAAGGAATGTTCGGAAGAAGAGGATCAGAATCCTGAGCCTGCATCCTTGAACAAAATCTTTTCCATTTTCCTGCATAAGATTTTCTAGTTCTAGGACGTCTGGCTTCTAAAATGACATCCATAATCTGCTTGGGTAGGAAAGAAGAAATCAAAGGCTCTGGATTAACCAGGCCGCCAGGCTGAGAGTTCTGACATGAGAGTATAGAACCTGACCCTGATGTTGGGACAGGTTCGGAGACTGAGGTAAAACCCAAGGGGGCTCTAGACATAGGCTTTTTAGAGTTGGGTACCAAAACTGTCGAGGCCAATTTGGGGCCAGCAAGATTATCATCTTGGGCTTGTCCTGTTTTATCTTTAAAAGTACCTGTGGAGGAAGAGGCGGTAAAGCATATCCCGAGAGGTTCCTCCAACTGAATGATAGGGCATCCACTTTCCAAGCTTCTTTGTGGAAAGTCCTGGTGCAAAAATTCTGTAGTTGATGATTGAGATGGGATGCAAAGAGGTCTATGTGAGGACATCCCCAGACTGCTGTTATCATCCTGAATATTTTGGTGTCCAGCATCCACTCGTGTGGATCTGAAAGGTTTCTGCTCAGATTGTCTGCCAGGAATTTTTGCTTCCCTGGTAGAAACTGAGCTTGAAGGTCCAGATTGCAAGCTAGAGCTGTGTTCCATAGATCCATGGCTAATCTGCAAAGGGGGTAGGAATGAGATCCCCCTTGCTTGTTTATGTACCCCATAACTGTGGTGTTGTCTGTCCATATTAGTAGTTGTCCTGGTTGTAGAAGATTCCTGAAGGCCATTAGAGCTTTCTGAACGGCTAACATTTCCTTTAAATTGATATGCAGGTGCTTCTGATCCTTTGTCCAAAGGCCCTGCAGACAGTTGCCCTGAAAATGGGCCCCCCAAGCATAATCCGAGGCGTCCGTGGTTAGAATCTGAGTGGCAGGAGGCAGGCAGAAGAGTTTACCTTTGTTTAGAGTACATGCCCTGGACCATCAAAGAAATTCCTTTTGAAGGCAAGGCAGGACGGAGATCAGTATGTCTAAACTGTGGCAATGCTGAGACCATACACTTTTTAGATACCACTGTATTTTCCTCATGTGTAGTCTTGCATATGGTACGAGAAGGATGCAGCAGGCCATGTAACCCAAAGCCTGCAGGAATCTCCTTGCAGATAGCTGAGTTAAAGTTGCCAAGGTTTTGAAAGTTGAAGCCAGCTGTAATTGTTTTTCGGATGTCAGAAATGCCATCTGGGTTGTGGTGTTTAGAAGAGCACCCAGAAAAGTTATCTGTTGTGAGGGTGTCAAATTTGACTTTTTTATGTTTACAGAGAATCCCAGGAACTTGAGGAGGTTCTGTACAAATTCTAGATGCTGGAGTAAGACATCCTTGCTGTCCGCCTGAATTAGACAATCGTCCAGATAAGGGTAAATTTGAACTCCCTTGAGTCTGCAGTAAGCTACTACTGGGGCCAGGCATTTGGTGAAGACCCTGGGCGCAGTAGACAATCCAAAGGGCAGCGCAGAGAATTGAAAGTGCCTCGATCCGGCCTTGAACCTGAGGTATTTTCTGCATTCCTGCCTGATGGGAATGTGTAAATATGCCTCCTTTAAATCCAAAGTTACCATCCATGCATCTTTGGACATCATTGGAAGTAGCTGCTGTAGAGTAAGCATCTTGAATTTTGGAATCTCTAGAAAGGTGTTCAAGACTGACAGATCCAGAATGGGTCTCCATGAGTTTTGCTTCCTGGGGACTAGAAATTGCCTTGAGTAAAATCCTTGTCCCATCTCTGAAAGTGGAACCAGTTCTATGGCTTTCATAGCCAAAAGAACTTCCACCTGGTTTAAGGCCTCTGTCCATTGATGTTTTGGAAGGTCTGGCCATCCGCTTGGCCTTGGCAGGGTATGAAAATGGAATTTGTAACCTCTTAAAACCACATCCAGAACCCACTTGCCTTGGGTTATACGAGTCCAATTTTGATAAAAAAGAGAGAGTTTTCCTCCGAGGGGGGCTTCCAGGCAAGACGTTCCTGCAGCCCAACAGAGGGAGTCATTGAGTTTGTTTCCTATGGAGTTTGTGACTTGTCCTCTCCTCCCCTAGGGGTGGAAGCAGTCCACTGTCTTGGTCTATAAGAAGCTTGTGTTTGAGGCCTTCCTCTGGAGCGTCCTACCCCTCTGAGGCCTGTCTGAAGTGGGAAAGGACCAATTTTTAGAAGGCCAATTCCTGCTAAATCTTGGTGGCTATACTTGTAAGAAATCTTTAACTGTTTGCATGGATTTCATTTTATCCTCCATCTTTTTAATCACCTCTTCAGCTTTTGATCCAAACAAAACATTATGCTGAACAGGAGCATCCAATAATTTATCTTTTACTTGTTCTGGCAAATTTTGTTCCTTTAGCCATGCATGCCTTCTAATGACTGTGCCGGAGGCAGCAGCCCTGCAAGAAGCCTCCAAGGCATCAAATCCACAGTGTAAACTATGCTTCCCAACTTGTTCAGTGGCATGCAATAAGTCATGTAATTCCTTATCTGCACAGGCAGAAATGGAATTAAGCTTTTGTTTTAAAACAGACAAGAGAAATTGCTGGTATTTCAGCATATGAAACTGACAGTTTAAAGTCCTAATGGACAAAGTAGCAGAAGTGTACACTTTTTGCCCCATCTTTCTAAAGATCTAGAATCCTTTTCAGTGGGAATGGGATTTTTGGCAGAAGCAGCCTTAACTCCCTTAGGACCCTGAGAAATGGTTTCAGGGTCAGCAGAAGGGTTCTTGTATAAAAACTGGTGGGAATCAGGAACCCTGTAATATCTATCAGGCTTAACAGGAGCAGGAGGAAAAGAGTCAGGGGTTAAGTTAGCCTCCAAAAAAGCATCATCCACAATATCCAAAACAGGAGGAATAGCCAGGGGTCTATGTTGGGGGAGAAGATGAAAATCCCTAAGTCTTTTCTTAGATTCCGAATACTCCTGTCCTTCCCAGTGGAAATGTTCCCTCATTTCATGCAAAGTTTCCCCAAAAGAGAAATCCTCAGGGGGAAAAGCTGAAGGAATGGATTCCTCAGCATCAGAATCCTCATAAGGAGGGAAAGAATATTCCTGGTCAGAAGAAGAAACTGAAGAAATAGAAGCCTGATCAGAGGAATCATAATAAACATCCTGCCTTGGCCTTTTATCTGGAGGGGGATGTGAACCCCTAATCATAGTAAGTAAATCCTCCGCCATCTTGAGTAACTGTTTCTGTGACTTGGAAGCCGGTTCAGAAGAGGCCTGTGTTGCAGTCTTTGATTTAGAAGGAGTCTTTGCCTTTGGCTTTGCCTTTATTAGAAGCTGAGTAGGCCTGAAAACCCCTTCGGAAGCCGGTACCGGCACAGCGGCTCCGCACCCATCCGAAGGAGCATTGTCCGAAGGTCCTGCAATAGAAATATTTAAAGGCCTGGTTGGCTCCTCATGAGAGTCCGTTTCGGCCATCGGTTCCGAAATGGCCGACGACAGGGGCTGCAAAAGCGCCTCACTGATGACGGGTGAACCTGAAGCTGGCTCCGCATGTGCGCTATCATCAGATTTGGACCTCGGTGGCCTGTCTTTATCCTTGTGACGTTTGTGAACTCTGGTCGCAGGAACCGTATCCGACGACATTTTGTAGTTAAAGCGCCTACCGAAGTAATAAAAAGCAAAATCGTACCTTCGTTTAATTGTATGTTGATTGAATCCAGCACAAAACAGACAACTAGCTATGTCGTGGTCAGGGCCTAAGCAAGGAATACAGTAAGAATGAAAATCCTTATGAGGTATTTAATTCCCACATGAAATACAATTATTAACTTTTTCTGACATCGGACTGGAGCAAGAAAAAGTTTCCCCAATGGGATACTTAGCTTTGAGTGGAGAAGAAAGTCTTCGGACTGAAGTTTATCAGAAAAAATCGTCAGGAGTCAGCCGACCGGCACTTGCGAACTGCTATCACCGCACGTCAAGAAAGACTGGAGAAGATGGTGTCGGCTGTCAGCTTTGTACTCCTGGCGCTCTGACATCAGGGAGCATGGTTGAACAGCCGACGCCGGACCCAGACTTTGGGATTCTGGCCGACAGAGGACTGCCTGCCGGCAGGGGAGAACCCTACAGTCATGACTGCAACAGTGAAACACGATGAACATCAGCAACTGTCATTCCCCTTCATAAAGGGGATGTAGCAACAGACCCTGGGAACTACAGACCCATAAGCTTAACCAGCCTCATCGATAAGGCCATGGAATGAATCATCACGGACCTTATAAATAAGGATATATGTGATCTCCAAACCCTTTATCCGACACAGTTTGGTTTTGTCAAAGGCAGGTCATGCCTGTTAAACCCGCTAGACTTCTTTGAAATGTCACCAGAGCAACAGATGAAGGCAAATCTGTGCATACAGCCTACCTCGACTTAGCAAAGGTCTTCGACACAATCCCACATTAAGGCATCATTGATAAACTCTCCCAGTTGAATATCAGCCCTTATGTCATCAGGTGGGTTGCTAACTGACTCAATGACAGATCACACTCAGTCAAAGTTGGGAACAAACTCAACCAGCAGACCTGTCACCAGTGGGGTTCCACAGGGGCCAGTGCTGGGTCCCCTACTGTTTGGACTATGCTTCTCAGAAGTTCAGTTCAAAACAGAGGGGCTGTGGCTGACTAAGTTTGTTGACAACTGCAAATTAGATGCAATCACTGACTCCCCAAACAATGTCAATTTTCTTCAAGAGGGACTTACACAAACCAATGACTGGTGCCAAAGCCATGGACTCAAACTTAATGCTAAAAATGCATTACCACCCCTTTGGTAAAAACGATATTCCTGCAGACTATCAAGACTATCATATAAATAATAATACCTTAAGTAACAACTCAGTAGTGAGAGACTTGGAACCACAAGTTGAATGTAGCCTAAACTTTGACCACCATGTGTCTACTGTGGTAAGGAAGGCATTCTACTTGCACACCTCATTAACAAAGGCATTGCCTCAAGAGTGAAATAGGTCATAACACCCTTGTACTTGACTCTCATCTGGCCAATAACTGAATACAATGCTCCCTCTGATACATACCTTACCAGGCATCTGCAGCAACTTGAGATACCTCAGAGACTTCTAACCAAGAAAATTCAGGGACTCCAGCACACGTCATACACTGGCAGACTGAAGTCACTGTCAATGTACTTGGTAGCTTGCAGACTACCTAGAGGAGACTTGTGCCTAGCCTACACAGCAATCTTGGATCCAAACCTAATGGAAATGCTACACATCCACAAGTCAAATGGGACAAGGGTCACCTGCTCCAGGGACCTTAATGTGGCCTGCGACATAAATAGGACCTGCTGGAAAGACAGATATGTCTCTCAGAGGTTGTCACTTGTCTGGAATAGGCTACCAATTCACATCAAACAAAGCCCTTCTATGAACCAGTTTAAATGCAGCCTGGAAGACTGGATGACTGGATGGGAAACCATAAATTCCTGCTGGGGATTTCACCTATGACCCTCCTACATATTGACATTCATTGTTAACCAAGTCGAGTTTAGAAAATATCCTTTATATTGGGTTTCCTCTAGTATTATATTGGGTACACACGGCTAGGTTTGTAAAGACCTTCGGGTTAATAGCCCAGTAACCACCTATGAACTTATCTAGCTATCCATTCATCCTTTGATAACTAGACGATTCTGGCTGAGCAAATGTCCTATTTTCAGCAGAGGCCCAGGGAGAAAAGCTCCACAGCAGATTCAAAAACATTCAAACAATAGTTGATGAGTAATTATATAAAACAGGAGAAAAGCCCTGCAAAAGATTAAATATTTTACATTGACATTAAGTTATTATATGCAAGGGGAGAAAAGCCCAGCAACAGATGAAGTATTTTACATGAGCTAATGAGTAATTCTATACAAGGGGAGAAAAGTCCAACAGCAGGTTGAATATTTTATGATGGGATGGGGAGAAAGTCTCAACAAGCACACATGAAACATTTTACAATAGCAGACACATAATTACAGTAGTGTCTCTGTTAAATGAGACTCAAGCAACCAGCAATTTTGATTGGCTTGTGTGCCAGCATACAAGCCAATCAAAAATCGCAAAGTGGAGCCACTACTACTCAATGTGGAACAGCCCGCTGTTCCACACTGAAGAGAAGAGGCTCTGCTTTGCAAGTTTTGATTGGCCCATACAATGGCATCAGTGCCAGTCAAAAATCTCAAAGCAGAGCCTCTTCTGTTCAATGTGGAACAACCAGTTGTTCCGCACTGAACAGAAGAGGCTCCACTTTGCGATTTCTGCTTGATTTGTATTGCTGGTATACGAGCCAATTAAAAATCGCAAAGTGGCTCTCAAGCAACTGGAAACTACACTTAACCGACATCTACCAATCTCCATGGGTGCCAGTTAAGTGGGATTTTACTGTATACAAAGGAGAAAATCCACGCAACAAAACTCTTAAAATAGAATGAGATATACCTTACGTACAAGGTGATAAGGGCTCCCTCCACAGATTGAAATACATTTACAGAACATTGCTAGGAGAACGTCTGATCCAGAATTGGATCAAGCATCAACTAGATGAAGCAACAACAACAAGAAAATGTGATAATACCAATGCCCACATTTCTTAACAAAAATACTGCATGAACTAGTGGATTTCTAAAGAACAATGCTTTTATAGCATAACATAACACATAGAGAACCACGATCGTAATTGAAGGACTTGGGAAACCAGATGAGTTACAAGCCCTAACGAAAGAAATCTAACTAACAAAAGCAGATTAGTCAACAACACAGAGCTAAAGCAGTGTGGGTGACAATGGCAGCCAAAGTACAATTCAGACATAGGTTGCACAAAGAAAAAGAAAACAGACTGACAAACTGTATTCTAATGATGGCAGAGAAAAGGAAAGCAGCACTGATTTGACACCTTAACAGGAACACACACTAACTGTAACATTAGCATTCTGCGCTCCAAACAGCTGCATTGTTACAAAACGAGAGGACTCAGAGATATCTAGTATTGGAACTTGAAAGAACAAAGGAACACTGGGCCAGGCTAGTATCACAGAGTTTAATCAACAAGTTAAGCGCTTTTACTCCATAATGTCAGGAACTTCTTCAGAACTCTGGAATTCTAAAGATGTTCCTTACATTACGGAATGAAAGTGCTTAACCTGTTGATTAAATTCCATGATAATAGCCTGGACCAACATTCTTTTTGTCTTTTTTATTTTTTAACACAGTTTTTTTTTTTTTTGGTTCCTAATAATAGAACCTACTCAAGAAAGAACATTCTGGACCAGTGTTTGCAAATGAAAGATACTAGAGGATTTCAGATTTGGAAGTGTGATCTAAATGGAGAAAAGGATCCCTAAATAATACGATTCACTATCAGCTTAGAATTCAGTTAAAGAAATGAGTGTTCAAGAGTTCAGACATTTACTATATTGGACAATATCTACAGTAGCTCTGAAAGGCTATGGCAGTGGTGTAGTACAACTGCAAAATATCAAAACCTTCATATGAAATAAAAATGTAAATCAAAAAAGCAGGAAAACTGCAATGGCTCTCAAACAAGCCAGTATCACATTTAAGAGAAATTCTGGGAAATATCAAGTAAGAAAGGAACAGAGAAAAACAGTTCATTCATAATGAAATGGGAAAGAAAGTGAAAGACAAAGGTGAAGAGGAGATAAACAATTCCATCAACAAAGGAGATGGAACATTTTTTTATGAATACATAAAAGGAGCACAGAAAGAAAGAAAAAAGGAGTCAAATTCCAGACAAATTACAGGTGAAAGGTTCCTGGAGAAACAAATCTAAGAACTAACCGTGGACAAAACAAAGGGGTCTGATCACAGTCGTCTTAGTATTCTATGAGAAGGGAAGGGAGGAGTGGCGTAGCTCGAGTTTGTGCCACCCGGGCTGTCTTTCAATTTGCCACTCCTCCCCCCTCACAAAATCATGGTCAAATGGGACCCCCACATACAGAGCCCTCCCTCCTGCTACCATTCCATTGTCCCATTACTTGTCTATTTCTCCCCATTTGCCATAAATACTGCAAAGTGCATACTGCTTTATGGTTTACTTCTACAATGATTATTTGTATTTAATTTAAAATTTTAATTTTAAATTTTATTGCAAAAATACTGACAGACATCTGCTAAACAAAGCAGTGCAGTCTCACAATGAAAACAGACTCAGCATTAAAACTTCAGAGGGCCTTCAAATTCAGGTTACAAGAACATGTTAGGGATATTAGCAATGGTAAACCTGTATTCCCTCTTGCTATGCATTTAAACTTTACATGCTAGTGATCCAACAGGTATCAAGGGTACGATTTTAGAAAAAAATAAATGGATGAGTGTTTCACTGTTTTATTAAATTTGATGACCTGGCCTTTGTTCTTTGCTTTGAAAACTTTTTTTTGTGTGTGTTAGCATTAAAACTTCTCTGCTCTTGAAACTCACATCCACTGAAACATACAGTCAAAGAAAGTGCATTTGGCCAGTGGCGGATAAAGTTTACCTTTGGGCTGTTTTCAAATCATAGGCCCCTTGTACACACAAATCAGGACAATGCAAACCATACATGTGTTCTTTGATTCACTTTCCTGATTGTATTAAATTATATTCCTTGTATAATACAGCACACTTGTTAGAGCGCATTTTAAATTTGTTTTGAACATTTTTCCAGTAATCAATGAAACAAAATGTATGAACCAATAATGACAAAACTGCCCAAATCAGAACATTTCCATCATAAAAGTCTACTCATACCTCTGTAACTACAACCCACCAATATCAATAAATATGCACAATATCTGCAAAAATAAAAGTAATCTAAATAATTTCAGACTAAAGATATCTGTAACTAATGAAGAGGTTGCTGCTAGCAAACAACTTTATATTTCATTGTTTCATCTACAAATAAAGTGTCTGTTGTCCATGAAGAAAAATTTGTCTATGTTACATTAAAAATGATAAGCTAGTAATACTGCAATATGGACTAGATGGCAAACTGATAACAGGTTCATAGTAACTAGGTAGGTATCTCCTCCAAAGGAGGGCATTCTCAGGACTGCAGCATCCACCCTCTTTAAAATACAACACAGTACAATATCAGCAATCCATCTACATACTGTGAGAGTAGAATCCACAGCACTCCATCAAAAGTAAGTACATACTGACTGTTGTGCTGTTAACAATTCCCCCAAAGCTCTCAGTTCCTTGTAAAATCCACTTGACACTCAAATACATCTCTCAACTTTGTAGCACAAGAAATCTGTAAAAAGCCAAAATTTATTGGGGGAGGGGACAAAGGCCCAAAACCAGGGACCCATTTTAAATATTGCTTGTATAATCTTAAGAAAGTTCCTAGAACCATGCGTTTCCTGAAAGACAAGAAGACTGAAACCTAAATGGCTATTATTACTATTTAGTGAATTCAGTTCTCACTGATTTGCTAGAAACCACAAGTTTTAAGAAGAACAGACCAAAAATATGAGCCAAACTTTCTAGACATTCTGTGAAAATCTGGACAGTTGAGAGCTATGGATTCAACTCCTTGAATCACAGTTCAGGCTCTTGTTTCTTGTACCCAAGGTACAGGATTTGACCCTGTGTAACACTAACCACTAGGTACACCTAACGGGAGCATTTTACACAATACACACAGACACACACACACACACACACACACACACACACACACACACACACACACACACACACACACACACACACACACACAATTCCTTACTTGAAGCAGCACACTCGTTGGCAACAAAATTCCCTTACTTGAAGCAGCACACTCGCTGGTAGCAATAAGAAGCAACAAAACAAACTGCTGTGCTGTAAAATTCACATACAGCAAAATTCCGGGAATTGAACACTCGTTGGCAGCAATAAGAAGCAGCAAAATGCTGTACTGTAAAATTCCCCTTAGTTGGTAAAGAAGCAAAATTCCAGCAAAACGCTGTACTGTATTTAAAATTGCACGGGAGGACAGGAAGAACAGGACGTCTGTATGACAACGCATGCACAGACGTGATGCGACCAGACTAGCTACGGGACCATTCTTAAAAAAAAACGCCCTTAAAAAACTTTTTTTTTTTTTTTTTTTAATTACACTATTAAAGTAAAAATGACGCTCCCAAAAGTGCTGCCTGGGGCAACAAGATAGCTTTGGCTTACTCGTGCTGAAACAGTTAATGTGTTTATTTACCATGTTTATAATTTAAGCAGGTAAGCGAACTGGTCCTCACAATCTTTACATCCATGACTCGGATCACAACAGCAAGGGCAAATAAAACACTTTACAATTTAGTGTAGCCAAATCAGCATGTTTTTGGGTGATGGGAAGAAAGTGGGGTTCCTAGAGAAAACCAATTCAGAGAATGGATAAACATGTAAAAAATGTCAGACAATTAATTGAGTTCAGGATTAAAACCTAGACCCTGGAACTGTGAGAAAGAGATCCTACCAATGAGCCACCATACTGCTGACAGACAGATTTAAGAAAAATAGCCAATCAGCAGCCAAATGTACCTGCTGTCAAAATTTGAATAATAATAAACAAACACGATGTGGTGTGTAAGTATACCAATTTTGATTACCAAAGGAAAAAGACCAGCTGCACTGTCAAGCAGGCAGATGAATTTAACAGTAAAAAGAATTTCACTTACCAGTATTAGAAAGCACTAAAGCACAGCCCAATACTAGTTCCCTTCCATTAATCAACAACCGCAAAGTAATCCATTTTAATTTTGTTGCACCTGTTTTAATACACTTTTATTGAGCTATGACCTGCTTTACATCTTTTATTTCCTGAAATCAAGATGGCCTTATTCTATTCACCTGTTAAGAAACACCAATCTGGATTGCTTTTGTTTTTTTTTTAAATCAAAGTAGGTTCAGTTAATCACCACTCAGCAAATAAAAACAGACAGCAAGTCGACAGTTTAACCTCAGCATCTCAAAGGATAATTGCCATCCAGAAAATAATATGAACAAGTCCCCTCTGAGCCTGACACAGCCTGATATGAAGGCAAAGTGCAGTTGTGTAAGTTGCACTTCCATAAAAGTAGATGCTCTAAGTCATCACTGCTGGGTTACATCCTGCCCAAGATACAATGTCCTGTCACTCTTCAAACGTACCTGTCTTCTTATCCACACATGCTCCAATGCTGATGTGGTATGAACACCAAAGGGAGAAAATAGCAGCATGGGTGCCAGTCTCTTCAAAACATTGCCACCCTTGGGAAAGCACCTCTGGGCTTCACAGGACTAACAGTCAGCTCAGATCATCTATTTCTGACAGATAAGTCCTCTTTGGGGAACCCTTCCTCACTGACAAATACTTTTTCTCCATTTTTTTGCCTCAAATTGAGTCCTGTTCTCTTTATGAACATCAGCAATTTTCTGTGTTTACTATTTATCGGAAACATTTCTTCAGACAATACTCTTAGTAGAAGGGTTAATTATCTATGTCTGTGAATAACCATATTTATGGGACATGATAAAATGAAGTATTTAAGAGTATGGGTTAAAAAGATGCTATTATGGCAACTAAGGATATGTGGTAACAGACTAAACAAAAGATACTATAAACAAAGCTCATACCTATGGGTATGGATAGTAAGATAAAAGCAGTAAAATGCCTTTAGTCCCTTTATTATTATACACAGGTCAGGCATATTTTTATCAACCAAAGGAGAAGCTGGGGATAGTAATTAATAAAGCGTTGAAGGATTTTATCTGGGAGGGGAAGAGTCAAATGGGATAAGTTGATACCACCTGATTTGAAGGGATATTTAAGAGCTACACAGTTAAGTCTCTTATACAAAACACAAGCAGAAAGCCTACAATTCAAACTAAATGGTGATGGTGATGCAGCAGAGAAGAAATTCAAGAAATAAGGAAAGAGTGGGATTTTGGATACAGATCCTTAAGGAGAACAACAGTCACACAGAATATTAAATTCATAAAGTAGCAGAAAGTATACTAAGAACTAAGCCAACAAAGGAATGGAGAGAGGAAACTCTGCCAGTAGGGGATGACTGCAATTAGTGATACAGAGAATAGGAATTAGTGGCACAGAGAATAGGCAAGAGGGGGCTGGAATTTACTGGAGGAAGCTGGCAAAGGAACCATGGCACTGGGAACAAATAATTAGACAGATAAAGGTAATAGAATGGGAAGAGGCCAAGAAAACATTTGGACTGCAGGCCAGAGATTGCCTTCGCTATCAGGGATTGACATAAGAGTATAGACAAAAAGAAATGGATAGGGGAATCCTAAGTGAAAGACGTACACTGCTTGAGTTTTTAGTTGAAACCAAAACAGAAGCTGCTGTTAAAAAAGGGATAATTGGTACGGCATATAAAATATTGCACAATAACTATAGGAATCAATCAGAGGAGGTCAGAAATGACTGGGAAGAGATATCAGACAAGTAATTCACAATAGAACAATGTATCTTTGTATGGCTCCCAAATATGCAACAAAGTCTAGAAGATTTAGGATTTTTGCCTGGACATGTCTGCAAAGGTACTTTTATACCAGAAGTAAACTCCAAAGAATTTTTCCTCAGGTAGATGGCAAATGCTGGAGATGTAATGGGGAAGAAAGGTGCAATTAGAAATGTATATTTTGAGTGTGTAATGAGTTGGTAGCCTTTAAAAATTCCTTAGAGAGTACTCTGTCAGGAGTAGTGGACAAACAAATGAGTGCAACTAAAGAAATTATTTTTTGAGCTGGGATACAGGATCTGAACTGCCTAGGCATAGTAAGGCCTTGTTAAGTTTAATTCTTGTGGCTGCCAAAAAAGCATTTACTACAAAATGAAAATCAAAGTCTAAATCAATCATACTTGAGGTAGTGAATATTGTAACAGAGATAAAAGAACAGTAAGTGGGATCTTTAAAAAAGTGTAGGAGTAAATTACATGGAAGAAACGGAAATTGTGGGAACAATACATGTAGACAAATGTTTTGGAGGAGGAATGATGTTTAAGAAAAGGCAAAAATTTAACAATTTATGTACTGTTAGATTAATTACATTGTACAGAACAATATACGTGATGCATAAAGTTTATAAATGTGAAATGTTAATATGGTTTGATTCCTTGTAAGTTTGCCTATGTCACAAGTGATAATTTAATAAAGGTGTTTAAAAAATATCTATGTCAGTGGCACTTTTCTGGGAGAAAAATGTGCTGCCTTTGTACTGTGGTTGTGAGCCTTGAAAGAGGTTTACCTCCACTTTCTAATGCCGCAGAGTTTGGAGATTTCCTCCAATTTCTATCTGGATCACTTAATTTAAAAAATGTGGGTGAAGGTACAATAAGCAATCAAAAGTGGAGGTTATGGTTGTGCAGTATGTGCTTTAATTAAAAGACTCAGGCTTTGAATTGTGGTATACCTACAGCACTCTCCAGTAAATACAATACTAATACAACCCACAACCCCACTATTAGTTATTGCTTAAATAACATACCCCCAGATACAAAACAATACAGCAGTACATGGAGTACACGGATTACACTCCCAAAATCAGTGAAAAGGTAAGCAGGCTATACGCCTTTTTAACACAATAATGGTCTAAACAAACTTAGTTAAGCAACATTCTGTCCTGTTAGTTTCGCACTCACTCTACAACAGATATGGCACCAATAATAAAACCTCTTCAGGAGCATTTTACAGCTTTAAAAGTTGCAGCACACTTCATCCTACTGCACACACAAAGTGTAACAGAGTAAACCAACAAGTTTTAAAGCTGTTATAGTATCACAAGTACATTTAAATTCTGGCAACTGTCACTGTGGTAGTGCTAAGTGTGCTACAGCTTTTAAAGCTGTAAAACAATTTGTGGCCCTACATTTCTTTCTGTAACTGGTAGTACACTGAAGCACAACTAAAGATTTGTGTAAAATGCCTTAAACCTTTCAAAACTGTAATATGCTTGGAGTTTATACTTTTTTTAAAGTCTCTAACTGGTAGTATATCACAGCACCTAAAGCTCCATAAAGCACACACAATTATCACTGGATTTTCTGGTCATAATCAAACAGCTGTATATTCTCAAAATGTTTTCCAAGATTCACCTCTAGAGCTTCACTTCGCTCTGCTGTTAATTTCTTGGTAGTCACTTCTGAAACATAAGAACTTGGGTATGATACAGCTCCTCGTGGTGTCCAGCAGAGTTCCTAGAGCAGCAGAGACCAGAAAAGACAAACTTTCCAGATTTTAAGTATTTTTTTCTGCATTTTCGACTTTTTAAGCCTTTCGATTGCTATTTCTGCCTGTTTTATTCTGCTATTACCTATTTTTACTGTTTTTAATAGCTTGAATTGTTTATTGCACTTGCTTGTTTAAGTTTTGCTTAAAAGTTAAACAACAGGCTAATACACTCAAGTGTACTAGCTTTTGATAGCATTTAGTCGAAAAACACAGCATTTATTGTATTTTCTGCCTTTCTGAAAAAACTTGAAAAAACAAAAAAATACTCTTGTTTTCCATACTTTTCTAATAGTTTGTTCCAGTGATCAGATTTTGCTGATCCCTGGGCTTTGTCTTAGTTCCTGTTTTCTCCATTTTCCTTGTTTGGTCAAGGGGTAGTTTCTTTACTCACTAGTGGGAGTAGGGAGTACTGAGCTGCCTGTTTGTCCTCAGAGGAGTGGTTTAAAGCAGTAACTTGTAGTTTATTGGCCATTTTGGGTCATTTCCTGTCTTTTCCAGCCCCCTGCTATAAAGCACGCTTTGGCGGGCTTTTCTGGCTATAGAGAACTCAGCACAGCTCCTCGTGGTGTCCAGCAGAGTTCCTAGAGCAGCAGAGACCAGAAAAGACAAACTTTCCAGATTTTAAGTATTTTTTTCTGCATTTTCGACTTCTTAAGCCTTTCGATTGCTATTTCTGCCTGTTTTATTCTGCTATTACCTATTTTTACTGTTTTTAATAGCTTGAATTGTTTATTGCACTTGCTTGTTTAAGTTTTGCTTAAAAGTTAAACAACAGGCTAATACACTCAAGTGTACTAGCTTTTGATAGCATTTAGTCGAAAAACACAGCATTTATTGTATTTTCTGCCTTTCTGAAAAAAAAACTTGAAAAAACAAAAAAATACTCTTGTTTTCCATACTTTTCTAATAGTTTGTTCCAGTGATCAGATTTTGCTGATCCCTGGGCTTTGTCTTGGTTCCTGTTTTCTCCATTTTCCTTGTTTGGTCAAGGGGTAGTTTCTTTACTCACTAGTGGGAGTAGGGAGTACTGAGCTACCTGTTTGTCCTCAGAGGAGTGGTTTAAAGCAGTAACTTGTAGTTTATTGGCCATTTTGGGTCATTTCCTGTCTTTTCCAGCCCCCTGCTATAAAGCACGCTTTGGCGGGCTTTTCTGGCTATAGAGAACTCAGCACAGCTCCTCGTGGTGTCCAGCAGAGTTCCTAGAGCAGCAGAGACCAGAAAAGACAAACTTTCCAGATTTTAAGTATTTTTTCTGCATTTTCGACTTTTTAAGCCTTTCGATTGCTATTTCTGCCTGTTTTATTCTGCTATTACCTATTTTTACTGTTTTAATAGCTTGAATTGTTTATTGCACTTGCTTGTTTAAGTTTTGCTTAAAAGTTAAACAACAGGCTAATACACTCAAGTGTACTAGCTTTTGATAGCATTTAGTCGAAAAACACAGCATTTATTGTATTTTCTGCCTTTCTGAAAAAAACTTGAAAAAAACAAAAAAATACTCTTGTTTTCCATACTTTTCTAATAGTTTGTTCCAGTGATCAGATTTTGCTGATCCCTGGGCTTTGTCTTGGTTCCTGTTTTCTCCATTTTCCTTGTTTGGTCAAGGGGTAGTTTCTTTACTCACTAGTGGGAGTAGGGAGTACTGAGCTACCTGTTTGTCCTCAGAGGAGTGGTTTAAAGCAGTAACTTGTAGTTTATTGGCCATTTTGGGTCATTTCCTGTCTTTTCCAGCCCCTGCTATAAAGCATGCTTTGGCGGGCTTTTCTGGCTATAGAGAACTCAGCACAGCTCCTCGTGGTGTCCAGCAGAGTTCCTAGAGCAGCAGAGACCAGAAAAGACAAACTTTCCAGATTTTAAGTATTTTTTCTGCATTTTCGACTTTTTAAGCCTTTCGATTGCTATTTCTGCCTGTTTTATTCTACTATTACCTATTTTTACTGTTTTTAATAGCTTGAATTGTTTATTGCACTTGCTTGTTTAAGTTTTGCTTAAAAGTTAAACAACAGGCTAATACACTCAAGTGTACTAGCTTTTGATAGCATTTAGTCGAAAAACACAGCATTTATTGTATTTTCTGCCTTTCTGAAAAAAACTTGAAAAAAACCAAAAAAAATACTCTTGTTTTCCATACTTTTCTAATAGTTTGTTCCAGTGATCAGATTTTGCTGATCCCTGGGCTTTGTCTTGGTTCCTGTTTTCTCCATTTTCCTTGTTTGGTCAAGGGGTAGTTTCTTTACTCACTAGTGGGAGTAGGGAGTACTGAGCTGCCTGTTTGTCCTCAGAGGAGTGGTTTAAAGCAGTAACTTGTAGTTTATTGGCCATTTTGGGTCATTTCCTGTCTTTTCCAGCCCCCTGCTATAAAGCATGCTTTAGCGCATTAGCATTTAGCGGAGCTGCCACTGTTGCACACTAGGGCAGCGCGGTTAAGCAGGTTTAAACTATTCGGCTACCTAAAGTCCACTCTTCAAATTTTCCCTTAAAACTACCTTCCTCGAACTATACTACTGATCAAATCAGCGCATCCTATAACTAAAATGATCATCTCTACTTGACTCCAAGTAGACCATTCTCTATCTGTTAAACCTAGCACTTGCTCCTACAGTACTTATTACCTTGATACGGCACTCTTGTCATAGATAGTACCCCAAAAAGGCAACCCCCATTTCTCGGTCACCCACGTCCCGGATTCTTTTTAAAGTTTTTTGTCTATCCTTCTAGCATGTCGAGGGATCAGTTGCTAGTGTCCTCTCCTGCTCAGCTGGTGAACCTGGGAATATTGAGGCAATGCTACAATTGCCTCATGTACACAGACAACCCTCTCCTCCTCCCACAAAACACAAATACATGCGAGAGATGCAACTATACGGCCAAACTGGAGGCTGAGCTCTCTCAACATAGGACTGGCAAGACCAGTCAGGAGGAGAAGGTTACCACACACACTATAGACCCAGTCTCACATAGTACCATTACAACCTCAAATCATACACATAAACACACAAAGACATACTCGGAGGCTCTGATCAAAACAGCAGAGGCCACCAAAGCAGACACCCAAACAACCACCACCTCAGAACACAACACCTGCAACACATAGACCTCACAGTCAGAGTGTCAAACAGTCACAGCCCTTAAGGCCAAACACAATGCCAGACACACTAGTCATTGGTGACTCCATAGTCAGACACACTGACGTCCGCTCACCAGACTGAGTAAGGAGAAGGTCACAGTAAGCTGCCTGTCGGGCGCTAGAATCCGCCACATAACGCAAGCACTCAGGTCTCTCAACAGCAGGTACAAATATGACTCAGTCATTGTCCACGCTGGTGTAAACGACCTGAGACGCACCTCCTTGGACTACATGAAAAGAGACATTGAGGAGCTCTCTGATTATGTAGCCCAGGCAGGTATGACCCTGACCTTGAGCAGTATCCTACCTTCACCAAGAATGATGCCACAATACAGAGATAAGATGATCAGCTTTAACAATTGGCTTAAACACTGGTGTCATTCAAAGGGATCCAGTGTCTGTCTGCCTGGGATGACATGCTGGACAAGCCACGCTGCTTCGCAAGGGACGGCTTGCACCTGTCACCCCTGGGATTCCGGATATTGGCAAAGGCTCTTGCCACCACCCCCATAGTGCCTTTTTTAGGCAAGGCTCAAATTCTAAACCTACCACCCTAGAACACAAAAAAGGAAAAAAACTAAGGGTAATGCTGCTCAATGCCAGAAGTCTAAATCTCAAAATGCACGCACTCGAGGCCCTTCTCAGTATGGAGAACATCAATGTCTGTGCTGTGACAGAAACCTGGTTCAAGGCTTCTGAGTGCACCCCAGCGCTGTCAGGTTTTACCTCATATCATGCGTTCCGGCCCCAAAATCCGGACAATACCAAGAAAGGAGGGGGGGTATCCATATTCATCAAGGACACCCACACCTCAAGACTGGTGGCAACGCACAATGCATCGGAGACCATCCAGGTGCAATTAACCATAGGCAAGACTGCTCTGCAAATTGTAGCATGTTACAGGCCACCCTCACAAACTCAGGAACCTCACATGGCCTTCCTGAAAACACTAGAGGGGATAAATGTATCACCAGACACCATCATACTAGGTGACTTCAATTACCCTAATATAGACTGGGAACACTACTCAAGCCCAAACACCCTAGCCCAAAAGTTCCTGGAATTCATAAACTCAAATGCCATGGAACAACTAGTCACCATCCCCACAAGAGGAGATAACATACTTGATCTCATCATCACGAACATGGGAGCACAATGTTCAACACCAGAAGTACACCCCTCACTGGTGAGATCAGATCACAAACTAATCTCGCTGGAGGTCCTCATCCCACCCCCACCTGAAATAAAAAAGACCACAGTAAAGAACTTCTCAAAAGCCGACTTCACACTTCTAAAGACTAGTGTGGTCTCCTTTAAGGCCCCCGAGCTGGCGGAAAACAGTGCTCTACATTAGAAATACAGGGGTTAAACTGTTTATACAAAGACAGATGAATCAATAACCTGGATAGCAGACCTTCAGTAATGAAATGCTTGATGATTTGCATCCAAGCCTCAACGTGAGTCACTGCTAAGAGATTCCCAAGAAGAAAATTCTTCCACTTCTGCAGCATGCAACCAAACAAAAAAATGGCAACTCCAAAGCTGCATGTAATTTTCCAAGAGTACTTGTATTAACTTTCTGATCACATCTACAGTGTTAGATATTATAAAACAGCTCAGGGAATAGTTTGCGTCTAATGGTCATCTTCTTTCAGAAGTCTTCCTTGCAAAGAAATGTAGTTCTGTGAAAGAAAATAAAGTTATAAGCCCAAGATCGAGCAACTTGTAAAACCTTCTGTAAAGGGCATGTGGCCAACATAGCCAAAAGTATGGGGTAAATAGAAGCTAGTAAACTGTCAAAAACAGCACACAGAGCATTTTAGCAGTAACAAGACAGTATGGGAACCACAGACAAACATCAAGACACAGATCACCTGGCAAAGCAATACAAGTTTATGACAGAAAATTAAGTTGTACACAAAACACCAAGAAACTGTCAAGAAACTACTGCAAACTACATTTGACCAGAGCTGACACAGGAGAAAGGAATGCTAAGTTCACCCTTGTGATACTTAAAGTGCAGACATGGATGCAATCAGCTGACACAGGTAAGGTCAAGCTAACTGTGCAGCTCTGGAGGGGGATTTACTAGGCATGTACTCCTTAACTTCTTAGACGCCTTGTATACATAATCAAATGATCGAAAAGATACCCCACTCCAACTCCCAAACACACACAGACGTAAGGTCACTTAGTTATTTTTACAGAAATAAATAAAACAGGATTCAGCAAACGTGAAAACCACATGGCACACTTCTGGAAGATACTGTTATACACTACCCAGAAACCTTACAGCATCTAGTATTTAAAATATAAACACAGCTCTGTATTTACCTAGTCACCTGAATCAGTGTTTAAGTTGTACACTACCTTTATGTACAGTTAAATACCAGAAAAAGTAAACAAAGTGCTGTTTACATTTTAAACAATGGTCGTCACAAGGTTTTATGAAATAGCACTTCCAGGCTTCCTGATATGATGTCATCCTGCTAAATGTTCAATTCATTATGTCAAAGGGCTAACTTGATTCACATTTTTAACTGCTAGAAATGCTTGATTTTTCCAAAAGATATACCACAGACTTCTTAACTATCTAAACAAATGGATCAACACAGTGATTAAATCTCAAATTGACAGGCGTGCATAAGGAGCATATGTATACAGAAAACCACTATCCTTACTTTTGACATTAGCCAAAACAAAGTTCCATACATGGATGGGTATTTTAAGGAAGACACATACCAGAAAGTGTAACCTTAGGGAAACAGAAAAGTAAAAGAATCGGGGGAGGGAGTTATATTAAGAACAAACATGAATAACGCAAAACAGTAACAAGGGAGAACAAAATCAAGAATGGGATACTGCTAAGCAAAACTTTGGTCTGCATATTTGAGACTGCCTTCCCTATCAGGAACTGATAGCAAGAGTACAGGCATACAGAAATGAATACATGAAAAAACAGTCCTGATCGGGTTTATATTATGAGCCTAGAAAAGATGCTACAGTGCAAGAATAAATTAGTACAGCTTATAAAATAATGCATGCTAACAAAACGAATCACTCAGAAGTAGTTAGAAGAGACTGGGAAATAAGAATAGAAAAGCAATATACAAAGAAACAATGGGAAGAGATCTTTATGGTTCCCAAGTAAGCAAAAAATCTAGAAGGTTTAGGACTTCTGCATGGAAGTGTTTGCATTGGTATTATACCCCAAGTAGACTTGCAGGGAATGTTTCCAAAGGTAGACAGTAAATGATGGAGGCATGCTAGGATAGAGAGGTGAATTTGGAAACGTGTTTTGCGAATGCAACATGTTGGTAGATTTTAGAAATTGCCTACAGGGTACTTTGCCAGAAATGTTGGGAGAGCGAATTATTTTAACTAAGGAAATTAGTTTCTTAGTGTTCTGTGTACAACTTAATTTTCTGGGATATAGAAACTGAAATCCCAAGGCATAATAAGGCCCTACTAAGATTAATGTTGACTAACAAGAAAGCAATTTCTAGAAAACTAACTACCTTACAATCACAAACAACACCTCTCATCATCCACCACACCCATCCCATCCCAAGCAGACCTCTCTCTCATGACCAAACCCAAACAAACCATGCCCAAACTACCCAAACCCACATACATACACCTTTTACTATTGCTCCTAGGTGTATCCACCCGCCCACTGCTAACTTCTATCACCAGCCACCAAAAACAACTTAATTTTATCAACATACCAAGAAAAGCTACTTCCACTAACATTATTAAAGCACACCCTTTTACTCAACTAGTCCCATACCACTACCAAATCTTCTTTATTTACCACTATGCACACAGATTACAGCCATCACACTAACAGTCCCAAACAACTAGAAAGAACTTTAAGACCCTAAACAAACTACTCAAACTCTATTTTTACCTCAGAACCCAACTCATTAGTTGCGGTGATATACACCCAAACCCAGGCCCACAAAATTTAGGAGCCCCAACCCTCAACCTGAATGCTACCCTAAATCCAGAGAGACAAATCCATGCTCCTCATTTTAAATTTAAATGTCAGAAGTATACTAAACAAAGTTCACGACCTTCATGCACTACTCTCCTTTTATACTAACAGAGACTTGGCTTAAACCAGGCAACCACAGCAATGAAATCGCTGCACAACTGGACCCCCCTAAAAAACTTACCTCTTGATGAAGCTGTACTATATTTCAATACTACCTTCTTAAACACCCTTAACCATCATGTCCCCTCCAGAACAACAAGAATTAAAACTAAATATGCCCCCTGGTTAACCCCAGACACAAAATCCCTCCTCAAAAAAAAGAAACAAGGCTTGGACCAACTACCTCAACAGTAAATCCCAATTGAACAAACAAATATATGTTGAACTACGTAACAAAGCCAAAATAACTCACCAAAACAGACAAAACATCTTACTACCAAAAGTTACAGGATAAGCACAGGAACAGCCCACAAAAATTTGGGGCAGCAATCAACTCTATTCTAGGTAAAACAACCACCCCAACCCCAAAAATAGATAACCAAGAAGATATCTCCCCTCAATTTAATAAATACTTTACAGAAACTATCTAGACCCTTGCAAACAACCAACCCTATGACAACATCCCCACCCCTGCAAATCCACCCCCCACCCCAACTAACAATTGCCCCAAGTTCAGATTCCACCCAGAACCAACCAAGTCCATTGAAAAACTACTCTGCAAGCTCAAACCAACATCTCTAGCTGCAAATAAATTACCCGCTGAATATATCCACCTGGCTGCAGAAGCCATATCATATCCTGTGTCTCCATACTAATTAACAGATCCATCTCCAACTGTATAGTACCCAAGCTATGGAAAATATCACATATCATCTCTCTACATACACGGGGAACCTCCTTGGAACTCAATAACTACCGCGCTATAGCCATACTACCCCCTTTATCTAAAATTTTAGAGAGGGTAATACACAAGCAACTAATGAAATATCTCCTAGAAAATAATCTAATAGCAACACAACAATATGGCTTTAGACCCTTCCATAGCACCACCACCGAACTAACAGAATTCTCCAACATTGTCAATACTCACAGAAACAACAGACTCCTATCTGCCACCTTCCTTGACTTGTCCAAAGCATTCAATATGGTTAACCACAATAAACTCCTTCTTTCACTAGCAACTCTAAACCTTACCACCCCTGCCATCTCCTGGTTCAAAAACTACCTACAGGGTAGGAAACGAGCTGTTCTGTGGCAAAACCAACTCTCCCCCTCCCTACCAGTCTCCCTAGGAGTACCCCAAGGCTCCATCCCATGGCCACTTCTTTTTACCCTCTTCACCAATCAGCTTCCAAACAGTATTCCTAAAGCCTCAACAGTGCAATATGCAGATGATACCACCATAATATGTGCAACCAAAGCAACTGACATCCTTCCCTCCCTAACACAAGAATGCTTTTCCCTAGCAGAAACTTGGATTACAAACCAAAGGCTCATTCTGAACCCAAGTAAAACAAAGCTAGTACTCTTTAGCTCCCACAGAGCCACACCTCTCACTGACTATTTCTTCATCTCCTCCTTTAACAAGACCACAATCACCCCCACAAATCATACCAAACTCTTAGGAGTTGAAATAGATAATCACCTTAGATTTGACCTACATATTTCTATAACCATAAAAAAGTACATAAAAAACTTGGCCTACTGTATCGCAATAAAAAAAATCCTCACTGATCACTCCAAAACTGCAATAGCAAGGACTCACCTACTATCCACCCTACTTTATGCCTCCCCTGTGCTTACAAATCTCCGCAAATCCGACCTAAACAAACTTGATAGTTGTTATAATAAGATAGCCAAATTCACTATAAAACCTCTCCCATCAGAACACATCACTGTGAATGCCTAAAAAAATTCAATTGGCTAAAACTACTACTTCAACTCAATCAACTGTCACTAGCCAACACAATAATACACAACTCCGATAACACCCCAGCCCTACAAAATCTTTTGCAACCCTATACAACCACCAGGCCCTTGAGGTCCAGAAAACAAAACCTCCTCAAAGTAACCAAATATAACAATGAAGCTGGTAAGTTTGTCTATAGCCACTGTATAGCAAAAACCTGGAACTCCCTTCCTGCCCACATAACTGACAACAAATCCTCATCACAGTTCAAGAAACTTGTTAAAACTCACTTTTTGAATAATCGACTGTGCTCCTGGCTAATGTCTCATTAGAACACTTCACCTAACTTAAGTAACTCTGCTAAGCCAACCAATCATAGTACTGTACTCACTTAGGACCGTTAATCTACTGATCATCCCATCTCTCCAGGAGTTAGGGAAAACTACCCCAACAATATTGTGCTTTCCATAAGCAACTAAAACCAGGAGAAGACGTATTGTAAATCAATTTAGCCTTCTCAACTAAAACTAGGCGAAGACATATAGTAAATCAATTTGCTATCCTTCTCAACTACAGCGAGCATCATCTATTCTCTCTCAGCCTTATTCTACGTCTCTCTGCTTTTACTCTGATAGTAAATCTATCTCAGGAATCCTAAACTTAGGAATATCTTTTAAAATGTAATATTATATTGTAGAGAACGAATGTAGCCTATCTGTTAGTTAATATGTATGTCAAAGTCTCTTCGATGGAAATTGTATGTCAAAAGTCTGTCCTTAAAACTGTTTTGTAAAAAAAAATTGTTCTCTTGGAGCTTTTATCCCCAGGCCTCCACTGAAAATGGACTTGTAATCCAGTTGGTCTCTCCCGGTCAACAAATGTACAATAAATAAATAAATAATGGAATTCAATAACTGAAACAACTGTCACAGAACTAGTGAATGCTGTAAAGGAAATAAACAGGAGGTGAAATATTTAAAAATGGGAAGGCACAAACTACACAGAAATAAATGGAATATGTAGGAACAAAACATACAAAATAATATTCAGGAAGAAGATGGATATTTCAGGGAAGGCACAACTTGAGTAATCTATGTAAAGTTAAAATGAATAATACTTAAGAAAAATATCATACAAGTATAACATATGAAAATAAAAAATAATCTTTGTAATGGTTTGTCTTCTATTTTACAGGTGAATTTGTATTCATGCCATTGTGTAATATGCAATTTTAATAAATATGTTTTAAAAAACAAAAAACACTGAAAAGGCAGTGGGTCAAGCATGCATACCAAAGAAAGAGATGTTGATTCATGTCTTTTTTACACAACACATTGTTTTCATAAGGTCCTTGCCTGGAATACTTTGTCCATTTCCACAAGCACCACAAGAAAACAAGATTAAGCTAACAGCAGAATGAACACAAATGCAGCATAAATGAAATGGTTAAAAACTGGACTACAGATTAAATTCCAACCCACATAAACACTCGAAGAAAGAGACAGAAACATGATGCAGGCACTCTATGCCTTCAAGGGCAATCTGCGAAAAACAAGTATAATATCTGCTCAGTGAGACAGGATTTCTCAAACATACATAATATAGTCTGATGCCACTGCACCTATCAAGAACATTTTGTATACTTTGAAGTTTATTCTCAGTGAATTTCCAAACTGCCCCCCCCCCCCCAAAAAAAAAAACAAAGCTTTATCATAGAATCACATGCATTACAAGGCAATTGAACTAGAAAGCTGTTACCACCTTGCCAACAGCCACCCTTAGGGCCTTGCCTCTCTTTTCAAGGATGGCCCAGGGCAGTCATACAGGGGTGAATTTGTGAATGGCCATCCAGCTGAAAAAAACATCCACTTGTCAAGCTATTTTTTTAAAGGCAGACATTTACTTAGCTGACCAACAAACTAAAGAACGCAGGAAAATCAAAACAAAAAAGCAGTTCATTGTGATTGCAAAAATCTACCCATTACAAGACTCTGTGTGTTGCAGTGTAGAATGCTACCAGAATAACATCCCCTAACCTCTGACAGCTATAACACAGTGGAGCTCTTGCCAACAAGCGCTCCAAAAGCAGTAGATCACCTAACTTATACAGCACAAAAAGAAGCCCTTCTCTGTAGTCAAGACTAATTTGATCAAATGAAGCACAAATAGTCCAATCTGTATGTCTTCAATGAGGTTTTAAAATGCAGAAGAGATGAGATTTCTGATAATGGATGGGACAGAGTTCCACAGTTTAGCAAAGTATACAGTGTAAAGGCAGTCACCATTATGATTTTTTGATTTGTGAGTATGCACTAAATGTTGGTTCAGTGAGTGAATTTCTCTATGGAGTGTGTGTCAGTTTAGTAACTGACTGGGGGCAAGACATCAGTCTGGGCTACAGAAGATACTGGGAGTTTTAATATAAATTAGGCTAATAAAGTGCAAAACAGTGAAGATTATTAGCAAACTATATAATTTTATTATGCAACTGCTCCGGTTTGGCATGCTGAATGGACTGCAGGTTAGTCAAAACTGATGAGGCATATAGGAGGCTAGGAGTACATAAGTCACAGTGATGGTCTTATATGCATGCTCTGATATAAAAGGTTTGTAAAGAAGTACTAGTATATATATATATATATATATATATATATATATATATATATATATATATATATATATATATATATATATATAAATATATATATATAAAAATACACACACACACACACACACACACACACATATATACACACAACTCTAAACTAAACTTAAACCCACAAAATTAGCAGTAGACAACCTCCCAAGTGAATTCCTACAAACTGCAGCTGATGCCCTAGCCTACCCAGTATCCATCTTGATTAACCGATCTCTGTCAGAATGCTACGTCCCTACACTATGGAAAATATCACACATCATTCCCCTTCACAAAGACGGCCCCTCCACAGAACTAACCAACTACTGCCCCATAGTGATTCTATCTACACTCTCCAAAATATTAGAGAGATGCATTCACTCTCAAATCTCAGACTACCTCCTTACTAACAACCTCCTTTCTAATACTCAACATGGTTTCCGACCAAACCAAAGCACCACCACTGCCTTACTCTCTTTTACTAACACTATCCTTCACCATAAAAACAATGGCCATCTCTCCTCTGCTACTTTCCTAGACCTATCTAAAGCATTTGACATGGTCCCGCACAAACAACTTCTCTCTGTACTCAATAACCTATCCTTTTCTCAATCAGTCACCAAATGGTTTCAAAGTTACCTGTCTGACCGCCAGCAATCTGTTGTATGGCAAAATTACATATCTCCCCAACTACCTGTCTCTATTGGTGTTCCCCAAGGATCCATCCTTGGACCCCTACTCTTCTCTATTTTCACCAATAATCTAGCCTCTGCCACCAAACATGGCACACTCATACAATATGCAGATGACTCAACCATCATCTGCTCCGCCCAGTCCCTACCCAAACTGCAAAAGGTCACACAGCATGCCTTTTCCTCTGTTGAAACTTGGCTATCCGATGCCCAGTTAATACTCAACCCAAACAAAACTAAACTCCTCATCTTCGAATCCACCAAACATACTCAAAACAACTCTCACTTTAACATCACAGCAAAAGACAACACCACTATCCACCCAACAGATCACACCAAATTGCTAGGAGTTGAAATAGACAACAATCTCAAATTTGACATTCACATATCCATGACCATAAACAAAGTCCACCAAAAACCAGGAGCCTTATACAGAAATAAGCAACTCCTCATCAAAGCAGCTAGGATTTCAGATGCAAATTTGCACCTTATCTCCACCCTACTTTATGCCTCTCCAATATGGCAATGTGATCTAAATAAACTCGAGACCTGCTACAACAAAATCGCCACCGGGGCATCCTACCACAGTAACTCTGTCTCTCACTTACTGAAATAGGCTGGCTAGAACTCCTCACCTCCTTCAATAGTATCAACTTACACTCGCCCACAAACTGGTTAACCATCCTCTAAAGATCCCATCCCTCCAGTATCTACTCCAACCCTATCTCACCACCAGACCACTACGATCCAGCAACAAAAATCAATTAAAGGTTACTAGAGCCAATAACACTGCTGGAGATGCACTATTCTCCAGCGCTACAGCCAAATTATGGAACACCCTCCCCCCACAATAACATCTCTACCATCATGCGCCCACTTCAAAGCTTTACTTAAAGCGCACCTAAAAACATGCTGGCTATGCCCTTGTAACTCTCCCCTCTAACTTCTCCCACTTATTCTACCCTCTACCTCTCTTCCACCCCACAAACTACCTTTGATTACAGCAAGCTCTGATACTTCCTTGCCTATCTACTTATTATATGGCAGTAACCTCTTATTGTAAACAATTGTTAATATCTGCTATGACTTTGTGGATTGAACAGATGCTAGTTATCTACTGAATGTACTATGTTCTTCATCTGTAACTATGTTTGTAATATTTTAATTGCTAGAAATCTTCATCTGTAACTATGTAATATTTTAACTTGTGGAGCTTTTCCCCCTGGGCCTCCGCTGAAAATGGACCTGCGTCCATTCGGACATTCCCGGTCAACAAATGTAAATAAATAATAAATATATATACATATACATACACACACACACACACACACACATATATATATATATATATATATATATATAAATAAACTACATTGTGGATGTACTGATCACATCAATCTATAGATGTTTATTGTAAACAACAATTTTGTATTTTTCATTAGCTAATTTCTAGTATTATTGACTGGTAATATTTTTACATCACAGTAGTTTGATTGCTGGGATGGATGCAAACATGTAATTAATTAGTTTAGCTTTCTTTAGATGTCGGTGTGGTTTAGATTACAAAGATCGAATACCGGCTTGGGTAAAGAAATACTGTAGGTCATCCAGCAGCTGTCCGATTGAAGATGCTGCACATATTAGTGCAGACTTGTCTGTACACTGGATTAATTTGCTGGGTTGAAGGCTTTATGCATTTTATTTATCAATATAAATTGTAAAGATCCTAATATTGAACCTTAAGGCACACCTAATTTTATTTCCTGTGGAGATGACAGCTCATCAGCCCAGCATGCACACTGTGTGTTTGGTGGCTAAGGTAACTTTTAAATCAAATGAAATCATTGTTAAAGACCCACTTCTTCAATTCTGAGTAATAGTATCGGATGTGGAACTGCAATAACTGATTTGGGTAAGTCTAAAAACAGGGATGAAACCATTTCATCTTGGTTTCATCTTTCATGAATACAGTTTATAAAAGTTAGCCATGCTGTTTCTACAATGTGGTCTGGACTAAATCTATGTTGAGTAGGTGGAAAGTAATTTGCTCTCTGTTAGGTACACACCTGTCAACTGCCCAGATTTTCACAGAATGCCCCAAATTTTGCTTCATATTTTTGGTCTGTTCCTCATAACATATGCGGTTTTCTAGCAAATCATTGAGGACTGAAGTCACTGAATAATGACAGATTTGAGTTTCAGACTTCATATCCTTCAGAAAATGCATGTAAATGCAAAACCAATTAGTCTAGGAACTTTCTAATTTTATAAGACCAATATTTAAAATTTATCCCAGATTTTGGTCATTTGTCCCAAAATTATTTTTGGTTTTGCTTAGAATGCTTGCTCTAACAGGTTGAAAGGTATGGTTAGACAGTAGATCAACTGTATGTGAACAAATGTTTTCCAGCATTTTAAACAGAAACGACAAGACAGCAACAGGTGTATACTTGGCTACCTCTACAAATTTGCCATCTTTACGCAAGGAAACAGCACAGGATTGTTCCAGAATTTGGAGACTACAGCTTCTTGGAAAGAGTAATTTATAACTACAGAGTATGCAATGGCTTCTGCACCTATTTTGAGATACACTACTGCTAGGTTGTCAGATTCAAGAGTGTGGGTTTAAGTTTTTTTTTTATTGTGGTGGTAGGAATTGGAGTCGTTCATTCTCTGACTACCTGCTTAATCCAGTACTGGGTCATGCAGGAGCCACAGACTCTCACAGCAATTAATGAGCACAAGGCACAGACGTTCACATTAAATGGAGTACCAACCCTTCGTAAGATATGCATTCTCACTCATAATGCACACCTATAGATATTTTACAGGATCAAAACCAATTCATCTGTAGTAATATAGATGCAAGAAGAACCAATTCATCTGTAGTAATACATATGCAAGAGTTAAAAAAACAATCAGTAACAACCCACATGTACACGAGGACAGGTAGTTCAGAACAGAAGGCATCAAGCAACTCACTATTTTTATAACATGCATTATATGTAGACAAAATAAGCACTGTAAATTTAACGTCAAAATGTATGTACTATACAAGAAATGTTGAATAACTTCCAAAATAAAACATATCTTATTTATAAATACAGCCACCTTAGCATCATGACATGATAATCCCCTCTTACAAAAAGAGTATATCACATAGTTTCAAGTCTGACTATATATGATCCTTCTGGATTTTTTTAATTAATTAATTCATGCATTCATTCACATACATATTTTTGCACAGTTATAAGCTGGTAAATGAACTTGTCCAAGAACTACTTTCAGTCATGAGCCTAGTCAGTGTTTAAAGAACAAACGAATGACTATAAACTAAATTACAAAACTACAAGAAACAGTAATACTGACAAAGAGTTTGTACAAGAAGTTAACACCTTCAATATTTTCAGATATGAACAGAAGCAACTATACTGTATGATGCTATACAAAGTTCACTAAAAATGAATGACATTTTAGAAAATGAAAAGTGTTGATTACTGTCAGATAAAGCTGGAGAAAGTATGGAAGACAATTGGTAATTATCAAATGATTGAATAGGAGATATTTAAACAATGTCAAGGACCGAAGAGCTTACAAACAAAAAACAAATATAAACGCTCATATAAAATATTGGACATATATTTATATCTATATGTGTGTGTGTATATATATATATATATATATATATATATATTTTTTTATATATATATATATATATATATATATATATATATATATATATATACATATACACACACACACACACATATATATATATGGTTCTACCTCACTTAAACGACACGCCGGAACATCGACACAGAAATCGCGAGCCCCAGAAGATCGATAGCGCAGAAGACCGACGCGACGGGACCTAGAAGATCGACAGTGCAGAAGACCGACCCGACGGATGAAAGCACCGACGCCGAGGATGCCGACATAGGAAAAGGCTGTGTAAGTATGCGGTAGTGACGGACGTTAGGGTGCGAGTAAGGTAAGTGTGGATATTGACGGTCTGTGGGGATAGGGGTGGGTTAAGTGAGTTAGGGTTAGGGAGCGGGTCAGGTAAGTGTGCGGTAGTGATTGTGTTTGGGTTAGGGCGGATAAGTGAGTTAGGGTTAGGGAGCGGGTCAGGTAAGTGTGCGTAGTGATTGTGTTTGGGTTAGGGCGGATAAGTGAGTTAGGGTTAGGGAGCGGGCCAGGTAAGTGTGCGGTAGTGACGGACCTTAGGGTTAGGGTTTGGGTTAGGGTTGTAGGTAGTTGTGTATGTGAGGTTTAGTGTGGGTTTGTAGGGATTTTGGTGTGCTTGTGTTGTGTATGTGTTTTTGGACGGGAATGTGTTTTGTTTGTTGATTGTGGTGTGTGAAGTGTATGAGGTTTCGTGTTTGTGTACCGTCGGTTATTTCGTTGTCGGGCATGTGGGATTTCGTGTTTTTGTACTGTCGGTTATGTGGTTTTGGTGATTGCGTTGTCGGTGTTTTGGTGTTTCGTTTATGTGAGGTAGAACCATATATATATATATATATATATATATATATATACACACTCACACACACATATAAATATATATATATATATATATATATATATATATATATATATATATATATATATATATATATACACACACACACACACACACACACACACACACACACACACACACACACACACACATACTCTGTTATGACCTGCAAGCCTCTGCCTTTTGAAAAATCATACACTTTACAAAACTTTCTTTCAAAAAGCCACACTTTCTGAAACTTGTGTGAGGACACAATGACAAAAGTGGTTTCTATTGTATAATAAATAGTTCTTCACTTAACATTCCCAGTTACCAATCCAACATGTTTCTGAGAAATGGATCAATGAAGTTTAAAATGTTAACTAAATAATGTGCAATGAGGTTTTACTTTACATTCAACTGCTAAAGCCAAACACATACAAGACAGGATGAACCAGAAGTGTAATGAGTTGCTTTGCTTAACAACAAGATGATTAAAAAATAAATATACTTCAGGGCTGGTCAAATAGGACAATGCACTTGAGCTGCTCCATGTTCAAATCACCATAGGTAAAATCCAATACCAAAAACTTGTAAATGATAAACCGGCTCAGCTCCTCAGACACTGCAAACTTTAATAGACCAAGAGAACGAAAAAACACATAATATTCCTGTACATGTAAACAGATAACTTAGCGCTTTCACCCACATACATAGTCAGGCATCATCAGAGTAAAAGGGTCCTTCATCTTTGTTGCATTTAAAGCTATTAGTTACAGACACACCCCTCTAAGCAACCAACCCCAAGCAAACAGCAATTTGTAAATTAAAGTCACAGTAAAACATTACTCCTATGCTTGTTTGAAAGCACAGTTATTTATAACTAGAAAAAATGTTATTCAACTTAAAACACGAACATTTTAAAAAAATCTACATGTTAAACATGTTTGTATAAAAATAGTAAATAAAAATAAAAATAATAAATTAAAAAATCATAATATAATGCTTAACATTCTACAAACAAATGTAGATTTGTACTTTAAAATGCTAGAAACTGAAATGTGATCATTAATGCCTGGAGGTCTAAATGCATGCAGCCTCAACTGCTAGATGCACTCCCTCATCTCAAGTAAAACTTTTAAGTCACCTCCTCTGTCATTAAATGGAATTCTGTCTATAACAAAAAACAAAAATCTCTTAAAATTAGGGCAACTCAGACTGTGCATATACAAGGCATTGTTAGTTCTTTTGTTCCTGATATCTCTTAAGTGTTCCAGGATTCTGAGCCTTAACTTTCTTGTTGTTTTCCCAACATAGAAAGTAGAACAGCTCAAACATGTAGTAATGTACACTACCATCTTAGTATTACAGTTACAGAATCCAGGACACCTAATAGTTTTATAGAAGCCTTGAACTGCCACATAAGGGCCATTATTAATAAACTTACATGTACTGCAAACTCCGCATTTACTCATTTTGGAGCTCCTGTATGTCTCAATATTAGGTTCAGCTTCCATCAATTCTTTAAGGTTCCTACCCCTACTATATGTAAAGGTTAGGGTGTTTCCTAATACACTTATAGTATCACTATCAAAAGAACTTTGCCAAGTATCCTTAATAATTCTAATAATTTGTCCTGCCTGTCCATTGTATGGCAAAAATCATAGCCTGTTTTTTGTGTAGTGCATGGGACTCTAAAGCCAACTCATTCCCCTCCTGAAATTCCTTCGTTAAGCCCCCATGCAAAATAGGTTTAAAGGATGTAATTCTCTTAGTTTCTATTTCTTTTCTAACTCTGGACAAAATTTCTTATGGATAACCCCTTTCTGTAAACATAGCAGTCAAGCTGGTCAGCTCAATGTTTAGCCGTTCATCCTCACTAATCAGCCTGGATATTCTGACCATTTGACCTTTGACCAAGTTCTTCTTGATATAGTGGGGATGACAACTCTGGAAATGCAAGAAACTGTTAGAATACGTTTTCTTGCGATATATACTCGAATTTAGGCTAACATCATGCATATTTTTGTATAACAATATATCCAAATAATTGCAGGTTTCTCCATGTATAGTGTAGGTGAATTTTAAGAATGGGGTAGTGTTGTTAAGAAAATCAACAAATGTGTGGATCTCGTCCCTACTCCCCGTCAAAAAAATTTGTATATCATCAAGGTAACACAAATAAAGTGTTACCTGTTTCATATACTCAGTAGGGAACACCTTCTCCATCTCCCATTCCGCCAATACCAAGTTGGCATAGATTGGCACACACCTAGCACCCATGGCAACTCCTGCCACTTGTCTAAATAGTTCCCCTTCAAATCCAACAAAATTGTTAGACAAAACCATTTCCATAAGATCTACTATCACACTACGTTTAACAGTATGGAAACCACTATGTTTGTCCAAACTCCTACTGAACATTTCCAGACCTTGTACCTGGGAAATGATCGAAAAAAGATTTATAACATCAACTGTCACCATCAAAAATGGTTCAGAGGTTTGTTTTTGTCTTATAACCTCCAAGCAATGCCACAAATCCCTCAGGATGTGTGGCAAACTTTTAACAATACCTTTGCAATGAAAATCTACGTAGGAGGCCATTGCTTCTGTTTTAGAGCCTTTTGCTGACACTATTGGGCGAAAGGGTGGGTCATTCTGGTTTTTGTGAATTTTTGGAATTCCACAAATGGAGGGGGTCACTGGGAATTCAACCATCAAATAATGGTATTCATTAACATCAATGATCCCCTCCATTAACCACTCGTAAAGACACCAGTCAGTTTTAGTGTATGTCATACACATTACATTCCTAGTTACTCTGGCATATGTGTTTGTGTCACTCAAAAGACTGTGCATCTTATTTGAGTAGTCGATGTTAGACATGATCACCACCCCCCCTCCCTTGTCAGGTTTCATGACCCTGTACAAATTAGTGGTAGTTAGTTCTTGTAGACAAAACCTCTCCCCAGGTGTTAGGTTATCCAATTCCCTCCTTGGTCCCCTTAACATTCTTCTAAGTTGAGCCTCACACAACTTCTCGAGGATGTGCATACATGGGTGTGCAGGAGGTATAAAGGTACTCAACCTCTTTAGTCCAATCACATTGTCAATAGTTGGGCTAGGTTTTTTGTGAAAAAATACTTCAAAGTTTAACTGTCTAGTATACATCTTAAATTAACCAGTATTTTGGCTATTTCAATTCTAAAAGAAGGGACAAATGTAAACCCCTTCTTGAATAGAGACAAACAGTTATCTGTTAACTCTAAGTTAGAGAAGTTGTAAACACTAACATTGTCAACTTTAACCAAATTACAAGAATATGTCATAATAGTTTGTTGAGTTGAATCAAATGAGTCACTCTCAAATATCTGCGTGGCATTCATCCCCTCAATCTCGGTGTTTGTTACACTTTCTAAACTGTTGTTTAACAAATGTGAACATATCACTGGTGAAATTTCTGAAACAAGTTCTGAGACAGAGGAAAAACTTTGTTGCCTTTGGCGTAAAGTAGTGGCTGCAACCCAGCCTCGTTGTGTAATTTAGTGTCACTATTGAAGGTGGTCAGTTGTCCATCCGAGACCACCACCTCTTGTTGTTGTATTGCCTCTGCCCTCTGCCTCTCCCCTGTTGTTGATTGCGCTCTTGAATGCTTTCCAAGCACCTTATGAGGTGGGGATCTAAAAAAACTTCGTTGTCATGATAAATTTCAGTCTCAGTCAGTAATTCGCCCTCAAATTGATCAACAATTTGCCCACCGACATTGTACATTTCCTGTCGGGAATTACCCGCTGTATTAACTTTAGACACAAAACTAGAGCTACCATTTACACGTTTAAATTCCTTAAAATGTGTGTATACCTGGTTACTAGCATAATCACTAGTATCCCTTTTGAGTTTAACCATTTTAGTCTCAAGGCCTTTTTTCACAAACTTTTCAGTTTCATAAATAATCTTGTCGTATTTGTTTTTGTTAAACTCAAAAAGCAAATCTTTCGTTATGTTGGTGTTAAGCCAAGCTCCTCCTTTAAAGTCTCTAGTCTATTAATGTTATTCTGAATAATAATGTTTGCTTGGGGTTGGTTGCTTAGAGGGGTGTGTCTGTAACTAATAGCTTTAAATGCAATAAAGATGAAGGACCCTTTTACTCTGATGATGCTTGACTATGTATGTGGGTGAAAGCGCTAAGTTATCTGTTTACATGTACAGGAATATTATGTGTTTTTTCGTTCTCTTGGTCTATTAAAGTTTGCAGTGTCTGAGGAGCTGAGCCGGTTTATCATTTATAAGTTTTTGGTGTCACATTGTGTCGACTTGAAAATCCAATACCACTTCCTTGCAAGCTATAGGTCTCCCTCTATGACCCAGGAAACCTATACCATGTATTTAAACTTATTAGAAACACTAACTATCCAACCCAATACCATATTCATGGGTGACTTTAATTACCCCACTATTAACTGGCAATCCTATATGACATCAAACGTACATGCATAGAGATTCCTAGATTTTGTAAACACAAATTCCCTGGACCAGACTGTCAATACACCAACCAGGGGTGCAACCATACTGGATTTGGTCCTCACTAATATGGGAGAGTGCTGTACACCCCCTACTCTACTGCCTTTTCCTGGTAAGGTCAGACCAGCAAATGGTCTCCTTTGAAGTAAAAATAAAACCTGGACCCCCAGCTAAACCGGGAATATTCAGGAACTATTCTAAGCCTAATCTCCTGCTATTAAGTGAGAACCTGGCAAAATTTCAAGCCCTTATAAACCCTGACAACACTTCTGCCTATGCAGAACTGGTCACAGAAACCCTGTACAAGCATGTTAACAGCTACACAGTGGCAACTGTACCCACCAGGAAGAAGTCCAGAACTAACTCAAAAAACAAGCCACCTTGGTGGAATCACAAAATCAATCAGATGGACAACAGGAGGAAGAAAATCAAAGCAAAAAATTAGGAGGTGCAGCATCCAGCAGGATAAAAGCACTCTCATTAAACTGAACAACTCAGAGGACAAATAAAGTCTACCAAAGCCAAATTTGAGGTAAGTTTGGTCTCCCAGGCCAAGGACAACCACAAAGCATTCTTAAGCTATGCCTGCAACCTCAAAAGGCAATACACAACTGTGTGCAGAGCTCATTGTAAATGGAGACACCTATACTGAGCCAAAAGATAAACCAAACCTCCTGGCTGATAAATTCAGCTCCAACTTTAATCCTCTCTCCCACTCGACCTTCCCTCAGGAAATATAATCAAATATAACTCCCCCTACTATCACCAGGGAACAAGTCCTTAATGCTTTCTCTAAGACCAAGAACACTGCATCAACGGGCTCAGACAACATCCCAGGATGCCTTCTAAATAGCATGAAACATGACTTATCAGGGCCTTTGGAATTACTATTTAACTGTAGCCTCCAAACAAGCTTTGTGCCTCATGAATGGAGAAAGGCAACAGTCATCCATCTGCACAAAGGTAGGCCATCTACAGACCCATAAGTCTCACTAGTCTTATATGTAAAGCCATGGAAAGAATTATCATGGAAGTTATCAGTAGATATATAGTAAACCTCCATACACTGGATCCAACCCAGTCTGGTTTCGTAAAGGGCAGATCATGCCTACTCAACCTGGTAGACGTCTTTGAGAAAGTCACCAAAGCAATGGATGAGGGCAAAATCCTTCACACTGCCTACCTTGATCTGGCCAAGGCATTTCACACAATACCCCACTCGGGCATTGCTGACAAACTCAAGAGGTTAAGTACAAACCTGTATGTCACCCTGTGTACAGCCAACTGGCTCACAGACAGGACCCAAAAAGTTAGAATTGGGGAGTCCACCTCTACAAAGAGGCCAGTCACAAGTGGAGTCCCTCAGGGATCAGTCCTTGGACCGCTCCTTTTTGGCATTTACTTCTCAGAAGTCAAGGCCAATGTGGTCTCTGGCTGACTAAATTAGCAGATGATTGCAAATTAGGAGATGTCATTGAATCTCACACTGACACAGATGTTCTCCAGGAGGGGCTGACACAGACACACTGGTGTCAGAGTCATGGACTAAAACTAAATGCCAAGAAATGCATATCAGTATCCTTTGGGAAGTCATCCATACCTGGTAACTATCATATTGACAACACACCCCTTTGACCCAGTAGTCAGGGACTTAGGGACACACACAGATAATAATCGAGTCTTTGATCATCACGCATCTACAGTGATGAGGAAATCATTAAGTTGAGCAACTTATAAACAAAGGTATGGCATCTAAGTCCACGGAAGTCATTGTTTCACTGTATTCGGCATTCATCAGACCTATCATTGAGTACAATGCCCCCTCTGGTATGTACCTAACCAGGCATATGCCAAAACTGCAATGTCCACAGAGGTTTCTCACTAAAAGAACACAGGGTGTAAGAAATATGTCCTATTCAGACTGCCTCAAGGCCCTATCCCTGTATTCTGTCTCTTATAGGCTTTTGAGGGGAGAACTATGCCTGGCATACAGGGCATTGTCAGACCCCAATCTGATGGACCTCCTGCATATCCACAAGACAAATAGTACCAGAATTACCCATTCTAAAACCTGTGATATAAATAGGACCTGCTAGAGAGATAGGTATGTATCCCAGAGACTACCCAGTTTATGGAACAGGATCCCCATCCATGTGAACCAGAGTTCCTCCCTACTCCAATTCAAGTGCAACCTGGACAACTGGATGGGAAACCACAAATTCATCCCTGGTTTGGCACCTATGTCTCTAATGGAGACAGGTAATCTGTAAATGTTTCATCTCCCAGGCCCATGCTTACACTTATCAAGTGTATCAGAACTTGTCAGAGATTTGGGATGCATGACTAGGCTTAAAAAGGCCCTTGTGGTTGTTAGACTAGTAAACACCTATGAACCTATTAACTACAGATCCGTAAACTGCACAGTCAGATTCAGTTTCAGACCATATTAGCACAATTAAAATAACACAACACAGTCTACTACAATGTTAATGAAAATTATGGCTGCAGTTTTCAAGCTAATAGTTACAAACATTAAGAAATGTTCTCCTTTCTTCCCATACTACAACACAAGGATTTTCCTACTTGAGATCAATGTCTTTTTGACAGCAGATTCTCTTAGATCCCATTTCTTCAAGGTTACCATTTCCTAACCAAGTCTCATGGCACAATACCTGGACTGCAAGACTGCAGCTAATGTAGCTAAGATGTTCACCTCTGCAGGCTGTTCTCCTTGCTCCATGGTCTTGCAGTCATAGAATTAGAATACTTGTGTGGCTGGCAAGCTTACCTTCTGGGCACTTCCCATTTTGGGGACTTGGTTCTGGACTCTTAAGAAGTGATGAATTTGGATTCCAGGGCTAGGATGACTTACCTCAGAATATTCATTAACAGGCTTCTACATTTGCTTATTCTGCTTCAGTTCTTTAAAATAACCCTTTCCAAACATCTGAAGGTTTTATTGAAATAATTTGGGAATGGAGCTCCGCTTTTGAAAATACCCTACCAGAAACAACCAACATTTCATTAATGCATAAATGAGCAGCAACTAAAGCCATTTTATTATAACAATCTAAAACACAATTAAATATAAAAAAGCCAGAATGGAGAAATGGAATCAGCAAGAAAAGCAAAGGAGTATGGCTTGTAATGAATTCTTCAAGTCTTGGTGACAAGCTTTAAGTGCTCTACTCTACTTTTACAAAAATCTCACCTAGACAATACTGATATATAGACTGTATTTTATGTATCACAGGAAAAGGTAGGTCAAACAAATACAGAAGACAGGGTGTACAGGGTCAAAGATAAAAAGTGCCCACTCCTGGTATACTCACTGCTGCCAAGACTGGGAAGAGAAAGGCAGAGTATAATCCATAGCACGTGGAAACATGCCTACCACAGACTTAGGTCAGGCTCAGTGTGTGAGGGTGGCCGCCTGTGGTAGAAGATAGTAGCAGTTCTCAAAAAAAAACAACAAAAAATGATAGGCAAGCAAGAGGCACAGAGACAAGTGAACTGCTGAGAGTAAGTAAGAAGCAAACTACTACTTTACATCCCAAATACAGCTACATACATGAGTAGGGGGATCGAGAGTGGGTGCAGCTACCGCAGCAGTGAGGAATTCAAACATCTACTGTTATCGGTAAGTGCAACTTATACAACTGTAGTATGTTTATGATCCCATTGTTTCAGTAGCCCTTAAGTTATAGGAGTTAAATAATAAAGCCTATGCAACCTGGGAGGAGGAACAATATGAATCCAAGAACCCCAGCAGAATGGTCCTAGCAAAGTTCAACCCAGACCTAGAAAAGAAATCCATATTGTAATGCTTTGTAAAAGTATGCACAGAAGACCATGTTGCTGCATCTAGAATGCTTCTAGAGTCTATCCCTTTTTCAGTATGCCATTGAAGAAAGGATTCTAGAGTAATGCGTCTTGATACTACCTGGAATGGAATTGCTGTGGTGGAAATAACAAAAAATAGTTGAGGACAATGACCTACAAATTGTCTGTCTAGACATAGGGTGTCCTTTTTTTGCTTCTTGATAAGAAATAAATAGCTGAGCAGTTTTTCTAAAGGGATTCATTCTGTCAAGATAGTACCTGAGCTGCCTATGCAAATCCAAAGTATGCTCCTGTCTCCCTGATTCGTCAGTTCTAGGTAGAACACTTGAAGATTATTGCCTTGATTCCAAGTAAACTCTGCACTTGAGCAATAGTGAGGAGTTTGTTTTTAAAGATAATGATGAGTACAGTTTTCCAAGTCAAGGACCTTAAATTAGCTTGATGTGTAGGTTGAAAGAGTGAAACAGTCAATTTCTCCAGCACACAGTTGAGATCCCAAGGGGGAGCAACTTGTTTACAAGGAGATCTCAGGTGTAAAACTCCTTTCAGAGATTGTTTTACAAGAAAGAGATAAGAGAGGGGAATCCATGGGCAGACATGATGAAATGACCGCAAGATGAGTCTTTACAAAGGAATAAGCACGGCCAGAGGAAAGCAGCTCTTAAAAATATTTGAGCACCAGTGGTACAAAATCCCTGATGGGCCCCTGGTTAATAGTTAGGCACAAACCAAAAACAAATCATATATATACATACATATATATATATATATATATATATATATATATACACATATACACATATATATATATATATATATATATATATATATATAAATTACTTTCACTTAATAACATAGGATTTTCTAGTAGCAGGCTTTCTTGCCGCAGTAAGTACCTACTGCCCTTCTCCATGAAATAATTGCCTAAAGGGTATTAAGACTGAATCATCCAGGCATTCAGATAAATTTACTTGATATCAGGTTATATCAAATTCCATCTGTCTTATGTGAGTAGATCCATTTTTTGAGGAAGTTTGTGGTAAATGCCCTTGGCAATTTCCATAAGAAGGGACAACCAATGTCACCTGGACCAAAAGGGGGTCACCACAATGATTTTTGTGGTATCCTTTTGAATCTTCACAATTATCTAGGTTATCAGTGAAAAGAGTGGAAACACAGAGAACATTCCCTTCCAAGGGAATGTAAATGTATATTACTTGCAAAAAGCATTGAACAAAACATCAACTGTAGGAAACCTGAAATAATCACAGCAATAGCGTATAATAAATTTAATATCTGCTTTCGTCACTAAAACTTCATCAGAAAACAATAAGCATAAGCACAGAACAGTTTAAATACATCAATCAATTAATGCTTCACTCAATCAATTACAAAAATGGTTAAAATAAAACGTTAAAATTTAAAGACAAATGAACAAATAAACAAGTGTTACACTAAATCATGTGAAAAATACTCTTATGTTAACAAATCAAGTAAACTTCTTATATCAAGATGTTTAGAAATAGTCAATTTACGATGCTTTAAAAAACATTTTAAGTTAACTGCTTCATTTAATCCTGGTGGAAAATCAGAATGCAGTTTAACCTGCCATAAAGTTTCACGTTGCTCTACGTAATTCCTGAAGTCCCCAGCTCTCCTATCATGTCTACAAATTTCCAAAACAGTAAACATAAATTTCTTAAAGTTTGTACATGATGTTGAATGCTTGTATAAAGCATTGTTTGGATTTTTAATTTTAATAGCATATAAGTGCTCCTTAATACGTTTCCCCAAGCTCCTTGTGGTCATACCCACATAAAAAGCTGGCTGAGCGTATTAAGGAGCACTTATATGCTATTAAAATTAAAAATCCAAACAATGCTTTATACAAGCATTCAACATCATGTACAAACTTTAAGAAATTTATGTTTACTGTTTTGGAAATTTGTAGACATGATAGGAGAGCTGGGGACTTCAGGAATTACGTAGAGCAACGTGAAACTTTATGGCAGGTTAAACTGCATTCTGATTTTCCACCAGGATTAAATGAAGCAGTTAACTTAAAATGTTTTTTAAGCATCGTAAATTGACTATTTCTAAACATCTTGATATAAGAAGTTTACTTGATTTGTTAACATAAGAGTATTTTTCACATGATTTAGTGTAACACTTGTTTATTTGTTCATTTGTCTTTAAATTTTAACGTTTTATTTTAACCATTTTTGTAATTGATTGAGTGAAGCATTAATTGATTGATGTATTTAAACTGTTCTGTGCTTATGCTTATTGTTTTCTGATGAAGTTTTAGTGACGAAAGCGGATATTAAATTTATTATACGCTATTGCTGTGATTATTTCAGGTTTCCTACAGTTGGTGCTTTTTCTGCTTTTTCTGCCATTTCGACCGTTTTTTCTTAGTTTTGTTTGGCTTTTTCTGATTATTGAACAAAACATGCTAAGTGTTAGAGAAATGTACAAATAGTATAGTGTACAATTCTGCACTTAAAGGGTTAAGAGTTAATACATTTATTCGATGTAAAATGTGTAAATACTGGTGGTCTCTGTAAAAGCTGCTGATGCCTAAAAGTCTGTTGTTCTTGCTGTGGAATGTTGAGATAGGGGCCTCACACTAGCAACAGATAAATGTTGTGTTCGGAAGAGACAGTTACAGGACCATTACTCAGAAACTGGGTTTGGCAGGGCAAGCCCTGTGGTCAAGCTAAATTCTGAGAGATGTTTTTGTAAGTCAGCAATTAACTGATAAGCACCTGTTGTGAACGTGCAAAGAACTGTATAAAAACAGCAGGCTGAGTTATTGAAAATCAGACAAACCTTGTACCTACATGCTTTGTCTCCTTGCTGCAAGTAATAACGGATGCCTTGCTGAACCTTACGTGAACTGATCTTTGTATTTTCTTTAACACTAAGTTAGCTGGTTTTAAAGGAAGCAGACTAATTTGAGGTGTTTCCCACAAATGGAAAATCCCCCAATTAAATTTCCCTTTGTGTGAGTCTATCCTGCTCCTGTTCCAGCTTGTCTGAAACTATGTTTTGCTGTGAAGGAATATATGATTCTTGGAGAGTAAAGGAATGATGAAGAGCTAACTTTCAAACAATAACTGCCAGCCTGTATGGGGGGGGGGACAACCTTGTGCCTCCCTGCTTGTTACACATCACATGATTTGTTGTATTGTCTGTAATCACTTGAACAGGTCCAAAGGTGGAAGAGGAACTTCAAGACGTGGATCAGAGACAATGTTTCTTACACGGATATACTTTAATCTGTATGAAAGATTCCACAGGCTTTCCACTTTTACCCTTCTGAAAACTGCTCCCCAAGCAAAATCTGAGTCTGTGGTGAGAGAGTGGTTCGGGGTCTGCAAAGAGAAAGAGACCTGGGCTGAGCTGAATGCTCCACCAATGCAGATACCTTTTTATAAACCCCAAACTTACAATTTGGTACTCCACAGAATGCAAATTCAGAGTCTATGTGTTATTTTTTTTTAGAAACCACTGTGTTATTCTCATGAGTAATCTGGCTAGAGATATCATGCAAATCATAGATGCCATGAATCCTAGGATCCTGAGGAAGTCTCTCGCAGAAGTCTGAGACTGATTGGAGAAGCTAAGGAAAAATTCCAGATAAAGATCCACTTAAGTTAAAAAGGTCTTGTGAAGGGAAGAAAATATACCAAAAAAAACAATCTCGTGAAACAGAGTCACAGAGGATTTTGCAATATTTAACCCATGTTAATGACTCCTGACATCTGGATAAAGATTCTGCAAAGATAAAAAAAAGCTGATCAACTAAAAAAATATGTGGATGCCATTCAGTCTAAAAAAGCAATGCTTGAGGTTTGACATTTTGTCAATATCTTTGAAGTTGCAGACAAACCAAAAGCTAAAGCAGAGAACTGAAAATGTGACCCAGAAAGAGGGAACCTTGGCTATTTCCTGAAGCTTCTTTTAGGTCTAGAGTTACAAAAAAACTCATGTGAAGAATGAGGAGTAACAGGTTCTGTAAGATCAACATTTTGAACTTTGGAACCTTCGCAAACAGATTCAGAAATGAATGATCTAATACTGATCTCCAAGTGGCCTCTGTTTTTTGAACCAGAAACATTCTGGAGTAGAACCCTTTGAATTCTAACTTAATGGTATTGGTTCTATGACTCCTTGTGTGTGCAGAACCTGAGAAAACAATTATGTTTGGTTCAGAAGGTTGAGAGGTATTCTCCTGAAAGGGTTTTTTTGCATCCAGCGCCATCTGTAACCTTCTTGGACCTCTTTCACACCCACGAGTTGGAGACAATCTTTTGCCAAAAGGGGATGTTGAGGGCCAGTTTTTGGGACAGAATTGTATAAACAGAGGCTGGCAGGGACAGGAAAATGGATATATATGCTGGCACAGTCATTCTGTACTGTTGGTCTGTCCATTTTTCTGAAATGATCTCATGCTTTTTTTGTTGTTGTTGTTACTCTCTGGCCATCTCATTTTCACATTTTGTTTGCCAGAAAAAGACTAGCTTTGTTTACTTGGCTTTTGTGTGAGGGGAAGCTTATAAGATTTGTACTGAGGTACATTAATTATTATATAAACTCCATGAATTAATTTCCCTCTCATTATATTGTTTGAGAACCAGAACAGCAGAAGAACCAAACAATACCTCCTCATCTAAAGCTGAATCCAAGACTTCAGGCTTTTACTTCTTCAACAAACTTCTGATTACTTACCCACACATTTCCTCTCACCACTGTAGCAGCAGCTCTATACTCAGTATCTGCACAATCATATTTTCTCTTCAAAGCATGTTTAGATACTCTAGAAAGGGTAGAAACTATCTGGTTCAAAAATAGCTTTCTTCTGTAAGAAACGTGGAAGCCACCTCCCTCAAGACTGTCTATATGGCACTTAATTTTTTATAGCATTTCTTTATCATAAATATATATTATTATTATAAAATGTAAACAGAGCATCAATAGTAAATGTCCGCATCATGTAATGAGCTATGAAACTTTTTCCACAGAGAAAAGCTAAAAAAAAAAAACAAAACAAAAAAAAACATGCTACTGTAGCCACAGCATGCCACAAATGAAAATGTTATACACACATGCATATACTTCTTTCCTAATGAAATAAGCAAGTCTTTCACTTCCTGTGCAACAAAAACTGCATATAAATATATATATATATATATATATATATATATATACACACACACACACACACACACACACACATATATATATATATATATATATATATATATACACACACACATATACTCTAGTTCATTATTCCTCCCAAGCAGTGGTTAAATAGGCCTAAGTGGAAACCAAGTATAACACTAAACTGTGACAAATGCGCCTTCTGAAGCAGTGCATTTATACAAGAAGCCATACGTCAGTTTTCCTGTAACAGTTCATAACAATAAATTCTAATAAGATGCTTAAGTACAAAACAGTCAAGAGTACCATTCAACCCCAGGAATTTCACTGCATCTTAATGCTTTCAATCTCTTAATTATTTGTCATGATCACAGACTTTATTACCAAGCAATTCACTTCCTTTTTTACCTTCCTGCCTGCATTGAATTTCCTAGCCATGCATCCCCTCTGACGCAAAGACAAGAAAATAAAAGCATCTTATGTGTGAGGAAGACATCCACAACCACATGCAAATACACAACAATATGCATGTACATTTCTGGTTGCCTTGGGGAATAAAGTTATCATAGAAGCATTGCACCGTTAATGCTCTACCTAGTCACCACATCATAAAACTTGAAACATGAAAGCAGTTGAATAAAGCAGCCACTTTTATGCTAACATTAAACATTTAAATGCAACCATATGTACAAAACTACAATGGATAGTGAATACTCCTCCTGAAAAAGAAGCTCCCTGGGTCTAATGCAAACATAGGGACAGACGTTTCAGCACTGAAGTTGTTACACATCAGATTTCAACTTTATTATTAATGTTTAATTTTCTGCACCCCATAGAGCAAACCATAAGGCTGACACTGGTGCCTCTCTTAGATGTTTGACTCTCTTGCTGGCTGACAGAAGATTAAGAAATCTCAGTGTGGTGTCACACTTGTGGCCATAAGGATTTTTAATGTATATGCTCTATCATTTCCCTGCTCTAATTGCCAATGTCCAATGAAGAAAGATGGTTACTGCCTAGAACAGTGTGTGCCCCTGGTATTTTGAAGGCATGGGATGCATACCCCATTATTACCAGGGCTTCTTCCTCTGCTAATGATCCCTTCCCTCCCATGGGGGATAGAGAACCCAGTAACGTATCTATGCCTTTCCTATCTCCCACTGTCAATTACTTAACTTCTGTGATCACTAGTCAACCCCAGGTCACAAGGGTTACAGTCACAGCTCCCTCCCTTTTCTCTCTGCATCACTGCACATACAACTCCTAGTGGTTTAAAATTGAATAAAATGTGGGGGAAAACTGTTACTGGTTTGTGTTTTCCCTTTATTTTCCTGACTAAAAAGAGTACAAGTTTTAATGTGACTCTACTTCACTAATATGTTCAGCTACAAAATGCATCTGAGACTGCTATTCTACCCTTCAAGATTTCACAGTGTACATTAGCAGCCATTAAGAGAAACCACTTCTGGAAGCCTATACTGAATCATACTGGAGAGGTCAAATGCAGACAGGAACAAAATGTGGGTCTGAAACAATAAATAATAAGGATCACTGTTAAATTAACAAAAAAACAAAGTTCACGACATGCATTTTGACACCAAGAAGCCATAACAACATTGGATTTCAAAAGTATCTTCAACCTCTGTGCTGAAACACTCTGAAGAGATATTAGTTTGACTACTACTGTCTCATATTTTACAAGGCACAATGCTACACTCAATGAAGCACGCAGGCCATTTGTCCTTTGAATCAAAGCAGCCCTGCTGGTCCCGATCAAATTTTACTCTCTTGATCTCCACACTAAGCTGACTGATTAGATGTTTCTGCAGAACGGAAACCTAAAAATAAAAACTCAGCAGGTCTCCACGACTGCAATCAAAAAAGAAAAACAAAAGTGCCTAGCATAAAATGTTAAAAGATCTGTAGGACAGATATATGACTGTAGATGAGACTTGACTGAAACCATCAAACATAAAGGAAACACAGCCTTACAAATGTATGGTTGTGCAGGCTATGTGGAGTCAGGCTTGTTTCTGGACTGACATATTTAAACCTAAAAGTTCAAGGCTATGCTACACTGGGGGGAGACTTTCATAAACCTCATCTTTTGGTGCATTTTATTCAACATATGCAGTGAATACACACCAAGATATCAAACTACCCCATGTCTACACACTTAACACAGTCTCCGCCACTTCACCTTATTATTAGGAATTAGCTAAGGGTTTAGCAGCAGTAGGATCAACTAAAGCTACAGCTGCTGGGTCAGGTTTGGGAACAATGTATAAAATTTAAAAAGACTAAGGAACTTTATGCATCCTTTCTGCCTTTTTAGGGGCAACTGGCTGGCTATCAGAAACTGCAAGCAGTAACATACCCATCATCTAATTCCAAAAGAATAGCAGGAATGGGTGTGGGTCCTGGAAAATCCTTCTGTAACAACTCATATTTTCTGAAGGTCTGAGAAACCTCAGTGTTCTTCCACTGAAAACCCTGGCACATTCTAAGAATTGTCCCATAGAAAGAGAAACCCCCACAGGGAGTATTAAGACAGTGAACTCTCCTCACAGTCTGAATGAGAAATCTGAAGAGGGAAAAACCCTGTTTCTGTCCCTGCATCTTTCTGTTCAGATTCAGAATCTTGAATCTCTTCAGAAAAAGAGGACTCCCTTCTTTTACCAGAAACTACTCTACAAGGATCATAAGATTAAATTAAACCCTGAGCCAGAACCAGTAAACTACTCCTATCCAAAGAGCTTTGAGGAGGAGTAGACATGTGCTTGTTTTTTTTTTTTTGGTTTCCTTTCCACAGGAAAAATACAGTTAACTATGTTACAAATGACAGCAGCTGTTTCCCCAGGGATGGACACAGCATTCTGACACAACAGGGAAACCTTCCCTGTTCCCTCTCCCAGGACTGACAACAGTGGCTCTGCCTTATCCACTGAGGGGACTTCAACAGCCACAGAGGATTTGGCTAATCACCGGTCTATAGTGGCTCTAGGTGCTACACCAGAGGGAAACGGTAAAACATGAGTGATCTGAGGTTCAATAAATGGTCACAGTTCAGTCACCCACCTGCAGCTGAGGCAAACTGCTAGCCTGCTATGGTGACAAAGGTTGTTTGCTTATTTTTTTCTTTTTGTGGCTGGAAGGACAGAATATGGGAGCAGTAGTATGTTCCATGGTCAAGCCAAAAATGGTGCCGCTTTCCCTAGGAAGATGAGGAGCAATTACTGGTAAAAATACCAGTCCAAAAAAGTTATTTAAACTGAAAAAAAAACACAGTAAAAAGCACTTTACAAAACTACATCAACCCCACAAAGGAATAATAGACTATTTCTCCACAGAAAATAAATTTTCAAGTAGTTTAAACTACTTTTAAACTGACAGAAAAAAAACAAGTGCACCATTTAAAAGTATGCTACAGTCTCAAGACAGTCGATAAAACACAAAATGTCTAGCTTTAAAACAGATTTGCTAAAGACGGACATAATAAAACATCAACAAGATTAAGAAGTGGAAGATTTTTTTCGTAAAGGGAAGTTATCTCTGCCCAGCAAAGAAAAGCAGAAACCCACCATCAATCCTCAAAAAGCCTCAGAGGAGCATACCTTTTGGTGGCAGTAAAGCTCTGGAGGGCTTCGCACCCAAGCTTGTCATTTAGTCAGCTCAGCTTGGGCTGCTTGACAGTTTGGGTCCTTGGAAAGTGCCCTGAACCTTTGGAAGCTGGCAAGCTGTTATATCCTTGCCAGTATATTATCCAGATAGCTAAGGCTACTGCAGCACTGATCAGTATGATGAAAATCCACTGCTACTGCCTAAATGGCAAACATTAGCTTAATTTGCTGGCATTCCTGATATATAAAAAAGGGTCAGATATAGATTAGTAAACACTAAATTAAATGTGAAATTTTAACCATATATGCAGAGATCAAATTTAGGTAGTAGTCCTACCGACCTGTGGGTTGTCCATATACCACACCAGAACATTCTTCTGCGTGTCCAGAATGAAATATCTCCGCAGAAACTTTCCACTGCTTTCAACATCTTCAATGTCCAGGAAACCACAGATTCGGTTCTGTCGATCCACATAAGGCATCTCTGAGGTTAAACATTACACTAAAAAGAGAAAAGATGATAATTAGAAGCATCATACTTGATGGAATACTACACACTAAGTGAAGAACTAGTAGCTTATAACTTTTTGTTTAACAGCTTATTCCACTTCTCCTCTGGTGGTAATAACAACTAAGTGCCACTACAATCATCAGTTGTTTCACATCACTCCATACCAGCTTTTCCCTAGTATAAAACGTTGCCTGCGGATAAATTAGCTTACTGATGAACTCCACCTTCAAGCCAGTACTTAGAAGGTAGATGTGGTATAACCAGTGGTTATCACCCTTCAAGCTGCACAGCATTTAGGCTTCTAGACTGCAGAACATTTCTTTGCAGGTACATTTGGTTGTGAACACATGGTTACTGAAGCTGGGTAAGTTGCTGCATGTTTCTCTGTATCTGCAATGTACTTGCCACAGCCATATCCCTCTGCAGCTATAATGAACTTCAGCCATGTACCTCCAGCCAAAAGTACCTGCTGCCTTGCAACCTAGAAATTCGGCTGCTCATCATACACATGGAACACAACTGATCCCATCTGATGGAATCCAGTTCCTTAAAGGTGCAGCTCAACTAAGCTAAGGTCTCCCATATGCGATTGAGATGCACCTTGCAATATTTATCATTTTAACTAGAACAAACAAACAGTTCTAGAGACATTTTACAGCTATCTTCTCAACTGACACTACTAGCTAACTCTCTAGATGCTTTAACACAAGTCTACTTAAACAGAAAATTTGACATTCAACATCAACTTAAATACTTAAAGATGAGTCACTTGCAAAAAGTGCAGATAACTGTAGTATATTAATTATTAAAGGGTTAAACTAACTTGGAACCTAACGTCTATCTATACATTAAGATAACATTAGTTCTGAAGCCTTCTAGCTCAGCTTCGCTTAGCTATCTGCAAAGACTACACACCTAAGCAGTAGTTTCCTAAAATATTAGTCATACACTGAAACAAATGTAAATAAAACCATGGGAATTGGATAGAACCTCCTTTCCATATACAACTTCAAGTTATACAAATTCTAATGCAAAAAAATTTAGTTTTACATTTTATTGATAAGGATGGTCCCATTTTTTTTTCTCAGAGCTAAAAATCCCTGCCATTCATACCTCTCAACTGTCCAGATTTTTGCATTTTATTTTATTGATAAGGATAAAATAAAATGCAAAAATCTGGACAGTTGAGATTCTATTTTATTGATAAGGATATCCGCGGTGGTGGTGCTGCGGTAGCGTTGTTGCCTCACAGTAAGATGCTGTCCAGTTCGATTCTCAGCTACAGAGTCTTCTGCGTGGAGACATGCGTGAATGGGCGTACCTTCGTTGAAGGTTGTGCGTCAGGGCTGGCAACTTGGCACGTAAAAATCTACTGCCAATCATTAGCGGACCGGAGTTCCGCTGTAGCGACCCCTAACCGGAAAAAGCCGAAAGACACAACATTTTATTGATAAGGATGGACCCATTTTTTTTCTCAGAGCTAAAAATCCCAGCCATTCATACCTCTCAACTGTCCAGATATTTGCAAATTGTCCAAATTTTTGCACCATATTTTTGGTTGGTTCCTCATAAAATTTGGAGTTTTCTAGAAAATCACTGAGGCTTGAAGTCATGAAATAATGACACCCACTTGAATTCCAGACTTCACATCCTTCAGAAAATGCATGGTAACACAAAACCTGTTATATCAACTTTCTAAGTTTATAACAGCAATATGTATGTTTAATGTATCCTTATTTTTGGGCCTTTGTCTCCCAATTATTTTAGGCTTTGTCCAGATTTCTTGAGCTAAGATGTTGAGAAGAATGCTGCCATGACATCATAAAAGAGATAATGCCTCATTATTTAAAATATTATATAGGCAGCTATACTTCCATGGTAAAGCATCAGTGTTACTTTCTTATTTCATTGAAGGAAAGACAAGTTACCAAATAGTTCTTGCAGGTGGAACACCTCATACTGAAAACTTGACACATGAGGTGATGTAATAGTGAAATCACAATGTAATTAAAAGCAGCAGTTTCTCTTAGAGACAAGTTATTCTTGATTGCACATAATGCTTTGCAGTTGTATGTAAATAATTGCCCAATACCTACCAGGGCATCATTTTGTGGGTGCAGTTATACAGAAGAAAAATAAGCAAACTGTGAAACTTTAAAAAAAAAAAACAAAACTCAAAGAGCATGCCGTATGTATACTTATACAACAACCCCCCATTAATATTCCAAAATGTGCATGCTGATTGGTCAGCGTGCACGTTGTAAATCAGAATTATAGTAATGGAAAAAGGTCCAGTCTCCCGGACTTTTTCCATTAGTACAACTCTTTTTTTTTTTTTTTTTTTTTTTTTTTACAGCGACGGAGAATGCAAGATCTCCATTGCTTTTTGCAACCTGTCCAGCTATGTTAAACGAGTTTAACATAGCGAGAAAAACTTTAAAAAAGCAACGGAGCATCTCCATTGCTTTTTTTAAAGCTGTCTCGCTATGTTAAACCCATTTAACATAGCGAGACACTTTAAAAAGCAACGGAGATCTTGCTTTCCCCATTGCTTTTTTTCAAAACTGTCTCACTATGTTAAATGGGTTTAACATAGCAAGACAGCTTTAAAAAAAAGCAACGGAGATTCTCCGTTGCTTTTTTTAAAGCTGCCTCGTTATGTTAAACTCCTTTAACATAGCGAGATAGTTTGTAAAAAGCAACGGAGAACTTGCTTTCTCCGTTGCTTTTGCCCACAGCTCTGATGTTCTGCTTAAGTATATGCATGCGCAGTACATCAGAACTGCTGCAGAATATCAGACAGCTGCGGAAGGGCAGCAAGGAGGCATTATACAATGCCATTATTCTTTTCTTAAATAATGCCATTGTATAATAGCAATAGCCCACTTCTGAGTGTGGATAATTCTGGATTTACCCACGGTTGTCTTTGTTTGGCCACTCGGGCTTCGCCCATGTGACCAAACCACACCAACCGTGGGTAAATCCAGCATTACCCACACCCAGGCGTGGGTTATTGCTATAATAAGTAGAGTCAATTATCTGAACTAATTGGGACCTTGGATAGTTGGGATAATCAGACTGTTCTGATAATTAAACTTACACTGAACCGGATAAAAAAACTTCCAAAAATTGTGTTTTTTCTGCACGCAAGGAATACACTTTTCAACCATTCATCAATTCCAGTGGACAATACAGAATATTTTTCACACATGGGCAGGCTACAAGCTCAAAAAACATGCATAAGTGAATATGTATAATGTTTACATGTTCAAACTTTATGATTTTTCCTACCTGAAGACTCTAGATGGCTGCATTCGGACAACTGACGTTTCGGATAATCGTCATTCGGCTAATTGACTCTCTACTGTATATATTTTCTCTCTTTTTTGGAAAAAAAACAACACTTGCAACCTTACAATTTTGCCATGAGGAGTATAATGGGAAATAAAATTAACTGCAAAATAAAGGGGCCCTTAAACTGCTGAGCCATAAATACTGGATTTACTACTGTTGCTATTTCTAATGAAGTTTGGGCTTTTAATAGCAATGGATTTTAAAGAATCCAAAATTTGCATTCAACTAAAGGAATGAAAAAATAAAAAATGATAATGGCAACATGAATGATGAAAAAGTCAAACGGCTACCCATAAATCCAATATCTAACCTGTTCTTAGGATCCCAGCTCTACAAACTTTAGTCACCTTGCAGCTAGACTTCACAAAAAAAAACTCCTCATACGACCTGAGATACTACTCACAAGCTGCACCAACTATCACTAGCCCTAGAACCAGACTCCACAGCACTGCACATACCTTCTCCTCTCAGGCATCTACTACTGGCAAGCTCTGCCTACTGACAGTAAGGAAATCAACACTTACTCCAAATTCAGAAAGCACTTCATCCAAGTCAAATGCACCTACTTCATCAAAGGACATGTCACCTAATGTCTCTCTTTCCACAGTCTCTTCTTCTCTCAAGACACACCAAAGATTGACCCACTTAAGAGACTAATTTACATACTGTACATTACACTCTGCTTGATTGCACATTACACCATGCTTGTTCACTAGAATGTATATACATTGTTTTTCTAGATAATTAGTCTGAACTCCTCAGTTACTGATTACGTTTCTGTATTTTTTGTTTGCGAAATGTTTTGAATTACACCCAGGCTGAGCCCAGAATTGGTCAATATCGTTCAGTGCACTATCCCGGTAAACAAATATAAATAAGTTGATATTTTGATTGCATCTGACATGAAACCCAAGCCCTAGAAGTTAGTACAAAAGATGGAAACTGTTCTTTTACCGCTAATGATATTACATATGAAGACAGGTGCAGTCACGTTTGTGTGTTTAAAACAGATTCCTAACAAATAGCAGCACACAAGAGAAGGGTTTATATGCAAACAGTAAGCTTATCACAGAGAAACAAATTTTACTCTCATTCTAAAAAGCTTACTGAACCAGTTTCAGACTTTCTGTAGCTGAGTCTAGAAAATTAGCTCATATTATAGACCTACTTTATTATAGGAAATGCTTGGACATAAAAATGCAGATGAAATTAATAAACAACACACAAAAAATTATCAAAAAGCAACCTGACAATTGAAAATATTTCAAGTATTGCTTTTGCATAAGACGCAGCAAATAATGAGTAAGTTCCACAAAGGAAACAGAAAACAGCAGCACAAAACAAAATAGGAAAACAGCATAAACTACATCATAGTTCCAAGACTGTACCAGAACTAAATCTTGTTAAAGGCATAAATTTAAACAGCAAGCAGCTTTTCATTGTAAATTTAAAAGAAAAACTATTATGCTTACTGTAGTCTGCTCATACAACAAAACGTCTGTAAGGTAAAAAACAGATTTACAAAAGTATTCTGCAAAACAGCAGAAAATAAGCTTAAGAATGGTTATTTATGTTTTCCTGAAAAAGTAAGGTCAGAATGTACATTTTACTGTGCACCACAGAGAGAGAGTGGGGCAAAGGGTGTAAGTTGTCAGGGAGCACAATGAATACCTCAAAAGACTTGCCTATCAGGCATGAGTTCATTAATATTTAAGCAGCCATTTTTGATATTGCAGCTGTTTAAACTAACATGCTCAGGAGTTTGTGCTTTTGTTACTGAAGGAACTTTTTTGAGGGGGGGGGGCTTTTTAGCTTCTGGTTGAAAGGGGAGTGCCACTCTGAGGACTGTCCAGGGAACTAGCTGATCCAGCTATGGGTCGGATTCTGAGCTTAATATTTTCTTTAAAGAAAGGGAACATTTTGCTGCATAATATGCACAGTTGACATTCAGTAAAAACAATAACCCACTGTGATGTGCAACCAGGAAAAGAAGTTTATGAATTTTGAGTTAGGCACTGGAAGTAGAATAAACCCTGATGATACACAAATTACAACTGTGTAAGTAAACTTCCCATAATGGTAAATTTTTGAACACATCACTCCTGCAGTAGCAAACGCCATATGGGACACATTGTGCCAAGGTTCAGATGTCTGGCCTGTATTTAAAAGCTTTTGGGCTCCTTCCATATACTCATAGGTTCATAGACAGGTTCTACGCTATCGGCCCTGGGGCCTATATAAGCCTAGCCAAAAAGGTTCCCTGGCTTTCGCCACCGAAAAAAAATGATTTCTCTGTCCCCCTGTCAAAAAGTGCCGCAGAAGTGATCCCCAGGGTGAATTTTCTATTTCCCATCCAGTTGTCAAGAATTTTCTTCAAGAGGGACAATGAGGAGCTTTGCTTGACAGGAATGGGGAGTTTGTTCCAGAGTATGGAAAGTCTCTGGAACAGGAATCTATCCCTCCAGCATGTTCTGTTTATTGTGGTAAGAAGGTTTAAGTCCCTGGAGTGTGTGGTTCATAGAGATTGGGATTTCTTTAAGTGTAGCATGTCCAACAGCATTGGGTTTGACATAGCTTTGTATGTTAGGAAGAGATCGCCTCTGAGTAGGCGATATGCGACGGAGTAGAGCTGGAGTTTTTTTAGATGATCTGTGTATGGCATCTGAGGCCAGTAATCCTCTTAGTGAGGTATTTCTGTGGCCTTTCCAACTGTTGTAGGTGTCTTGTGAGATTCATGCCAAATGGGGTATTGTACTCTATAATGGGTCTGATGAGGGATGAGTAGAGAGGAACAATTACCTCCTTTTTTCTACAGGAGAACCCTTTTGTGATGAGGTGTGCCACATAGTAGGATTTCCCCGACTACTGTGGAGATGTGGTTTTCAAAGAAAAGACTACTGTCTACCTGTGTCCAGAGGTCTCATCACACTTTCAGTGCTTAGTGAGCTACTGCCTATGTGGTAATTCATGGGTACAGAGTTTTTCCCAAAAGGGATGACAATGCACTTCTTGGCATTGAGCTTGAGGCCATGACTTTGACACCAAGCATATGTCTCTGTGATGCCCTTTTGTAGAATGTCTACATCATTAGATGATTCTATTATGGCTCCCAGTTTGCAGTCATCTGCAAACTTTGTTAGCCAAAGACCTTCTGTGTTAGTCTGCACTTCAGAGAAGTAGATGCCGAACAGGAGTGGACCCAGGACCGAACCCTGTGGTAGCCCACTTGTCACTAGTTTGAAGTCAGACTTGGAGTCGGCTACTTTTACTGTGTGGATTCTGTCAGTGAGTCAGTTGGCCACCCATCTTGTGACATGGGGATTTATGCCCAGTTTAGTGAGTTTATCTACAATTCCAGAGTGTTGGATGGTATCGAAAGCCTTGGCGAGGTCAAGATAAGCTGTGTGCACTACCTTGCCCTTGTCTACGGCTCTAGTGACTGCTTCAAAGAAGTCTATCAGGTTTAGTAGACATGATCTACCTTTTACAAACCCAAACTGAGTGGGGTCCAGGGTATGGAGGTTACCTATGTCTTTGTTTATAAGCTCCAAGATGATACATTCCATGGCCTTGCAGACCAGGCTCATCGGGCTAATGGGGTGGTAGTTTCCAGGGTCTGTGGTGGCACCCCCTTTGGGGAGTGGGATAACCATCGCTGTGCGCCATTCATTGGGCACATAGCCTGAGGTGAGACTATGATTGAACATGGTACTTAAGTGGGGTGCCAGTTCATTCTGCAGTTCGTGCAGTATGTAGCCTGGGATGTTGTCTGGTCCCATGGATGCTGTGTTCTTGGCTTTGGAGAGTGCGGTCTTTACTTGTTCATCCATGGTTACAGGGTCTTTGCATTCTTCCGGTATTAAGATGGGTCCTTTGGAGGGTGAGGGGGTAAAGTTAACACTTAACCTATCTGCCAGGATGTTGGCAATATCGGTTGGTTCTGCATATTTAGTGCCATGCTGTAGCTCTGAGCAGATCTGAGTATTGCCATTGAGATTCTTGAAATAGCTGTAGAATGCTTTGTGGTTGTCTCTGGAAACAGTGGCGATTTTGTTTTCATAACTTGCTTTGGAGGATTTTATGAGGGATCTCAGCTTCTTGCTGAGGCTGACCAGACAGTTCCTCCAATCTTGGGATTTTACAATTTTTTGTAACAGCTTCTTCCTTCTGTTGTAGAGTTTCTTTATGGAAGTGGACCATCAGATTGGCTTCCTTTTTTTGGAGAATAGCATCTTGGTTCTGTTGGGGATGGCATGATCCATGCACTCTTGTATGTGCTTATACAGTGTAGCAGACATACCTCTATTCGCCGTCTGCATGGGTGTCGTGAAGTTTGCCACTTCAGTCTTAAGAAGCATGAAGTTGGCTCTGGAGTAGTTTTTGATGGTGGTTTCCTTAATGGGGGGTGGGATATGGATGTCTAGGGTTATTAGCTTGTGGTCAGATCTGACCAGCGAGGAGCTGAACTCTGGTGTGGAACACCGGTTACCCATATTGAAAATGATCAGGTCCAGGATATTGCTGCCCCTGGTGGGGGTGTGGACAAGCTGATCCAAGGCGCTAGAATTTATGAATTCCAGAAAACGTAGAGCGAATGAGTTGGTACATGAGTAGTTTTCCCAGTTGATGGTGGAGTAGTTGAAATCGCCCATAATTAAAGTATTGGGTTGTACCTTAATATTTTGCAGTAACTTATGAAATGAAGAGTCGGAATCCTGGGGCATGGTGGGGGATCTGTAACAAGCTACAACCTAGATTGCAACCTTGCCCAGTGATAGTTGTACTTGGATAATTTTAGATGCATTATGTTCAGCAACTAGCCTGGAGGTGTGGATATCCTTAATGAATATGGACACGCCTCTGAGTTTAGTGTTTCGGTCCAGGTTAGGTGGCCTAAAGGTGTGGTATGAATTATAGCCTGGTAATGCAGGGGTGCTCTCTGGAGCCTTAAACCAGGTCTCTGCACAGATGTTAATGTCTCCATTTTAAGGAGTGCCTCGAGTGAGTGCATTGTGAGGTTTAGACTTCTAGCACTGAATAGCATTACCCTTAGAGTTTGCTTGCCAGTATCCGGAATCCCAGGGGCAACAGGTGCAGGTCATCTCTGGCAAAGCATTGTGGTCTGTCGATTATGTCATCCCATGCCAGACAGATACTGGATCCCCTTATAATGACACCAGAAGCTTAGCCAATTGTTGAAGTCAATCATTTTGTACTTGTACTGTGGTAACATTCTGGGAGATGGCAGGATGCTACTCAGGGCTAGGGTCAAACCTGTCTGGGTTACAAGATCCGAGAGCTCCTCCATGTCTCTTTTCATGTAGTCCAGGGAGGTACGTCTCAGGTCATTCACACCAACATGGACAATGACAAAGTCGTATTTGTACTTTTTTTGGAGTGACCCAAGTGCATGCATTATGTGGCGAATCCAGGCAGCTGACAGTAACCTACTCCTTGTTTAGCATGGTGAGTGGGATTAGTGTGCCTGACTATAGAGTCACCTATGTGTTGGGTATGTTGTTTTGCCTTATGGGCTGAGCTTGAGTGGCACACTGATTTTGTGGGCTATGTGTCATTTGGGTAGTGCTGGCGGGTGGTGGTTGTCTGCATTTCAGCTTGGGAGGTCTCTGTTGCTTGGACAAATTTTTATTGAGAGCCTCCGTGAATGTGGATTTGTGCTAAGTGTTTCTATGTGTTGGTTTTGGAAGTGTGGGTTTTGAAGGACTATGTGTTGAGTGTGGTGTGGTGCAGGTGTTAACCTTCTCCTCTTGCCTGTCTAGTCCAGTCTTGGCTGGAGAAAGCTTGGCTTTCAGTTTGGCTAAATAAGTACATCTCTCACAGGCTGTAGTGTTGGGTGGTAGGAGGAGAGGGTTGTCAGTGTACATGAGGCAATTGCTACATTGCCCCAAGATGCCCAGATTCATCAGGTGGACAGGAGAAAACTCCGGGAGCTGACCCATGGACATGCCTGGATAGGTGCTTATTAATTTAAGTACTAAGAACTTTTTTCCTCTTGACAGGTGAGGAAAAGTCAAGTGCTGTAGTAATTTTTAGTTTACTTAGTGCTTACAACGAGTTCTGAGCAAGTGCTAAGCACAAGAAAACAGTTTTGAGTGCTGAAACTAAAAAACTGGCTAGTTCTAGCTAAAACTAGCTAGTTTTAGCACCAATACCAAGAAGAGAAGCAGGCCACGGACATGTTTGGTGATCCACAGTCTTGCCCCAGATGATGCAAGGGTCTGCAGGCTTGTAGCCTTTTTCTGGTAGATGCCTCGAATAGCAAACAGACCAATCAGGTATGTTAAGCACAGACACTCACTCTCCAACCAGAAAGAGTCAGGAAGTAATGCACTCTGCTCCTACTCTCACCAGGCTCAGAATATAAGCACAGATTCTAAGCTGTCACCTATAAAGCAGTTAAGCTTTCTGGTGATCAGCAGTCTCCAGGAAATAATGCAACTACACTCCTTCTCTCACCAGGAGAAACAGAAGCACTAATCCCAAGATGACTACTGAAAGACCGAATGTGGGCTTAATAACTGGTGGTCTTGCAATAGATGCCTAAAGGTAAGATGAAAAAAATGGTTTATCCTAAACACTGCAGTGTGCACTAGAAGAGTTAGATGTGAAAGTAGGTAAAGTACAGTTGTCTACACTTACCATAAATGTAGATGTTCGAGTGTATTCACTGTTCCAGTCATTACATTTAGGGTAATCTGCTGGCAGGTTGCCCTCAGTCGGCCTGATTAACAAAGTCTTGGGTCCTGCATTGGTTGCTGTCCCTTCTTCCATGACATCAGGTTGTCAGGGGTATAAAACATGCAGCCGACGCCATTACATCAGTTTTTCTTGCCCCAGATGTCAGGTGCCCCCCAAATGGGGAGCAAAATATATAAATAATTAAAGCACAAAAATATACCTCCAAACAAAAGCAAATACACCAAAAAGAATTTTAAGTATCGTAAAAGAAAGTAGAGGTATAGTAAGAGAAAATCAGGGGGCTGTAAGTAGGGTAACCAGGACTGCAACAGTGAATACACTCAAACATCTACATTTATGGTAAGTGTACACAACTGTACTTTGTTCTTCATGTTTTACTGTAGCAGTCATTATATTTGGGTAGATTCCCAAAGCTATGGTTGGGAGGATGGATTTATACAACATTAGGACCGGCTATAAGGCCCTGCAAAACAGCAGTGGCAAAGCCAGCTCTGGATTTAGAGAAAATTGGTAAGTGATAATGTTTGGTGTGATAATGTTTGGTGAAAGTATGAACTGATCTCCAGGTAGCAGCTTCTAGAATATCCCTGGTAGGAACACCTCTGAGAAAGGCTGTAGAAGTAGATGCAGCCCTGGTGGAATGGGATCTGATCCCCTGGGGGATAGGTTTTCCACGGTGCTTATAGCAGAAATTAATACAATGGTTTATCTATTTAGAAATGGTTTGCTTTGAAATAGCCTTTCCCTCTGCCACTGCAGCAAATGCTACCAGCAGTTGTTCAGATTTTCTTCGAGATTTAGTCCTATCCAAGTAAAATCTAAGTTGTCTGTGTACATCCAATGAATGCAGAATCTGCTCTGCCTTGTTCTGTGGATTGGGAAAGAAATTTGGCAAATTAATCGATTGATTAAGAGCCACACTGGATACCACCTCGGGCATGAAGGATGGACTGGTCCTGAGTGACACCCTGTCCGCATGAAAGATGATGAAAAGCTCCACTGCCATAAAGACCTGTAATTCAGAAATCCTTCTAGCTGAAGTGATTGCTAAAAGGAAGGCTGTTTTCCAGGAAAGAAATTTTAAGTTTGCAGTAGCAGCTGGCTCGAAAGGAGGTAGAGCGAGTTTCTCCAATACAAAGTTAAGGTCTCAGGCAGGGGTTGGAGCTTTTCTGGGTGGTCTCACGTTTTTGGCCCCTCTGAGATACTGCTTTAGCAGAGGATGAGAGAAGAGGGGGGGGGTTCTGTGTTGTAATGAGCTGAAATGGCTGAGGCATGGATTTGTATGGAAGAAAAAAACAGGCCCTTGTGAAGCATCTCGGTTAAGTATTGCAAAATCCTGGATAAAATGGGCGCTAATGGGCGCTGCTGTGCTCATCCCTTGAGATTGATTCCAGGCACAGAATATTTTCCATTTGTCAGCATAAGATTTTCTAGTACTAGGTCTTCTCGCCTGCAAAATGACATCCATCACAGGTTTGGTGAGGGATGCTAAGGGGGAATTTAAATGATAAGCCAAGCTGCAAGATTCAATGTTTGGAGCTGAGGGTGCAGAATTTGGTTCTCCTGCTGAGACAGTAAGGAAGGTGTCTGAGGCAGGTGCCATGGAAACATTTGTGACAGACTGAGTAGGAGTGGGTACCGGTGTTGGCGAGATCAGTCTGGAGCAATCAAAATCATTTTTGGTTTGCCCTGTTTGACTTTTAGTAGTACTTTGGAGAGCAGAGGCAGAGGGGGAAAGGCACAGACTGATAGGTTTTTCCAGCTGAAGGACAGTGCATCCACTTTCCATGCTTTTTTGTGAGGAGGTCTTGTGCAAAATTTGTCCAACTGGTAGTTCTGGGGTGAGGCAAAAAGATCTATGTCTGGGCTCCCCCTTTTGCATGTCAAGATGTTGAAAATCCGTGGTTCCAGTTTCCATTCGTGTGGGTCCAAGAGATTTTTGCTTAGTTCGTCTGTCAGAATATTCAGCTTTCCTGGCAGGAATTGAGCTTGTAGTTGTACTTGATAGCGCAAGGCCGTGTTCCACAATGCCATGGCTAGTCTGCAGAGGGGGTAGGAATGTGTGCCCCCCTGCTTGTTTATGTACTACATAACCGTGGTGTTGTCAATCTTTACCAGTAGTTGTCCTGGATGAAGGTAGTCCTTGAAGGCTGTCAGTGCATTCTGTACAGCTATCATTTCTTTTTGACTGATAGGAAGGTGTATTTGATTTGGGCGCCATTAGCCCTGAATGCACTTCCCTGCCAGATGTGACCCCCATGCATAGTCTGATGCTTATGTAGTTAGGGTTTGGGCGGCAGGGGGCGGTGTGAATGGCAGTCCCTTGTTTTGGTGGCAGGCCTCTGCCCACCATAGGAACTCTAGTTGCAGGCAAGGTATGATGGAAATCGTTTCCAGGCTGTGACAATGCTGACTCCATAAACTTTTTAAGTACCATTGAAGTTTCCTCATATGCAGTCTTGCATATGGAATTAGAAGAATGCAGGAGGCCATGAACCCCAAGGCTTGCAGTATTTGTCTTGCAGATAGCAGGATTTTTATGGCCACCTGTTTGAAGTAAGTCACCAAATTAATTTGCTTTTCTGGCGTAAGGAAAGCCATCTGGGCAGTTGTATTCAAGCGTGCACCCAGGAATGTAATTTTTTGAGAGGATACCAGTTGTGATTTCTTTTCGTTTATGGTGTAGCCTAGACAAGTTAGAACCCTTTTTACAACGACAGATGTTTTAGAAGTATGGCCTGGTTTTCTGCCTGGATTAGACAATCATCCAGGTATGGATATATTTGAATATTTCTTTGCCTGCAAAATGCAATTACTGGAGCCAGGCACTTTGTAAATACCCTGGGTGCAGTAGATAAGCCAAAGGGCAGTGCAGAGAACTGATAATGCAAGTAGCCTGCTTTGAAGCATAGGCATCTTCTGCAAGATTCCCTGATTGGGATATGCAGGTAAGCCTCTTTTAAATCTAGAGTTGCCAACCAGGCATCTTTGCCTAGCATAGGAAGTAACTGGTGAAGAGTCAGCATCTTGAATTTTGGAATGTCCAGAAAGGTGTTTAGAGTAGACGGGTCCAGAATTGGACGCCATGATTTGTCTTTTTTGGGTACCAGGAAAAGTCTGGCATAGAAATCTTGTCACATTTCCTCTTCTGGTACTAGCTGAATTGCCCCCATGTTTAGGAGGGAAAGTACTTGTTTCTGAGCCTCTGCCCACTGATTTGGGGGCAGGTCTGGCCATCCGTTTGGAGTTGGCAACGTGTGGAAATGAAATCTGTATCCCTGGGGCACTACATTTAAAACCCATTTGTCCTGGGTTATAAGTTGCCAGTTTTTTGCATGAAGAGCCAGTTTTCCCCCCAAAGGGGCGGGTAAGAGGTAAGTGCTTGGTAATTTTAAAAGAATGTCATTGAGACTGTTTACCACAGGGTGGTGTCTTGTTATTTCCAGATTTGGAAGGGGAGGCACCCCATTGCTTAGTTCTGAAAGTCCCTTGGGACTGAAACCTGGTGCTTTTGGAATGTCTGGGTTTGGCTTGAGCTGCTCTGGAAGGAACTGGAAAGGACCAGTTCTTAGTAGGCCAGTGCCTACTAAATCTTAGAGGTTGCACTTGTAAGAAATATTTCACAGTTTGCATAGATTTAGCTTTATCTTCCATCTTTTTTAGAACTTCTTCAGCCTTATTGCTAAACAGACTGTCCTGCTGCAAAGGAACATCCAACAGTTTTGCTTTAACATGATCAGGCAGAGATTGCTCCTTAAGCCAAGTATGCCTTCTAAGCACAGACCCAGTAATAGCAGCCCTGCAAGAGGCCTCCAAACAATCAAAACCACATTGCAAAGTATGTTTTTCAACTTGTTCAGCTGAATGCAATACATCCTGTAAATCCTTATTTTCCACACAGTCAGAAATCAACATCATTTTCTGTTTAAGCAGTCCCATGATATGCTGTTGATATTTTAGCATATGGAATTGACAGCTTAAAGCCCTGATTGCCAAGGTTGCAGAAGTATAAACCTTTTTACCCCATCTATCCAGCGCCCTGGAGTCTCTATCAGAAGGGGTAGGATTTTTAGCAGTAGAAGCCTTAATGCCCTTGGGTACCTGAGAAATGGTTTCAGGGTCCGCAACAGGATTTTTTAAAAGGAATTTGTGGGACTAAGGAACCCTGTAGTATCTGTCAGGCTTACAAGGGGCTGGAGGCAGGAAATCAGGGGCCATACTGAATTCTGGAAACACATCATCAACAATGTCTAGTACAGGAGGTATAGCTAAAGGCCTATGCGGAGAAAGAAGGAGGAAATCCCTAAGCCTCTTTTTGGATTCAGAAAAATCCTGACTTTCCCAGTGGAAATGCTCCCTTAAGGTATGTAAAGTTTCCCCAAAAGAAAAACCCTCAGGGGGAGAAGCAGAAGGGATGGAATCCTCTGCATCAGAGTCCTCATAAGTAGGTATGGACAAATCCAGCTCATTAGAAGAGTCAGAAGAAACAGAGTCCTGTTCAGAAGATTCAAAGTCAAGTTCAAGCATAGGCCTCTTAGAAGGGAGGGGGCTGACTACCCCTGATTAGAGTAATTAAATCTTCAGCCATTTTGATCATTTGTTTTTTAGGCATAGGGGCCTGAACATGTGGACTGGGCGTCGATTTTTTAGATGTAGATCGAGATTTTGGCCTTAAAATTGAAGGTGGTGTCGGTTTAATATGCAAGTCTGTAGGCCTGAATACACCCTCAGAAGCCGGTGCGTGCACAGCGGCTCCATACCCATCTAAGGTAGAGACATCCGCGGGTTCCATAGGTGAAGCATCTCGCGGCATACCGGATTCCAAATGGGTCTCAGTAAAGGCCTACGAATCAGAAGTTGCGGGTATCAGGGGCTGTGAAAGCGCCTCACTGAGTACTGGTGAACTGGCTTGGGAGAAGCATCGTCGGCAGTTTTGGACCTCAACGGCCTCTCTCTTTTTCTTTGCGTTTTTTTGGTATTCCGGTAGTCGGATGGCTAACCGACATCATTTCTGGATAATTAAACAGAGAACCGAAACATTTAAAAGCAAAAAAGGACCGACGATGGATAGTGCGCTGATTAAATAAAGCACAAAACCGACAGCAAGGCATGTCGTGGTCAGGGCCTAGGCAAGGAATACAGTACAAATGAAAATCCTTATGAGGTATTTGCTTCCCACAAGTAATACAATTATTAACTTTTACTGACATCGGTAAGGAGCAAGAAAAAGTTTCCCCAATGGGGTGCTTAGCTTTCAGTTGAAGACTTCGGTTCTGAAACTCGAAAACGAAAATTTCAGGAGTCGGCCGACCGGCACTTACAAACTGCTTCTGCTTCTGGCACTGCGTGGCAAGAAAGACTGATGTAATAGCATCAGCTGCATGTTTTATACCCCTGATGACCTGATGTCATGGAAGAAGGGACAGCAACCGATGCAGGACTCAAGACTTTGTTAATCAGGCCGACTGAGGGCAACCTGCCAGCAGATTACCCCAAATGTAATGACTGCAACAGTGAAACACGAAGAACATCTGCTTGAGCAGTGCGATGAGAGAAGAGGGGAGGTTCTGTGTTATAATGAGCCGAAATGGCTGAGGCGTGGATTTCAATGCAGGAAAAAGACAAGCCCTTGTGAAGCATCTCAGTTAAGTATTGTAAAATTTGAGGTAAATTGGGTGCTGCTGTGCTCATCCCTTAAGAATGGTTCCAGACACAGAATCTTTTCCATTTTTCAGCATAAGATTTTCTAGTATTAGGCCTCCTTGCCTCTAAAATGATATCCATCACAGGTTTGCTGAGGGATGGAAAAGGAGAGATTAAGTAATTAGCCAGAATGCAAGGTTCAGTGTTAGAAGCTGAGGGTGCAGAATCTGGTTCTCCTGACAGCAGGGAAGGAGTCTGAGGCAGGTGCCATGGAGATAACCGTGAAACACTGTGCAGGAGGAGGTACCAGTGTTGGCAAGGCCAGTCTGGAGCAATCAAAATCATCCTTGGTTTGTCCTGTTTGATTTTTAGTAGTACTTTGGAGAGCAGAGGCAGAAGGGGGAAAGCACAGACTGATAGTCTTTTCCAGCTGAAGAACAGAGCATCCACTTTCCAGGCTTGTTTGTGGGAAGTCCTTGTGCACAATTTGTCCAACTGGAAGTTCTGGGTAGAGGCAAACATGTCTATATCTGGGCTCACCCATTTGCTTGTCAACATGTTGAAAATCCTTGGTTCCAGTTTCCACTCGTGTGGCTCCATGAGGTTTCTGCTTAGTCCCTCTGCCAGTGTATTTAATTTTCCTGGCAGGAATTGAGCTTGTAGGCGCACTTGGTAGCTCAAAGCTGTGTTCCACAATGCCATGGCTAGTCTGCAGAGGGGGTAAAAATGTGTACCCCCCCCCTGCTTGTTTACGCACCACATAACAGTGGTGTTGTCCGTCTTTACCATTGGTTGTCCTGGAAGAATGTGGTCCTTGAAGGCTGTCAGAGCATTCTATACAGCTAACATTTCTTTTTGATTGATATGCAGGTGCATTTGACTTGGGTTCCATTTGCCATGAATGCACTTCCCTGCCAGGTGAGCCCCCCATGCATAGTCTGATGCATCTTTTGTTAGGGTTTGGGCAGCAGGCGGTGGTGTGAAAGGTAGTCCCTTGTTTTGGTGGCAGGCCTCTGCCCACCAAAGGAACTCTAGGCGTAAGCAAGGTATGACAGGAATCATTGTTTCTAGGTCTTGAGAATGTTGACACCATAGGCTTTTTAGATACCACTGTAGTTTCCTCATATGCAGCTTTGCATATGGAATTCGAAGAATGCAGAAGGCCATGAACCACAAGGCTTGCAGTATTTGTTTTGCAGATAGCAGGGTTTTTGTGGCCACTTGTTTGAAGTAGGTTGTCAAATGAATTTGTTTCTCTGGCATGAGGTAAGCCATCTGGGAAGTTGTATTCAAGCTTGCTCCCAGGAATATAATTTGTTGACAGGGTACCAGGTGTGATTTCTTTTCGTTTATGGTGTACCCCAGACAAGTTAGAACACTTTGTACAAAGGCCAGATGATTCAAAAGTATGTCCTGGCTTTCTGCCTGAATTAGACAATTGTCCAGGTATGGGTATATTTGAATATTTCTTTGCCTGCAAAATGCAATGACTGGAGCTAGGCACTTTGTGAATACCCTGGGCGCAGTAGATAAGCCAAAGGGCAGTGCAGAGAATTGATAGTGCATGTAGCCTGCTTTGAAGAATAGGTATCTTCTGCAAGATTCCCTTATTGCGATGTGCAGGTACGCTTCCTTTAAATCCAGTGTTGCCAACCAGGCATCCTTGCCTAGCATAGGAAGCAGCTGGTGAAGTTAGCATCTTGAATTTTGGGATCACCAAAAATGTGTTTAGGATAGAGGTCCAGGATAGGATGCCAGCTGTTGTCTTTTCTGGGCACCAGGAAAAGTCTTGAGTAGAAACCTTGTCCCCTTTCCTCTTCTGGGGCAGGTTGAATAGCCCTGACACTTAAGAAATAACTTGCTTTTGAGCCTCTGCCCACTGATTTGGGGGTAGATCTGGCCAACCATTTGGGGTTGGTAAGGAGTGAAAGTGGAATCTGTATCCTTAGGAAACTGTATTTAAAACCCATTTGTCCAGGGTAATGAGTTCCCAATTTTTTTGCCTGCAGGGCGATCTTTCCCCATAAAGGAACAGTCAGTTGTGCAGGGCTTGGAAGTTTTAAAGTTAAGTCACTGAGACAGTTTACCATAGGGGGGAGTCTTACTACTCCCTGCTTTGGAAGTGGGAACCCCCCCACTGCTTAGTCCTGTGAGTACCTTGGGACTGAAGCCTGGTGTTCTGCTGGTTCTGGGTTTGGACTGAGAAGGCCAGAAAGAGGCAGGAAAGGACCAATTCTTAGAGGGCCAATGCCTACTAAATCTGGGAGGCTGTACTTGCAGGGAATCTTTAACAGTTTGCATAGATTTAGCGTTTTCCTCCATCTTTTTAAGTAGTACTTCTGCTTTGTTGTCAAACAGGCAGTCTTGGTTTAAGGGAGCATCCAGCAATTTAGCTTTAACATGATCTGGCAAAGATTGCTCCTTAAGCCAAGCATGCCTTCTAAGTACAGACCCAGGGACAGCAGCCCTGCAAGATGCCTCTAATGAATCAAAACCACACTGCAAAGTATGTTTTCCAACTTGTTCAGCAGAATGCATTAAATCCTGTAAATCTTTATTTTCAGCACAGCCAGTAATTAACATAATTTTCTGTTTAAGCAATCTAATAATATGCTGCTGATACTTTAACATATGAAACTGGCAGTTTAAGGCCCTAATGGCCAAGGTTGTAGAAGTGTATATCTTCTTACCCCATCTATCCAGCGCCCTGAAATCTCTATCAGAGGAGGTAGGATTTTTGGCAGTAGTAGCCTTAATGCCCTTGGGTCCCTGTGAAATGGTCTCAGGATCCGCAGTAGGATTTTTAAAGAGGAAGTTGTGAGAGTCAGGAACCCTGTAATACCTTATCAGGTTTTCTAGGAGCAGGAGGTAAAGAGTCAAGGGCCAAGCTGGATTCCGAGAAGGCATCATCAACAATGTCCAGTACAGGGGGGATAGCTAAAGGCCTGGGTTGGGACAGGAGTAAGAAATCCCTAAGCCTCTTTTTAGAGTCAGAGTAATCCTGGCTTTCCCAGTGAAAATGCTCCCTAAGAGTATGCAAGGTTTCACCAAAAGAGAAATCCTCTGGAGGAGAAGCAGTGGGAATGGAGTCCTCTGCATCAGAATCCTCATAGGCAGATAAGGGTAAATCCTGGTCATCACAGGAAACAGAAATTTCAGAGTCCTGATCAGAAGAATCATAAGGAAAATCAATCCTAGGTCTCTTAGAGGGGGAAAGGTGGCTAAGATCTTCAGCCATTCTTATTTGTTTTTTAGGCATAGAGGCCTGACCATGCGGTCTGGCCGTCAGTTTTGTAGGCATGGATTGAGTTTTAGACCTTGAAGAAGAAGATGGAGTCGGTAGGCCTGAAAACACCCTCAGAAGCCGGCATCTGCATACTGGCTCTGGACCCATCCAAGGTAGAGACATCCGCAGGTTCCACAGTTGAAGCATCTCGCAGCATACCGGACTCCGAATGGGTCTCAGTAGAGGCCTGTGAATCTAAAGTAGTGGGTATCAGGGTCCGTGAAAGCACCTCACTAAGTACTGCCAACTAGCATAGGAGAAGCGTCATTGGCAGCTTTGGACCTATGCGGTCTGTCTCTGTCTTTATCTTTGCATTTTTTTGGAATGTCGGTAGTTGGGTGGCTTACCGAAGCCACTTCTGGATAATTGAACCGAGTACCAAAATATTTAGAAGCGTAAATAAACCAATGACAAATAGTTTGTTGTTTAAATAAGGCACAAAACTGACAGCGAGGTACGTTGTGGACTGGGCATAAGCAAAGAATGCAGTAAGAATGAAAATCTTTATGAGGTATTTGCTTTCCACAAGAAACACAATTGTTAACTTTTACTGACATCGGTTTAGAGCAAGAAAACGTTTCCCCAACAGGGTACTTAGCTTAGTTGAAGACTTTGGTTCTGAATCTCGAAAATGAAAATTTCAGGAGTTGGCCGACCGGCACCTACGAACTGCTTCTGCTTCGGGCACCGGATGGCAAGAAAGACTGATGTAATGGAGTCAGCTGCATGTTTTATACCCCTGATGACCTGACGTCATAGAAGATGAGACAGCAACCGACGCAGGACCCAAGACTTTGATAATCAGGCCGAATGAGGGCTACTGCAATCAGATAACCCAAATGTGATGACTGCAACAGTAAAACACAAAAAAACATCAAGGTTGTAGAGGTAGACATATACCCATTGATAAACTTGGAGAAGCACAGCAAAAAAAAAAAAAAAATCCAAAAGATTCCTTGAATCAGCTCACCTCTCTCATTATACTTTTTTAGGACTTTGGAGCAGATGGTGGTCCAGCAGACTAATTTGGTTTAAGGGTGAATTCAAAAGTTCAGCTTTGACATCTTTAGCAAGGTTTTGAGTACACAATCCACTAAACCTTCACATAAAATTCCAAATATCAGAAGCCCTGGAAGTGCCATCAGCCGAATCATAAGCACATTTAAAAAAATGGGCAGCCACATGAGAGACAGAAATAATTAGGCTACACAAAGCTGTTTTCCACTCAGAATATTAAACAGATGTCATAATATTCTACACTTTCTCAAGAGGCAAGTGTAAACTTCAACATACAAACTTGACAGGTGACATTTCTAAAAATAAGTGTTGCAGAAGAATATACTTCCCTCCCTCCAATCTATCAAAAGCTTTCTCATCCTTGTCAGAAGGGGATGGATTAGCATTAATCAGATGTTTAGCAGCAGCTGGGTTCACCAGAGAAATAACATAATTCTGATCTGGGATTAGTGTATAAAAACTTGTATAAAACTGAGGAACTTTATACAATCTATCTCATCTCTTGCAGGAAACAGACTGGCTGGCAGACAAGTAACATTCTCAAGTGCTGAAATAATTTATCAAGTACAAAATAATATAATCTGCAAATTAAGTCAACATTTCTTAAATACTGAACCAATCATATCCTTGAATTTTTGAGTCCATTATTTTTTGCCAATTGCATTAAAATATAAAGCAAATGAAGGAAAAGAGGGTACCCCTGCCTGTTTCCACTGTTCAATCACAACTTATCAAAGAGGAACCCTCCTAGTGTTGCCATTTTCCAGGTACAGACAAAAAAAAAAAACAACCCTAGTCAGATTATGCACACAGTAATATACTATCTGTGCCAATGCGTTAAGATCAAGCAACTAAAAACCTCAGTGTACAACCTGCAAGCAGGTGGGCTTGATGGAGCATTTAAAGCATTTAAACACAACACCAAAGTCCAAGCTAAGAAAATGGCGAAAAATGGACCGGTTAATACCTTATCTACTCTCTGCCATTACAGAAGAAAGAAAAAAAAAACAATCCTCGACTAGAATCAGTCCTTTTAACTTATTATATGGCAGCAGGAACACTTGTGGATTATTAAATGTTGGCACAAAACAAAAACTTCACTTGAAAGCGTCATAGATCAGCATACCAGCTTGCAAGACAGGCTGGAAGTACTGATGCTCAAAGTACTGGAACCCATGAAAAAGTACAGTTTTGTACCTACCATAAATGTAGATGTCCGAACTGGATAGCATCTGCAGTCATAACAACTGGGTTGTCCTGTCGTCAGGCAGCCCTTCGGTCGGCCGGATTCCAAAGTCTGGGTCCGGCTTCGGCTGATGTCGCACTTCACCCGACGTCATCTCTGCTGGTCTTCGGGTATAAAGGCATCAGCCGACGCCATTTTCTTCAGTGTTTCTTGCCCCAGATGCCAGTTGCCCTCTTGGAAGGCTAAATTTTGGGTAAAAATGCCAATGTTCCCCAAAGGATAGAAGGCAAACACAAAAAATAAGCATGTATGTACATATATACAAACAAATACACCATAAAAGACTCCCCCCCCACCAGCTAGCTATTAGGAGGGTAAATACCCTAGGAGTACCACAGAGGGGAAGGAGGGAGGGTAATCCTGACTGCAGATGCTATCCAGTTCGGACATCTACATTTATGGTAGGTACAAAACTGTACTATGTCCTTCATGGATGCATCCGCAGTCATAACAACTGGGTAGAATACCATAGCCAACTAGGGGAGGAGGAAGAATAGATTATGGTGTGGTTAGGATCCCTTGCAGTACAGCAGTGGCAAACCCTGCTCGGGATCTGGAATACAGAGGTAAATTATAATGCTTGGCAAATGTATGCACGGAGGTCCAAGTAGCCGCCTCAATAATGTCCTTGGTTGCCACTCCTCGTAAGAAGGCTGTGGTAGTGGCTGTTGCTCTTGTAGAATGAGGTCGTATGTTCTGTGGAATTGGTTTTCCATGGAAGGAGTAACAGAATCGTATGCAATTTCCTATCCATTTGGAGATTGTCTGTTTGGAAATTGCTTTTCCTTCCCTTCCTGTTGCATAGGCTACAAAAAGCTGGTCAGTTTTTCTGTTACTTTTTGTTCTGTCCAGGTAGTAGCGTAGCTGTCTGTGTACATCCAAGGTATGCAGCATTCTTTGCCCTCGGTTTTGTGGGTTGGGAAGAAGGTAGGTAGGTGGATTGCCTGGTTTAAGGACACTCTGGATACCACCTTAGGCATAAATGTAGGATTAGTCCTCATGGACACTCTGTCTTGGTGGAAGATTAGGAAGGGTTGTACTGCCATTCGGGCCTGAAGTTCAGAAACCCTCCTTGCTGAGGTTATTGCCAGTAGGAAAGCAGTTTTCCATGAAAGATGCTGTAGGTCTGCTGTTGCTGCTGGTTCAAAAGGTGCGAGTGTCAATTTTTCTAGCACAAAGTTCAAATCCCAAGCTGGCAGTGGTGGTTTCCTAGGAGGTTTTACATTCTTGATCCCTCTGAGGAACTGCCTGAGTAGAGGATGTGAGAAGACAGGTGGATCAAAGCTGTATTCTGCTGAAATAGCTGATGCATGTATCTTGATGGAGGAATAGGACAGGCCTGTATGTAGAAGCTCTGCCAAGTACTCCAGAATGTTAGCCATATCTATATTCGACACATCCTTCCCTCTTTCAGCACTCCAAATGACAACCCTTTTCCATTTCCCTGCATAGTTTCTTCTTGTTGAAGGTCTGCGGGCTTCAAGGATAATGTCTTTAACCCTTTGGGAGAGATCTGGAATAGTTGCTGCTATGTGATGTGCCATGCAGTCAGCTGCAACGTTTTAGGTTTGGATGCATGATGCTGTAGTTGTTCTGAGTTAACATCAAAGGCATCAGGGGTATTGACCACATTTTGTCCCGAGACATGCTCCTCAGCAATGGGTACCAGTGTTGTCTTGGCCAGTTTGGAGCTATCAGGATTATCCTTGGACGTTCCTCCTTGATTTTTAGTAATACCTTGTGTATCAAGGGAAGAGGTGGGAATGCATATGCTGTCAGGCCTTTCCAGCTGAAGGAGAGCGAATCCACTTTCGATGCAAGTGGATGGAATGTCCTTGTGCAGAATTTTTTGAGCTGGTGGTTGAGAGGGGAAGCGAATAGATCTATCTGTGGCATTCCCCATTTCTTTGCGATGGTCTTGAAGATGTCCGGGTGTAGCATCCATTCGTGAGCATCCGAGGTGGTTCTGCTTAACATGTCTGCTAGAGTGTTCTCCTTTCCGGTACAAACATTGCCTGTAACTGGATGTTGTAGCTGAGTGCCAGGTTCCAAAGGTCCAAAGTCATTCTGCATAGGGGTATGAATGAGTGCCTCCCTGTTTGTTGATGTACCACATGACTGTGGTGTTGTCTGTCCTTATCATCAAATGGCCTTCTTTGAGAAATGGTCTGAATTTTTGGATTGCCAGTTTTACTGCCAGCATTTCTTTTAGGTTGATGTGCAGGTGAAGCTGGTCCTGCGTCCACAATCCTTGCACGCATTTGTCCAGCATGTGAGCCCCCCATCCTAGGTCTGAGGCGTCTGTTGTGATGGTTTGGCTTGCTTGATATTTGTGAAAGGGTAAGCCTGGGTTTGACTGGCATGCTTGAGCCCACCATAGGAACTCCTGTTTTAGGCATGGAATTAGTGGAATTTCTGCTTCTAGGCTGTGCCTGTGTTGGGACCATAAATTCTTTAGGTACCACTGTAGTTTTCTCATATGTAGTCTGGCATGTGGAACCAAGATTATGCATGATGCCATGAAGCCCAAGGCCTGCAGAACTTTTCTTGCTGTTAGTTTGCTGTGGTTTGTTAGTGCCAAGAAGTAAAGAGGAGATCTTTTGTTTTTCTGCAGTTAGGAATGCCATTTGTTTTACTGTGTCCAATTCGCCCAAGAATGTCCTTGTTTGGGATGGAATCAGCCTTGATTTTTGCAAATTGACTGTGTATCCCAGTGCTTGTAGCAAGTAAATGACCCTTTGTAAATCTGTTGTCAGCTTGCTTTTGTTGTCCCCTTGTAGCAGGCAGTCGTCCAGGTATGGATAAATTTGGATTCCCTGTAGTCTGCAGTGGGCGATTACTGATGCCAGGCATTTTGTGAATACTCTGGGCGCAGTAGATAAGCCAAAGGGCAATGCTGAGAATTGATAGTGCTCTGATCCTGCAAGAAATCTGAGGTATCTTCTGCAAATTGGTCGAATGGGGACGTGCAGGTATGCCTCCTTGAGATCTAGAGTTACCAGCCAACACTCCTTGCCCAGCATGGGAAGAAGTTGCTGTAGGGTCAGCATCTTGAATTTTGGGACAATGATGTATGTGTTTAAGGTGGACAGATCGAGAATAGGTCTCCAACTTTTTTCCTTTCTTGGAACTAGGAATAGTCTGGAGTAGAATCCTTTGCCTTGTTCTGTTATTGGTACTCTTTCCACAGCTCTCATCTTTGTTAATTGCATTATCTGCTGTAGAGCTTCTGTTTTTTGATTTGGAGGTAGGTTTGGCATTCCTCTTTTGACTGGTATAGTGTGGAAGTGGAACCGGTAACCTTGGTCTATGGTTTTCAAAATCCACTAGTCTTTTGTGATATAGTGCCAGTTCTTTGAAAATAAGGTTAATTTTCCGCCTAAGGGTGCTGCTATTTGTTCCCTGGTAGGCGGAGTTAGAATCAAGTCACTGTGATTGCCCTGTTGTAGTGGTAGTGGCTGTGCCTGTGCCTCTGTTATTACCTTGCCACTGTCGTCCTCTGTAGGCACCCCCTCTAGATTGATTTCTGCCTCTGGAACGTCTATTCCTGCCCCTTTGGGATCTTGTGGAGTCAGGAAAGGACCAATTTTTGGCAGGCCAGTTCCTGCTAAACCTTGGGAGCTGAACCTGCAAGAAATCTTTAACCGTTTGTACAGATTTTGCCTTTTCTTCCATTTTCTTCATTACCTGCTGGGCAGGTGTACCAAACAAACTGGTCTTATCCATAGGAGCATCTAATAACTTAGCTTTAACATGATCCGGTAAAACTTGTTCCTTCAACCATGCATGTCTTCTTATCACTGTGCCAGTCATGGCTGATCTAAATGAAGCCTCCAGTGCATCATAGCCACATTTTAAGGAATGGTTACTAACCTGTTGTATGTTATTTACCATTTCTAATAGATTTTTCTTATCTATAGAGTCATCAGAGGATAGCTTTTTAGTTAACTGATCAAGCATAAACTCTTGGTATTGTATCATGTGAAACTGACAGTTTAAAGCTCTAGCTGAGAGAGTAGCAGAGGTGTAAACCTTTTTGCCCCATCTGTCTAAAGACCTGGCTTCCCTTTCAGAAGGAATAGGGTTTTGCTGTGGTTGAGGCTACTGCCTTAGGGCCCTGGGATATAGTTTCGGGTCTGCAAGAGGGGCCTTGTATAGGTGATGATGAGTGTCTGGCACCCTGTAAAATCTATCTGGTTTGGCAGGTGCTGGAGGTAAAGAATCTGGTGCAGTGCAAACATCATTAAATGCATCGTCCACAACAGAGGACAGGAGGTATAGCTAAGGGCCTGTGTTGTGGTAGGTGCAGAAAAGTCCTAAGTCTTTTTCTGGAGTCTGAAAATCCTGTTCCTGCCATTGGAATTGTTCTCTCATGGCATGTAAGGTTTCCCCAAAGGAGAATTCTTCTGGTGGGGAAGCAGCTGGAATGGATTCTTCAGCATCTGAGTCCTCAAAATTGGAGAAAGGAGCCTCTGGCTGGTCTGTAATATCTGAGTCTTCCACAGAATCATCAGAGGACACAGGCTCGAGGGGCTCTGCTCTAGGTCTCTTTTCTGGGGGCTGAGAGGCCCTGTCTGGGTGAGATTGAGATCCCCTAATTAAGGATATTAAATCTTCTGCCAGAGTAAGCATTTGTGAACTAGAAGTGGGCCTGGTTGAGGGGGGTTTAACAGGCACTGACTTAGTAGATTTGGCTGCTTTAGCCCTGGCGAAGGCCTTAATAGACATGGCTGCAGGAGGCCTAGCAGCACCACGTGCTGGGGTAGAGACATCCAAAGGGATGGTGTCTGATAAGTCACTAGTAACCACTGTAGTAGGTAAAATTTCTGAGGCCGATTCAAGTAAGGTAACCGGAACCTCAGTAGTAGTCATTGATTCGGCTGTACTCTGATCAGTTTTCTCGGTTTCGGCCGAAACAGAGACACTCATGATTTGCTTAACGATGGTTTCGGCGAAACCGCGGACCGCGAGTGTCGGTCTTTTTCTTTGCGTTTTTTAACAATTTGGGTAGTCGGAGGATCCGACGGCATAATGTACGCAAATTCAGAGCCGAAAAACTGTTCAGCAAACTCCGACCGACGTCTAAGCGTTCGTCGGTTGAAGGAAGCACAGGCGAACAGGCTGCTACGTCGTGGTCTGGGCCTAAACAAGGCAAACAGTAAGAGTGGAAATCTTTATGAGGTATTTGTTTCCCACAAGTTAAACAGTTATTGACTTTTTCTGACATCGGCTGAGGCAAGAAAGAGTCCCCAACGGGGTACTTAGCTTTTAGAAGTCTTCGAAGGAGTATTCGGTAGTAGTAATCTCTGGATCTGACCGACCGGCACTTGCGAACAGCTTCTGCTTCGGGCGCCACGCGGCAAGAAAGACTGAAGAAATGGCGTCGGCTGATGCCTTTATACCCGAAGACCAGCAGAGATGACGTCGGGTGAAGTGCGACATCAGCCGAAGCCGGACCCGGACTTTGGAATCCGGCCGACTGAAGGGCTGCCTGACGACAGGACAACCCAGTTGTTATGACTGCAGATGCATCCATGAAGGACATCAACTCTGGTTATACAAAAAAGTATAATAAAAATGCAAGAACTAAGGTATTCAGAGGCTGAGCCTCTGAGGTACTTACACAAGTCTCACCCACCAAGTCTCTCGCAGTTTAGAACTTTTTACTACCCCCTCAGCCATACCTGGCCCTTCCAGTCCTCTCCCCATTACTGATCACAGTACTATATTTAGTATTATGGATGGACAGACACTTTCCTATCGTTTCTCCAGCCAGCCTGGTTGACATGGGCATCCTGAAGCAATGTAGCAACTGCTTCATGTACACTGACAAATCATTACTTCTAGTTAACAAAACATTCCATGTGTGAGAGATGCATCTACATTATGAACCTACAATCTATGCTTTCTCGCTCCCAAATCAGTATATCAGATACTAAGCAGGTTGTCTGCTCACACACACCACCTCTTATACCAACCATGCACACAACACCTAAACCCATATATGCGGAGGTATTCACCAGAAGCCTACGTACAGATCAGAGACCTCCCAAACATAAACCCGCTTCACTTAATACATTCCCAACTGAATACAGTACATACAAAAACACGTGTCAGTGTCTCACCAAAAAGCATCTAAGGCAAAACACAAAATCTAGTGTTTTGATCATAGGTGATTCCGTTGTGAGACATACAAATGTCCCACTCACCAGGTGGATAAGGAAAAAGTCATGGTCAGCTGTATGTCAGGATCCGCCACACCACACAAGCACTCAAGTCTCTCAACAACAGGTAATGTTATGACTCTGTCATTGTCCTTGTTGGTGTGAATGACTTGAGACTTACCTCTCCAGACTATGTGAAGAGAGACTTGATTGAATTCTCTGATTATGTGACCCAGGCGGGTATGTCCCTAGCCTTAAGCAGCATTTTACCTTCACATAGGACGATGCCACAATAGAGACAAAAAATGACTGACTTCAACAATTGGCTTAGTTTCTGGTATCATTCCAAGGGGATCCAGTACCTGTCAGCCTGGGATGATAAGGTTGATGGACCACAATGCTTTGCTGGAGATGGCCTTCACCTGTCACCTCTGGGCTTTTGGTTACTGGCTAAGGCACTTGCCTCTCCAATAGTGCCTTTAGGCAATATCACAAGAATAAAATTCCTCGATGTAAACATATCCTCAAAAAACTACCTCAAAGTTATGCTGCTAAATGCCATGAGTCTAAATCTGAAACTGCACTCACTGAAACCATGCCTCACTTTGGAAGATGTGGACATCTGTGCAGTCACAGACACCTGGTTCAAGGCCACGGAGAACACCCCGGCCATGCAAGGTTATAATGATTTCCACACTTTCAGACCACAAAATGAACATATGAGAACTAAAGGAGGAGGTGGAGTATCAATATTGGTCAAAGATAAATCCATCTCTATTGGTTAAACAGAATGATTTCCTAGAGTTACTCCAAGTGCAAATAACTCTAGGAAAGACCCCTCCCCCTTCCAAGTTATCCTCAGCTATAAGTCCCCCTCCATGAACCATGATATCCACACTTCCTACTTGGATCTCCTTGAGTCACTCAAAATACAACCAAACACTCTGGTTATGGGTGACTTTTATTATGCATCCATAGATTAGGTAACTTATATGTGTACTAACATGCTTGCCCAAAGGTTCTTGGACTTTAACTCCAATGCCTTGGAACAGATAGTTGGCACCCCCAAAGGGGCCCAGACATTTTTGCTCTGGTACTCACCTACATGGGAGATCGGTGTACCATCACAAGTGTGCGGCCCTCCCTGGAGAATTATGATCACAAATCAGTCTCACTCCAAGTGACAATTACATCAGACCCTACTCCAGGAGGAATTAAGGTAAAAAACTTCTCCAAAGACAACTATAGCCTCTTAAGAGATGGCATTAATAGCTTCAAAGTTCCTGTCCCCTCTTACAGCAAGGACACCTATACTGGGATATACACCAATGCTCTGTATAAACATCTACACAATTGTACTGACTCAGCCATACCAAACAGGCCCAAAGCAAGATCCTCTGGAAAAAAACAAGCCTGCCTGGTGGACATCGACCATAAACACGTGATACAATTAGACGAAATTGCTGTCTAACTACATGAAGGAAAAGTCTCAGAAAGTACAGTTGTGTACACTTACCATAAATGCAGATGTTCTAGTGTATTCACTGTTGCCGTCATCACATTTGGATTATCCTGCCAGGGTAGCCTTCAGTCGGCCCGAATACCAGAGGCTTAGTATTTCTGCTTCGATTGTTGTCGCTCCAGGACTGATCGTCAGTGGTATAAATCAGGCAGCCGATGCCATTACATCAGTTTTTCTTGCCCGAAATGTCAGGAGCCGCCAAACAGGGAGCTAGGTTATGGTGGAAGAACACCACCAGTAGAAAGTAAATACCAAAAATCCCTGTAAGGAATGATGAAGAGATAGAAAGAGAGATAAGAGGGATGGAGGATGGGAAACCAGGACTGCAACAGTGAATACACTCTAACATCTACATTTATGGTAAGTGTATACAACTGTACTATGTTCTTCGTATTTTACTGCTGCAGTCATCACACTTGGGTTGATTTCCAAAGCTGAAGAAAAGGGTGGAGGCAGTCAAGAAGACTTGGGGCTGGCTAGGATGCCCTGCAAGACTGCGGTTGCAAAGCCTGCCCTGGATTTGGAGAAGATAGGCAGGTGCTAATGCTTGAAGGTATGAACAGAATTCCATGTTGCAGCTTCCAGGATGTCCTTGGTAGGGACCCCTCTGAGAAAGGCTGCAGAGGTGGAGGTTGCCCTGGTGGAATGTGTCCTGACCCCCTTTGGGGGTGGTTGCCCAGGCTATCTGTAGCAGAAATAGATGCAGTGTGCTATCCATTTGGAGAGTGATTGTTTGGATATGACCTTGCCCTCTGCCCCTGCTGCAAAGCTGACTAGCAATTGGTCAGTTTTCCTAAAAGATTTAGTCCTATCCAGGTAGAATCTGAGCTGTCTGTGCACATCTAGAGAATGCAGAATCCTTTCCCCCATGTTTTAAGGCTTAGGGAAAAGGTGGGTAAATGAATAGATTGGTTGAGAGCCACACTGGACACCACTTTAGGCATGAAAGTAGGGTTAGTCCTGAGGGAGACCCTGTCAGCATGAAAAATGATGAAGGGCTCTACAGCCATGAGTGCTTGTAGCTCTGAAACTCTTCTAGCTGAAGTGATGGCCAGAAGCAAGTCTGTTTTCCAAGAAAGGAATATTAACTCTGCTGAAGCTGCAGGCTCAAAGGGGGGTAGTGTGAGCTTTTCCAACACAAAGTTATGGTCCCAAGCTGGGATAGGAGCTCTTCTGGGTGGCCTTAAATTGTTAGCCCCTCTTAGGAAATGTTTGGTGAGAAGAGAGAGTTGGCTCTGTGCTGTAATGAGCAGAGATGGCAGAGGCATGAATTTTAATAGAAGAGAAGGATAGGCCCCTGTGAAGTAGGTCTGCTAGGTAATCCAAGATGAGAGGTAGGGAGGGCTGTGCTGTTTCAGCTCCTTTAACCTGGATCCAGGTGCAATGCCTTTTCCACTTGTCAGCATAGGGTTTTCTAGTGCTGGGGTGTCTGGCCTCACGTATAACATCCAGGACTTGCTTGCTTAGACTGGCTACTGGAGGAGAGGTCAGGGAATAAGCCAGGCTGCCAGGTTCAGGGTCTGCAAAGTACAGTTTTGTACCTACCATAAATGTAGATGTCCGATAGGTATGCATCTGCAGTCATAACATATGGGTTGTCCTGCCTCAGGCAGCCCTTGATCGGCAGTTCCAAAGTCTGGGTCTGGCCTCGGCTGATGTCGCACTTTCCCCGACGTCATAGCTTCTGGGGTATAAAGGCATCAGCCGATGCCATTTTCCTCGGTGTTTCTTGCCCCAGATGCCAGGTGCCCTCTAGGAAGGCTAAATTTGGATAAATGTTGAATGTTCCAAACAGTAGCAAAATATATATATATATATATATATATATATATATATATATATATATATATATATATATACAAACAAACAAATACACCATAATAGATTCCCCAGCTAGCTGAAAGAGGGGTAAGCACCCTAGGAATACCACAGAGGGGAAGGAGGGGGTAATCCTGACTGCAGATGCATACCTATTGGACATCTACATTTATGGTAGGTACAAAACTGTACTATGTCCTTCAAGGATGCATCTGCAGTCATAACATATGGGTAGAATACCATAGCCAAACTGGGGGAGGAGGTACTAAGATAAGGATGGTGTAGTTAAGATCCCCTGTAAAACTGCAGTTGCAAAGCCTGCTCGAGATCTGGAGTATAAAGGTAGATTGTAATGCTTGGCAAATGTATGCACGGAGCTCCAAGTAGCAGCTTCTAAAATGTGCTTGGTAGCCACCCCTCGTAGGAAAGCTGTAGTAGTGGCTGTGGCTCTTGTGGAATGAGGCCTGATATTTTCAGGAGCTGTCTTTCCATGAAAAGAGTAGCAAAAGCGAATGCAATTTCCTATCCATTTTGAAATTGTCTGTTTGGAAATTGCTTTTCCTTGCACCCCAGTTGCATATGCTACAAAAAGTTGGTCAGTTTTTCTGCTGGTTTTAGTTCTGTCCAGATAGTAGCGTAGTTGTCTGTGTACATCCAAGGTGTGCAAAAGTTTTTCTCCTTTGTTCTGTGGGTTAGGGAAGAACGTAGGCAAATGAATAGCTTGGTTCAAGGATACCCTGGATACCACTTTTGGCATGAAAGTAGGATTGGTTCTCAGAGACACTCTATTCTGGTGAAAAATAAGGAAAGGCTGCACTGCCATTAATGCCTGTAACTCAGATACTCTTCTTGCTGAAGTGATTGCCAGAAGGAAAGCAGTTTTCCAAGATAAAAACTGTAAGTCTGCTGATGCTGCTGGTTCAAAAGGAGGTAGTGTCAATTTTTCCAGCACAAAATTGAGATCCCATGCAGGCAGAGGGGGTCTCTCCTTGGAGGTTTAACATTTTTGATCCCTCTCAACAATTGTCTGAGAAGATAGGAGGATCCAAATTGTATTCTGCTGAAATTGCTGAAGCATGAATCTTAATGGAAGAGTAGGACAGGCCATTGTGGAACAATTCTGCTAAGTATTCTAGGATGTGTGCTAGGTTTGCCACTGTGACATCTGTACCCTTGGATGTGCTCCAAATGAGGAATCTCTTCCATTTAGCTGAGTATGTCTTCCTTGTGGAGGGTCTGCGAGCCTCCAGGATAATGTCCTTGACCCTCTGAGATAAGACAGTTTGGTTAGGTTTTAAGCAATTTTCCAGGCAGTTAGCTGCAGTGTTTTCAAGTTTGGATGCAGGGTCTTGAAATTGTTCTGCATTAGAAGAAGAGGCCATAGGGGTAGAGGCCATGAGTTCGCCTGAGACATGCTTCTCAGTAGCGGATACCAGTGCTGTCTTGGCCAGTCCGGAGCTATTAGTATCACCTTTGGCTGTTCCTCCCTGATCTTCAGTAGAACCTTGTACATCAATGGGAGAGGTGGAAATGCGTACACTGTTAGGGCATTCCAGCTGAAAGAGAGAGAGTCCACCCTCCAGGCTTGTGGGTGGTATGTCCTTGAGCAGAATTTCTTCAGTTGGTGGTTGAGTGGGGAGGCAAACAGGTCTATCTCTGGCCTTCCCCATTTCTTTGTTATGAGTTTGAAGATGTGTGGATGCAGCATCCATTTGTGAGCATCCGTGGTAGTTCTGCTTAAGCTGTCTGCTAGTGAATTCTCTTTTCATGGTACGAATTTGGCCTGCAGCTGGATATTGAGATTCAGGCCTAGGTTCCACAGATCCATTGCCATCCGGCATAGGGGGTAGGAATGCGTGCCTCCCTGTTTGTTTATGTACCACATGACCGTGGTGTTGTCTGTCCTTATCAGCAGATGTCCTTGCTGGAGGAATGATTTGAATGCCTCGATTGCATGCTTCACTGCCAGCATCTCCTTTTGGTTTATGTGAAAGTTTAGCTGGCCTTGAGACCATAGGCCTTGGATACATTTGTCCTCCATGTGTGCTCCCCATCCTAGGTCTGAGGCGTCCGTGGTGATGGTCTGCCTTGGTTTTGGTTTGTTGAAAGGCAACCCTCTGTTGGACTGGCAGGCCTGAGCCCACCACAGGAATTCCTTTTGAAGGCATGGAATGATTGGTATCATGGTTTCTAGACTGTGCCTGTGTTGAGACCATACATTCCTTAGGTACCATTGTAATTTCCTCATATGCAGCCTGGCATGCGGGATCAAAATTATGCAGGATGCCATGTAACCCAGGGCCTGCAGGAGTTTCCTTGCAGTAAGCTGAGCTTGTCTTGTCAAAGTCATGAAGTAATCTGGAAGTTGTTTTTTGTTTTTCTTCTGTGAGAAAAGCCATCTGAGTTCTTGTGTCCAGATCCGCACCCAAAAAGGTTATCCTTTGGGATGACACTAGTCTTGACTTTTGGATGTTGACTGTGTATCCCAAGGCCTGTAACAGGTGCATGACATAGGCCAAATCCTTTATCAATTTTGTCTTGTTGTCTGCTTGTATTAGGCAGTCGTCCAGGTATGGGTAGATTTGAATTCCCTGAAGCCTGCAATGTGCAATTACTGATGCCAGGCATTTCGTGAATACTCTGGGCGCAGTAGATAAGCCAAAGGGTAATGCTGAGAATTGATAATGCTCTGATCCTGCAAGAAATCTGAGGTGTCTTCTGCAATCTGGTCGGATAGGGACGTGCAGGTATGCCTCCTTGAGATCTAGAGTCACCAGCCAAGACTCCTTGCCCAACATGGGAAGAAGTTGCTGTAGGGTCAGCATTTTGAATTTTGGCACAATGAGATATGTGTTCAGTGCGGACAAGTCGAGAATAGGCCTCCATTGGTTTTCTTTTCTTGGTACAAGGAATAGTCTGGAGTAAAATCCTTGGCCTTATTCCATAGATGGTACCCTTTCTATCGCTTTCATCTGAAGTAAATTGTTGATTTGTCTTAAAGCCTCTGGCTTCTGGTTTGGTGGAAGGTTTGGCATTCCGCTCCTTTTTGGTAAAGTGTGGAAGTGAAACCTGTATCCTTTGTCTATTGTTTGCAATGTCCATGTGTCCTTTGTAATGCAATGCCAGTTTTTTGAGATTAAAGCCAGCTTTCCGCCCAAGGGAGCTTCCAGCTGTTCCCTGGTAGGCGGAATCAGAGTCAAGTCATTGTGTCTGTCCTGTGGTAGTGGTTGTAGTTGCAGCTGTGGTACTACTCCTCTGGTTGGCAGGCTGCCACTGACGACCCCTATAGGCACCCTTTGATTGACCTCTGCCTCTTGGGCGTCTATTCCTGCCCCTCTGTGCTCTGGAAGTGTCTGGAAAGGACCAATTCTTTGAAGGCCAGTTTCTGCTGAACCTCAGAGGTTGGACCTGCAGAAATTCCTTTACTGTTTGCACAGATTTTGCTTTTTCTTCCACTTTCTTTAGAATCTCCTGTGCAGGGGAGCCAAATAAACTTTGTTTCTCCATTGGAGCATCTAGGAGTTTAGCCTTGACATGGTCTGGCAAGGATTGCTCTTTTAGCCAGGCATGCCTACGGATTACTGCCCCAGTCATAGCTGATCTAAATGAAGCCTCCAGTGCATCATAGCCACATTTTAAGAAATGATTACTGACCTGCTGAGAGTTGTGTACCAAATCCTGAAGGGATTTATGGTCTAAAGGTTCAGGAGAAGAAAGCTTTTTATTCAGCTGATCTAACAAATATTCTTGGTACTGTATCATATGGAATTGACAGTTTAATGCCCTGGCAGAAAGAGTAGCAAATGTATAAACCTTTTTACCCCATCTCTCTAATGCTCTAGATTCTCTTTCAGAGGGTAGGGGATTTTTGGCAGTGGCAGCTGCAACACCTTTTGGGCCCTGAGAAATAGTTTCTGGGTCTGCAGCATGGGCTTTATACAGGTGGAAGTGAGAATCCGGGACCCTGTAATATCTGTCAGGTTTTGCAGGGGCCGGGGGAAGAGAATCAGGTGCAGAACTGACATCATTATACACATCATCAATTACAGTTAGCACTGGTGGTATGGCTAAGGGCCTATGCTGGGGCAAATGTAAAAATGTCCTTAATCTTTTTCTAGAATCAGAAAAATCCTGACCCTGCCATCGAAAGTGTTCCCTCATTGAGTGCAAAGTCTCCCCAAAGGAAAATTCTTCAGGAGGGGAGGCCGAAGGAATAGTCTTCTGCATCTGAATCCTCATAAGGCGAATAGGCCCCTTCCTGATGGTCTGACAAATCAGATCCATCCGAGGAGTAATCAGAGGAGAGAGGTTCAGAGGGTTCAGTCCTTGGCCTTTTGTCAGGTGGAGGTTGGGAGGCCCTGTCTGGGTGAGGATGGGAACTCCTAATTAAGGATATAAGGTCCTCAGCAAGACTGAGAATCTGAGAACTTGAGGAAGGCCTCTGTGAAGTAGATTTGGCAGGTAAAGCTTTTGAAAGTTTGTCAGCTTTAGCCCTGGAGAAGGCCTTAATAGACATAGAAGCAGGGGGCCTAGCTGCCCCACGTGCAGGTGTAGAAATGTCCAATGGAATGGTGTTGGACAATTCTTGAGCGCTAGCTTCGGTAGGGATTTCTGAAGCTGACTCAGCCGGGGCCTCTCTGGCCTCGGTTGTCGGAGGTATGATTTCGGTAGTAGTAAGAACCGAGGACTCTGTTTCAGATGAAACCGAGACACTCGCGGTAGGCCTAACCGTGGTTTCAGCCGAAACCGCGGGCCACGAGTGTCGGTCCTTTTCCCTGCGTTTTTTGGCCATATGCGTAGTCGGAGTCTCCGACGGCATTTTATATGCAAAAGCGGCTCCGAAAAACTCTTCTGCAAACTCCGACCGACGTCTAAGAGTCCGTCGGTTGAAGGAGGCACAGGCTAAACAAGCTGATACGTCGTGGTCTGGGCCTAAGCAAGGAAGGCAGTAAGAATGGAAATCCTTATGAGGTATTTGTTTCCCACAAGTTAAACAATTATTTACTTTGTCTGACATCGGCTGAGGCAAGAAAGAGTCCCCAGCGGGTACTTAGCTTTTCAAGTCTTGGTAGCTGAAATCTCTGGATCTGACCGACCGGCACTTGCGAACAGCTTCTGCTTTGGGCACCGCGCGGCAAGAAAGACTGAGGAAAATGGCTTCAGCTGATGCCTTTATACCCCAGAAGCTATGACGTTGGGGAAAGTGCGACATCAGCCGAGGCCAGACCCAGACTTTGGAATCCGGCCGACCGAAGGGCTGCCTGAGGCAGGACAACCCATATGTTATGACTGCAGATGCATCCTTGAAGGACATCTGTGGATGCATGAATTCTACATTCTGCTGTGTCAGGAGAGTTGGGATTTGAGGTAGGTGCCATGGAGGCAGGGGTGACAGACTGCACAACAGTGGGTACCAGTGCTGGTGTGGCCAGTCTGGGGCAATCAAGACTGCTTACAAGGGTACTACTCAAAATAAGGGAGAGAAAACCAAGAGCAGAGGTAGAGGGGGAAATGCATAGATCGAGATGTTTACTTATTGGAAGGATAGAGCATCCACTTTCTAGGCCTTGCTGTGAAGTTGCCTGGTGCAGAATTTGCTGAGCTGGTTATTATTGTGGGAGGCAAAGAGGTCCACCTTTGGGGTGCCCCACTTCTGGGTTACAAGGTTGAAGGTGCTGTGGTCTAGCTGCCACTCGTGTGGGTCCAGGAGGTTTCTGCTTAAGTTGTCTGCCAGTGAGTTTTGGGAGCCTGGCAGGAATTGTGCTAGCAGGTGAATCTGCATGGCTGAAGCCGTGTGCCACAGAGTCATCGCTAGCCTGCAGAGAGGAAAAGAGTGAGTTCCTCCCTGCTTGTTTATGTACCACATCACTATGGTGTTGTCTGTTTTGATCAGTAGAGACCACGGGGAGAGTAGGGGACTGAAAGCTGTCAGAGCATGCTGAACAGCTAGCATCTCTTTATGGTTGATGTGCAGATGTATTTGATTTGGGCTCCAATGGCCCTGAATGAACCTGCATACAGGTGTGCACCCCAGGCATAATCTGATGCATCTGTGGTTAGGGCCTGGGCAGCGTGGGGTTGTGAAAAGGGAAGGCCCTTGTTGTGGTTGCATGCTGCTGCCCACCAAAGAAACTCTTTCCTTAGAAAAGGTATCATAGGTATGATAGTTTCCAGGTCCTGAGAGTGTTGACACCACAGGCTTTTTAGGTACTACTGAAGTTTCCTGATATGCAGTCTGGCATATGGAATGAGAAGAATGCAGGATGCCATGAACCCTACACAGCTTGCAGGATTTTCCTTGTGGATAACTGGGTTCTGGTGGCTAGTTGAGAGAAGTAGCTTGTCAGACAGGCTTGTTTTTCTGGAGTAAGGAATGCCATCTGAGATGCTGTGTCCAGGCTTGCTCCCAGGAATACAATTTTTTTGAGTGGGGACTAGTTTGGATTTCTTTTCATTTATAGTATACCCCAGGGAGGTCAGTAGGTCCTTTACAAAGGTCAGGTGCTGTAACAGCTTTTCCTGTCTGTCTGAATCAGGTAGTCATATGAGTATGAGTAAATTTGAATATTCCTTTGTCTGCAAAAAGCAATGGCTGGAGCCAGGCATTTTGTGAAAACTCTGGGAGCAATGGATAAGCCAAAGGGAAGTACAGAGAACTGAATGTGCATAGATCCTTCCCTGAAACATAGATATTTCCTGCACGAATCCCTGATTGGGATGTGTAGATAGGCCTCATTCAGGTCGAGGGTGGCTAACCAAGCATCCTGAGACAGCAAAGGAAGAAGCTGCTGGAGGGTGGGCATTTTGAATTTTGTTATCACCAGGAAGGTGTTTAGAATTGATAGATCGAGGATTGGGCTCCAGGTGCCCTATTTTCTGGGTACCAGGTAAAGCCTGAAATAGAAACTCTGGCCTATCTGGTCTGCAAGAACAACCTGTATTGCCCTCATGGAGATCAGGGAATTGACTTGGTTTGGGCCTCTGCCCACTGGTTTGGAGGAAGATCTGGGAACCCTTTTGGGGTTGGCAGTGTGTAGAAATAAAATCTGTATTCCTGGGACACTATGTTGAAGACCCATCAGTTGCTGGTGATGGAGGCCCAGTTTTTTGCATAGGAGGAGAGTTTTCCTCCTAGGGGCACAAGCAGGTGGGCAGAGGTAAGGGGTGGAGTTGTACAGTAATTGTGAGTTCTTTCCATAAGGGGGTGGCTTAGCACTCCCTGCTTTTGAAGTGGAGGAACTCCATTGCTTAGATCTCTGCATTCCCTGGGACTGTTGTCTGGGGGGTCTGCTTGCCCTAGGTCTTGTCTGAGCTGGCCTTGAGGGAGCCGGAAAGGACCAGTGCTTGGAGGAGCAATGACTATTGAACCTCGGAGGCTGGACCTGCAAGAAGTCTTTAACTGTCTGCATAGATTTAGCTTTTTCTTCCACCTTTTTAAAGACCTCTTCTGCCTTGCTGCCAAACAAATCGTCTTTGTTCAATGGTGCGTCCAATAGCTTTGATTTGACATGGTCTGGCAAGGTCTGTTCCTTAAGCCAAGCATGCCTTCTAAGTACAGAACCTGTGACTGCTGCCATGCAGGATGCTTCTAGGGAATCAAAGCCACATTGCAAGATGTGTTTAGTAACTTGGCTTGCAGAATGCATAAGCTGCTGTAATTCTTTATTTTCTGCACAAGCCAGAAAGGTAGATATTTTTTGTTTAAGGAGTGCCATTGTATGCTGCTGGTATTTCAGCATGTGGAACTGACAATTTAATGCTCTAATGGAAAGAGTTGCTGAGGTGTATACTTTTTTACCCCATCTGTCTAAAGCTCGGGAATCCCAGTCCGAGGGGGTGGGATTCTTAAATGTGGTTGCTTTATTCCTTTAGGTCCTTGGGAGATGATCTCTGGGTCAGCAGTAGGATTTTTGAAAAGAAATTTGTGACAGGAATTCTGTAATACCTGCCAGGTTTCCTGGGAACAGGTGGGAGGGGTGTCAGGAGTTATTCTATAAGACATCATCCACAACATCCACGACAGGAGGAATGGCTAAAGGTCTGTGCTGTGATGAATTTAAGAATTCCTTGAGTCTCTTTTTGGACTGAAGATACTCCTGACATTCCCACTGGAAATGCTCCCTTAAAGTATGTAGGTTTTCACCAAATGAAAAATCCTCTGGAGGAGAGGCAAATGGAACGGATTCCTCTGCATCTGAATCCTCATAAGCAGACAAGGGCTGCATGTCTTCATATTCAGAAACCTCAGAGTCATCGGACTCCTGGTCATATAAAACTGCTGGGGACAAGACTTTTTTTTCTTTTGGAAGGGGTAGGCTGGCTTCCCCTAATAAGCATGATAAGGTCTTCTTGCCATTTTAAGCATTTGAGAATGAGGCATGAAAGCAGGTGCTTGAGCTTGGGTTGTTGGTTTTTTAGGCATAGTTCGTACCCTGTGCCTTAGAAACTCAGTAGTTTTAGAAAGCACTGAAGACGTGAAAGAAGTCGTCTGTGTCGAATATCGGTAGTGCGAAGAACTTCCTCAAAGCCTGTGCCTGCTCAGCAGCTCTGGACCCATCCAAGGTAGAGACATCCACAGTATCTTTAGTCAAAGAGTCGTCTCGTGGCATACCGGACTCCAAACGGGTCTCGGTAGTGGCTTGCAAATCCACAGAAGCGGGCATCGGGGCTGCAAAAGCACCTCACTGAGGACTGGCGACTAGCTTAACAGAAGCATTGTCGGCAGTTTTGGACCTGTGGGTTCTGCCTCTGTCTTTATCCTCACATTTCTTCGGAATATCGGTAGTCGGATGGCTTACCGAAGTCATTTCGGAATAGGGAGATCGAGAGTGAAAATATTTAGCTATGAAAAGGGCCCGATGACATATAGCTCTGCCGGTGAACAAAGCACAAAACTGACAGCGAGGGACACTGTGGTCTGGGCCTAAACAGGTGACGCAGTAAGAATGGAAATCTCAGTGTGGTATTTGCTTTCCACAAGTGAGACAATTGTTAACTTTTTCTGACATCGGTAAGAGAAAGAAAAAAGGATCCCCAATGGGGTACTTAGCTTTAGAAGACTTCAACTTCAATTTGGAAATGAAAACTCAGGTAGCGGCCAACTGGCACTCATGCAAACTGCTTCTGCTTCGGCTCCTCGGCAAGAAAGACTGATGTAATGGCGTCGGCTGCCTGATTTTATACCACTGATAACCTGACATCAGTCCTGGAGCGACAGTAACCGACGCAGAAATACTGAGCCTCTGGTATTCAGGCCGACTGAGGGCTACCCCTGGCAGGATAACCCAAGTGTGATGACTGCAACAGTAAAACATGAAGAACATCTGGAAGCACACCTTCTCAGCTTGGACAAGCAAATAAGGCATCTTGTAAAGTCCTCTAAAGCAAATTATGAATCTACATTAGCATCCCTAGCTAAGAATAACCATAACACTATCTTTAGTTACATCCGAAACCTTAAAAGAAAAGCCCAGATTGGCACTGAACTTGCAGTGAATGGTACCACATACACTGAACCTGTAAAAATAGCCAACCTGCTAGAGGACAGTTTAACTGAAAATTTCTCCCCATTGTCCCCGCCACATATACTCCAGAACATTCCTACAACCTGTTAACCACCTAGTATCTCTATAAAGAGCAGGTCGTAACTGTGCTGTCCAAGGCCAAAAACACAGCCTGTATGTGACCTGATAACATCCCAGGCTGCATTCTTGTTGTTGTGTCTTTCGGCTTTTCCCGGTTAGGGGTCGCTACAGCGGAACTCCAGTCCGCTAATGACTGGCAGTTGATTTTTACGTACCGAGTTGCCAGCCCTGACAAACAACCTTCAACAAAGGAATGCTCATTTGGGGCACAGCCCCCCATAACTGCAGTTTCGAGTATCTGGATATTCGCTCATGTGAGCGTTCGCTAAGATGAACTTTCGTTCATCTAATATAGACCCTGTCTCCACAGTGGTTAGAAAAGCCTTGTACGTTGTTCACCTCATAAGTAAGGGAATAGCTTATGGAACTAAGGAGATTATAACTCCCCTGTGCACTTCCCTCATCAGGCCATAACAGACTACAATGCTCCCTTTGGTATGTACCTTACCACGCAGCTGCAGCCACTGGAGAGACCTCAAAGGTTTCTCATGAAGAAAATTCAGGATTCTTCAGCACTTGTCATACGTGGATAGACCGAAATCGCTGCCACTATACTCAGTATCGTACAGACTACTAAGAGGTGACCTGTGCCTTGCATTCAGAGCAAAGTACAGTTGTGCACACTTACCATAAGTGTAGATATTCACGTGTATTCACTGTTGCAGTCATCACACTTGGGTTATCTGCCTGCAGGTAGCCCTCAGTCAGCCCGAATACCACAGACTTAGTATTTCTGCATCGGTTGCCGTTGTTCCAGGACTGATGTCAGGGGTATAAAAACAGGCAGCCGACACCATTACATCAGTTTTTCTTGCCCCAAATGTCAGGAGCCCCCCAAATAGGGAGCTAGGTTATGGTGGGAAAAACGCCACTAGTAGAAAGTAAATACCAATACCAATACCCCTGAAAGGGGTGAGTAATAGACATAGAGAGGGGAGAAAGATAGAGAGACAAGGGGACTGGAGGGAGGGAAACAAGGACTACAACAGTGAATACACTCGAACATCTACAATTATGGTAAGTGTACACAACTGTGCTATGTTCTTCGTGTTTGACTGTTGCAGTCATCACACTTGCGTAGATTCTCAAAGCTGAAGAAGGGTTGAGGCAGTCAAAAAGAGTTGGGGTTGGCTAGTATGTCTTGCAGGACTGCTGTTGCAAAACCTGCCCTGGATTTGGAAAAGATAGGCAGGTGGTAATGCTTGGTGAAGGTGTGTACAGAACTCCAGGTAGCAGCTTCCAGGATGTCCCTGGTAGGGGCTCCCCTTAGGAATGCTGTAGAGGTAGAAGTTGCCCTAGTGGAATGTGTTCTGACTCCCTAAGGGGGTTGTTTTCCCATCGTGCTTCTAGCAGAAATGGATGCAGGGTGCTATCCATTTGGAAATTGTTTGTTTTGAAATGCCCTTGCACTCTGCTCCTGGTGTAAAGCTGACTAGTAACTGGTCAGATTTCCATCAAGGTAGAATCTGAGCTGTATGTGCACATCCAAGGAGTGCAGGATCCTTTTCCCTTTATTTTGAGGATTAGGGAAGAAAGTTGGCAAATGGAAAGATTGGTTGAGAGCCACACTGGACACCACTTTAGGCATAAAGGAAGGGTTAGTCCTGAGGGAAACCCTGTCAGCATGGAAAATAATGAAGGGTTCCACAGCCACAAGTGCTTGTAGCTTGGACACTCTTCTAGCTGAAGTGATGGCCAAAGGCAAGGCTGTTTTCCAAGAGGAATTTTAACTCTGCTGACACTGCAGGCTCAAAGGGGGGAAGCATGAGCTTTTCCAGTACAAAGTTAAGGTCCCAAGCAGGGATGGATGCTCTCCTTGGCGGCCTTAAGTTGTTTGCCCCTCTCAGGAACTGTTTGATAAGAGGGTGAGAGAAGAGAGGTGGCTCAGTGTTGTAATGAGCCGAGATGGCAGAGGCATGGATCTTAATGGAGGAGAAGGACAGGCCCCTGTGGAGTAGCTCTGCTAAGTAATCCAGGATTAGAGGCAGGGAGGGCAGAGTTGTGCCCTCTCCTTTAGAATGAATCCAGGAGCAATACCTTTTCCACTTATCAGTACAGGATTTCCTTGTACTGGGTCTTCTGGCTTCAAGAATGACGTCTAGCACCTGCTTGCTTAGGCTGAATACTGGGGGAGAATTCAAGGAATAAGCCAGGCTGCAAGATTTAGGGTTTACAGTTGAGGATGCAAGATCTGTCCCCCCTGCTGAGAGAGCAGGGTTGGGTTCTGGTGTAGGTGCCAGTGTGGCACCGGTGACAGGCTGCACAGGAGTGGGTACCAGTGCTGGCGTGGCCAGTCAGGGGCAATCAGAATTGTCCTTGGTCTGTCCTGTCTTATCTTAAGCAATACTCTTGAGAAAAGGGGCAGAGGGGGAAAGGCATAGATTGAGGTATTTACCTACTGAAAGGATAGGGCATCCACTTTCCAGGCCATGCTGTGAGGTGTCCTGGTGCAGAATTTGCTGAGCTGGTGAATGCAGAGGGAGGCAAAGAGATCCACCTTTGGGGACCCCCATTTATGAATCAGAAGGTTGAAGGTGCTGGGCTCTAATTGCCACTCGCGTGGGTCTAGGAGATTTCTACTTAAGTCGTCTGCCAGTGAGTTTAGTTTGCCTGGCAAGAATTGAGCTTGCAAATGGACCTGCATGTCCAAGGCAGTGTTCTACAGGGCCATGGCTAGCCTGCAGAGTGGGTTCCCCCCTGCTTGTTGATGTACCACATAACTGTGGTGTTATATGTTTTTATTAGCAGCTGTCCTGGTGAGGGATCTGAAAGCTGTCACAGCGTGCTGTACAGCTAGCATCTCTTTTTGGTTGATGTGCAGATGAATTTGACTTGGGCTCCAGTGGCCCTGAATGCACTTGCTGTCCATGTGTGCTCCCCAGGCATAGTCTGATGCATCTGTGGTTAGGGTCTGGGCAGCAAGGGGTTGAGTAAAGGGCAGCCCCTTGTTGTGGTTGCATGCTGCTATCCACCAAAGAAACTCTATCCTTAGACTGGGTATGATAGAAAATAGAAGTTATGTTCTTACCATAACGTTCCATGTTAGTTGTCTTCTTCTCGCCTTCTTCTTGCTGGATGGGTTCGGAGCCGACCTCGGCTCCATTTCCACTCTAAAAGCTCGAGAGTTGGTTCCACCGGCTCGAGGCTCCCCTTATATCCCACAATGCTAGGCGTGAGTTACCTCAGATCTCGTTTGTAAGCTAGGCCCAGATTATAATAGTAGCAGAATAACTAGAAACAAAATCCACCTCTATAAACATGGGTGAAGAGAAGGGTGACCTACATCCTGATCTAGGAAATATGCACGGTAGAGCATATACCTAAAGTAAAGAGGTGGTAGAAAAAGAGGTCACAATCAAACTCCTCTAGGTCTGTCCAGGCCAGGGGGAAGGAGGGTGGGACGCAAGAAGAAGCGAAGAAGACAACTAACATGGAACGTTATGGTAAGAACATAACTTCTATATGTTAAGTTGTCTATCTCGCCTTCATTCTTGCTGGATGGGACCGCGTCCCTAGCACCTTGTCCTGGGTGGCCTAATGGAACAGACTCTTGAGAACAGTGGAACCAAAGTTAGCTCTATGCCTAGAAGCTAAATCCAATTTATAATGAGAAATGAAAGTGTGAGGAGTAGCCCAAGTAGCCGCTGCACAAATGGTGTCAATAGGCAGTCTGTCTTGGAAGGCTATAGAAGTAGCCAAAGCTCTGGTAGAATGGGCTTTAGGTTTGTTAGGCAGCCTTTGGTGTCTAATTTCATAAACAAGGGAAATCAGCGATGTTAGCCATCTAGATAATGATACCTTTGAAACTGAAAGTCCCTTTCTGCCTTCTGCATAAGAGACAAACAGCTGGTCAGATTTTCTGAATTGTTTGGTTCTATCCAAATAGTACCTTAACTGACGATGAACATCTAGCCAATGCAATTTTGTTCAGACCTGTTAGAATATTCTGGAAAAAACACAGGAGGTCAATGCTTTGATTCAGGTTAGGCCGAGGCTATCTTAGGTAAAAAGACGGGTTGGTTCAGAAGATACCCTGTCCTTATGGAACAACAGATAAGGAGGTCGACAGCTGAGTGCATGAAGTTCTGAAACTCTTCTAGCTGAAGTAATAGCCACTAGAAAGAGTGTCTTCCATGATAACAATTTTAAAGAACAGGAGGCTTCAGGTTCGAAAGGGGAAAGAATCAAAGAGCTAAGAACTAAATTTAGGTCCCAAGGAGGAGGAGGATTTCTTATAGGAGGTCTGAGTAGAAAAACTCCTTCAAAAAGGCTTTACAAAGCTTGTGGGACATGATAGCAGACTCTGAAATGCCCACATGAAAATTAGAAATAGCTGCCAATTGAACTTTAAGAGTAGAAGGAGATGAACCTGCATGGAAGAGTTCAGCTAGAAAATCAAGGACCATTTGGATGGAAGCAGTGAAAGGATCTATGTCCTTTCCTTGAGCCCAATAGGCGAAACGTTTCCACTTACTCAAATAAACCTTCCGAGTGGAAGATTTATGGGAAGCTATCAAAATATCTCGGACAGAGTGAGATATTTGAGGAAGCCTGGCTAAGGTTGGAATTGGAGGAACCAAGCAGTGAGGTTCAGAGAGGGAAGGGAGCGATGAAACTGACCCGACTGATGGATCAAAAGATCTGGAACTAGGTCCAGATGCCAAGGTCGCTCCAACAGAAAATGATGTAGAAAGGGGAACCAAACCTGTCGAGGCCAGTAAGGAGCAATGAGGATCAACGAGGCCTTCTGAGCGATAGCTTTCTGTATCACTTGAGAGATTAGTGGGAAGGGAGGAAATGCATACAGAAGTCCCCAGGGCCAAACTTGGACTAGAGCGTCTCTGCTGGACTGGGCTGGCCTGGTAAAGGGAATAGGGTGAAATAATCTCTGCACTTGCTGTTTTGGGGAGTAGCAAAAAGGTCGCAGCAAGGCTGACCCCACTTGAGAAAAATTTCTCTCACAACAGAGTCTTTCAGAGACCACTCGTGAGGCATGAGGATAGCTCTGCTCAATTTGTCCGCAATTTGATTGGACTTCCCGGGGATGTGCGTTGCTATCAGAAACCGCTGAGAAGAAATCGCCCATTGCCACAGTCTGAGTGCTTCTCGACACAGGGGGTAGGACCTGGTTCCGCCTTGTTTGTTGATATACCACACTACAGACATATTGTCCGTCTGGATTGCTATCGTTCCCAAGGGAAGAGAGTCTTGAAGGGCTTGCAACGCTAAAAGCACTGCTCTCATCTCCAGAACATTTATGTGCAAGTGGCATTCGTCTGGTTGCCATGTGCCCTGGACAGTTCTGCCCTGATAATGCCCCCACCCGATCAGGGAGGCGTCCGTTGTCAGAGTAGCAACTGGAGGAAGGGACAAAGGGTCTTCCCAATAAGAGCTGAGGGAAGACATCCACCACAGAAGATGATTCCTGCATGTCTGCGTAATCATAATGGTGTGGGACATCGGAAGTTGCTGGTATGACCATTGCGTGAAGAGCATCCATTGAAGGATTCTCATGTGGAATCTGGCTAATGGAAGCAGAGGTATGGCAGCCGCCATAATCCCCAACACTTTCAGAACTAACCTGGCTTTGATTCTGTTGCTGCTGAAGAGGAGCGAGACCAGTTTGTGTATGTCTGTTACTCTCTGATCTGTTAGTCTCGCAGACATGTTGACTGTGTCTAGATTTGCGCCTATGAAGGTAATAGTACGACAAGGCGACAAAACAGACTTTTCGCAATTTATTGAAATGCCTCAATTTTGACAAATGCGAAAGGTGTAGTGCCTGGCCATTAGAAGAAGATGCTTGGTGGGAGCTGTGAGGAGCCAGTCGTCCAAATATGGAAACACCTGGAATCCTTGGCGTCTCAGGTGCGAAGCTACCACTGCCATGCATTTGGTAAACACCCGGGGGGCAGTGGTGAGACCAAAGGGCAGGGCCCTGAATTGAAAATGACTGGTTCCCAGCCTGAAGCGGAGGAATCTTCTGGAGCGTCTGTTCATTTTTATGTGATAGTACGCATCCTGAAGGTCTATAGAGCACATCCAGTTTCCCTTTCCCAAAAGGGGAAGGATGGACTGCAGCGTGACCATCCGAAATCTTGTTTTCTTGACTGACTTGTTCAAGATACTGAGATCCAAAATTGGTCTCCAGTCCCCTGTTTTCTTTGGAACTAAAAAGAACCTGGAGTAGATTCCGGATCCTTGCTGGTCTGCTGGAACTGGCTGAATTGCTCTTTTGCAAGCAGCTTTGAAATTTCCAAAGCTGCAAGATCCCTTTGAGTGGGTGGAACATCTGGAAGGGATTTTTGATTGGTTTGGAATGCGAGCGAAGGGAATGGAATAGCCTTGAAATGATGGACTGTACCCATTTGTCTTGAGTCAGGGATAGCCAGGCTTCTGGGTACAGTGACAATCTTCCCCGACTGCCTCCGAAGGTGGGCAGTCGGGCAACACCTCAGGGATGTTGAAAGGGCTTATCAGAGAAGGCTTCTCGATTGCCCTGGTTCTGCGGACCCCTGCCTCTAGGGCGGCGTCTACCATTGTTGTTCCCCCTCTGCCTCTGGCGGGGAACCGACTCTGTCGTCAGGCGAAGTCCCTTGAGATTGCTTGGAACCACATTTTCCCACTTTTCTGGCCTTTGGGGTAAGGCCTAGAAGGAGTAGAAAACGGACTCCGGCGGCAGAAAGAGTCTTGCCATCCGTCTCGCACCTAGTCAAGGTTTCTTTCACTTGGGGACCAAAAGAGATGATCCATCGAGCGGGAATTAGTGAAAGACGCGTTTTAAAGGGTCCGCAAAGTTGCATAGCCGCATCCAGGCATGCCTGCGTAAGGCTACACCTGTCCCTCGGCCCTGCTCGCTCCATCAGCCGCATCTGAAAGGAGGCGCATGGAGGAGTTAGCTATGGAGTTCAGGGTAGCCAGCTGAGTGTTCATCTTGTCTTGAAAACCCGCAGCTGTAGGATCCTTCAACATGTCACTCGCTTCTTTGATCAAGTCTCTTTGAAGGCGAGTAAAATGGCATAGGTAGTTCAGCTTAACGCATTGCAAAGGTCGCTGATGAGAACATCCACTTCCGTACCTGTCCATAGACCTAGATTCCTTGTTAGGTGGATGGACAGGCACTGAAGGATCAGCTAGTTCCTTCTTAGTGGCAGCAGCAACCACCATAGCATCCACGAAACTCCCTTGGTCAAAAATTGTTTATCTGCTGGTGCCGTGATAAATGTTGAGGGTCTCCTATGGGAGGGGTCCACTGAGTCAGGAGCCGTCCATGCCTTTTTTTGGTACCGCCGGCGTGAGGGGGTCAAAGGGGGGGGGACACCCAGGAGGTGGAAGGCGAGAGCCAAACGCCTTAAGGTACACAGATTCATCCTCCGAAGGGTTGAGGGCTGGCCAATTTCCCTCTGCTTAAGGATTTCTAGAATGTCTGCAAATGAGACATCTTCAGAAGGGGAACGGGGAACCCTCGAATCCTCTAAATCCGTGTCAGAGGTGACGGACTCAGGTGAGTCTATGTGTTTCCTCTTACACTTTCTCTTCCGAGGGGCTCTTCTGCCAATTCAGGAGAGGCCTCGGAAGAGGATGAGATCCCACAGGGGATTCCTGAGGAGTTGGCTCTCTGCGGTCTGGGATGAGGGAGTGAGTCGACTTGACCTGAGGCACCGAAGAGGGAGGCGGACGGAGCCGACTGTGGAGTTGAACCAGGTTCCAACACACTCCGCATGACCTCGAACGCACCCCTGTCAGGCAGAGCCAGAGGTCTCCGCTCCGAAAGCTAAAACCTCCCTCGGCACCGACAGTGATGGCTCCGAGGCCGATGTCGGAGCTGAACTCACCAGCGCTGAAGCCCCGAGAGGGAGAGCGGGGTCGGACAAGGGTCCGATGCCACTCACCCCCTCGGAGCCGACGAGGGAAGTCCAGCGCCGAGATTCTTCTAAGGAAGAAATCGGAGCCGACGATGGAGCCGAAGACATTTGTATCGGCTCTGACGCTACCACAGTCTCGGTTCCGAAACGCCCCGGCTCCGAGCTCAACGGAGTCGGAGGAGGAACATAATGAGGGGGACAGGGTCAGGCATCGACTGATGAGTCGGGCTCTGAAGCATTTGGGCCAGTGCCTCGGACTTGAGAAGTCGACTCACTACCCTCTGAAGGTCATGGTCCGAAAGCCTCGATGACCTAGAGGAGTGAGATCTATGGCTCCGTTCAGACAGCAGGGGAGATGCTGGAGCCGAATGAACGGAGCCAAGGGACGGTGACCTGGACCTCTTTCTAGATGTCGGTTCCGAAGGTCTGGTCGGAACTGACACAGGAATTTCCAATACCTCGGCTCCAGCCGGAGCCGAGGAACCCACAGAAACTGCAGTCTGAGACTCATCGGCTACAGCCGGAGCCGATGTAGACAGAGGTTTCGAAGCCTTAGGCCTCGGCTCAGAAGCTGGAGCCGAGGACCTAGAAGCCTTGGAGGGCTTTCCCGAAGGAACTGTAAGGGAACCCTCAGGCTTAAGTAAACCTCTCAAAATAAGTTTGTTTTTTCTTTCCTGCAGGACCCTGGGGCTGAAGCCGTGGCATACAGCGCAGGAGTCCTGCACGTGTAAAGGTCCCAGGCAGTAGACACAAGAAGTGTGACCGTCTGTCAGAGACATTTTCTGACAGCACGAGTCACACTTCTTGAAGCCTAAGACCTTCGAGTCTTTAGACATTATAGAAGGAAGTGTAACCACACACACACAGTCAAACACACTGATTACACCCTATACAAGTTTAAACTCAAAAAATAAAACACACTATCAAAGTTTTAAATTCTTTGAGAAAACACACACACACCACTAGGGGATGGAAAAGGCCCAAAGGCCCGAGGGAAGAACTTAAGAGTTCTTGTGGAAAAGGGAGATAATAGAAGAGAAAAGGGGACAAAATCCACTAAACTAAGGGAAACAACTGTTAAAAATTAAACTAAAGGGGTTTAAGTAGACTAAATTTACTCTACAATAACTCACCAAGAAGCCGGTAGAAACCAAACACCTCGATCGCTGTAGCGGCAAACGAGATCTGAGGTAACTCACGCCTAGCATTGTGGGATATAAGGGGAGCCTCGAGCTGGTGGAACCAACTCTCGAGCTTTTAGAGTGGCCGAGTCGGAGCCGAGGTCGGCTCCGAACCCATCCAGCAAGAATGAAGGCGAGATAGACAACTTAACATTGATGCTTTCCAGGTCCTGAGAATGTTGGCACCAAAGACTTAAGTACCACTGAAGTTTCCTCATATGTAGTCTACCATATGGAATTATTAGGATGCATGAGGTCATGAACCCTAGGGCCTGCAGGATTCTCCTTGTGGATAGCTGGGTTCTGGTGGCCATTTGAGTAAAACAGTCTGTCAGATAGGCTAGTTTTTCTGGAGTGAGGAATGCCACCTGGGATGTTGTGTCCAAGCTTGCTCTCAGGAATGAAATCTTTTGACTGGGGACTAGTTTTGATTTATTTTCATTGATGGTGTACCCCAGGGAGGTTAGAAGTTTTTTTACAAATGTCAAGTGCTGCAACAGCATTTCCTGACTGCCTGAATCAGGCAGTCGTCCAAGTATGGGTAAATTTGAATATTTCTCTGTCTGCAGTAAGCAATGGCCCAAAGGGGCGGCCAAAAGGTAAGTGCTTGGTGATTGCAGTGGAAAGCCATTGAGACTGTTTACCATAGGGAGGTGCCTTGTTGCTTCTAGGTTTGGAGGTGGAGGCACCCCATTGTTTTGTTCTAAAAGTTCCTTGTGACTGAAACCTGGAGCCTTTGGAATGTCTGGATTTGACTTGAGCGGCTCTCGTGGGAACTGGAAAGGTCCAGTTCTTAGTAGGCCAGTGCCTACTAAATTTGGGTGGCTGCACTTGTAAGAAATATTTCACAGTTTGCATAGATTTAGCTTTATCTTCCATCTTTTTCAAAACGTCTTCAGCCTTATTACCAAAGAGACTGTCCTGTTGTAAAGGAGCAACCAACAATTTTGCTTTAACATGGTCAGGCAGATTTTGTTCCTTGAGCCAAGCATGCCTTCTTATCACAGATGCAGTTACAGCAGCCCTGCAAGATGCCTCCAAGGAATCAAAACCATATTGCAAAGTATGTTTTCCAACTTGTTCAGCTGAATGTAATAAATCCTGCAACTCTTTATTTTCCACACAGTCAGAGATCAATGTAATTTTCTGTTTAAGTAAACCCATGACATGCTGTTGATATTTAAGCATATGAAATTGACAGTTTAAAGCCCTGATTGCCAAGGTTGCAGACATGTAAACCTTCTTACCCCATCTATCCAGCACCCTGGAATCTCTGTACGAAGGGGTAGGATTTTTAGCAGTAGAGGCCTTAACGCCCTTCAGACCATGAGAAATGGTTTCAGGGTCAGCAGTAGGGTTTTTGAAAAGGAATTTGTGGGAGTCAGGAACCCTGTAGTATCTGTCTTGCTTACTAGGAGCAGGAGGCAGGGAATCAGGAGTCATACTGGACTCTGAGAAAATATCATCAATAATGTCTAGAACAGGAGGTATAGCCAAAGGCCTATGCTGAGGAAGAAGAAGAAAATCCCCAAGTCTCTTTTTAGATTCACAGAAATCCTGACTTTCCCAGTGGAAGTGTTCCCTTAAGGTATATAAAGTTTCTCCAAAAGAGAAATCCTCAGGGGGAAAAGCAGAAGGGATGGAATCTTCTGCATCAGAGTCCTCATAAGTAGGTATATATAAATCCTGTTCAGAAGAAGAATCAGAAGAAATAGAAACCTGATCTGAAGATTCATAGTCAGTGCCTTGCCTAGGCCTCTTAGCAGGAGGGGGATGGGTATCCCTGATCAAGGTAATTAAATCTTCAGCCATTTTGATCATTTGTTTTTTAGGCATTGGGGCCTGTACACATGGCTCAAGTGTTGTTTTTTAGACATAGAAGAAGATTTTGGCCTTAGTTTTGAAGATGGCGTTTGGTTTAATATACAAATCTTTAGGCCTGAAAACACCCTCAGAAGCCGATGCCTGCTCAGCGGCTCCGGACCCATCTAAGGTAGAGACATCCGTGGGTTCAATACTTAAAGAATCTCGCTGCATACCGGACTCCGAATGGGTCTCAGTAGAGGTCTGTGAATCAAAAGTAGCAGGTATCAGGGGCTGCGATAGCGGCTCACTGAGTACCTGCGAACCGGCGACTGGCTTAGGAGAAGCATCGTCGTTGGTTTTGGACCTCAACGGTCTGTCTCTTTTTCTTTGTGTTTTTTAGGTATTCCAGTAGTCTGATTACTAACCAACGACATTTCTGGATAGTTAAATCTTGAGCCAAAATATTTAGAAGCAAAAATATACCGACGTTTAATTGTGCATTGATTAAATTTAGCACAAAACCGACAGCAAGGCACGTTGTGGTCAGGGCCTAGGCAAGGAATACAGTACAAATGAAAATCCTTATGAGGTATTTGCTTCCCACAAGTAATGCAATTATTAACTTTTACTGACATCGGTAAGGAGCAAAAAAAAGTTTCCCCAATGGGGTACTTAGCTTTTAGTTGAAGACTTCGGTTCTGAAACTCGAAAACGAAAATTTCAGGAGTCGGCCGACCGGCACTTGCGAACTGCTTCTGCTTTGGGCACTGCACGGCAAGAAAGACTGATGTAATGTTGTCGGCTGCATGTTTTATACACCAGACATCATGGAAGAAGGGACAGCAACCCACGCAGGTCCCAAGACTTTGTTAATCAGGCCAACTGAGGGCAACCTGCCAGCAGATTACCCAAAATTAATGACTGCAACAGTGAAACATGAAGAACATCTTCCTCAGAAGCCGGTGCCTGCTCAGCGGCTCCGGACCCATCCAAGGTAGAGACATCTGCAGGTTCCATAGTCGAAGAAGTGGTTCATGGCATACCGGACTCCGAACGGGTCTTGGTAGAGGCCTGTGAATCCACTGAAGCGGGCATCAGGGGCTGTGAAAGCGCCTCACTGAGCACCGGTGAACTGCCGACTAGCTTAACGGAAGGGTTGTCAGCAGCTTTGGAGCTGTGCAGTCTGTCTCTGTCTTTATCCTTACTTTTTTTAGAATATCGGTAGTCAGATGGCTTACCAAAGCCATTTCGGAATACGGAGATCGAGAACAAATGTATTTAGCGACAAAAAGGGCCCGACAACAAATGGTTTGGGCATTGAACAAAGCACAAAATCGACAGTGAGGTACATCATAGTCTCTGCCTAAACAGGTGACGCAGTAAGAATGAAAATCTCGGTGTGGTATTTGCTTTCCACAGGCAAGACAGTTGTTAACTTCTTCTGACATCAGTTAGCAAGAAAAAAGGATCCCCAATGGGGTACCTAGCTTTAGAAGACTTCAGGATGATTCAGTTTGTAAACCAAAACTCAGGTAGCGGCCAACTGGCACTCGTGTGAACTGCTTCTGCTTCGGGCTCCTCGGCAAGAAAGACTGGTGTAAAGGCGTCAGCTGCCTGTTTTTATACCCCTGACGACCAGACGTCACTCCTGGAGTGACAGCAGCTGATGCAGAAATGCTAAATCTCTGGTATTTGGGCCAACTGGGGGCTACCTGCAGATAACCCAAGTGTGATGACTGCAACAGTCAAACATGAAGAACATCCTCTGATCCTGCTTTAATGGAAATGCTGTACATTCGTAATTCAAATGATACACTATATACTCGCTTTAGGGACCGTCACCTGGCCTGTGACACCAACAGGACCTGCTGGACAGACAGATATGTCTCACAGAGGTTACCTCTCCTCTGGAACAAACTTCCAATTCAAGATAAACAGAGTCCCTCATTGAACCTACTGAAGCGGAACTTGGATGACTGGATGGGAAACAGCAAATTCACCCTACAGGTTTCACTTGTGTCCCTCTTGGATAGGGGCAGTAAGTTCTGATTTAGATTGGCTTGTAAACAAACACAGACCATACTTTAGACCCTATAAGGAACAAGGGCTGAACTTGGCTAGGCTTGTAAGGGCCCTAGGACCATTAGCCTAGTAACCTCCTATGATCGGGTATTGTTTTTGGTCCCCTCTCCAAAGAACAAGGCTTTGGCTAAATGTCAGGTTTCATTTGTAAAAGTATAGAAAATTAATCTGGTATACTATAAAGATAGACAGATAGGTAAGAAAAGACCAGAAGAGATACAGCATATCAACATTCTGAAACCATGTACGAAGTGCAAACTTTGATAGTTTAGTAGCACTAACCAACTAATATGTGTCTGCAGTTCAGACAGATGATAATACTATCCAAGCCACAAAAACAAAAATAAAATAATTTCTTTCATGAAATAAGGTAGTACTTCCAGAACTACCTGGCAGAGCAAATGAGCTTCAACAACATATAGAGACTATATGCAGAGAACCTTATCTTAAGTCTACTGAACACCAGAGCCACAGTGAAAGGCAGCATAAGCACAAATAAGAAAAACGTTTCAGGTAAGTGTAAATGAAGAGTCCAGAAGTGAGTGGAACAGCCCTGTAGTGCTAGTCCAAAAACCTGATGGAACAGTCAAGTTCGGTAATGTTTCCTGAAAGCTGAACAGCATTTCAAAATTGGACATTTATCTTAAGCCTGGGGTTGACAAGTTAATAGCAAGGATGGGGAAGGCAAAATTCTTGCTACATTACATCGGATGAAAGAAGAAGAAAATATTCTTAACATCAGATGAATTATTCCAGGTTAACATTCTTTACTTTCAGTAACATGGTATGCTAGCAACCTTCTGAAGACTAGAGGACATTCTTGAAACCCTACAGCAACCATGCTGCAACTTAATTAGATGATGCTCTTACATAGTCTGAACACTGAAACTCGCAGATAGCTAAGGTGAAGGCTGTAACAGACATCTGGAGGCGAGAACTAATTGTGAATGATCCAAAAGCACTGGGTATGTCATAGGGAAAATAATAATTAAACCTCAAAAAGAAAAATTAGAAACCGTAAGAAAATAGTCAATTACAGAAACAAAAAACAATGAGGGTGTTTTAGGTGCCAGTAGGGTACTATAAGAAGCATACCCCCAACAGGCTTGACCAAGGGGAAGATGCTCCTCAAAGTAAATGAGGAAACAGAACCAGACAGTGCTTTGGAAGCTCAAGAATACATATTCAAAGTCTGTGTTTGCATATCCTGACTTTAATAAATTATTCATAGCCTAGACAGATGCATCACAGGTAAGATTAGGAGTACTGCCCTCACAAACTTTTAATGGAGAGGGAAGCTAAGCAAAGCAAAAAGTATGCATTAGGTAATTAAATGACACTACATACACAGCCATCATGAGGGAATTGGTTACTTAAGGGACTACAGGCTGGGCAGAGAATTCACTCTAGCAAATGACCATTTTGAATTTAACCAGGGCAGAGCACCGATTTCCATTAGCTCTATTTCAGTATCAGTTCTGGAGGAAACACAACAGATAAAGGACATTACATACAAACTGAGAGACAAAATGCAAAACATTTATGTACCACATAAAAATGACTATCACAGCTGGCTTGAGGGTATAAAGATAATAGATACACGACTTTATACTCAGACTGACTGACAAAACACAATACATTTGCACATTATATTGAGAGTGGAAATCTGAGTTGGCATGTTTAAAGAATCAAAATGAAATGCAGAGTAAAAGCAACCTATATAGACATAAGCACGGTAGGGAGAGGTTATGTTACCTGACATCAGCTGCATTTCCCTTGTCTTGTAATGTGCTTTTAGTTCAGATCAGAAAATGGGGTACAAGGAATGACCCTTATGAAAAGAAGGGGGAAAGATTCCCACAGTTTGGGATCAAAGATTGAGAAAGCACAGTATGTGCATTAAAGCCTAGTTTGGGAGGTTAGGAGGAGATAACCCAAGTGGTTAAGATTTCACAGGAGGACGTATGTTGGCACATCTCTAAACAGACTGGAGGCTTGTGGGGGGAAGGTGTCACTCTTGACAAGTTTAAATGACTGAGAGGCAAGTAGAAAGTCAATACTTGTTTCACAGGTAGCCAGTTAACTTTTTCAATGGTTTGCAGTGGTGTCCCATTTCTTACAAAGTGAGTGATGAATCTGCAAATGACATCCGAGATGGTTTGAATACTGGATATAATTTTTTAGAGGCTGCAGCAATTAGAGCACGACCAAACTCAAGTTAAGCCAGTAAGGTATCTTAACCTACGGCATTCCGACATGGTCGGGGAAGAAAATGTGACAGCCTATTAGCACAGAATAGGAGAAATATTATGTTTTTATATGCAGAGTCCAGATGGAGATAGAAATTTAAGAAAGGGTGAAGCCCAGATATTTGAATGAAGTGTCATTTTCACTACTGCTAATCAGATGATAAAGGATTTGTACATGTTTGGAGATAGAAGTCACCTTTTGCCTAGTACCAAACACTGTTGTTTCAGAGCTGTTAATCGATAATTGTTTATCACCAACCCAATGAATAGGGGCATGAATATTAACCAGAAGTTCGAGCTCAAGATAAGACATAGAATGCTTGTGCCAGAACAAGACCATATCATCAGCATAAACAGGAGAGGAAGATGGGTTAAATCAAAAGAGAGTTAGTTAATGTAGATAAAAAGAAGAGGGGAGAGGTGCCAGAATAATCCTTGGGGATGCCTTTCTGTGGAGGGACTGATGGAGATTACGGGGAGTTTGAATTTTTTGAAATGTGTTGGTTAGAGAGTTTCTAAACCAGAAAAGTGTGTCATCACTAAATGCCCATTTCAGTGAGGTGGTGTAGGAACATTGAGTGATTAACAAGATCAAAGGTACTGGTAAGGTCAAGACAAATGGCTCCAGTAATTAGGCCTTTATCCATTCCAAGAAGAATGTTGTCAGTGAGTGTTTGGATAGCAGTGGATGTACTCCGACCAGACCGAAAATCATAATGCTTTTATAGGTTCAAATGTTCATAGGAGGTTACTAGGCTATTGGCCTAGGGCCTTTATAAGCCTAGCCATGTTATACCCTTGGTCCCTTATTGACCACGGTGTATGGTCTATATTTGCAGCATGAGTCTATGATCAGTACTCGGGTAAATTTACTGTGTCTAAGTTATGCTTAAATAGGGTCATTGAGGAGCTCTTTTACGTGAATTGGGAGTTTGATGCAGAGCAGTGGCAATCTCTGGAAGACTTATCTGTATCTCCAGCATGACCTGTTAATGTCACAGGCTAGGTTAATATCCCTAGAGTGAGTGCATCTTGCCCCATTTGACTTGCAGATGTGCACTTCCATTAGGGCAGGGTCCAAGACTGCTCTGTAGGCCAGGCACAAGTCACCTCTCAGCAGCCCACAGCCTATCACGTACAAAGTACAGTGACAGGGTCTTCAGTCTGTACATGTAGGTCATGTGTGTTGAAGGCCCTGAATTTTCTCAGTGAGAAACCTCTGAGGTCTCGCCAGCTGCTGCAGGTGCCTGGTGAGGTGCATACAGAAGGGAGCGTTGAACTCTATCAGTGGTCTGATGAGGGATGAGTACAGGGAAGTTATAACATCCTTAGCTATGGATGCAATGTCCTTACTTATGAGATGTGCAACACAGAAGGCATTCCTTACCACTGTGGACACATGGTGATCGAAGTTAAGGCTGCTATCAACCTGTTCCTAAATCTCTCGCTACAGGGTTTGACCTAAGGGGGGTTACTGCTAATATTGTAATTTGCAGGGACTTCCCCTTTGCCGAAAGGAACAACACATTTTTTTGAATTTAGTTTAAGTCTGTGGCTTTGGCACCAGTCATTTTCTGTGTAAGCTCTTTCTGTAGTATGGCAACATCATTGGGGGAAATCAATGAATGCATCCAATTTGCAGTTATTAGCAAACTTGGTAAGCCACATGCCATCTATTTTCACCTGGACTTCTAAAAAATACATACCAAACAGTAGGGGGTCCAACACAGATCCTTGTGGTACACCACTGGTAACTGGTCTACTAGTAGAGGTGGAATCCCCAACTTTAACGCTATGTGTTTTGTCGGTGAGCCAGCTGGCTACCCATCTAATGACATACGGGTTAATTCCCAGTTTTTAATTTCTCCAAATCTTTTGGGATTCCAATACCACAACAGGAACAGACCCCATTCTTACGTCAAAGTATGATTAAAGGTCATGAAATTAGTATTGCTTCAATCTTTGATGTCAGCCAGAAGTGCCCTTCGCAGCACCCACAATGTGCCCAGTAATGACTCCTGCAATTCAAACAGAGTTACATGTACTGGTAACATTTCTAAATATGACTGTGGATTCTTTTTTATAAGACCCATTGCTCCTACTACTATCGGAACTGTCTGGGTATCAATCTTCCACATTGCTGTCGTTTCTGCTTGCAAATTCTGGTATTTTATGAATTTGTGTCTCTCTGTACGCAAGACACTGTAATCACGAGATGTAGCGATTTCAATTATCAGTGCTACTTTTGTCTTCTTTTCATGGACCACTCTATCTGGTTTTCTCATATGTATCTTTTTAACTGTTGGTAATGGGTGGTCCCATGTGACGTAGACCATCATTTTCTATGATGCTCTGTAGCTCATTTTTCCAGTGTGTTTCAGCTGCTTCAATATTATAATGTTTGCACAATCCCCACTGCAACAGTCTTGCCACATTATTATGCCTTACAGTATACAGTCTTTCTGCCATTATTATATCACAACCACCAACAAGGTGGGTAACTGTTTCCAACTCTGTTTTACAAAACCTACATTTGTCTGATTCTCCCACAAGTTCAATGAACTTTGTAAGCCAACATGTGCATAGCCCACTATCTTGGGCCATCAATATTAACCTTTCTTCTTTTGGTTTGAATTTTCCTTTTCCTTAACCATTCCTGTGTTCGATCCTGATCAACACGAGGTTCTTCCAGGAGTTTTCTATACTTACAACTATATTTATGCATTTTCCACATTTCTTGCCTTCTCATCTGATCCTTTACTATTTATTCTTTATTTTGCTTTTTGGCACATTCAGTTGCTGCCTGATTTTTTTTTATCTACTTCTGGTTTGATTTCCATTCCTGCTTGATGCCGATATGCTTCTGCTAGACTAAGAGAAGTCATCTTAGATTTATTCTCCACATGTTTCAAAACTTTCATTATGTTTGCATCTTGTGAGGTCAGTAGATAAGTATGCAGTCCCGCAATTGCAGGTCTATACATATAGTCAATTTCAAGGAGGTCCATACCTCCTTCGGAATGGGGAATATATAATCTTGGTATGCACTGATTTTTATAAGTCATCTGATGAGCATGAAGCATCCTTCTTGTTTTCCTGTTTAATTTATCCAACACCTTTTGGGGCCAGTCAATCACTCCAAAACTGTAAGTTAGGACAGGAACAGCAAACTGGTTTGTAGACTGGATTTAGTTCCTAGATGTCAACACTGCTTTCAGGATTAATTTAAGTCTTCTTAAATATTCCTTACTCAATTTTATTCACATTTGTTCATGTTTTAATGTTGACCCTTCATCAGTTCCCAAATATTTATACACTCCCTCTTGGTCAAGTTCTTTTATATCACATTCTTGTCCCAATCTGTTTTCTTGGTGCTGCAGCTTTCCTGCTTTAAAGGTTGCTTTTGCACATTTATCAAGACCAAATGAGATTCTTAAATCATCTAAAAAAGTTTTTACAATGTGCAGTTGTGCTTTCAGTTCCTCATCTGATGAGCTATACAGTTTTAAACCATTGCCAAAGAGAAGATGAGAAATCTTAGCACTTTGTTGCTTTTTGGAGCCAAATTATAGCCATGACCTAATGTGTTAAGCAAACAGGTTAATGGGTTAAGGGCAAGGCAAAAGAGCAACAGTGACAGAGTCACCATGGAATATCCCCCTTTGGATTTTTATCCTTGGAATAACAATTTGCCCTTTATCATGGCTTAACTGCAAAGTGGTTTGTCACTGCTTCATGGTCACTGTGATGCAGTTAATCACTGTAGGGTGAATCTTATACATTTTTAAGTACTCTTTTATCCATTAACGTGGGATAATGTCAAATGCTTTCTTGTAGTCAATCCGTGCCATACTTACATTCTTCCCCTTTTTACAGTTCTCCACTATGACTTTACTTAACAAATGATCATTTGTTCCATGTGACTTTCTTTTATTGCCATAATTGAGTTTTCTTCTAAATGACAAACTCTGTCTGCATCAATTCCAGAGTATAGTTTATACATCGTCGGAAGGCAAATCACTGGTCTATAATTTTTAAGGTAGCTTGCACGTTCACTCTTAGGTAGGAGCATTGTTTTTCCTGTTAGCTAGGTTGGTGTCTGTTCAGGATGCAAATATAAATAGTTCTTATTGCTGGCTAAACATTCGTGCAAAGATGTTAATACGCTTGACCAGAAGTTAGGTACTGCATCTGGGCCTAGGTTTTCCAATTGGAGGCTTTTCTTAACTTTGTTTCAATCTCTCTGGCTGTTACTTCATCCCATTTCATATCACGTAATTTGGAACAACTTACTCTTTCTTTTACTACTTCTATTCATTTAGCATCTTTATGTTCCATGGGATCTTCATAAATACTTCTCCAAAATGTGTCTTTTTTCTTTTTTTTGGTGGTCTTTCAATTCCTTTTAACTTGTTTCCCAATTCTCTATAAAACATTTTTTGTGTCATCAATAAATTGCTTATTTTGTACTTTTCATTTATATTTATCTGTGTATCTTCTAAGTTTTTCTGCCTGTGCTGATATTTTTAATTTATTTGCAACAGTGCATGACAAATCTTGATCTGTTACAATACTGCAATTGCTTTTATCACGTCTATCTTTCCGAGTATTTTTGTTGATGTTGTTGATCTGTTCCCTCTTCTATACTCTTAACAGTGACATGTCTTGTCTTAATTGCTTTAAAGTTTTCTCTATTCAATACTTCCATAATGGCATTCAATTGATCCCCTTCCTTCCCCTTACTACCCTGTGTTCTACTGGTAGAATTGTATCCGTTATTAATTTAGCTGCACGGCAATATATCCTGTTTACTTCTGTTTTATCGCATGGATCTCTATGCACAGTCCTAACTACTGTGTTAATTTCGTTTATCAAACTTCTGACTTTTTGTGTTTTATTGACCTTATGCAGTCTATTTCTTATATTGATCTTAATATGTCTATCTGGGTCTACTTCGATACATCGAAATTACATTTAACCGAAACTCACTTACCTGTTCCCAGTACTTCGAAATTTCAGTTATCCGAAAGCATGGACTGCCGAAATCCTTTCCCTGTGAAACTTGGCCACTTGGCCACCACGAGAAAAATCGTACATGGACCAAAACTAAAGCCACCAAAGTGGGGAGGGGGGGCTTTGCTCCCCACACGCCCCCCCCACTTAAATATTCCAATGCACTACATTGAAGAAAGGGCAAAGTTCACCATGGTGGCCAAGTGGTTCCTTTCAAAGGGGAAAGGATTTTGGCAGTCCGTGCTTTGGAATAACTGAAGTTTCGAAGAACTGAGACTGGGTAAGTGAGCTGCGATTAAATGGAATTTTAATTGGTTGAAGTAGACCCATCTATCTATCGCTATTAAATCAAGCAACTCTTCTCTTAGAAGATTTTCTTCTAAAATTAGGCTACATTTTTTGTTTTCCACTTCCTGCATGCATTGTATAGCATCTTCCTGTGGCACATGCTCTTCAATTCCATCCTGTGTCATCCATTGCTCTGTCATATGGGAACTCACTAGCCTATCCCTCCTCTACACTGACTGTGTCAGAGGTGCCCCTGTTTCCTGTTCCTTCCCTTGCTATCCAGCTTCAAGTGAATGTTTATACTGGTTTCCTATGGAAGGCTCTAAAATATTTCCATACGGCAACTGACCAGCTGCTTCTCATTCTCCCTAATTTGGATATCCATTGCTCTATCCTGCTGTGGTGCATTCTGAGTCAGATTTTCTACACTGAATCCTTCACTTGGCAGGGACTACATAACCTCAGTTTCGATTTCTTTAACTTCTGCTTAACTAATCTTCTTTTCAGCTTTTCCTCTTTGTCTTATTATTTTTTGTATTGTAAAGTTTTCTACGTCTGTATTCCTTTGCCTATATTTCTCTTCAAATATCTTTGGTGCTGCTCTCTTTGTATTGATTAGTTTTGCTTTCTTCTTTGCATAAATATTACACCATATTAAATCTCTTTTCTTTCCCATGTCCATATTTCTTATTCAGATGTCTCCTGATCTTCCTCTCCTCAGCTTGGTAAGTTTCGCAAGGATGCCTGAGTGGAGGAGTGTGTCAAAAGCCTTGGCTAAGTCAAGATAGGCTATAATGTACTGTTCTGTCTTCATCCAGGGCTTTTGCGACTTTCTCAAAGAAGTCCACCAGGTTTAATAACCATGATTTACCCTTAATTAAGCCAAATTGGGTCAGGTCAAGAGTTTGAGCATCACCTATGTCTATATTGATAAGGTCCATGATGATCGTCTCTATGGCCCTGCAGATAAGGCTGGTTAGGCTTATGGATATATAGTTCCCAGGGTCAGTTGATGGACCCCCTTTGTGCAAGGGAAATGCTGTTTTCCATGCTGCTGGGACAAAGCCAGTACTTAGACTGTGGTTGAACAGAAGGCCAAGTGGTTCCACTAGGTCCTGTTTTAGACCATTTAGTAAACAGTCTAGGATGTTATCTGGTCCCATAGAGGCTGTGCTTCTGGCCATGGAGAGTGCAGTTATGACCTGCTCTTTGGAGATACTAAGTTGAGGACTGGTGACAGGTATGCTTTCGGGGTATGTCTGGTAGGGGCAAGAGGTGATGTTTACACCAAATCTGTCTGCTAGCAGGTTAGCGATGTCCTCAGGGTCAGTATGAGTAGTATTGTCCACTACTAGTTCGGCACAAAGCTGGGCCTTTACTTTTAGATTTCTGATGTAGGTAAAGAATGTCTTGTGATCATCCTTAGCTAGGGATGCTAGCTGAGCTTCGTAATTGGCTTTAGAAGGCTTTACAAGATATCTAATTTGCTTGTTTGAGGTGTGGAGGGTGTCCTTCCCCTGCTGAGTCAGTTCCCTCATGTTCTTAGACATTACTTTCTTCCTCTTTTTGTATAACATATTTATGCTAGATTTCCACCAGGATGGCTTGTATTTTTTTTTTTTTTTTTGTGAGGACCTTGTTTTGAACTGTTCAGGTACAGCAGAGTCTATACATTTGTATAGGTGTTCATATTTGTGTACACGTCTGTATAGGAGTCATTGTTGACAGTGGTAGCAGGGGGTTTGAAACTATTTATGCCATTGCTTAGAAGGCTATAGTTTGCTTTGGAGAAATTTTTCATCATTTTTGCTTTTGGGGTGGGGTTGTGAGTTATGTATTATCGTTACTTCGAATGAGACTGATTCATGATCAGACCTTACCAGGGAGGGAAACATACAGGGGGTAAATGCAGAGACCCACTATGTTGGTGAGTACTAAGTCTGGGACATTGTAGCCCCTTGTGGGGGATGCAGACTATTTGTTCATAGGTGGGTACTAGGCTATCAGCCCTAGGGCCTATACAAGCCTAGCTATAACAGTTTGCTGGATATTTCTTCCCACAATATTTACTTCCCTGGAGCCCTGTCTAGCAGGGCGATTGACATAATCCCCGGGGTGAATTTCCTATCCCCCATCCAATCGTCAAAGTTCCTTTTGAAGAGGGCCAAAGAGGCGCTCTGCTTGACATGTATGGGCAGTCTATTCCAGAGTCTGGGGAGTCACTGGGTCAGGAACCTATCCCTCCAACATGTTTTGTTCATTGTGATGACAAGGTTTAGATTTCTGGAGCGTGTGGTTCTGAGGGATTGGGATTTCTTTAAGTATAGCATGTCCAACAGCTATGGGTTTGACATGGCCTTGTATGTTAAGCAGAGATCACCTCTGAGTAGACGATATGCAACAGAATATAGCTGGAGTTTTTTATTAGATGGTCAGCACAGGGCATCTGCTTTTGGCCTGTGATTCTTTTAGTGAGGTATTTCTGTGGCTGCAGATGTCTTGTGAGGTACATACCAAATGGGGCATTGTACTCTATAATGGGTCTAATGAGGGATGCGCACAGTGGGACAATGACCTCCTTTTTTCTGGATGAAATGCCCTTAGTGATTAGGTGTGCCATATAGAAGGATTTCCTGACTGCTGTGGCGATGTGGTTATTGAAGGTGAGACCACCGTGCACCTGTGTCCCTAAGTCTCTTATCACACGTTCAGTGTTTAGTGTACGGCCACCTATGTGGTAATTCATGGGTACATGTTTTTTCCCAAAGGGGATAACTATACATTTCTTGGCATTGAGCTTGAGCCCATGGCTCTGGCACCAAGCATCAGTTTCTGTAAGGCCCTTTTGTAGAATATCCACATCATTTGGGGCTTCAATAATGGCTCCCAGTTTGCAGTCATCTGCGAACTTTGTTAGCCAGAGTCCCTTAGTGTTGGCCTGTACTTCAGAGAAGTAGATGCCAAATTACAGCGGTCCCAGGACTGAACCCTGAGGTACTCCACTTGTCTGGAGCTGGAATTGGCATTGGCTACTTTTACGGTGTGGGTTCTGTCAGTAAGCCAGCTGGCAACCCATCGAGTGGCGTAGGGATTAATGCCCAGTTTGGTAAGTTTATCTATGATTCCAGAGTGGGGGATGGTGTCGAAGGCCTCGGCGTGGTCCAGATAGGCTGTTTGGACCACCTTACCCTCATCCACGGCTCTGGAGACTGATTTGAAGAAGTTCATCAGGTTCAAGAGAAAAGATTGGCCCTTCACAAATCCAAACTGGGTGGGGTCCAGTGTTTGAAGGTTACCAATGTCTTTCTTTATAATTTCCATGATAATACGTTCCATGGCCTTGCAGATCAGGCTCATCAGACTGATGGGGCGGTAGTTCCCAGGATCCAAGGTGGATTCCCCCCTTGTGGAGTGGGATAACTGTAGCTGTGCATCACGCAGTGGGCACAAAACTGAGGTGAGGCTATGATTAAACATGACACTTAGTTGAGGTGCCAATTCATTTTGTAGTTCATGTAGTACACAGCCCGGGATGTCATCTGGTCCCATGGATGCTGTATTCTTAGCTTTGGAGAGTGCTGTTTTTACCTTTGTGGCCATTATTACTGGAATTTGGCAATCTTTCGGTATTGAGCTGGGCCCTTTAGGGGGTGAAGTTGGCATAATCGATCTGCCAGGATATTGGCAATATCCTTGGGATCAGTACATTTAATGCCATTCTGTTGTAGCTCAGAGCACATCTCAGCATTGCCATTTAGATTCTTGACATAGCTATAGAATGCCTTGTGGCTGTCTTTGGAATCTTCTGCAATTTTATTTTCGTAACTAGCTTTGGGGGATTTTATGAGGGATCTCAGCTTCTTACTGAGGCTGGTCAGGGAGTTTTTTGCATCATGAGATTTTCCTCTTTTCTGCAACAGTTTTTTCCTTTTGTTGTAAAGTTTGTTTATGGCAGGGGACCACCAGATTGGCTTCCTTTTTTTGGAGGAGAGCATCTTGGTTCTGTTTGGAATGTTCAAGAACATTTGTATTAAAGTCCGTGAACCTTAGGGCAAGTATGTTTGTGCTCATATTCAACTCCCAGTCGATGGGACGATAGCTGAAATCACCTGTGAAAAGATGTTTGGCTGTATTAGTGAGTGACTGAAGTAGGTCCAGGTAGGCAGAGTGGCTCTCGTGGCTCATGGTGGCGAACCTACAGCTGACAATGACATGGAAGGGGGTTTACATACAGTCAGTTGGACTTGGAGTAGCTCTAGGGAGTCATACTGTTTGACCAGTCTTGGTGTATTTGTCTTTAATGAAGATAGATTCACCTCCAATTTTTGTTCTTTCATGCTCGTTTTGAGGTCTGAACATGTGGAAGACACTGTAACCTTGCATGGCTGGGGTGCTCTTGGCGACCTTAAACCACATCTCTGTGACTGCACAGACATCAGCATCTTCCATGGTAAGAGGTGCTTCCAGTGAGTGCAGTTTTCAATTTGATTTCCGATTTTGAGAGAGAAGATGGAAGTACAAACTGAGCAAATAGGAACTGTGTTTCTTAGGGGAAAGGTTTTATAATGGTATTTTTCCAAATATTAAGCATAATATTACGTGTAATACAGACTGTAGAGGTATTTCAATTATGACTATGGTTATGATGATGTCTTTGCAGTGATAAACCAAGGCTGTCAGTACCAGGAGGGGCAATCAAATTTAATCTATATGTGCAATAGGTAGATGTCATTGGATGTCATAGTGCTGAAGAATGAAGGGATTGATAGAATGGAGGTGAGGATGGCAGAGGAAGACTGGACTTGACTAGAGTAAGGAATGGGAAGGTTGCTGAAATGTTTGAGTAAATCAAAGGCAGTAAGTTCACAGGATGTGGAAATCGCAAGGGGAAGGTTATTCCATCTTGTAATACAGCTGACCTCTTTCCAGACGTTTTTGGGAGATTTTATTTCTGAGGTTTATCATGAATTATCAGGTGGCTTTTCTAATGGCACACTGCTTGCTTGGCAAGTTTTCACATATGGGTGAATGCTGTCAGCAAGTGTCCTGATAGTGAACTCTTTCCTTAAAACAAGCAGTTGCTTTTAAGTTGCACCTGTTTCTTCAAGAACAGAAAGATTTTGGGTTTTGTTAATTAAACAAGCTTGCTCATGCTAACTATTGAATATAATATAAAAATCGGGCTGACGGAAACCCACAATTGGACAGCATTTACCCTTTTAGGAAAGGTACTGAGTACCCAGAGCTGAAGACTAGGACAGACAACTATAGACCTGGAAGACTTTGAAGAAGCAGCAGCAGCAAGACATTAATCTTGCCAAAGGAATTCAGAGACAGTTATCTACAGAGACAGTTTCTCAGAAGTTCAGACTGATTTGCTCGGAAGAACCTACATTATTTTTTTTTCTGTATAACAAACTGCTTTGTTTCTTCATAAAGAGTGATAATCCCAGCTACTTTAGACTTCACAAACATATACAAATATGTCTGCCCTGCTGGTATACATGCCTACTTTTTGAACTGTACTTATACATACACATATATATGAATGTGTATTTATATCAGTGTATACTACAATGTGTGTATATGCAGAGAAAGAAAATATTTATATATTATTTCACCACTTACCCTTTAACTGCATAAACACCTGCACTTTTAGGGTTCAGGATAACCTAACAGATGTACACCATTTCATATATAGGTAGAAGACAACAGTTTATTAATGTTTGTTTATGTTGCTTTACATACATTTATGTTGGTAATAATGCCAAAGTTGGTTAATGTACACATATTCCTGCAAATATAGACCCATGTAGGTAAAAGTACAGTTTTGTACCTACCATAAATGTAGATGTCCGATAGATATGCAACTGCAGTCATAACATATGGGTTTGTCCTGCCTCAGGCAGCCCTCGGTCGGCCGGATTCCAAAGTCTGGGTCCGACGTCGGCTGATGTCGCATTTCTCTCCGACGTCAGAGCGGCTGGAGTACATAAGCATCAGCCGACGCCATTTTCTTCAGTGTTTCTTGCCCCAGATGCCAGGTGCCCTCCAAGGAAGGCTGTAATCAAATTGGAAGACAAAAACAGGATTCCAGACAAATAAGTAAGCAATAAACAGATACACCATAACAGATATCCCCAGCTAAGAGAAACAGGGATAGGAGTGGACCCTAGGCATAGAGGGGTATGGAGGGAGGGAAAATCCGACTGCAGTTGCATATCTATCGGACATCTACATTTATGGTAGGTACAAAACTGTACTATGTCCTTCAAGAATGCAACTGCAGTCATAACATATGGGTAGAACACCATAGCTTAGCTGGGGGAGGAGGAATGCTCTAGGAAAAAGATGGTGTGGCAATCAAACCCTGCAGGACTGCCGAAGCAAAGCCTGCTCTGGATCTGGAGTATAGAGGGAGATTGTAGTGTTTGGAGAATGTATGCACGGAGCTCCATGTAGCAGCTTCTAGAATGTCCTTTGTAGGCACCCCTCTTACGAATGCTGTAGAGGTGGCTGTAGCTCTGGTGGAATGTGGTCTGACATTGGCTGGAACAGTCTTCCCATGAAAGGAATAACAGAATCTGATGCAATGTCCAATCCATTTTGAAATAGTCTGTTTTGAAATTGCTTTTCCTTGGACTGCAGGGCGTAAGCTACAAAAAGTTGTTCAGACTTCCTACTGGTCTTGGTTCTGTCCAGGTAGTATCGAAGTTGTCTGTGAATGTCCAAGGTATGTAACAGTCTTTCCCCTTTGTTCTCAGGATTGGGGAAGAAAGCAGGCAGATGAATAGCTTGATTTAAAGAAACCCTAGATACCACCTTTGGCATAAAAGTAGGGTTGGTCCTTAATGAGACCCTGTCTCTGTGAAAGATTATGAACGGTGGTATTGCCATTAGGGCCTGTAGTTCCGAAACCCTTCTTGCTGAGGTAATTGCCAAAAGGAAAGCTGTCTTCCATGAGAGAAATTGTACGTCGACTGAAGCTGCTGGCTCAAATGGAGGTAGAGTCAGTTTTTCTAGGACAAAGTTGAGGTCCCAGGCTGGCAATGGAGCCTTTCTTGGTGGCTTAATGTTCTTGATTCCCCTGAGGAATTGCCTTAACAAAGGATGTGAAAAGACAGGCGGATCAGTGTTATATCTAGCTGAAATAGCTGAAGCATGTATCTTTACGGAAGAATATGAGAGTCCATTCTGTAGCATATCTGCCAAATATTCCAGGATGAGTGGGATGTTCAATAATGAAACATCATGTCCCTTGCTGGTATTCCAAATGCTGAATCTCTTCCATTTTGCTAAGTAAACCTTTCTGGTGGATGGTCTTTGAGCCTCTGTTAATATCCGCTGAACTTCCTTGGAGAGAGATAGATTGAGGTTATTCATGGGATCTCCCAGGCTGTTAGCTGCAGTGTCTGAAGGTTTGGATGCACTGTTTTGAAGTTGTGTTGAGTCAAAAGTAGGGGCCATTGGGGAAGGGCCCACTTCTTGGTGTGACATATGCTCCGTAGTAGTGGATACCAGTGTTGTAGATTTTTAGGAAGTTCCAGTTGAATGAGAGAGCATCTATTTTCCAAGCTTGTGGATGGTATGTCCTTGAGCAGAATTTTTGTAGATGATGGTTGAGGTGAGAGGCAAATAGGTCTACTTCTGGCCTGCCCCATGTCGAAGTGAGTTGTGTGAAGATCTTCGGATGTAACCTCCACTCATGTGGATCTGTGAAATTCCTGCTTAGGCTGTCCGCCAGCACATTGTCTTTGCCTGGAACAAACTGGGATTGTAACTGTATGTTTAGGCTCCGTGATTTTTCCCAAAGATTCATTGTCAGTCTGCAAAGGAGGTAAGAATGGGTGCCCCCTTGCTTGTTTATGTACCACATCACAGTGGTGTTGTCTGTCCGTATCAGTAAATGGCCTTGCTGAAGTTGTTGTTGAAAGGCCTCGATGGCATGCATTACTGCCAGCATTTCCTTTTGGTTTATATGCAGATGTGTTTCCTTTGGAGACCATTGTCTTTGTATACATCTGCCTTCCATGTGCGCCCCCCATCCAAGGTCTGAGGCGTCTGTGGTCATGGTCTGTGTTATCTGTGGTTTTTTGAATGACATACCTGTGTTTGCCTGGCTTACCGAGGCCCACCATAGGAATTCCTTTTGTAGGCATGGAATGAGCGGTATGGTTGCCTCTAAGTTGTTGCTTTGCTGAGACCATAGGCTTTTTAGGTACCATTGAAGATTTCTCATGTGTAGTCTTGCTAATGGAACCAGGAGAATGCAGGATGCCATGTAACCCAGGGCCTGTAGGAATCTCCTTGCAGTCATCTGGGTGAGTTTTGCCAAACCTTTGAAATAATGAGTTAACTTCTCTTGCTTGTCTTCTGTCAGGTAAGCCATTTGAGAGGCTGTGTCTAGTTTGGCTCCTAAGAAGGTTATTTGCTGGGATGGTTGAAGTCTTGACTTTTGGAAGTTGACTGTGTATCCCAGAGCCTGAAGTAATCGTATGACATAGGTTCAAGTTTTTTTGTCAACATCAATTTGTCGTCCGCTTGTATGAGGCAGTCGTCCAGGTACGGGTAAATCTGGATCCCCTAGAGCCTGCAATGAGCAATTACTGAAGCCAGGCATTTTGTGAATACTCTGGGTGCAGTAGATAAGCCAAATGGCAATGCTGAGAATTGATAATGCTCTGGCCCTGCAAGAAATCTGAGGTATCTTCTGCAACTGTGTCTGATAGGGACATGCAGGTATGCCTCCTTGAGGTCCAGAGTAATCAGTCAAGACCCCTTGCCCAGCATGGGAAGGAGTTGCTGTAGAGTCAGCATTTTGAACTTTGGTACTATGAGAAAGGTGTTTAATGAGGACAAATCCAGTATTGGTCTCCACTGAGTTTCTTTTCTTGGAACAAGGAACAGTCTTGAGTAAAACCCCTGGCCTTGTTCTTGTTGTGGAACTCTTTCTATTGCTTTTATCCGAGCCAGCAGAGAAATTTGCTTGATAGCCTCTGCCCTCTGGTTTTGTGGTAGGTTTGGCATGCCTTGTTTTCTTGGTAAGGTATGAAAATGGAACCTGTAACCTTGGTCTATAATGTCCAAAATCTATTTGTCCTTTGTCAATCTGTGCCAATTGTCTGAAAACAGAGATAATTTTCCGCCCAAGGGAGCTTCTATTTGTTCCTTGGTAGGCGGAAGTAGAGGAAAGTCATTGAGATTGTGGCTGTGGGGCAGGGAAACCCCTGTGTCACTTCTTTGGTTTGCTGGCTGCCATTGTCGTCCCCTGTAAGGACCTCTGTATTGTCCTCTTCCTCGGCCACGTCTGTTTTTACCCCTTTGAAATTTTTCAGGATTAGGGAAGGACCAGTTTTTGAAGGCCAATTCCTACTGAATCTGGGGGGCTGAACCTGGAGGAAATCTTTAACCGTCTGAACTGATTTTGCTTTTTCCTCGATGGACTTTAACACATCTTTAGCATTAGCACCAAAAAGCTTGTTCTTTTCCAAGGGTGCATCCAGAAGTTTTGCCTTAACATGATCTGGTAGAGGTTGTTCTTTTAACCATGCATGTCTGAATGACTGCCCCTGTCATAGCTGCCCTACATGAAGCTTCCAGTGCATCATATCCACACTGCAGGAAGTGATTGCTGACTTGCTGAGAGTTATGTACAGCTTCCTGCAAAGACTTCTTGTCTAAAGGATCAGGAGAGGCCAATGTTTTCTGTAAATCTTCTAACAGGAAATCCTGATATTGTAACATATGAAAAAGGCAATTCAAAGCTCTCATAGATAGAAGTAGTGGAGGTGTAGACCTTTTTCCCCCATCTCTCTAATGACCTAGCTTCCCTGTTGGAAGGCAAGGGATTTTTAGAGGTGGAAGCTGAAACACCTTTAGGTCCCTGAGAAATAGTTTCCAAATCAACAGTATGGGCCCTGAATAAATGGAAATGTGTTTCTGGGACCCTGTAATACCTGTCTGGCTTGGCTGGAGCAGGAGGAAGAGAATCAGGGGTAACACTGGAGTCAGAATATAAATCATCCAAAACATCAAGCACAGGAGGAATAGCTAAGGGCCTGTGCTGGGGCTTTTTAAGGAAAGTTCGAAGGCGCTTTCTGGAATCAGAATATTCCTGGCCTTGCCACTTGAAATGTTCCCTCATGGTATGCAGAACTTCCACAAAGGAAATATCCTCAGGAGGGGAGGCCGAGGGGATGGAATCCTCTGCATCCGAGTCCTCATACCCGGGCCTCTTATCGGAAGGAGGCTGGGATCCTCTCTCAGGATGGGCCTGTGAACTTCTAATCATAGAAATTAAGTCTGCGGCCATAGTCATGATTTGTGTCTCTGGAGTAGGCTGAGGTAAGGCTTTAGCAGTAAGGTGCTTGGTCTTGCTGGCTGCCTTAGCCCGAGTGTAGGCCTTAATAGACATGGCCATAGGAGGCCTGGCAGCTCCACGTGCAGGAGTGACCTTATCTACAGCAATGGTCTCGGGCATTTCCTCGGTTTCAGTATCCGGAGGAAAATCTATAACTGGCGTCGGAGTGGTATCCGGTATCGGAGTCGTCGGTAATGCTGTGTCTTCGGTTCGGAGCGGTGGAATAACCGTCTCAGGGGGAACCGGAGCACTCGCGGTAGGTTTTGGCGTGGAGTTGGTGGTAGACGCGGGCCGAGGATGTCGGTCCCGGTCCTTTCGTTTCTTGGGAGTTTGCGATGTCGGAAGTTCCGACGGCATTGTATAAGCAAATTTTTCGCCGAAAAAAACATCAGCGAACTCCGCCCGGCGCCTGAGAGTGCGCTTATTGAAGCGAGCACAGGTGACACAGGCCGAGACGTCGTGGTCTGGGCCAAAGCAAGGAAGACAGTAAGAGTGGAAATCCTTATGAGGTATTTGTTTACCACAAGAAAGACAATTGTTAACTTTTTCAGTAATTTCTGACATCGGCTGAGGCAAGAAAAGATCCCCAACGGGGTACTTAGCTTTTTTGATGACTTTGGAATCGAAGAATACAGGAGCTGACCGACCGGCACTTGCGAACTGCTTCTGCTTCGGGCACCGCGCGGCAAGAAAGACTGAAGAAAATGGCGTTGGCTGATGCTTATGTACTCCAGCCGCTCTGACGTCGGAGAGAAATGCGACATCAGCCGACGTTGGACCCAGACTTTGGAATCCGGCCGACCGATGGCTGCCTGAGGCAGGACAACCCATATGTTATGACTGCAGTTGCATTCTTGAAGGACATCTACAAGTTATGTACTCACCATAACGCTTGATGTATGTGGTCCATCTCGTCTCACATTCTTACTCACGGGTTCGGAGCCGAACATCAGCTCCGACTCGGCCAACTTATATTTTTCTAGCACGAAGTCTCTAATTGGTTGGGCTAACCTGGTATCCCATGTTGCACCGCTCCACAACCCCATATCTAGTTTGCAGCATCTCATAGTCACACCTCATGCACAACCATAGTCAAAAGAGTAAGACACTAACCAGGGCAGCAAAAGAAAAAATAACCAATACCAAAAGGTCCTGAAACAAATGTCGCCTCCAAATCCTCCAGGAGGGGGGAAGGTGGGAGGGAACGTAAGAATGTGAGGTGAGATGGACCACATACATCAAGCGTTATGGTGAGTACATAACTTGTAGATGTTATATGGTCCTATCTCGCCTACATTCTTACTCACGGGACAGCGTCCCTAGCACCTCTATCCTGGGAGGCTCAATGGAATATGCTCCTGAGAACAGTGGAACCAAAGGAAGCCCGGCCCCTAGAAGCCACGTCTAAATTTGTAATGAGTAATGAAGGTGTGGGGAGAAGCCCACATGGCCGCAGCACAAATTTCATCCAAGGATAGTCTGGAGTGATAAGCTACTGAAGCGGAAACAGCCCTGGTGGAGTGAGCCTCGACAGGGAATGGTAACTCTCTGCCTGCCGACAAGTAAGCGTAGGAGATGCAGTCAGAAATCCACCTGGAAATTGTAATCTTAGAAACAGGGAAACCTGTTCTATTTTCTGAGAAGGATACAAAGAGTTGATCAGACTTACGAAGTGGTTTAGTCCTGTGTAAGTAAAAGCGAAGCTGCCTGTGTACGTCCAATTGATGAAACTTAAACTCTGCCTTGTTGGAAAATTGAGGGAAAAAAACTGGCAGCTCAATGGACTGATTGAGGTTAACGGCAGAGGTTACCTTCGGAAGGAAGGACGGACGGATTAGGTCTCAAGGAAACCCTGTCCTTATGAAATATTAAATACAGGGATTTGATGGACAATGCTTGAATCTCTGATAGCCGTCTGGCTGATGTGATAGCTATTAAAAATGCAGTTTTCCAAGACAGAAATTTTAAATCACAGGTGGCAACTGGTTCGAAAGGTGATGATGTCAGGGCCTGTAACACAAAATTTAAATCCCATGGCATGATGGGTTCTGACACCTGAAGCCGAAGCAACAAGGTGCCCCTCAAAAAGACCTTACATAGCTTATGCGCCATGACAGAAGGTTCGTAAGAGGTATGAAATGTGGAGATAGCGGCCAGCTGAACCTTAATGCTGGCAGGAGCAGAACCCTCTTGAAAAAGAGTGGATAAAAAATCTAAGACAGCAGTGATGGGGGCTGTGAAAGGATCCAGTCCCTTGGCCTGAGCCCAAATTGAAAATCTTTTCCACTTGCTGGAGTATATCTTCCTGGTAGAAGATTTATGAGAAGAAGATAAAATGTGAACTACCTCAGGTGAAAAACGATGAAGTCTGACTAAAGATGGAAGTGGAGTAGTCAGGCTGTCAACCTGGGGGTCCTCAGGGAGGGATGGGACTGTCCCGACATGTGTGTCAGTAGGTCTGGTGCTGGATCCAGAGTCCAAGGACTGTCCAATGCATACTGATGAAGAAAGGAGAACCAGACTTGGCGAGGCCAGTGTGGGGCAATAAGAATCATCTTGCTTCCCAAGGAAATGGCTTTCTGGATCACTCTTGGCAGCAGAGGAAACGGAGGAAAAGCATAGAGCAGATCGGGAGGCCAATCGTGTACTAGAGCGTCCCTGGGTGACTCCCCCTGTGGGGGGATCAGACTGAAGTAGTTGCTGCACTTGGTATTGTGGGGATTGGCGAAAAGGTCGCAGCAAGGCTGACCCCACCTGTTGAAAATCTGCTTCGCAACTCGGCGGTTCAGGGACCACTCGTAAGGCATCAGAATAGCTCTGCTCAGCCTGTCTGCTATCACACTGGCCTTCCCCGGAATGTGCGTTGCCACTAGGAACCGTTGGGAAGACACTGCCCACTGCCACACTTGCATGGCCTCTCTGCAAAGGGGGTACGACCTGGTTCCCCCTTGCTTGTTCAGGTACCACACAACAGACATGTTGTCCGAGTGAATTGCAATCGTTCCTAGGGTAAGAGAGCTCTGCAGTGCTTGCAACGCCAGTAAAGTACAGTTTTGTACCTACCATAAATGTAGATGTCCGAACAGGATAGCATCTGCAGTCCTTACAAATGGGTTGTCCTGTCGTCAGGCAGCCCTTTGGTCGGCCGGATTCCAAAGTCTGGGTCTGGCCTCGGCTGGTGTCGCACTTCACCCGACGTCATCTCTGCTGGTCTTCGGGTATAAAGGCATCAGCCGACGCCATTTTCCTCAGTGTTTCTTGCCCCAGATGCCAGTTGCCCTCTTGGAAAGCTAAATTTTTGGGTAAATGCCAATGTTTCCAAAAGGTAAAAGGCAAACACAAAAAATAAGCATGTATGTACATATATACAAACAAATACACCATAAGAGATCCCCAGCTAGCTATTAGGTGGGTAAATACCTAGGAGTACCACAGAGGGAAGGAGGGTGGGTAATCCTGACTGCAGATGCTATCCTGTTCGGACATCTACATTTATGGTAGGTACAAAACTGTACTATGTCCTTCAAGGATGCATCTGCAGTCCTTACAAATGGGTAGAATACCATAGCCAAACTAGGGGAGGAGGAAGAAGAATTATGGTGTAGTTAGGATCCCTTGCAAAACAGCAGTGGCAAACCCTGCTCGGGATCTAGAGTATAGAGGTAAGTTATAATGCTTGGCAAATGTATGCACGGAGGTCCAAGTAGCAGCCTCAATAATGTCCTTGGTAGCCACTCCTCGTAAGAAAGCTGTGGTAGTGGCTGTAGCCCTTGTAGAATGAGGCCTTATGTTCTGTGGAATTTGCTTTCCATGGTAGGAGTAACAGAATCGTATGCAATTTCCTATCCACTTGGAGATTGTCTGTTTGGAAATTGCTTTTCCTTCCCTTCCTGTTGCATAAGCTACTAGAAGCTGGTCAGTTTTCTATTGCCCTTGGTTCTGTCCAGGTAGTAGCGCAACTGTCTATGTACATCCAAGGTATGCAGCAGTCTTTCCCCTCTGTTCTGTGGATTGGGAAAGAAGGTAGGTAGGTGGATTGTCTGGTTTAGAGACACTCTGGATACCACCTTAGGCATAAATGTAGGATTAGTTCTCATGGACACTCTATCTTGATGGAAGATTAGGAAGGGTTGTACTGCCATTAAAGCCTGTAGTTCCAAAACCCTTCTTGCTGAAGTAATTGCCAGTAGGAAAGCAGTTTTCCAGGATAGGTGTTGAAGATCTGCTGTTGCTGCTGGTTCGAATGGAGGGAGTGTCAATTTTTCTAGCACAAAGTTCAAGTCCCATGCTGGTAATGGTGGTTTCCTAGGAGGTTTTACATTCTTAATTCCTCTGAGGAACTGCCTGAATAGAGGATGTGAGAAGACAGGGGGATCGAAGCTGTATTCTGCAGAAATAGCTGATGCATGTATCTTGATGGAGGAATAGGACAGGCCTGTATGGAGAAGCTCTGCCAAATACTCCAGGATGTTGGCAATATCTATCTTTGACACATCTTTCCCTCCTTTCAGTACTCCAAATGACAAACCTTTTCCATTTTCCTGCATAGTTCCTTCTTGTTGAAGGTCTGCGGGCCTCAAGGATAATGTCTTTAACCCTTTGGGATAAATCTGGGTTAGTTGCTCTTATGTAATGTTCCAGGCAGTCAGTTGCAGAGTTTTCAGGTTTGGATGCAGGATGTTGTAGTCGCTCTGAGTTAACATCAAAGGAATCAGGGGTAGTGTCCACGTTCCCCCCCCGAGACATGCTCCTCAGCAATGGATACCAATGTTGTCTTGGCCAATTTGGAGCTATCAGAATTATCCTTGTGCGTTCCTCTTTGATTTTCAGTAGTACCTTGTGCATCAAAGGAAGAGGTGGAAATGCATATGCTGTCAGGCCTTTCCAACTGAAGGATAGAGAGTCCACCTTCCAAGCAAGTGGGTGGTATGTCCTTGTGCAGAATTTCTTGAGCTGGTGATTGAGTGGGGATGCGAATAGGTCTATTTGTGGCATTCCCCATTTCTTTGTAATGGTCTTGAAGATGTCCGGGTGTAGCATCCATTCGTGAGCATCCGAGGTAGTTCTGCTTAACATGTCTGCTAGGATGTTTTCTTTTCCGGTACAAATATTGCCTGTAACTGAATGTTGTAGCTCAGAGCCATATTCCATAGGTCCAGAGCCATTCGGCATAGGGGGTATGAATGAGTGCCTCCCTGTTTGTTGATGTACCACATGACTGTGGTGTTGTCTGTCCTTATCATCAATTGTCCTTCTTTGAGGAATGGTCTGAAATTCTGGATTGCTAGTTTTACTGCCAGCATTTCTTTTTGATTTATGTGCAGGTGCAGCTGATCTGGAGTCCATAAGCCTTGAATGCATTTGTCCAGCATGTGGTCCCCCAACCTAGGTCTGAGGCATCCGTTGTGATGGTTTGGCTTGTTTGAATGTTGTGGAAGGACAAACCTGGGTTTGACTGGCATGCCTGAGCCCACCATAGGAACTCTTGTTTCAGGCATGGGATTAGTGGTATTTCGGTTTCTAAGCTGTGTCTGTGTTGAGACCATAAATTCTTTAGGTACCACTGTAGCTTTCTCATATGCAGTCTGGCATGGGGGACCAGGATTATGCAGGATGCCATGAAGCCCAAGGCCTGCAGTACTTTCCTTGCTGTTAGTTTGTTCTGCTTTGTTAATGCCAAGAAGTAAAGAGGAAGTTGTTCTTGTTTTCTGCAGTTAGGAATGCCATCTGTTTTACTGTGTCCAATTCTGCACCCAAGAATGTTCTTGTTTGGGATGGTATCAGTCTTGACTTTTTTAAATTGACTGTGTATCCCAGGGCTTGTAGTAAGCAAATGACTCTTTGTAAGTCTTGTGTCAGCTTGTTTTTGTTGTCCGCTTGTATCAGGCAGTCGTCCAGGTATGGATAAATTTGGATTCCCTGTAGCCTGCAATGAGCGATTACTGATGCCAGGCATTTCGTGAACACTCTGGGCACAGTAGATAAGCCAAAGGGCAATGCTGAGAATTGATAATGCTCTGATCCTGCAAGAAATCTGAGGTATCTTCTGCAATTTGGTCGTATGGGGACGTGCAGGTATGCCTCCTTGAGATCTAGAGTTACCAGCCAACACTCCTTGCCCAGCATGGGAAGAAGTTGCTGTAGGGTCAGCATTTTGAATTTTGGAACAATGATGAATGTGTTTAAAGCGGACAGGTCGAGAATAGGTCTCCAACTTTTCTCTTTTCTTGGTACTAGGAAGAGTCTGGAGTAAAATCCTTTGCCCTGTTCTGTAGGTGGTACCCTTTCCACAGCTCTCATCTTTGTTAATTGAGCTATTTGTTTTAGAGCTTCTGTCTTTTGATCTGGTGGTAGGTTTGGCATTCCTCTTTTTACTGGTAAGGTGTGGAAATGAAACCTGTAGCCTTGGTCTATAGTTTGCAAAATCCACTTGTCTCTTGTGATATAGTGCCAATTTTTTGAAAATAAGGCTAACTTTCCGCCTAAGGGTGCTGCTATTTGTTCCCTGGTAGGCGGTGTCAGAGCCAAGTCACTGTGATTGTCCGGTTGCAGTGGTAGTGGTTGTATCTGTGCCTCGTTGGTTATTGCCTTGCCACTGGCGTCCCCTGTAGGCACCTCCTCTGGATTGATTTCTGCCTCTGGAACGTCTATTCCTGCCTCTCTGAGATTTAGAGGAGTCTGGAAAGGACCAATTTTTGGAAGGCCAGTTCCTGCTAAACCTTGGGGGCTGAACCTGTAAGAAATCTTTAACTGTTTGTACAGATTTTGCCTTCTCTTCCATTTTCTTCATTACTTGTTGGGCAGGAGAACCAAATAGACTGACCTTATCCATAGGAGCATCTAATAGCTTTGCTTTAACATGATCCGGCAAGACCTGTTCTTTCAACCATGCATGCTTTCTTATACCTGTGCCAGTCATGGCTGATCTAAATGAAGCCTCCAGTGCATCATAGCCACATTTTAAAGAATGGTTACTAACCTGCTGAATGTTATTCACCATTTCTAAAACATATTTCTTATCTAAGGAATCATCAGAGGACAGTTTCTTAGTTAACTGATCAAGCATAAACTCTTGGTATTGGATCATATGAAACTGACAGTTCAAAGCGCTAGCTGAGAGAGTAGCAGAGGAGTACACTTTTTTACCCCATCTGTCTAAGGACCTGGATTCCCTTTCAGAAGGGAGAGGGTTTTTCGCTGAGGTCGAAGCTACTGCCTTAGGCCCCTGGGAGATAGTCTCAGGATCTGCAAGAGGAGCCTTGTATAAGTGGTGATGAGTGTCCGGTACCCTGTAAAACCTATCGGGCTTGGCAGGGGCTGGAGGTAAAGTATCAGGAGCAGTGCAAGCATCATTAAATGCATCATCCACAACAGGAAGAACTGGAGGTATAGCCAAGGGCCTATGTTGCGGTAAGTGTAGAAAGGTCCTAAGCCTTTTTCTTGAATCTGAGAAATCTTGTCCCTGCCATTGGAATTGCTCTCTCATGGCATGTAAGGTTTCCCCAAAGGAAAATTCCTCTGGTGGAGAGGCAGAAGGTATAGATTCTTCAGCATCGGAATCTTCATAAGTAGAAAAAGGAGCCTCTGGATGGTCTGTATTGTCTGTATCATCAGAAGAGTCATCTGAGGACACTGGCTCAGGGGGCTCTGCTCTAGGTCTCTTTTCTGGAGGTTGAGAGGCCCTGTCTGGGTGAGATTGGGATCCCCTTATTAAAGAGATGAGATCCTCTGCCAGAGTAAGCATTTGGGAACTGGAACTGGGCCTGTGAGAGGGGGGCTTAACAGGCACAGACTTAGCAGATTTGGCTGCTTTAGCCTTGGCAAAGGCCTTTATAGACATGGCTGCAGGAGGCCTAGCAGCACCACGTGCTGGGGTAGAGACATCCAAAGGGATGGTGTCCGATAATTCTAGAGAAACCACATTAGTAGGCAAAACTTCAGAGGCCGATTCAACTAGGGTAGCAGGGGCCTCGGTAGTAGTCATGGATTCGGCTGAAGATTGACCCGTTTGCTCGGTTTCGGCCGAAACCGAGACACTTGCGGTTTGCTTAACCGTGGTTTCGGCCGAAACCGCGGACCGCGAGTGTCGGTCTTTTTCTTTGCATTTCTTAACAATTTGAGAAGTCGGAAGATCCGATGGCATAATGTACGCAAAATCTGAGCCGAAAAACTGTTCAGCAAACTCCGACCGACGCCTAAGCGTTCGTCGGTTGAAGGAAGCACAGGCTAAACAGGCTGCTACGTCGTGGTCTGGGCCTAAACAAGGTAAGCAGTAAGAGTGGAAATCTTTATGAGGTATTTGTTTCCCACAAGTTAAACAGTTATTCACTTTTTCTGACATCGGCTGAGGCAAGAAAGAGTCCCCAACGGGGTACTTAGCTTTTTAGAAGTCTTCGAAGTAGTATTTGGTAGTAGTAATCTCTGGATCTGACCGACCGGCACTTGCGAACAGCTTCTGCTTGCGCCAGCGGCAAGAAAGACTGAGGAAAATGGCGTCGGCTGATGCCTTTATACCCGAAGACCAGCAGAGATGACGTCAGGTGAAGTGCGACACCAGCCGAGGCCAGACCCAGACTTTGGAATCCGGCCGACCGAAGGGCTGCCTGACGACAGGACAACCCATTTGTAAGGACTGCAGATGCATCCTTGAAGGACATCACCATTCTCATCTCTAGAACATTGATGTGCAAATGTACCTTGTGATCCTGCCAGGTGCCTTGGACCGTCCTGCCCAGATAATGCCCCCCCACACCCTATCTGGGAGGCATCAGTGGTCACAGTGGTAACCGGAGTCATAGGAATAAATGGATTCCCTTTGTTCAAGTTGGTGGGACTCATCCACCAACAGAGGTCCTGTTTGCACCGATCGGTGAGTAGGATCAGATGGGACAGGGGAAGTTTCTGAAGGACCATTGGGCAGAGAGAAGCCACTGCAGAAGCCTCATGTGTAACCTGGCCAGGGGCACTAACATAATGGTGGCTGCCATGGATTCCAGGAGCTGTAGGACCCATCTGGCCTGAACCTTCTTGAGGGGCAGCAATGCGCAAACCTGACCCTGCAACACCTCTATCCTTTCTTGAGGCAGGAACGCCCGCAAATGAGCGGTGTCTAACTCTGAGCCTATAAATGTGACACGCTGTGAGGGCAGCAAGGCAGACTTTCCCCAGTTCAAAGTAATCCCTAGTTGATGACAAAGGGCAATGGTCTTTTCCCTGGCCTGAATGAGAAGATGCCTGGTGGGGTCGGTGAGGAGCCAGTCGTCCAGGTATGGAAACACTTGGAATCCTTGACGTCTCAAGTGAGCTGTCACCACTGCCAAACACTTGGTGAACACCCTGGGGGCTGTGGTGAGGCCAAAGGGTAGGGCACGAAACTGGAAATGGCTGGCTCCCAGCTGGAAGCGTAAGTGACTCCTGGATGCCCTGTCCATTTTGATATGGTAGTAAGCATCCTTGAGATCAATGGAGCACACCCATACTTCTTTTCCCAGTAACGGAAAAATAGACTGAAGGGTGACCATTTGGAACTTGGACTTCAGAACGTAGCGGTTCAGTAGGCTGAGATCCAAGATGGGTCTCATGTCCCCTGTTTTTTTCGGCACCAAAAAGAGTCTTGAGTAAGTCCCTAATCCAATCTGGTCTAAGGGGACAGGTTGAATGACTCCTTTTACCAGCAACTTTGAAATTTCTAGTGTTGCGTGATCCCTTTGACTGGGTGGAACGTCTGGGATTCTCTTGTGTGGAGGAGGGTTTGACAACAATGGGATGGAATAACCTCCGGTAACTATATGAAGCACCCATCGAGATCCTGAGTGATACTTTCCCAGGCTTCCAGGTACAATGAAATGTGGCCCCCGACTGGCTCCGGAATAGCACAGTCAGGCAATACATCAGGAACGATGATAGGAAGGCCCACGAAAGGAATCACGGTCTCCCGAATTGCAAGGGCCTCCTCTGCCCCGTCTCCCAGAATAGACACCCCCTCCTCTGCCTCTGGAGGGGGACTCACCTTGACCGGCAGGGAATGACTTCTGTGACTTTTTGAACCCCATTTTTCCTCCCCTCTGAGCCTTGGGGTAAGGCCTAGATGGGAGGGAAAAATGGACCCGTACGGCAGACAGGGTCTTTCCCTCTTGCTCGCATCTGGTGAGGGTGTCTTTCACTTTGGTCCCAAAAAGCGAGGACGACATCAAAGAGGGCGTCAATGAAGGAAGACTTGAAGGCCTCCGCGAAATGACACAGGCACATCCAGGCCTGCCTCCTAAGGGCTACACCTGAGCTAGCTGCCCTGCTCGCCCCTTCGGCTGCATAAGATATGAGCCTCATGGACGAGTTGACAATCGAACCAAGAGTAGACAACTGAGTGTTAATGCCTCAGGTATGTTACCCGTTAGAGTATCTCCTAACTCTTTAAGGAGATCTCTCTGGAGCTGAGTAAAGTGACATAGATAGTTCAGAGACCGAAGTGTGAAGGTCGCTGAAGAGAGAGTACGCTTCCCGTACCGATCCATACTCCTGGACTCCTTGTTAGGAGGATGGACAGAGGAAGAAGACTCAGCTCCTTCCTGCTGAGTGGCCACCGCCACCACCATGGCATCCACAGAAACCCCTTTGGACAGGAACTCTTTCCCAGGGGGAGCTGACAGAAATTTATTAGGGCGTCTTGGTACCGGTTCCACTGAGTCAGGAGTCTCCCACGCCCTTCGACAGATCAAATCCAGGAGCTCATCGAAGGGTGGAGACACCCAGGAGGTGGAGGGTTGAGCCCCAAAGGCCTTGAGGAATACCGACTCCTCCTCCTCAGAGGGGGTTTTGGTCAACCAGCTGCCTCTCTGCCTCAAAGTCTCCAGGATGTCGGAGAAAGAGACGTTATCGGAGGATGACTTGGGAGACCCCTCTGACTCCTCGAGGTCGGTATCAGAGGTGAGGGACTCATCCTGGGAGTCTACGTGCTTCCTCTTGCACAATTTCTTTCTTGGGGGCTCCTCAGGGACAAACTCTGAGGGGCCCTCAGAAAGTTGGGGACCGCTCATGGGGGTATCCCCAGACCTTGGGGCCTTGCCGTCAACTGATAAAGGGACATCAGAGGTTCTCGCCGGCGTGGAGGGGGATGGAATGACCGAGCCGGGTGATGTGACTGAGGATCTGGCCAGTGCGCTCCTCATGGCCTCGAAGGCGGGTCCCCCCGAATCCGAGGATCGACCCACCTCCAAGGCCAAGATCGGAACTGAGGTTCCCGAGCCGAAGCGCCGAGAGGGAGACTCGGAACCAGCAAAAGTCCCGAAGTATCCCCCTCGGGCCCGATAGAGGACACCCGGGTTCTGAAATGAGAGGACAGAGCCGACATGGTAGGAGCCGACGTTGGCACCGATAAGGCCTTAAGAGGTATTGGAGCTGGCAAAACATCACCCGGCTCCGAAGACAAGGAGGTGCTCAGAGGAGGAAACATGGGCGCACTCATCGGGACTGGCTCCGGAGCAGACTGGGTTGGAGCCGAAAATAATTTCGCCAAAACCGGCAACTGCAGGAGCCTCTGGACCACCCTATCCACATCCAAATCAGAGATTATCGAGGATTTGGAGGAGAGAGAAGGTGACTGTGATCTCCTATCTGGAGATCCTTGTCTGACACTAGGAGATTGGCTCCGAATGGGCTCTAACAGGATAGGAGCCGAGGCAGATTTGAGAATCACAGCTACCTCCTGCGGCCCTGAGGACAAGGTAGCCGAGGAGGTAGAGTCCTATTTGGTAGTCTTCTCTGGTGACTCCGATGGAGCCGGAGATCTTTTCTTGGCTTTAGAAGTCTTGGTTTTAGACTGTGAACCAGAAGAAGAGTCCAAGGACTCCTCAAAGGACGGCTTGAGAAGGCCCTTCAGTATAAGTTTATTTTTTCCTCTCCTGTAGAACCCTGGGATAAAAGCGTGACAAAAACTACAGGACTCTTGTAAATGTATAGCCACCAAGCAGTATACACAAACAGCATGCCCATCTGTTATGGACATCTTGTAGCTACATTTAGAACACTTCTTAAACCCGGAGGGTTTGTGTTCTTTTTGATCCTTAGACATAACGGCCAAACCACAGTACACAAGCACAGAAACAGGACTGTAGGCCACAATGGATAAGGTGAGAAACTACCACTAACAACAAAAGACAGAATCTCTAAGTTAAACGATTCTGACTTGACAGCAAGACACACACACTGTAGCAAACGACAAACGTTTACCTCAGACAAACCACAAAACGGAGGGAGGACTAGGTTCTCTAACTTAAACGTGCCTAGCCAGTAGGAACAGAGGGATACCACAAACAAACATTCACACCACAAAACAATGATAATAATAAGCAAAATAGCTATTAAAATAGCTTTTGTGAAGAAAGAGAACAATTTTCCACTAGAAAAAGAAGTTTTAAATCTACTTAGCCACAGCCAAGTGAGACCGCGTCCTGGCTCCACGAGCGGCAAACGAGATCTGGGGTTGTGGAGCGGTGCAACATGGGATACCAGGTTAGCCCAGCCAATTAGAGACTTCGTGCTAGAAAAATATAAGTTGGCCGAGTCAGAGCCGATGTTCGGCTCCAAACCCGTGAGTAAGAATGTAGGCGAGATTGGACCACATAACATCTGGTCTACTTCATATGACCTACATTTCATTTGACTGAAATTCATTTGACTGAGACCAAAACACTGAAAGTTCAAAAGAGTGAAAACTCATTTGTCTGAAACTCATAACATTGACACATTAAAGTAAACGGTATATGCCCTTTTCCCCACTGTAGTGCGATCCTACTGAAAACTCTACCAGTGATGGTCTTTTGTTCAGGACCCTCCTACTTCTTTCTCTTTGCCTGTACTGTTATTAGCAATCCTTGATAGGGAAGTCAGTCTCTAACATGCAGTCCAAATAAATTCTTGGCATCTTCTCATTCTATCATTTTCCCCTCTCTAAGTATTTGCTCTCAATACCTTGGTTCCTTTGTCAGTTTTCTCCAATAAATTTCAGCCCCCCTCTTGCCTTCTGTCTATATCCCTAATTGCAGTCATCCCTATCAACTGAATCTCCTTCCTCCACTCCCATGTTGGCTTAGATCTTACGACATTTTCTGCTAATTTATGGATATAATACTCTGTACATCTGTTATTCTCCGTAAAGACCTGCATCCAAAATCCCAGTCTCATCTTGCCTCGTTCCTTGAGCTTCCCCCATTTCATCAACATCTCTTTCCACTTTCAATTATAGTTTTCTGCTTGTGCTATGTACAGCAGCCTTAACTGTGTAGCTCTAAAATACCCCTTCAAATCTGGTAATTCCAATCTGCACTGTTCTACTGGAAGAATCAGCTAATCCCACTTGACTCTTGCCCTCCCAGATAAATATCTTCAGCTCTTTATTAATTGCTATCCAGTTCTCCTCTGGTTGATAAAAATATGCCTGACCTGAGTACAAGACTAATAGGACTAAAGTAATTTTAAATGCTTGTGTCTTACTATCAATATCTATAGGTTCATAGTTAGGTACTAGGCTATTGGCCCTAGGGCCTATACAAGCCTAGCCAAAAAGGTACCCTGGCTTTCACCACCCAAGACAATTATTTTCCTGTGCCCCTGTCAAGCAGAACCATAGAAGTGATCCCGGGGTGAATTTCCTATTACCCATGCAATCATCAAGATTTTTCTTGAAGAGTGCAAATGAGGACCTCTCTTTGAAATACATAGGTAGTCTGTTCCAGAGTATGGGAAGTCTCTGGGACAGGAATCTATCCCTCCAGCATGTTCTGTTTATTGTGGTGACAAGATTTAGGTCCCTAGAGCGTGTAGCTAAGAGGGATTGGGATTTCTTTAAGTGAAGCACGTCCAACAGCTCTGGGTTTGACATAGCTTTGTATGTTAGGCAGAGATCACCTCTGAGTAGGCAATATGCGACGGAGTAAAGCTGGAGTTTTTTGAGACAGTCTGCATAAGGCATCTGTTTGAGGCCAGTAATCCTCTTTGTGAACTATATAACAAAGCTTCCATTTTTCTCAGTTTTTGTATTATCTTTTGTTTAGTCTCTTCCCATATATCCTTAACTGCCACACCAGAATCATTTTAATCCATATTCCTAAATACGTCATTTTATCATATCCCCATAAATATGGATATTGCTGAGCCAATTCATATGCGGGTACATAATTTACCGCTATTGGTTTTGTTTTAGCTTCATTAATTTTGTGTCACCAAAAAAAATTGAAACTGTCTCAAAATGTTCCACAACACTGCAATGTCTCTTAGTGGTTTTGTCAGGTATAAAATATCACCTGCAAATAGAGCCAGCTTTTCATGACTACCATATCAATTATACCCTTGAATTTCTCAGTCCCTTATTTTCTTTGCCAATGATTCCAAATATAATGCAAATAAAGGGGAAAGAGGACACCCCTGCCTGGTTCCTCTACTCAAGCAAAAAGTATCAGAGAGGACCCAAGCCACTTTAATTTTCATCTCCAATCCTCATATATCCTCCTAATCAACCTTCTAATATTTTCAGGACATACAAATGCCTTCCACTGCTATGCTCATGAAGTCCCAGCTTATTCTGTCAAATGTTTTCTCTGCACCAAAACCCACAAACAATGTTATTTTCTTATATTGCTTCCCTCTGGATTATCAATGTTCTCTTGATATTGTCAAATGTTTTCCTCCCTTCCATGAAACCACAATGATTCATACCTATCAATTTTGGTATTACTTTCGCCATTTGTTTAGCCATTATAGATATGGACACTTTATAATTATGGTTTAGTACTGAAATGGGCCTGTATGAAGCTGGATCTGAAGGATCTTTACCTTCGTTAGCTATTACACCTACCACTGCTTTCTCGCAGGATGCTGGTACTTCTCTTCTTAAAATACTATTACACAAAACCTTCTAAATCTTTATCAGTTTTTGCCCTCCTAGCTTCCAAACTTCAACAGGAATACAATCTATTTATGGGGACTTTCCTGTAGATTGGTTAGACATCACAATTTTTATCTCATCTCCTCCTATCCTAACCATTAGCAATTGAGCCTCATCATCCTCTAACCTTGACATATTTAATTCTACCATAAACATTTCCATTTGTATCTTTTCTTGATTGCCATATTTTTATGCTTTATACAGACTTTCATGGAATTTCCGAAATATTTCTAATACCGCTACAGGATCTCGTTACCTTCCTTGTTATAGGCTCCATAAGCCTGGTGACAGCTTTTTCTACTTTCTGTTGCCTGAGTAGTCATACTAAACGTTTTTGTGCTCTAGTGTTATCAAAAAAACAATTATTTAACAGCAATCTTAACTCATATAAATTACCAAAGCAATCCCTTAGTTTCTGGTTAGCATTCTGCAGTTGATCCTCTTCTTGTTCTGTGAGATTCACACTATTCTGCAATACTTTAACATTTGTCAGTTCCTTTAAATAATTCTCATTACTTCTTAACTATAGCTCCCTTTCTTTTATTTCCACCCTAGTTTTAAACTATACCTCAATTTTATCCCACTTGCCAGGTATACTTTCAGAAGCAATTGCTATCCTCTCAAATATCTCCTGAATAATCTCCACTATCCATTCCTTAAATTCCTCTCTAGTTGGGAATGACCAATGTCTCATTTTTATTTCATTACCCTTTGTTTTTATTTTAGTTATTGGCATATGATCTGAAGACGTTCAATTAAATGCACATGTTCCTGTGAAATGTAAATTCTGTCTAGCCTAGCCCAATTTTTATATCTTTGGGAATTATATGTAAATTCACTCTGAACTCCCATTACTGAATTCACATCTTCTATGACAAATAAGTTCGTAAATTTTCTTCAAAAATCTACCCTCCTCTGTTATACTTTTCCCTTCTGGGCCCCTATACACATCTTCACTGCTGCAAACCAAATTCCAGTCCCCACCTATAAGTAATATTCCTTGCTGAAAACTGATTACTTCTCCCCAAAATTTCTTAAGCTCCATTATAGCAGTTTTAGGTTGAACATAAACACATGCCAGTGTAATCCTTCTCCCTTGCCAGTAGCCCCTTGGCACTACAAGTCTGCATTACTATCTCTTGTATCCTCTTCTGTAACTATTGGAGCTGCTGTTGCAATTAATATAAATACTCTTCTTACCCTTTGAACCAGATATTCCAGTGAATAACCAAATTTCTTTATCAAACTCATATGTTCAGTTCTTTCCAAGTGTGTATCCTGTAACATAGCTATTTGCACTATACATTTTTAATATAGTTCACTATTCTTTTTTTTTTATATTCATCTGTGAGACCACTGGTATTCAAAGACATTACAGAAAGCATGATTGTACTAAAAAGTTATTATTCCCATCTTTTATATACATCTTTTTTGTTAAATGTCGAGTTCCAGCTTTTGTGATACATGCATACATCATTTGGCAGGTTGAACTTTTATATAGTTGTTTCTTGTCATATCCATTTCAGCCTATGTCACATCTTACAATTTTTTTTTTGTTTTACTGAAAGCCCTCAAACAAACAAACCCCCAATACCCCTCTAAAACCTATTAATTTAATACTAACACACACAACTATGTACGTCTTCCAATATTGAAGTTTTACCCTCCTAATAGGAACAGATGCTCCAAACTGACAGCCATACTCAGACTTGAGTTAGCATGGATAACCTTTCTTTTAGGTTAAGACACATGGTGTAGCCTGTACTTCTTCTATGTGCTAACTGGTTTTGTCTTATTTTTATTGCTCCCCCAGCTGGGAAAACCTCTGAATGCTTTCATAGAACATGATCTCTAGTCAGTTTCTCTTTTCTTTTTTTTTTCTTCCAGCCACAGACTGTAACCAATTTCTCTTTATCAGATTGTCTCTACAAAGATGAGAACCAGACATCTAATTTCTCATTATAAGATTGTCTCCATGGAGACACAAGGGCCAGACAGAGAACTGCTAATAAGCATACATTCATTTGCCAGAAAAAGCCTCATAGTATTCGATATTCTTTTTCATGTACTTGCTTTCTCTTAAAACGTGTTACTAAATCAATTTAAAGTCCTTAATCCAGTCATTCCCCCATGCAAAAATGAGAAAAAGCACACTAAAAGACATTGACAAAAGAAAAAATAAACAAGCTTTTTTTTTTTTTTTTTTTTTTACATTGCAGTGCCTACTTTTCTTAAAACTGAAGAAAGACAGAAGGGAGAAAGAAAGGAAAAAAAAAAAACAGCAACACCTACTTCCAATCCAAATTACACTTAAAAAATATCCAAGAAAACTACTTTATAGAATGCAAAGAAAACCATACACTACAAAAATAGTACTATTAAGAAAATTTTATTTCCTTATTTACAGTTAACTTTCTCCCCTCTTCCCCGCCCCAAAGCATTTTTCCAAACATTAATGACATGATGTAATGTGCCAACATTTCCTGATTTTCTTGTTCTGTTATATTTTAAAAATATAATTATGGCACTGCAATCCCATATTAAGTTACTGGTTTTATTAGTGTTCATCTCAATCTTCCAAATCTCGTCTCTGCTTCATTTCGACCATACTCTTGATTCTTCTGTTCAGCTCTCATGCTCCCTTCCTTCTATCCAACATTTTCCATTGAAACAGAGGAAAATATTTCACAGGTACAGTTTATCTGTGGTCTTTATTACCAGAACAAGAAGCAGCAGAATCTCCTTCTGTTTCACTTGTTGGACAAACGTTTGTATAAACTCCTTAGCATGTACTTCATCAAAAAATGTCTTTTTCCCCCTCCAGGAAATAATACCTTGAAGACAGCTGGGTCCAGCAGTCTGAATCTCATACCTATGTCTTGAGATTCCCTGAACAGCAGAATGAATTCACTCCTCTTCTGTCTGTTGTACAATGAGTAATAAGTCTCGCCAAGCTCCCTGCTTTCTTCTTCCACTTTCAGTATTTTGTCCTTCTGCCATAGCTTTGTCTGAATCAACTCCTTCTACTGGTAGAATTGCATTTTTACTAGTAAAGGTCTAGGTTGTTTTCTTATGGACAGGTTTGGAGCACACACATGATGTGCCCTTCCACCTAACAACTCCTGCTGTGGAATACCAGTCCAATTGCTTATTTGTGCTTTCATAAAATGAATGCAGTCTGTTCCTTTCTGCTACTCTAGTACTGCTAAAAATCTCAGGTTTTCCTTATGTGCCTTGTCCTCCAAGAGTATTATTTTTGAAACGCCTCTTCCTGAGCAGTCTCATATTCAACCAACCTTTTCTTCATTTCAACCTCATATTTGTGCAGCTTTATTCACCTCATCTGAACACCTATTTAAAGCGTCTTCCATTTTTTTCTAGTCTTTTGCTGTTTGTGTTGATGTACTCCTTCAGTGTTTAATTTATTTTAACCAGGTCTGTGTGCAGTTGTCTTATACCTTCCTATAAGTTACTGAAGTCATGTCTGGAGGTTCCACTGCTTTTTGCTTAACAGCTGCAGAACTTTCCCATTTAGTGTCTCTTCCACACTTTTTGTAGCTATTTTTTCCAGGTGTTCTTCATTTCTTTTTTCCTGGCTTCCAGGCACTATCCAGTTTCTGAAATCTACCCATATACAAAAAAGTCTACTGGCCTTCTCTGTTGAGTTTCTACTTTCACACTGGGAGAACTACAGTTAACCTGTTACTCAATGTGCAGCCATCTTGGAAGTCCTCGTAAAGACACAGTGTTTGACAGAATTGTTCATGATTTCCCATCTTTAGGTTCAGATTGTGCTTGAAGATAGTAAGGGAAGAGCTCTGCTTCACATTAATAGTAAGGGTATTCCAGAGGAAGTGCAATATCTGGGACACATACCTGTCTCTCTATATGATCTATTCATGTCAGAGATCAGGTTTTCAGATTTAGATCTTTGGAGTGGGTAACCCATGTGCAGAGAGTTTTGCGAATATGCAACATTTCGATCAGGGCTGGGTCAGAGCCTGCCTTGCAGGTCAGGCACAGATCACCCCTCAGTAATCTGTAGGGAACTGAATACAGTGAAAGGGATTTTATTTGGTCCACATATGGCAGGTTGGTTATACCCTGTCTTTTTTATTTTTTTGGTGAGGAACCTCTGAGGACAGTCCAACTATTGCAGGTGCCTGGTGAGGTATATGCCAAAGGGTGTACTGTAGTCAATTACTGGTCTGATAAGGAGAGAGTACAGTGGTAATACGACACTGTTAAATATGGATGCCATGCCCTTACTTATAAGTTGAGCCACATACAAGGATTTCCTCACCACCATGGAGACAATGTGGTCAAAATTCGAAGTACTCAGATTTCTCACCACTGGGTCCATGCTTTGTGCTATCAATGTTTTAATTTGTACGGGTATTTGATTTCCAAAAGGGTACTATTACTATGCACTTCTTCGGATTTAGTTTCAGGGCAGGGCTCTGACACCAATCATTAGTCTGCATCACACTGTTTTATTGGATATCATCATTTGGGGAATGAATGATTGCCCTCAATTTGCAGTCATCAGCAAACTTGGTCTGCCAAAGGCCATCAATATTTGCCTTGGCATCTGAAGTATATCCCAAACAGGAAGGGGCCCAGCACTTGGCCCCATGGTACTCCACTGGTGAATGAACTCTTGCTGGATATGGACTCATCCACTCTAACAATGTGTCCTATCCATGAGCCATTTGGCTATCCATCCAGTATCAAACTCACAAAAATGGGAATAAACCTGTATATCTATAATAACTGAGTGGAGTATTGTGTCGAATGCCTTGGCCAGGTCAAGGTAGACACTATGCACCGTCTTACCCTCATCCATGGCCTTGGCGACTTTCTCAATGAAACCCACCAGACTCAACAGGCAGGACCTGCCCTTGACAAAGCCAAACTGAGTTGTATGCAGAATCTAGAGATTACCTATGTCACTGTTAATCAGATCCATGATTATCCTTTCCATAGCCTTGCATATGAGGCTAGTCAGACTTACGGGTTGGTAGTTTGCTGGGTCAGTTGGTCCCCCCTTGTGCAGAGAGATGACTGTTGTTGTCATCCACTCTTCTGGGACAAAGCTTGTCTGGAGACTGTGGTTAAATAGAGATCTCAGTGGGTCTGCTAGGTCATGTTTCAAGCTATTTAACAGGCATCCTCGGATTCTGTCAGAGTCCATTGAAGCCATGTGCTTTAGAGAACACAGTGATGACCTATTATTTTGTGATAACAGGCAAAGGAATGATAGGGGTTATGTGATGGGGAGTGACCACAGGTGATGAGAAGATTAAATCAGGTTTGCTATTTCTTCTGAGCACAGGTTATGCCATCTACAAACAACTCAGCACACTGTTGAGCATTTCCCTTAAGATTCTGGACATAACTAAAAATGCTTTGTGGTCATCCTTTGCTTGGGAGGCTACTTTAGTGTCTTATTTTGGTGCTGAAGACTTGACTAGTTCCCTGATTTGCCTGTTGAGACTAATGAGGGATTTTTTTCTCTGTTGTGGATCCTTCCACTTAGTTCTAGACAGGAGTTTCTTCCTTTCTGTTGTACAGTCTATTTATGACAGAGGTCCACCAGGGTGGCTTGTTTTCTGGCTAGACCTGGGCTTAGTTCAGTCAGGCACTGTCACATCTATGCATCTGTTTAAGTGATTGTACAGGGCATTCATGTATACTTCTGCATAGGCCTATTTTTAGGGGTTAGGGGGAGCTTTAAAATTACCTATGCTATCACTTAGTACTCTTTAGGGTTTTAAGGTTTGATGGGGTTATGTCATTACATTTATTTCAAAGGAGACTGATTTGATCTAATCTTACACAGAGGAAATTATGCTTATGCTGGGGGGGGGGGTCAATGTTCCTTCAGGTTTGAGAGCACTAGTTAAAGAATATTTGAGTCCATAGTTATACTGAAGACCAGCTATTCCACAGCATTTGCACTGACAAAGTCCAGGAATTTCTGAGCCTGTATGTTCGTGGTTATATACATTTTCTTGTTTATGGAAGGGTAGTTCAGAATGGCCCACAAATACTGTGCTGGGCTGGATGGTAAAGTGGTTCTAGTAATTTCAGGTATGTGGAGTGGTTTACATGGGTCATGGTTGGGGAACTACAGCTAGGTATGGTGGGTGATTTTGCCTATGATCAGCTGGACATGGAGTAGCTCAAGTGAGTCATCGCGCTTGACCAATCTAGAGGTGTGACTTTTTTTTATGTAAATGGAAACACCTCTTTCTTTCATTTTTTTCTTCCTTTTCAAAAGTGTGGTCCGAATTAGTGACAGGCATTGTAGCCTTGCACTGCTGGGATGCATTCCACAGCCTTGAGCCATATCTTTGTAACTGCACAGACGTCAGCATTCTCCAGGGTGTGGAGAGCTTCTGGGGACTGCAATTTCTTGTTAAGACTCTTACCAGTGAGCAGCAGCACCTTCGGCTTGGCATTAGAAAATTTGTTACACTGGTAGATCTGTTGGTTTGGCACTGCCTAAAAAAGGCACTATGGGGTGGCCAGTACCTTGGCCAGCATTTGAAAGCCTAGTGGCAACAGATGCAGATCTCTGGCAAAGCAGCATGTCTGTTAATCAAGTCAGCCCAAGCTGACAAATACTGGATCCCACTGGAATGACATCAGTAGCTAAGCCAATTACTGAAGTTAATCATTTTCTGTTTGCATTGTGGTATCATTCTTGGTGAGGTAGAATGCTGCTCAATGCAAGGCTTATACCAGCCTGTGACATGCACTCAGAGAGGTCCATCATGTATCTCTTCATATATTCCAGGGAGGTACATCTCAAGTCATTCACACCCACATGGACTATGAGTCATATCGGTACCTGTAGTTGAGTGACCTGTGTGCCTCCATGATCTGCTGAATCCTGGTCCCTGACAGGCAACTGACTGTAACCTGCATTTCATCCAACTGGTGAGGGGGTGTCTGTGTGTCTCACAATGGAGTCTTTTACGACCGATATTTGAATGTGTGGCGTTTCACCTCAGGGATTTGCCTGTGGAGACACTATGATGTGTATTTGTATGTGTTGTGGTTGGTGTTGACTTGGTTTTGTTTGTATGTGATTTCTAAGGGCAGTATATGGGTGGCCTCTGAGATTTTGGTAGGTTACTTGGGAGTACCTCTGCATATGTGGGTTTATGTGGTGAAATTTTATTTAGTGAGTAAAATTATGTGTGAGGAGACTGACAGCCTGTTTGTTATTTGACTTGTCAGTATGTGAGAGTTGTATCTCAATTTTCATTGTGTAATTACATCTCTCACATATTATGTTTGTTTCAGGATTAAGTGGTTGTCAGTTACACATTTGACAACTGCTACATTGCTTCAGGATGCCTATCTCCACCAGGCTGGCTGCAGAGATAGAAGGAGTGTGCCTATCTATGGTTTCATTTTTTGTTTTTTTACTATGGGTTTAAATCAGGGGAAGAGTAGGGAGATGTAACTGGACTGGGATGATAGCATGCATATGAAAAACGGGTGCTATACTCAGTGAAACTGCAGCTATCCAAAAGGGTGATGCTGCTCTGTGCACATCTCAGATGCTCCTAGAGCAGAAACTGGACTGGCAAAGGTTGCAGAAACAGTTATTCTAAAGGAAATTTTAACTTGATAGCATTTGCATTCATACAGGGCACTAACTGCCGTTGTGTGGACAGCAGCCTAGCACAAACACTAGGCATACATAGAATCAGAAAAACAAATTTTATGACAAAAATGCCTACAAACCAATCAAGAAAACATACAATAAGCTTTCAGCCAGCAGTTCCCAACTCTGACAGTTTTGCTGCAGCACACTTCTGTCACAAGAGTACAGTCAGAAACCTCTTAATGCAAAACTGGTTTTAGAGTTCAAGTGCAGGGAAACCACACAATCTAGATATTACTGTCCTGTAAAACCAGCACACACAAAGTAATTAAGGTACTGCAGCAGTTGAAAGAGTTCAACTTAGAAACTTTACTAAAGTGCGGGAAATGTAACAATTAATACAGGATTCTTATGAAATAAAGTTAAAAAAGTCATTGGACAGCACAGTGGTGCAGCGGTTGCATTGTCGACTGACAGAAAGAGGTTCTCTGGTTTGATTCTCGGCCAGGGTGCCTTCTGTGCAGAGTCTGCATGTCCTCCCCTGCATCTGTGTGGGTTTCCTCCGGGTGCTCCATTTTCCTCCCACATTATAAAGACATACATCTGGAACATTTCTCCTCGGGCCTCCGCTGAAAATTGTCTTTGTTCGAAGTCGGACTTTCCCAGTAAACAAATGTTAAATAAATAAAAATAAATCAGAAGTGCAAAATGATACTTATTTCCATTCTTTAAGCAATATATTTATCTGTTTGTACACATACACACAAACACACACATTATATATATATATATATATATATATATATATATATATATATATATACACACACACACACACACACACACACATATATATATATATATATATATATATATATATATATATATAAAATACACACATACACAGACACACAAAAATGTATATACTTACAAGTTAGTTTTACAGTAGGTGCTAGGGGAAGGGGACAGATTCAGTGTTGTGCATGTGTCTCGCAGTATGTGAGTGCGGCTGAGTGAGTGTCTTGTCTAGTGGTTGTGTTATATAAAGGGTTATTAGTAAGTTAATGTATAGGAACTGGGGCCGTGGACACTGTCAGGGTTAATACACAATGCTAAGGATGGCTAATTCTAACCCATGTTACTAATGCATGCAAACAATCTCTAACCCTTTTCTATCCCTAACACTAACACTACACCTTACCTTAGAAAAATCCTTTTTGTAACACTGTCTATATTCATAGGCAAGTACCAGGCTAGCTGCCCTTGTGGGGCATTTTAAGCTCATCAAATTATGTCTGAATTAGAGGTGGGTTTTTTGTTTAAAAGATTTCAAATGGAAGCCGTTTTCTTCTGCATTTTTTTCTATTTTTGAGCACATACACTCATTTTAAGGTAGGTTTACATGAGAGGAGTTTTAGATCAGTTGTTTTGCATTCAGTGAAGTGTAGATTATGTGAAGTTTAAATCAATCAATATGCAACTAAACAGAGACATTTTATATACTACATATATAACTATCTCACTACTGGTTGACAACACATATGAGCAACAAAACCTGTGTGTGACATACAACATAAACAAATCACTAAACATTGACAACTTCTCTCCCATTATTAGTACCCCCCCCCCGCTATAAAACACTTGTCAAGTATTGTCTGAATAGTGGTACTGTTAGGGGAAAAGGTTTTAGTAATAATGTGTAGAGTTAGGGTTAGGGGTAAAGTTTGTACATGTGAATAAGGTGGGCAGGGGACCTTCAACCTCCTGCACCACATTACTCATGTGTTAACCCTAACCCTAAACACTGTTACTAAAAACCCTTTCCCTAAACGTATGACTAATCAAGATAAAAGGACAGAAAACACGCACGACACCAAAGCTATTCCATTACCCGACTTTAATTCAAACTCTATCCCGTGAACAATCTCAAAGGCAGTCCTGAACATTTTCACAACCACTACTTTTTCAGTCAAATACTCATTCTGGCACACTCCTGCATGCCTACATTACATACAGCAAATGCGAGGTCACACACATATGTAGTCACACACCTATGCTGACACTCATTTTTACACCCCCAAAAAACATGTCAACCAATTGATAACCACATATGAACACACACAAGATATACATAGTGATAAACGCACATACACCGAACAGTGTCACTACACAATGAGATCAGTGACCACCAGTTTTTAATGCACTGAAAAAAAAACCCACTCATTACAAATGGTTGTAAGACCATGGTTTCATCCCTATATCCATTATACAGTCTATACATGTATATGCAAAGATCTGTAATACAGAGACATGGAGAAGTATGTTTTTGTAATGACAAATCTAACTAGACACATTAAGCAATGCCCAGAAAAATAAGCAAATGTGGGTGACCTGTATTTTGTTGCATAAACATAGCAATGGTGGGAGTCCTGGAATGTTACTTACAACAGCATCACATGGGACACTATGTTGACGTTCAACATGTACATGTTTGTGGGGGTAGGGGTATGCGAATACTAGCATTACATTACAATACAGATATACTGGCTACATAAGTACAAGCATCTGATGGGGGATGGAACAACTAGTCAGCCAAGCAGATATTAAGTCAAACAGCAATCACAGTGAAAAGATGATCTTGCTTTTTTCCCACTTTTCTGAGAGTTAAAAAAGTTCAGTTACAGGCTTGCTGTTCCTGAACTGTTTGAAAGTTTCTGTGAGACCATTTTTGCTTGGGCTGAAGGAGGGTCTCTCTGTTGATCAGTGGCAGTGACTAACATTGAGCAGCTTCCCTGCCCCCCGTAGAGGTGGTTACTGACTTGAAACTGTAGTTTTATTGGCCACTAGGGGTCACTTCCATAACTCCTTCATCTTCCTCTCTTAAAACCTAGTTGCCTCGTGGTTTGGGCGTCTTTTCAGGCTTGTTGGCTGTTGGTGAAGCACCCTCCAAGAGGAAAAAACGCTGAGAGAAGAAGGGAGCCACTTTTGAGATTTTAAGTATTTTTTCTCTGTTTATTTGCTTAGTTTTTCTGCATAGCTGCCTAGCTTGAGCATTTTCTGGCTTGTTAAACTTGATTTCTGTATTAGTAGCTGTATTTAGAGCACAACCAAAAGCTGTTTGCTGAATTTCCTGTTTGCACTTAATTTTAAATCGTTTTTTTTCTTAAAACTTGCATATTTTCTGTCCTTGACCTAGCACTCTTGTGTGGGGTCATTTACTGCACTGTTATAACTTGATATTACTTGTGAACCTCTGCTATCTCTGTAAAAAACAAAAACAAAAAAAAAAAAATCAATCTTGCTTTTTTCCCACTTTTCTGAGAGTTAAAAAAGTTCAGTTACAGGCTTGCTGTTCTGGAACTGTTTGAAAGTTTCTGTGAGGCCATTTTTGCTTGGGCTGAAGGAGGGTCTCTCTGTTGATCAGTGGCAGTGACTAACATTGAGCATCTTGCCTGCCCCCCGTAGAGGTGGTTACTGACTTGAAACTGTAGTTTTATTTTCCCTTTTGGGTCTATTCCTGCTTCTTTCCAGCCCCTGCTATTAAGCACGCTTTAACGTGCTTTAGCGCGATTTAGCGCGGAGTTGCCACTAGAGCAGCATCGGGCAGCGCCGGTTAAACTCTTTCTGGCTCCAGAAAGTCTGTTCTTCAATTTTTCCCTTAGAACTGTTCTGTTAGGAACCTAAACAGTTTACACCTACACTAAAAAGTGCAGCACTTGTTCCAAATAGCTTTTTCTTCTCAAAAAGCTCAGCACTTGTCTTATAAGCATATCCCTTGTCTTATAAGCATTCTCTTAGCAGGTCAAGCACTCCCCTGCTAAGCCCACTACTTTTCTGTCTCATACCAACTCATAATTCTTTCTAGCATGTCGAAGGGTCAGATGCTGGCGTCCTCTCCTGCCCAGTTGGTGAATCTGGGAATTCTGAGACAATGTTACAATTGCCTCATGCACACGGACAACCCTCTCCTCCTCCCACGTAACACTAACACTTGTGAGAGATGCAGCTATTTAGCCAGACTGGAGGCTGAGCTCTCTCAACTCAGGACTGGCAAGACCAGGCAGGAGGAGAAGGCAACTACACACACCACAATACCAGTCTCACATAACTCAACCACACCACTGAATCAAACACATAAACACACTAAGACATACTCGAGGCTCTGAGTAAAATTTACCTAAACAGCAGAGGCCTCCAAAGCAGACACCCAAGCAACTGCAAACTCAATACACCACACAAACAACACAAACAACAAAATCAGTGTGCAAAGCAGTCACTGCCCTTAAGGCCAAATACAACACCAAACATACTTGTCATAGGTGACTCCATAGTCAGACACACTGACGTCCCACTCACCAGACTGAGTAAGGAGAAGGTCACAGTAAGCTGCCTGTCGGGCGCTAGAATCCGCCACATAACACAAGCACTCAGGTCTCTCAACAGCAGATACAAGTATGACTCAGTCATTGTCCACGCTGGTGTCAACGACCTGAGACGTACCTCCTTGGACTACATGAAAAGAGACATTGAGGAGCTCTCTGATTATGTAGCCCAGGCAGGTATGACCCTGACCTTGAGCAGTATCCTACCTTCACCTAGAATGATGCCACAATACAGTGATAAGATGATCAGCTTTAATAATTGGCTTAAATTCTGGTGTCATTCAAAGGGGATCAATGTCTGTCTGCCTGGGATGACATGCTGGACAAGCCACGCTGCTTGAGGGACGGCTTGCACCTGTCACCCTAGGCTTCCGGATATTGGCAAAGGCTCTTGCCACCCCATAGTGCCTTTTTAGGCAAGGCTCAAATTCTAAACCTACCACCCTAGAACACAAAAAAGTAAAAAAACTAAGGGTAATGCTGCTCAATGCCAGAAGTCTCAATCTCAAGGTGCACGCACTCGAGGCCCTTCTCAGTATGGAGAACATCGATGTCTGTGCTGTGACAGAAACCTGGTTCAAGGCTCCTGAGAGCACCCCAGCACTATCAGGTTTCACCTCATATCATGTGTTCCGGCCCCAAAATCCGGACAACACCAAGAAAGGAGGGTGTCCATATTCATAAAGGACACCCACACCTCAAGGTTGGTGGCAACGCACGATGCATCGGAGACCATCCAGGTGCAATTAACCATAGGCAAGACTGCTCTGCAATTTGTAGCATGTTACAGGCCACCCTCTCAAACTCAGGAACCTCACATGGCCTTTCTGAAAACAATGGAGGGATAAATGTATCTCCAAACACCATCATACTAGGTGACTTCAACTACCCTAATATAGACTGGGAACACTACTCAAGCCCAAACACTCTAGCCCAAAGGTTCCTGGAGTTCATAAACTCAAATGCCATGGAACAGCTAGTCACCATCCCCACAAGAGGAGAAAACATACTTGATCTCATCATCACGAACATGGGATCACAATGTTCAACACCGGAAGTATACCCCTCACTGGTGAGATCAGATCATAAACTAATCTCACTGGAGGTCCTCATCCCGCCCCCACCTCAAATAAAAAACCCCACAGTGAAAAACTTCTCAAAAGCCGACTTCACACTTCTAAAAACTAGTGTGGTCTCCTTTAAGGCCCCTGAGCCAGTGGTAAACATTACTCAAACCATTGAATCACTTATAAATGCCTTCTACCAGCACCTGCAGGACTGCATGGATCAGGCAATCCCAAACAAAACTAAGACTCTTTGTACCAAAGGCAAACGTCCAGTCTGGTGGACCCCAGCCATAAACAAGCTCTACAACAAAAGGAGGAAGCTACTACAAGATAGAGCAAAATCCTTGAAAGGTAAGACACCTTTGATCATTATAAGTAAAAAACTAAGAGCTCTCATAAAATCATCCAAGGCAAATTTTGAGAGAAAAATCGCCAAGGACTCAAAAGACAATCATAAGGCCTTCTTTAGCTATGTTAGAAACCTAGGAGGAAACTCCCAGATATGCTCAGAATTAGTTCAAAATGATGTGAAGATTACTGAACCTACACACATTGCCAACATACTGGCTGACAGGTTCAGTGCAAACTTCTCCCCTCCCCAAAGGAGAGATATCTATACCAGAGGATTGTAGCCCCCAAACATCTCAAGCCCAGGTGAGAACTGCTCTCTCCAAAGCAAAAACACAGCATCCATGGGACTGGATGGTGTCCCCGGCTGTGTGCTCCACGAACTCAATGAGGAATTAAACCCGCAGTTAGGACAGCTGTTTAATCTTAGCCTCACCTCAGGATACGTACCCAAGGAGTGGCGACGGCGACTGTGGTCCCACTTCACAAGGCGGTGCCTCCACCGACCCTGGAAATTACCGTCCCATTAGCTTGACAAGCCTTATCTGCAAAGCCATGGAGAGGATCATAATGGAACTCATAAATAAAGACATAGGGAACTTGCAGACTTTGGATCCAACCCAGTTTGGCTTTGTCAAAGGCAGATCATGCCTTTTAAACTTGGTTGACTTTTTGAAACAGTCACCAAGGCCATTGATGAGGAAAGGCAGTCCATACAGCCTACCTTGACCTGGCAAAGGCCTTCAACACAATACCCCACTCAGGTATCATCGAAAAACTCATCAGCTTGAATGTAAACCCATACATCACAAGATGGGTTGCAAACTGGCTAAGTGACAGAACCCACAGGGTCAGAGTTGCTGGAGCCATGTCAGACTCAAAGCCTGTCACAAGTGGTGTCCCACAGGGCTCAGTCCTGGGTCCACTCTTGTTCGGCATCTACTTTTCTGAAGTACAAGCAAACACAGGAGGGTTATGGCTGACAAAGTTTGCAGATGACTGCAAACTGGGCCATAGTCGAAAACACATCTGACACAGATATCCTTCAGAAGGGCCTCACAGAAACGGATAACTGGTGCCAGAGCCATGGCCTAAAGTTAAATGCCAAGAAATGCATAGTCATACCCTTCGGGAAAAACAAGGTTACCCCTAGCTACCATATAGGTGGCAATCCACTGAGCACAGAAGAAGTCATCAGGGATCTGGGGACCCAGGTTGACAGTAGCCTTTCGTTTGACACTCATGTTGCTAAAGTAGTTAGGAAAACCTTCTACATTGCCCACCTGATCATGAAGGGATTCACATCTAGATCAAGGGAGGTCATCGTCCCCCTGTACTCATCACTCATAAGACCTATGATTGAGTACAATGCCCCATTCGGAATGTATCTGACCCGACACCTGCAGCAGCTGGAAAGGCCCCAAAAGTTCCTCACCAAAAGGATAAAGGGTCTCAAAAATATGTCTTATGCTGCCCGACTGAAAGAACTCCAGCTCTATTCAGTCTCATACCGCTTGCTCAGAGGTGACCTGTGCCTGACATATAAGGCCATGTCAAACCCTGATTTGATGAATATGCTTCACCTCAAAAATCTAGATCCCTCAGAACCACAAGGGCGGAGACTTAAACCTTGACACGGTTATTAATAGAACGTGCTGGAGGGACAGATTCATCACCCAGAGACTCCCTATGCTGTGGAACAAAATCCCGGTACATGTGAGGCAGAGCACCTCGCTGGCCTTGTTCAAGAGGAATCTTGACCAATGGATGGGGGATCGCAGATATACCCCACGGATTACTTCAGTGTCACTGCTTGACAGAGGCACAGCAAAATAATGGGCATAGTTTTATTCAAACTAAAGGGGTGGCAAAAGCCAAATAACTATGGGCTAGGCTTATAAATGCCCTTGGGCAGATAGCCTAGTATGAACCTATGAACCTAGTACATAACTGGGACACTTCAGAGGAATACAGCACTTATGAGTCATCATGTACTTGAGGGGTACTTTTATACTACAGAGATGTAGCCTACAGCAGGCCCTGTGAAATAACCAGCAAGATTGTAACAACTGAGACACTGTAGGGATTATGTGTTACTTGTATCATGTATTTGGGGAAGGACTATTAGGTCATGCAGTCGTTGCCTGCTACAGGGACTGTAAAGCAATTGGCCACTGCCAGTGGATGACATTTTGAAGACTGCAGAGGTATGTATTACTTATGCACTGCCATGTGATTTAGGGAGAAGATCTCTTAGGCCATTCAGCCACTACCTGCGGCTGGTACACAGAGGTAATAACCCAATGGGAGTCTTTGACAATTTGGACACTGGTTCAGATAAATGTTGTCTGTTTATTGCATTGTGCTTGAAATGGTGGGGGATTTTAGGCCATTCAGCCGCAGGCTTGCAAATATTATGCACAAACTCAGAGCATACAAAACAGCCCCTACGTCCTCACCTCCGGCAGTGAGCAGTTTTGTTCTCTTAAAATACTTCCTTACTGGTGCATATTCACTTTACTGCATATTTATTTTATAGCAGAGTTATCATTTATGAGGAAAAAGATGCACGCTTTGCAAACTACAACCATTTACAACATTATAATGGAAACAGTCCATCATAATGAAATTTCCCCTTGTTTAAGGTTTCCCAATTAAATAGCATTAGTACCTAAAATACTGTTTTTCCACCCGCGGTGGTGGTGCTGCGGTATCGTCGTCGCCTCACAGTAAGACGCTGTCTGGTTCGATTCTCAGCTAGAGCGTCTACTGCGTGGAGACATGCGTGAATGGGCGTACCTTCTTTGAAGGTTGTGTCAGGGCTGGTAACTCGGCACGTAAAAATCAATTACCAATCATTAGCAGACCGGAGTTCTACTGTGGCGACCCCTAACCGGGAAAAGCCGAAAGAAACAACAACAACCTAAAATACTGTTTTTCCCCTGATGATCAACATTAGGAAGGGAAACTAAATACAGGAATAATTTTAGACTGTCCTCCTTAAAATTAGACTTGAAATACATAGTTGATCTACTGTCAACCATACCCTACAGCTGTGCTTAAAATCAAAGAATCAGCTACACAAGATTTATATGAAACAGACCTTGGTTTTGGGTTCAATTTCCTTTGTCTTCAAATTACAAGTTAAATTACTTAAGCAAGGTGCCACATTGGAGGAAGTTAGTTATGCTACCAAACATCACTTGAGTCTTCAATTCAGTTCTTAGGGTGCTTTCTGTATACACATTATCCCTGTGTCCGCATCAGTTTTTTCAGTGTGTGATCAGTTTTCTTCCCACATCCCAAAGTAGATTACTGGCACTCCATTTGGTAAAAACTATGCACCCACTTAGTGATGGAAAGAAAACTTTGTTCAACATGACACTAATGTTCTACTATCATATTTTAAACATGTATTTTTGCCTACTGGCCTTTAATTAGGCAGTAAACAAGCCAAACAGTGGTCAATAAATATTACATGTAGTAACACCATAAGAAACTAGTACTGTAAAAAGTATTTATAAGAATTTCTTTCATTATAGAATTCTCGTTAAAAAAGTAGCAAGCCATGAAAACAAGGTTTAACTTGCTATTTATGAATGATTCAACAAAAATACACAAAGGCAGTAAATTAGTGAAGAAAGTACAGTTGTGTACCTACCATAAATGTAGATGTTCGAGTGCATTCACTGTTGCAGTCAATACAACTGGGTTATCCTGCTGGCAGGCTACCTGCAGTCGGCCTGAATTCCAAAGTCTAGGTCTGGTGTCGGATACTGTCACCTCCTCCCTGACGTCAGTGCGCCAGGGGTATAAGAGATGCAGCCGACGCCATTTTCTTCAGTTTTTCTTGCCCCAGATGTCAGGTGCCCCCAAAAGGGTAGGCTAAAAATGATTATCAGTAAAGCATGCATGCACCAAAGTAAATTATTCCTTCTTCTACAAGCAAATACACCACATAGGTTGTATAGAATAGAGAAGTACAGATAAGTTCCAGCAAAGATAAGGGGGATGGTGGGTGGGTAACCTGGACTGCAACAGTGAATACACTCAAACTTCTACATTTATGGTAGGTACACAACTGTACTATGTTCAACATGTTTCACTGTTGCAGTCATTACAATTGGGTTGAATCCCAAAGCTAAGGTTGGGAGGCTGGAGCTAAATAGGATTAGGAATGGCTATGAGGCCCTGCAGAACTGCAGTGGCAAAGCCTGCCCTGGATTTAGAGTAGAGTGTAAGTGATAGTGCTTTGTAAAAGTATGTACTGAACTCCAGGTTGCAGCCTCTAAAATGTCTTTGGTTGGTACTCCTCTGAGGAAGGCTGCTGAAGTGGCTGCTGCTCTGGTTGAATGTGGCCTAATGGCCTTAGGCACTGATTTGCCATGTTGTGAATAGCAGAAATGAATGCAGTGGCCTATCCACTTTGAAATAGTCTGCTTTGAGATAGCCTTTCCTTGTGATCCTGCAGCATATGCCACTAGTAATTGCTCAGTCTTTCTGAAAGCTTTGGTTCTGTCCAAGTAGAAGCGCAGCTGCCTGTGTATGCCCAAAGAAAGCAGAAGTCTCTCACCCTTATTCTGTGGGTTTGGGTAAAAAGTAGGCACGTGAATAGTTTGGTTAAGGGCCACACTGGACACTACCTTTGGCATAAATGTCGGGTTTGTCCTCAGAGAAACCCTATCTGAATGGAAAATGATAAAAGGTTCCACAGCCAAGAGTGCCTGTAGCTCTGAGACTCGTCTTGCAGAGGTTATTGCTAGGAGCAGAGCTGTTTTCCAAGATAAAAATTTTATATCAGTTGTAGTGGCTGGCTCAAAAGGAAGCAGGTTGAGTTTTTCCAAGACATAATTGAGGTCCCATGCAGGTATTGATGATCTCTCCTTGGAGGTTTTGGCTCCTCTGAGGTACTGCCTTAGTAAAGGATGAGAAAAAATAGGTGGCTCTGTATTGTAATGAGCTGAAATGGCAGAGGCATGAATCTTAACTGATGAAAAGGAAAGGCCTATGTCCAGCATCTCAGTTAAGTATTGCAAAATCTGAGGAATATTTGGTACAATCGTGTCAATTCCTTGTGCCTGGTTCCAAGCACAGAATCTCTTCCATTTTTCAGCATAAGATTTTCTGGTACTAGGCCTCCTGGCCTCCAAAATAACATCCATCACTGCTTTAGAAAGAGGGGTGTTTTGAATGACTACATTATCCGCCATGCTGCCAGATGTAAGGTCTTGAGTTGGCTGTGCAGGATCTGATTGTTTTGTTGGGACAGTTAGTGAGGAATTTGAGGTAATGTCCAGGCCGGGCATTGAGACAGGTTCCTTAGGATTGGGTACCAGTGCTGGCGGGGCCAGTATGGGGCAATCAGTATCATATTTGGCTTCTCTTGTCTGACCTTTACGAGTACCTTAGAAAAAAGGGGCAGTGGAGGAAAGGCATATACTGTTAAGTTTTTCCAGCTGAAAGATAGAGCATCCACCTTCCATGCTTGCTTGTGTAAGTCCCTGTGCAAAATCTCTGTAGTTGGCAGTTGTGAGGGAAAGCAAATAGATCCATGTCCGAGCATCCCCATTTCCTTGTTATCATGCTGAAGACTTGCGGATGCAATTTCCACTTGTGGAGATCCATGAGGTTTCTGCTTAGTTCGTCTGTCAGAGTATTTATCTTTCCTGGCAGGAATTGTGCCTGCAGAAGTACTTGGTAAGTCAATGCTGTGTCCCACAAAGTCATGGCTAGTCTGCAAAAGGGATAGGAATGAGTGCCTCCCTGCTTGTTTATGTTACCACATGACTGTGGTATTGTCCGTCTTTATCAGTAGTTGTCCCGGATGAAGTTGATCCTTGAAGGCTGTCAGGGCATTCTGAACAGCTAGCATCTCTTTTTGATTGATATGTAGATGGATTTGGCTTGTGGACCATGTGCCCTGAGTACATCTTCCTGCCATGTGGGCCCCCCAGGCATAATCTGATGCATCTGTTAATGTCTGCCTGGCTGGGGGTAAAGTGAATGGCTGTCCCTTGTTGTGGTGCCAGGCCTTTGCCCACCATCGAAACTCCTGTTGCAGGCAGGGAATGAGGGTAATTATTGTTTCCAGGCTGTGGAAATGTCGAGTCCAAACACTTTTTAGATACAACTGAAGTTTCCTCATATGCAGTCTTGCATATGGAATTAGCAGAATGCAGGATGCCATGAAGCCCAAAGCCTACAGAGTTTTTCTTGCAGATAACTGGGCCTTTGTTGCCTACAGTTTGAAATAAGTAGTCAGTTGCCTTTGTTTGTCTGGCGTGAGATAAGCCATCTGGGCAGTTGTATTTAAGCTTGCACCCAGGAATATTATCTCGAGAGGGTACTAATTTTGATTTCTTTTCATTTACTGTGTACCCTTAGGCATGTTAGTAATCTTTTTACAAACGCCAGATGCTGTAGTAGAATGTCTTTGTTCTCTGCTTGAATTAGGCAGTTGTCCAAGTAAGGATATATTTGTATTCTTCTCTGTCTGCAGAATGCAATTACTGCAGCCAGGCAATTTGTGAAGACCCTGGGCGCATAGATAAGCCAAAGGGTAGTGCAGAGAATTGGTAGTGCATTGAGCCAGCTATGAATCTGAGGTATCTTCTGCATGATTGTCTGATTGGGACATGCAGGTATGCCTCTTTTAGGTCTAAAGTCACAAGCCAAGCCTTCTTGCCCAGCATGGGTAGAAGCTGCTGCAGAGTCAACATTTTGAATTTTGGAATATCCAGATATGTGTTTAGAATAGATAGGTCCAGTATTGGTCTCCAGGCTTTGTCCTTTCTGGGCACCAAGAACAGTCTTGAGTAAAATCCTTGTCCCTGCTCTTGCTCTGGTACTTGCTGAATGGCCCTCAAGTCCATGAGGGGTGAAACTTGCTTTTGTGCCTCTGCCCATTGATTTTTTGGCAGGTCTGGCAAACCGTGTGCCCTTGGCAGGGTATGAAAGAGAAACTTGTAGCCTTGTGACACTATGTTCAAGACCCATTTGTCCTAGGTTATGTGCCAATTCTGATGAAAAAGTGCTAGTTTCCTCCCTAAAGATGCTGCCAGAAGATAAGTGCTTGGCGCAGGCAGGGGGAAGTCATTGGGACGGTTTCCTGTATGGCTGTGATTTGTCTTCTCCGCTTTTGGAGGTAGAAGCACCCCATTGTTTAGACCTGTATGTGCCTTTGGGCTGGGATCTGCGTCTAGGGTCTGTATCTGCCCCTTTGTGGCCTGTCTGACACTGGAAAGGACCAATTCTTTGTAGGCCAGTGTTTGCTAAATCTTGGAGGCTGCACCTGTAAGAAATCCTTGACTGTTTGCATAGATTTTGCTTTGTCCTCCATTTTCTTCAATACCTCCTCGGCTTTAACACCAAACAAGGTATCATGCTGTAATGGAGCATCTAATAATTTTGCTTTAACATGATCAGGTAGATTATGTTCTTTTAATCAAGCATGCTTCCTAATGACAGAACCCGTAACAGCGGCCCTGCAGGAGGCTCCAGAGAATCAAAACCACATTGCAAAGTATGCTTTCCAACTTGTTCAGCTGCATGCAATAAATCCTGCATTTCTTTGTTTTCTGCACATTCAGAATTTATCAACATTTTCTGTTTAAGCAGTGACATAATATATTACTGATATTTAAGCATATGAAACTGACAATTTAAAGCCCTTAAAGCCAAGGTAGCAGAAGTGTAAATCTTTTTTCCCCATCTGTCCAGTGCCCTAGAATCCCTGTCGCAGGGGGTAGGTTTTTTTGCAGTGGAAGCCTTGACCCCTTTGGGACCCTGAGAGATAGTTTCTGGGTCAGAAGCAGGGTTTTTAAAAAGAAATGTATGTGAATCAGGAACCCTGTAGTATCTGTCTGGCTTAAGAGGAGCCGGAGGCAAGGAGTCAGGAGTCAGACTGGACTCTGAAAAAAAATCATCTACAATGTCTAACACAGGTGGAAGAGCAAGGGGGGCTGTGCTGAGGTAGTAAAAGGAAGTCTCTGAGCCTTTTCCTAGATTCTGAATAATCTTGGCTCTCCCAGTGGAAATGCTCCCTCATGGTATGCAGAGTTTCCCCAAAAGAATAATCCTCAGGAGGAGAGGTTGAAGGGATAGATTCTTCAGCATCAGAATCCTCACAGGGAGGAAGAGAGTATTCATGATCAGAAGAGGAATCAGATGAAATGGAAACCTGATCTGAAGATTCATATTCTGTCTCTTGCCTAGGCCTCTTATAAGGAGGAGGATGGGAACCCCTGATCAAAGTAATTAGGTCTTTAGCTATTTTGAGCATCTGTTTTTTAGGCATGGAGGCCTGTCCATGGGGCTGTTGTACTTGTTTCTTTGTCTTTAAAAGTGCTTTAGTCTTTGCCTTTGAAGTTGAAGTCGTTTTTACATATAATTGTGTAGGCCTGAAAACACCCTCAGAAGCCGATGCCTGCTCAGTGGCTCCGGACCCATCTGAGGGAATAGTTTCCAAGGTTCCAATACCTTGAGTTTCCAGCGGCCTAGTCGGCTCCATGTGGGAGTCGGTAGCGGCGTGCGGCTCTAAAGTAGCGGGCGTCAGGGGCTGCGAAAGTGCCTCACTGAGAACTGGTGAACCAGCGACTGGCTTAGAAGAAGCCTTGTCAGTTTCGGCCCTCGGATGCTTGTCCTTTCCTTTTTCTTTGCGTTTCTTGTGAATTGCGGTAGCCGGATGGCTATCTGATGACACTGTGTAATTAAATCTTCTGCCAAAATAGTGAAATGCAAAATCATACCGACGCTTAATAGTGCGTTGGTTAAATCTAATACAGAACCGACAATTAGCATCATGGTGGTCAGGGCCTAGGCAAGGAATACAGTAGGAATGAAAGTCCTTATGAGGTATTTGCTTCCCACAAGAAATACAATTATTAACTTTTTCTGACATCGGTCTGGAGCAAGAAAAAAGTTTCCCCAACAGGGTACTTAGCTTTTAATGAAGACTTCGGATCTGAAATTCGAACACGAAAATCTCAGGAGTCGGCCGATAAGGCACTTGAGAACTGCTTTTGCTTCAAGCACCGTGCAGCAAGAAAGACTGAAGAAAATGGTGTCGGCTGCATCTTTTATACCCCTGGCGCACTGACGTCAGGGAGAAGGCGACAGCATCTGACGCCGGACCTAGACTTTGGAATTCAGGCAGACTACAGGTAGCCTGCCAGCAGGATAACCCAATTGTAATGACTGCAACAGTGAAACACGATGAACATCTCTTGCTCTGCTCCTAACAGTTTGGCATACTATCAGCCATGGCCATGGATAGCTAAAACCTATCTCAGTCAAGCACGGTCATACTTCCAGGCTCTTCAGATGTTTTATACACACACACACACATATATATATATATATATATATATATATATATATATATATATATACACACACACACACACATATATATATATATATATATATATATATATATATATATATATTAAGAAATGAACTCTGTGACAATAAAAGCATTCAAAAAATAGTAAATCACACCAACAACTCTTGTAGAACTTTAGCGCTTTCATCTTATTTATTATCAAGTACAATAAAAGCATTCAAAAAATAGTAAATCACACCAACAACTCTTGTAGAACTTTAGCGCTTTCGTCTTATTTATTATCATATGCTATACACACACATATATGACAGCCGCGGTAGTGCAGCAGTAGCGTTGTTGCCTCACAGTAAGAGATTCTCCCATTCGATTCTCGGCTGGAGCGCCTTCTGTGTGGAGTCTGCATGTCCTCCCCGTGGTCGAGTGGCGTTCGAAAGAAATGTGTGAATGGGAGTGCCTTCATTGAAGGTTGGGGGTTGAGCTGGCACCTCAGCACCATGAAAATCTACTGCCAATCATTAGTGGACCGGAGTTCCGCGGTGGTGACCCCTAACCAGGAAAAGCCGAAGGAACAACAATAAATATATATATATATATATATATATATATATATATATATATACACACACAAAGAAAACCGTACACCAGAAGATTAAATAATATCAAAATAAAAACTTCTTCAACTATAGTAAGGTGGATGTAATAAAACTCGCAGACACTAAACAGTTCATTAAGCTTTCGCTCTTACAGGTTCATAGGTTTATACTAGGCTATCTGCTCTAAGGCATTTATAAGCCTAGCCCAAAGTTTTGTGGCTTACGCCACCCCTTATGTTAAAAAATACTGTGCCCATTAGTTTGTTGTGCCTCTGTCCAGCAGTGACACAGAGATGATTCCCGGGGTAAACCTACGATCTCCCATCCACCGGTCAAGATTTCTCTTGAACAGAGCCAGCGAGGTGCTCTGCCTCACATGGACCGGGATTTTATTCCACAGCATAGGGAGTCTCTGGGTGACAAATCTATCCCTCCAGCACGTCCTATTTATATCCTTGCTAGGGTTTAAGTCGCTTGCTCTAGTGGATCTGGTAGATTAGGATTTTTTGAGGTGGAGCATGTCCATTAGTTCCGGGTTGGACATGGCCTTGTATGTCAGGCACAGGTCACCTCTGAGCAGGCGGTATGCGACTGAATAGAGCTGGAGTTTCTTCAGTCTGGCAGCATATGACAGATTTTGGAGTCCCTTTATCCTTTTGGTGAGGAACTTTTGGGGTCTCTCCAATTGCTGCAGGTGTCGGGTGAGATACATCCCAAATGGGGCATTGTACTCGATCATTGGTCTGATAAGTGAAGAGTACAGGGGAACAATGACCTCACTTGATCTGGATGTGAATCCCTTCATGATCAGGTGGGCAATGTAGAAGGTCTTTCTAACCACTTTAGCAATGTGAGTGTCAAAAGAAAGGCCACTATCAACCTGGGTCCCCAGGTCCCTGATAACCTCTTCTGTGCTTAATGGATTGCCACCTATATGGTAGCTTGGGGTTACCTTGTTTTTCCCGAAGGGTATGACTATACATTTTTTGGCATTTATCTTCAGGTCATGGCTCTGGCACCAGTTTTCAGTTTCCGTGAGACCCCTCTGAAGGATATCTGTGTCCGATGTACTTTCCACTATGGCGCCCAGTTTGCAGTCATCTGCAAACTTTGTCAGCCATAGTCCTCCTATGTTTGCCTGTACTTCTGAGAAGTAGATGCCGAACAACAGGGGGCCAAGGACTGAGCCCTGTGGGACACCACTTGTGACCGGCTTGGAGTCTGACATGGCGCCAGCAACTCTAACCCTGTGGGTTCTGTCCTTTAGCCAGTTTGCAACCTATCCTGTGACATATGGGTTTACATTTAAGCTGGTAAGTTTCTCTATAATACCCGAGTGGGGTATTGTGTCGAAAGCTTTTGCAAGATCAAGGTAGGCTGTATGGACTGCCTTTCCCTCATCAATGGCCTTGGTGACTGTTTCGAAGAAGTCGACCAAGTTCAAAAGGCATGATCTGCCCTTGACAAAGCCAAACTGGGTCGGGTCCAAAGTCTGCAAGTCACCTATGTCTTTGTTTATGAGTTCCATTATGATCCTCTCCATAGCTTTGCAGACCAGGCTTGTTAAGCTTATGGGGCGGTAATTACCAGGGTCCGTAGAGGCACCGCCTTTGTGGAGTGGGACCACAGTTGCCGTACGCCACTCCTTGGGCACGTATCCTGTGGTAAGGCTAAGATTAAACAGCTGCCTTATATGCGGGTTTAGTTCCTCGTTGAGTTCGTGTAGCACACAGCCGGGGACACCATCCGGTCCCATTGATGCTGTGTTTTAGCTTTAGAGAGAGCAGCTTTCACCTGCGCATTTGAGATGTCTGGGAGGCAACACTCCGCTGGGATAGTTATCTCTCCTTTTGGGGGGGAGAGGGGGGTGAAGTTTGCACTGAACCTGTCTGCCAGTATGTTGGCAATGTCTGTGGGTTCAGTGAGTGTTGTATAATTTTGGACTAATTCTACGCATATCTGGGAGTTCCCACCCAGGTTTCTAACATAGCTGAAGAAGGCCTTATGATTGTCTTTTGAATCTATTGCAATTTTTCTCTCAAAGTTGGCCTTGGATGATTTTATGAGTGCTCGTATTTTTTTACTAATAATGATCAAGGGTGTCTTCTCTTTTATGGATTTTGCTCTATCATGTAACAGCTTTCTCCTCTTATTGTAAAGTTTGTTTATGGCCGGGGTCCACCAGACTGGACGCTTGCCCCTGGTGGAAAGAGTCTTGGTTTTATTAGGGATTGCCTGATCCATGCAGTCCTGGAGGTGTTCGTAGAAGGCATTTGTAAGGGCTTCTGCAGCTTGGATTGTGGTTTCCACTGGCTCGGGGGCCTTGAAGGATACCACACCAGTCTTGAGTAGTGTGAAGTTTGCTTTAGAGAAGTTCTTCACTGTGGTCTTTTTTGTTTGGGGTGGGGGCGGGATGTGGATTTCCAGTGAGATAAGTTTGTGATCTGATCTCACCAATGAGGGATATACTTCCGGTGTGGAGCATTTTGTCCCCATGTTTGTGATGATGAGATCTAGTATATTTTCTCCTCTTGTGGGAACGGTGACTAGTTGTTCCATGGCATTTGAATTTATGAACTCCAGGAACCTTTGGGCTAGAAAGTTGGGGCTTGAGTAATGTTCCCAGTCTATATTCGGGTAGTTGAAGTCACCCAATATAATGGTGTTTGGAGATACATTTATACCCTCCAGTGTCTTCAGGAAGGCTGTGTGGGGTTCCTGAGTTTGAGAGGGTGGCCTGTAGCATGCTACAAATTGTAGAGCAGTTTTGCCTATGGTTAATTGCACCTGGATGGTTTCCGATGCTTCGTGCGTTGCCACCAACCTGGAGGTGTGGGTATCCTTGATGAATATGGATACACCCCCTCCTTTTGTGGTGTGGTCCAGGTTTTGGGGCTGGAACGCATGATATGAGGTAAAACCTGATAGTGCCGGGTGCTCTCAGGAGCCTTGAACCAGGTTTCAGTCACAGCACAGACATCAATGTTCTCCTTACTGAGAAGGGCCTTGAGTGCGTGCATTTTGAGATTTAGACTTCTGGCATTGAGCAGCATTACCCTTAGTTTCTTCCCATTTTTGTTTTCTAGGGTGGTAGGTTTAGAATTTGAGCCTTGCCTAAAAAGGCACTATGGGGTGGCAAGAGCCTTAGCCAATATCCGGAATCTCAGGGTGACAGGTGCAAGCCGTCCCTCATGAAGCAGCGTGGCTTGTCAAGCATGTCATCCCAGGCAGACAGACACTGGATCCCCTTTGAATGACACCAGAAATTAAGCCAATTGTTAAAGCTGATCATCTTGTCTCTATGTTGTGGCATCATTCTTGGTGAAGGAAGGATACTGCTCAGGGTCAGGGTCATACCTGCCTGGGCTACATAATCAGAGAGCTCCTCTATGTCTCTTTTCATATAGTCCAGGGAGGTACGTCTCAGGTCGTTCACACCAGCATGGACAATGACTGTGTCATATTTGTACTTGCTGTGGAGTAACCTGAGTGCTTGTGTTATGTGGCGGATTCTAGCACCCGATAGGCAGCTTACTGTGACCCTCTCCTTGTTCAGCCTGGTGAGTGGGACGTCAGTGTGTCTGACTATGGAGTCACCTATGACAAGTATGTTTGGTGTTGTATTTGGCCTTAAGGGCTGTAACTGCTCTGCACACTGATTTTGTGGTTTATGTGTTGCCTGTGGTGTGTCATGAGGTGGCAGTTGCTTGGATGTCTGCTTTGGAGGCCTCTGCTGTTTAGGTAAATTTTTGCTCAGAGCCTCCGAGTATGACTTTGTGTGTTTATGTGTTTGATTCATTGTTGTGATAGCTTTATGTGAGACTGGTTTTGTGGTGTGTGTAGCTGCCTTCTCCTCCTGTCTGGTCTTGCCAGTCCTGAGTTGAGAGAGCTCAGCCTCCAGTTTGGCTAAATAGCTGCATCTCTCACAAGTATTTGTGTTATGTGGGAGGAGGAGAGGGTTGTCAGTGTACATGAGGCAATTGTAACATTGCCTCAATATTCCCAAATTCACCAACTGGACAGGAGAGGACGCCAGCATCTGGCCCTTTGACATGCTAGAGAAATTTAGAAGTTAGGGGTGTAACTGAATAAGAGAGGACTTAGTAAGGAAGTGGGTACTCCTGGGGGGGGGGGTTGCTAGTGAGGGACTTTGTATAATACAGAAGTGCTAAACCTGAAAAGAAGATGCTTTTAAGCCAAGTAAAAGCTTTTAGGAACAAGTGCTGCGCTTTTTAGTTAAGGGATATACTGTTTAGATTACTAGTAGAGCAGTTCTAAGGGAAAAAATGAAGAACAGACTTTATGGAGCCAGAAAAAGTTTAACCTTGTTAATCCGGCGCTGCCCGATGCTGCTCTAGTGGCAACTCCGCGCTAAAGCACTCTAAAGCGTGCTTGATAGCAGGGGCTGGAAAGAGCCAGGAATTGACCCCTTTTGGCCAATAAAACTACAGTTTCAAGTCAGTAACCACTCCCACGGGGGGCAGGGAAGCAGCTCAATGTTTTACACTGCCACTGATCAACAGAGAGACTTTCCTCTAGCCCAAGCAAAAATGGCCTCACAGAAACTTACAAAACAGTTCAAGAACAGCAAGCCTGTAACTTGAACTTTTTTAAATCTTCAGAAAAGTGGGAAAAAAGCAAGATTTTTTTTTGTTTTTGTTTTTTCAGAGATAGCAGAGGTTCACAAGTAATATCAAGTTATAACAGTGCAGTAAATGACCCCACACAAGAGTGCTAGGTCAAAGACAGAAAATATGCAAGTTTTGAGAAAAAAACGATTTTAAAATTAAGTGCAAACAGGAAAATCAGTAAACAGCTTTTGGTTGTGCTCTAAATACAGCTACTAATGCAGAAATCAAGTTTAACAAGCCAGAAAATGCTCAAACTAGGCAGCTATGCAGAAAAACTTATCAAATAAACAGAGGAAAAATACTTAAAATCTCAAAAGTGGCTCCTTTCTTCTCTCAGCGTTTTCTCCTCTTGGTGGGTGCTTCACCAACAGCCAACACTTTCATCTAATAAGAGCGAAAGCTTAATGAACTGTTTAGTGTCTGCGAGTTTTATTACATCCACCTTACTATAGTTGAAGTTTTCATTTTAAATATATATATATATATATATATATATATATATATATATATATATAGGTCCACTTCTTAATTTCTTAAAATCCCGAACATCAGAATCCTGACTTCCGGATATTCGAAATTTTGAAATCTCGAAGTTAAACAATTGTGCTCACCCAACAGTGCGGAACAGTAACTTTACCGTTCCCTTCACTGTAGTGCGATCTTGAAGTTGGTATATTCAAGTAGCAAGGTGTGTGTGTGTGTGTGTGTGTGTGTGTTGGGGGGGGGTGACGTCTAACTTTTTTTTTTTTTTTTTTTTTGCAGTTCGAGATTTCAGAATCTAAAACATCTGAATGTTGGGGATTCTGATGTTCAAGACTTTGAGATTTCAAAATTACATAGTGGACCCATATATATATATATATATATATATATATATATATATATATATATATATATACACACACACACACACACACACACACACACACACACACACACATACATGTATATCACACACACACACACACTTTTTCTTTTACGGGTTACAAAAGTTGCATACAAGACTTTACTTTACATATGGTAATCTTAAAATTCATATGCTAAAATCCATTTAATTTAAGTTCAACTTCCCAGTAACATTAACTGTTTAAATTCCTCACTGCCACAGTGACATTTGGGGTTATCTGCCGAGGTAACCCAGTACTGACCAGTTTTCAAAAGCTCAGACTTCCCTCCCCCTCTCACTCTTTCTGTGACATGGGATTGGCTGAGCATATCCTGAGAGAGAAGCCTTCAGCTGTCACAGGAATAAATGTTCAGGCTTTTTTTGCTTCCACAAAGGAGGAGAGGAAAATCCCTGAAGCCAGAATCATCAAGGAAGAGTAAACATGCAGCCAATCACAATACCACATAAAAACCAAATTCAGCAACAACTGAATCAAACAGGTTGAAACCAACTTCAACTATGTACAAAATGGGGGATGGTGGGTGGGTGCTTCCACTGAGGAATTCTAACATCTACTCTCACGGGTAAGACTTGTGCAACTGTAGTATGTTCATCATTCTCACTGCCTCGCTGGCATCTTGGGTGGATTCTCAAAGATTACCCTCTCTGGGAATGGAAGAATAATAATCCAGGAGCCTCTGAAGAATTGTCCTAGCAAAGGCAGCTCTAGACCTTGAAAAGGTATCCATTTTGTAGTGCTTTGTGAATGTTTGAAAGGAGGACCAGGCTGCTGCCTCTAGAATGCTCCTAGAGTCTACCTCTTTTCAATATACCATGAATATACCATCAAAGAGGTTAAGACCCTCGGACAGTGAGCCTTAACCTTACCTGGAAGAGATTTACCATGGTGGGAGTAACAGAAGATAATAACAGAGGACCACCATTGTTCAATAGTTTGCTTAGAGACATGTTGACCTTTCTTAAACCCAGTATAGGAGACAAACAGCTGCTCAGCATTCCTTCCAAGACATTTAGAAACTTCTCTCTTTGCTTTTTTGGATTACAGTAAAGCACTGGGAGACTGATGTCTTAGTTCAATTTAAATTCAGAAACAACTTTAGGCACGAATGATGGATTAGTGCGTAACATAACCTTTCCCTCTTGAAAAATTAGATAAGGTTGGCTTAGCATGAGAGTTTGCATTGCAGATATCAGAACAATGAGAAAAACGGTCTTCCCAGTAATGAACAGTAAAAATAAGCCTGACAGGCAAGTTAAAAAGGAGGCACGGTCAATTTTAAGAAGAAAGCTGAGATCCCAAGGAGGATGAATTTGCTTTCAAGGGGGGTCTCACTTGCAGCACTCCATTCATAAACTGTTTGACCACAGAAAGAGATGAAAGAGAGGGGTCCAAGGGCAGACAAGCTGAGATGGTTGCAAGATGCACATAACAAACAATCTTCAAGTAGTTTACACATATTTCAAAACCAGGGGGATTTTAAACCCTTTTGGGATCTCTGTTAAAGGCTAGGTACAACCCAGAAAATCTCTTCCACTTATAAACATAAGATTTTCTTGATGCAAGCTTTATTGCCTCCTTAAACTCCTGCTGCACTTCCTTGCAGAAGTAATGTCTAAAGGGTATCAACACAGAATCACCCAGGCTGTCAGATGCAATTCCTCTAAGCTGGGGTAAACCATTTGCTCATTATGCTATGTGAGCAGATCCAGTCTGTGACGAAGCTTGTGGTGTAATTGTCCTTGGCTAATTCCATTAAAAGGGAGAACCAACTTTGTTTTGGCAAAAAGGTGGTTACCACAATGATCTTTGGTAATGCTTCCTGAATCGTTAGGAGCACTTTGGGAATCACTGGAAAGGTTGGAAATGCAAACAAGAACATTTCTTACCATGAGAACGATACAGCATCTGTCTTTCTAGCATGGATGCAATAATGTCTTGAACAGAATTTTTTCAGTTGTCTGTTTTGAAAGGAGGCAAACATATCTATTTCAGGTATTCCCCATATATGGATCAAGTCCTGGAAATCTCTACATGGAACTTCCACTTGTGAGGGTCTGTCCAGGATCTACTTAATCTGTCTGCCACTGTGTTTTACTCTGACAAAATGTACAAGGCCTGAAGAGTCAAAAAATGCTGTAGAACCAGTTCCACGGACATCACTGCCAACCACCAAGAGAGAAGGACCTTATACACCCTTATTTGTTCAGGAGTAGTGTTGTCTGCGTCCACTAGAAGAGGACCTGAAGTCTAAAAGTGGTGACGAATTTTTAAGGCATAAATCTCTGCTAACATTTCTTTTATTTTTATGTGCACTGGTTTGTCCTGAGGACCCCCACAACCGTTGAAACTCCCATGGACACTGCTCCCACTCAAAATCTGAAGTGTCTGTCTGGACAGACTAGACTGGGGTCTTAAGAGAGAAGGGGAGTCCTGGATTCACAGATGGTTGATCCCTTCACCAATCCAGTTCCTGTTTCATAAATCTTAGTACCGGTACCTAACAATCCAAGGGATGAAGGTGCTATGTCCAACAATTCTTCCTCTAACTAGAATTCTTCTCACAATTAGTCTGGCTAGTGGTATCATTAAGATTACTGATGCCACGAGGCTTAGAATTTTGAAGAACTCTCTTAGTCAGCCACATCTAGAAAAGAGAAATCCTGAAAAATTCCCCAATAAGTCAGAACTTTTTATCTGGCAGGAAGGTCATTTTCCATGAAAATAATTCATTGATATGGTATGAGGAAGGACTTTTGAAGATTCAGTTTGAAGCCCAGGTGGAAAGGACAGATGTTACCTTTTCTAAGACTCCAAACTCCTGGATAAAGAATATGCACAAATCAGCAAGTTATCTAAATAAGGAAAAATGTGGATGCCTAGCTTTCTGCAAAAGGGGTCAGCATTTTGTAAACACTCAAGGTGCAGTAGAAAGCCCAAAGGGTAATGTAAGAAACTGATAATACTTGTCATATACAAAAAAAATCCTCATAAATTTCCTGAAATTGGGAGTAACAGGAATATAAGTGCCTTTTAGATCTACAGTCACCATAAATCAGTGGCATGGAAGCAAAGTTAGGACCAACTATAAACATGAGCATTTTGAATTCTGGAACTTCTGCAAAGGTGTTGGGAAAGGACTGGTCTCCAGGAATGCTTGGTTCTGGTACAAAAAGATTCTAGAGTAAAATCCTTTGCCTTTGTTATAGCAGGCACTTGTTCTATGATCCCTGTTTCTACCATGGAATGAAGCACTGGAAGAAATGGCTCTGTCTGGGTCCAGTGAGTGTATGGGAAATCCACTGAAAGGGAGGGAATTTTCTATCCATAGCCAAGTGTATCCTCTCCAAATTACTCTCAAAACCCATTTGGCTGAAGCTATTTATGGCCAGGGTGGAGGATTAAGAGAGAAAGAGTGAGAGAGAACCTGGGGGTAGGAGTACTGTGTGACTTGGCTTAGTCATTCCTTTACAGGGAGTTATCTTTTTTTTGTAAAGGAACCCCTCTTGTTTGGTTTTGAATAATTATCTTCCTGCAATTTCCTTTTGCATCCCTGACTTTTGTTTGGCTGGGATTGTTGTTTGTTCTAACCTTGAAGGAAGAAGACATCTTGTGTATGGTGAACTTTGGTATATGAAACATCCTAGACAGCTTATGCATTAACTTGCCTCTATCATCCCACTGTTTTTGAAAATCTGTGTAACATAAGGCCCAAACACCAATTCAGAACTTAATGGTGTTTCAAACTTTCGGGTTTTAAATTATCACAGAAGTTCTGATTACGTAATTAAGCATACTGTCTTAACAGAACAGAAGCAGCAGCAGCATTTCTTGAGACTGTATCTGTACATTTAAGTACACCTCTCAAAGCATGTTTCAAAACCTAAGTCAAATTAGAAACAATTTCATTGGTAGAACACTTAAGGCTCTAGATTAGGATACAGGAAATCATCCAAGCTGTACATACACTGCAAAAAAATTTCCACATAGAGCCTTGATAACATTCTAACAGCTAGCTTACTAAAAAGAGATAATTTTGCCCAGAAGATCTAACCATCTACCTCTTTATCAGGGGGCATTGGTAGATTAGATAAAGCTAAGGACTTTATACCTGAGCAGGCAGCTGGGGAGACCACAGCTGGGTCAGCAGACAAAAGAGAAGAGACACCTCTCATACATAAGGATACCCTATATTTTCTCCAAGCCTTTTTAGGGACTGCTGGAATAGATAGTGGATTCATTCAGGCAGCTTTATAATCTTCCAAGGCTGGTAAGAGAGGGAGGAGAGCCACAGAAATGGGCATCCCATCAAATATAAAGTCATATACCATGCCAAGCTCTGACATAGTTACAAACAGCTCCCAAGCAAAAACATCACTAAATCTACCAATCGACTGAGGAAAAGTGAACACTTGCATGGACTTAAGTTCAGGTTCACCTTCCTAAGAATCAAAAGTGAATGGACTTGTGTGTCAGATAGATTCACCCTTGTCCTCATCAAATTTCTAATCATTCTCTGAAAAAACAGAAAGGTCTCTAGACAAACTAGCAACAGAGTCATGTATAGTAACAATACCACCAAAAATAGCTATCTGCAGCAGCTCAGTCAAGGAAACCACATCAGCCTTATAAACATCTATAGCAAAACCACACTGTAAAAGCACCAAAGTAGAAAGAAGAACCACCAGCTAGTAATCCACAGGATAGTTTATTATAAAACACACTGACATCTTGGCTTCAGAAGCCTTCAAGGAGTATAACATTTACAAAAAGTTACCTGCCTATATACACCCATCAGTTATACAATTAAACATAATTACTCAATTTTAGTAAAACATTAGACAAAAAAATCTCCAATTAATTTCATTATTTAACCCCTTGGGGAACAAAGTACCAAACTTTAAAATATAAACAGACTCTTTAAAAAGCAATTTATTTTTAATTCATTCCATCACAATATGTATCAATTTGTTCCAAAACAGTACCTTTCAAACCATTAATATTGCCATCATGAAATTTACTGAAGTGCAATGCTATTGCACTTTCTTCCCTTTTATTAACTATGTTCTGTACTTCTAACTGTAATCTGTCTTTAGATGCTGTACTATTTGTATGCTCTGCTGTTACTCTACTTCTACTAAACCTTTTCTCTTATAAATTCTTGTCTTCCTAATTTCCACATAACTCCTTGGTAAAATTGGCTTATTTTATTTCAATAAGACAGGTATGCAAAACAAGCAAGTCAGAGTACCTACTGCCTTTTCTATTGTTTCTGTAGACTTGCATATCTGTGAAATCAGGGCCAGCCCTTTTATCATACTATTGCTATCCACCACTTTTCTGGTCTATTCTGATACTCCCCCTCCCCACAAGAACAACTGCAGCCTAATCAGGGCCAGCCCTTTTAATTATAACCGATAAACCTACTGATAGTCTTCCTTCATCTGTTGCCCACTACGCTCCCCTCCCACCCCCCAATTGCCACCCACCCCCAGTGGTCTTACCTTTATTACAAACAGTAACCCCTCCCACCCTTCAACCTTATAACATCACCACACCTATACTTCCTCCTACAACTTCTCACTACTATCCCTCCATCCCTCCTACTCAGCTAATATGTACAAGCACACCATACCTATACTCACTGCATGCACACTCCTTGCATACATCACATCTTACCAAACCTCCACCATTCCTGCACTCAACCACTACCACCACTGTACCACCACACACACCACCATTCATATCCCACCTCTACTCTACTACTCTCTCATCAGGTCAACAACCTTCCCAATACACCCTCTATGTAGACTACAGACCACAATACCTAAACTAAAAACCTAACATAACCCTACCACCATACCTATTGCCTACAGAACACAATCAAAAAACTTGCAGTATAAGCAAGCATATACAGAAATTGATAAAACTAATAATCTCATCCATATCCAACCTAGCACTCAGTGGAGACATCCATCCTAATCCTGGTCCCTCTATCTCCAACCCCTCCCCTCATAATCATGGTCCCTCTATCTCCAACACTTCCCTCATAATCAGACTACAAACCACATCTCCCAAATCACAGCCAATAGAAAGCCAACCAACCTCCTTCTGATAATCCTAAATATTAGAAGTATATGCAACAAGGTGCATGAATTCCATGCCACCATAGACTTCTACTCCCCTGATGTAGTGATCCTTACAGAAACATGGTTAAAACCACACATTACTAATGAGCAAATCCTCCCTAGTGGTTACAATATACTAAGAGTAGACTGACTAAACAAAAAAGGAGGTGGTATAGCTATAATATTTAAGCAGCATCTAGACATCCAGATCTTAAAGTTAGCAGCTCCCCAAATAGGTATAAGGAAGAAATAATATATACCAACATTAAAATAAACCAAAATAAAACCCTAAACATACTAGGTTGCTACTTCCCACCTGGCCACAACCCCCCTCCACTTGAAAACCTCCTCAGCTAGACTACCCACCACCTACCCCAAGAAACTTTAATTCTAGGAGACTTCAACACTGACTGGCAATCCTGCTCTAGCAACCACCCATCCCATCATGTAAATCTTCATGGCTTCACCCAACTAGTTCAGTCACCTACTAGAATAAATAACTCCAACAAACACACTACCCTTGATTGGATACTAGTCAATAAGAGCCCCCAGTCATATATAGCAGGCTGCTTATCTGACAGCCTCAGTGATCACTCCCCAACCTTCTTACTAAGAAAACACCTTTATAAAGCAAAACCCATCAGCTACCATCAAATACGCAAAAAAACTAACTTCAACCCTCTCTCATTCAGCTCATCCCTAAAAGACTGTAACTGGCAACCTCTAAAATACCTCAAACTAGATGACGCAGTTGACTACTTTAATAAAACATTCCTAAGCATCCTTAATTACCACGCCCCCATAAGACGTTCCCGAACTATAGCCCAACAATCCCCATGGCTACAAAAAAACAAGAAGTCTGAAATGAAAAACAGGGATAATGCGTGAAACAACTGGCGCAAAACCAAAACCCCCTCTACTAGGCAAAAATTCCTAGAACTACGCAATAGAACCAAAAAGCTTATAAAATAGGACAAAATCCAATACTACCAGTCTGCCCTTATCTCCTCCCAACATAACCCCAAACAATTCTAGTCCTCAATAAACTCCATCCTCCACCCAGGTAAATTAAGTACACCCACTCCTAACTTAACTCACTCCTCCGAAAATATTGCTACCTCTTTCAACAATCACTTCACACAAACCATACTATCACTAGCTAGACAACACAACCCCCCCCATAAACCCACACCATCAACTAGAACTAGCAATCTCCCAACTAGCTTCTCTTTCTCTCATGTTCCTACCTTCAAAATAAAACTACAAACTAAACTTAAAACCACAAGATTAGCAGCAGACAACCTCCCAGGTGAATACATTCAACTTGCAGCTGACGCTCTAGCCTACCCCGTATCACTCTTGAGTAACAGATCTCTGTCAGAAAGTTATGTTCCTATACTATGGAAAGTCTCACATATAATTCTCCTACACAAAGGAGGCCCCTCCACAGATCTAACCAGTTACCGCCCCATAGCTACTCTCTCGCCACTCTCCAAAATACTAGAGAGATGCATTCATTCTCAAGTCTCAGATCACCTCCTTGCTAATAACCTCCTCTCCAACACACAACACAGTTTCCGACCTAACCATAGCACCACCACTGCCTTACTTTCTTTCTCTAACACAATCCTACAAAATAAAAATGCAGGTCATCTCTCCTCAGCTGCCTTCCTAGACCTCTCTAAAGCTTTCGACATGGTCCCCACACAAACAACTCATCTCTCTTCTCAATAACCTATACTTCTCTCAACCAGTCATCAACTGGTTTCCGAGTTACCTATCTGACCGCCAACATGCTGTTGTTTGGCAGGACAACCTATCCCCCCTAACTACCAGTCTCCATAGGAGTTCCCCAAGGGTCCATCCTGGGACCCCTACTCTTCTCTCTTTTTACCAATAATCTAGCCTCAGCCACAACACATGGCACACTCATACAATACGCAGATGACTCATCATCTGCACAGCCCACTCCCTACCAGAACTCCAAAAAGTCACACAGGAAGCATTTTCTTCTATTGAAACTTGGTTATCTGATGCCCAATACTCAACCCAAACAAAACAAAATTACTAATCTTCCAACTCACCAAACTTACCCTAGACAGCTCTCACATTAACATCACAGCAAAAGACAACACCACCATCCATCCTACAGAATACACCAAATTACTAGGAGTAGAAATAGACAATAAACTGAACATTGACATTCACATTTCCATGACCATTAAAAAAGTGCACAAAAAACTAGGAGCATTATATAGAAATCAGCAGCTACTTACCAAAGCAGCTAAAATTTTGGTAGCAAATTCTCATCTTATCTCTACCCTACTCTATGCCTCTCCAATATTTACTAAACTTAGACAATGCAATCTAAATAAGCTCAAAACCTGCTACAACAAAATCACCAAATTCGCCACAGGGGCTTCCTGCCGTACTCACCACTGTATCTCACTAGCAGAACTGGGCTGGCTAGAGCTCCACCACCTCCTTCAATGGTACCAACTCACACTCACCCACAAACTAATAAACTAACCACTAAAAGTCCCATCCCTCCAGAATCTACTCCAACCCTACATAACCATGAGACCACTAAGATCCAGCCACAAAAATTTCCTACAGGTCACAAGAGCCATTAACTCTGCTGGAGAAGCATTACTATCATGCACTATAGCCAAACTCTGGAACTCCCTCCCATCCTCAATTACATCTGTAACTTCTTGCATCCACTTTAAATCCATACTAAAATCACACTTCAAAACTTGCCAGATATGCCCTTGCAACACCCCCCCCCCATCCACTACCTCTTTCAGCCCCCTATCAACAACCTACTCTTAGCAAGCTTGGGTACTCATGTTCCCAGCTACCGACCACATAATGCTAACTTCTTGTAGCAACTGCTAATGGCGGTTATGCACCTCAAAAACAGATTGTATCAATTGTTCACTGATGAATCTCAACTACATTTGTAACCATGTTTAGTATATGCCACCATATTTTAAAATTGCACTATGTTCTACAGCTGTTATACATCTGTATTTTTCTTGTCTTGCGTCCTTAACTGGACTAATGTCTATATTTAAATGCTATGTTTTTTAAATGTATAATGCAAATAATATTTAATGTGGAGCTTTTCTTCCCGGGCCTCCGCTGAAAATGGACCTGTGTCCAGTCGGACTGTCCAGGTCAATAAATGTAAATAAATAAATAAAATAATAAATAAATAATGTCCCAAAATTGTTCTAGTAGCTTAATTTTAAATGGTCTTTTTGTTTTCCCAATGTAAAACTTACTGCAAGGGCACTTTAAGGCATAAATAATGCCTTCAGTGCCACAACAGAAACTATTTTTAGTTTCAAACAACAAGCCATTATTTTTTTCTAAAATATTGAACAATAAAATTACAAGCCTTACACTTTTTACAACCAATAGTTCCTAGTTCTTTTATATTACCTTCTATTATCATTAAAGGGGCTACCAACTTGGACTTTATTAATAAATCTCTAAGGTTTCTACCCCTCCTAAATGACATAATAGGAGCCCCTAATTTTTTCACAAGTGGGCCATTAATACATAAACTATACTCCCAGTAATACATTAATATTTTTTATTGTAGCACTAAAACTACTAAATGTGGTAGTAAAACATATATCATCCAGTTGTTGAATTTTATTATTCACTCTATATCTTTGTGTACATCTATTAACAGTAGGCTGTAAAATATATTCTTATAGAATTTTTTTCCAACATTCTTCTAATATTTCTTGATCAAAACCGCTCATTCTAAACATAATTGTACTGCACATTTCCCTTTTATAACCAAATTAATTATTACATAATCTAAAAATACAAATAAATTCCCCAAAGGGGATAGAATGAATAGTATGGGGGGATGGCAACTATCTGCCCTTACAAATTGTGATCCACTATCACATTTTCTGTGGACACTAGTCTGGATAGTCTTGTTATTACTATCATCAAGATTTACATCTAAAAATTATACATTTTTCCAACTTTTAACCCATCAAATTCTAGTCCAAACCTATTATTTCCTAACATCCTAACAAATCCTTCTACTTATTCACCATCTTCACACAAAAAGATTAAATCATCTATAAATCTATAGTAAAGCTTAACATGTCTATGAAAAGATTCACTCCTATTGATGTATTAATTTTTGAACAAGCCCATACTATAACTTGCATATGAGGGGGCATACGCCACCCCCATTGCAGTTCCTCTCTTTTGTCTGTACAAAGCCTCTCCCAATTCAAAAAAATTATGTTTGAGGCAAAAGTCTAACAGCTCTACAATACATTTTGTAGATGGGCTTTGGCCCAAAAAGAACTTTACAGCTTCTAACCCAAAGTCATGGCTAATTTTAGTATAAAGACTTTTTTTTACATCAATAGTAATCCAATACCTTCTCTCCCCCCATTGAACTGGCTTAATTTTATTCAAAAAATCAAACACATCTGGCAACAATTTTACTTTTGGCAGTAGGTGGAAGTGTAAAAATTGGACAATTTTACATAAAAAGCATTTTCTTCCATAAACTATAGGATGTCCTGGAGGGTTTATTAAAGATTTAAGTATCTTAGGAAGACAAAACAAATAAAGCCATCTCATACCCTTCCACTCCAAATTTCTTTTTTATATCATTATCTGAAAAATAGCCCAACCTACTACCTTTTTAAGCAAATTAATATATTTATCTATTGCTTCCTTATACACTCTTAATTCTACTTGTTCATATACATTACCGTTCATTTTTATCACATATTTAGATATTGAGCATGACTCATAATTACTAACTTGTTCCCCTTGTCTGCAGGTTTAAAAATAATGTCCTTCCTTTTACTCAATAATTTCAAAGTTTTCCATTATTTTTTTGTTAAATTAAACCCATTTTTAAATTCAATAAATTATTTCTCTATTGCAAACTGTAACATCGTATAAACAGCTATAATCTGATTATCAGCTGCATGATGAAGCTTCTTTGCCTTTTTCTTGTGAACTTCAATACTAGATAAAATATCTGGGGACAGAGTATTATGTCTGGCCAGGATTCTATTACCCTGGACTACTCCTGCACCTAAAGGGTTTGGGTCTCCCATATCTGCACCAGGTATTAGAACAGTTCTGGAGGATGTGCTTAATCCTATAGTGGCCATTATGGCTACATTAAAAGGAGACAGGGCAAAAAGTAACCATAAGATGATGCATACTTAGGCTCCATTAATTCAGGGGAGAGAATACCAGCCATAATAATTAACTGACATCACTGTATAATGTGTCACAATAAACACTTAAAGATTCCAGTAATAAGTATATCCCCACACAACTAAGCACTGCTAAAATATGGTATTATCACAAAAAGAGTTTGAAATGTATTCAGAATTCTTTTTCACCTGATAGAAATTAAAGAATTTCCACTTCATAAAGTCAAAACACCAAAGAAACAAAAGTGCCAAACCAATGTTAAAAATTTACCCCCCCCCAATATCAAGCTGCCATGAAATAATGTTCAATAGCAATGTAAATTATATTTTCATGTCGGGGAGTGTAATATCTCCACAATACATTCAAATAGCTTAAGCTGCAGTAAAATCGTAATCTAATGTTAAAAACACACAGAGCAGAGTCATACATACAGTAGACGAAGTATAAATGCTGCAAAAATCCAAGTGCAACACATGAAAATTGTACTGTACTTCTCGGATTTTTTTTTCTGTTTGCATGAGAGCTCTGGTTGCTTGAGTTCCGGATAACTGAGAGTTTACTGTACCGAGCTGCAGAACTGGGGAAAAGAATATTGTAACATTGTCACAAATACAAATATAAAACCTACTGTTGATAATAGTTTACTACATTTCAGGAACATTTCAGGAACATGCCTTAAGGACAACTGGGCAATACTGAAGTACACATCAGCTGACATCAACTGACCTGGATTATTTTGAAGCAGCAGCTTTATTCACACAGTGGATGTCACCACTGAGTTTTAGTTTTGATAATATATGAAATAAAGTTGTTATAAGTTTGCTTAGTTGTTTGCAGTTTCTAAATAGTGGTTCTGGGAGGTAGTCTATTTCTGTGTTGTTGTAGAGGTTGGGTGAAATTTGAGAGTTGTAGTGGGGGGTTTGGGCAGTGGAGAGTTGGTGGGGCGGTCATAGTAGATGGGGGTGTAGAAGTAATTTAAATGATAAAGAAGGGCTAGTGTGAAGAGGCTGGCTGTGTGGAGAGAAGGTAGTAAATAGTGTTTGTTTTAGTAGATGTAATGATGTGTGTTTTAATGAATGTAACATTGTGTGCTTTATTAGTGTGTTGAGGTTGTTAGAGTGGGACTAACAGCGTGTGGTTAGTGTGTGTTGTGAGATGTTGGAGGGGGAGGTGATAGTTGTGAGTTTGTGGGTATGGGTAGAGCAGGGATTAAATCAGATAGGAGCTTGACTATGTGGGAGGTCAGAGCAGCTGAATATGTAGGTGGATATGTGTTGTATTGTAATGGTGGGGGTGGGAGTTATAGTGGAGTTTCGTCTGTTCTGATTACAGGGTGTGACAACTGTTAGATGTGTATGAGTTTGTACTGATAGCATCAATATATTGATAGCATTTTGTAATGGTAAAAAAGGTAGGGATTGGTAAAATGTTAATATATGTGTGCTAATGGATGGGTGTTGATTAGAATTAGTGTGGAAATGTGGGCTACTTTATAATTCAAAATTGTACAGGTGGTGATTGGCAGACACGTGTGAGCGGGAGTGGTTAAGTTTAGATAAATTTGAGTGATTTAGGTGTGGGAAGGAATGGGGGCAGGGTAGGGGAGCGGACTGAAGCCAGAGTGTACCGAGGGGAGAACGGAGCGGGCAGAATCAAGTTCTATAACTGCACAGCAAGGAACAGTAAGACTACCAGGTACTGTGAAAAGTATCTATGCAGCTGACAATTTTGTAGACTAGGAAGTCTTACAGCAATAGAAACCTTATGCCAGGAGTGAGTATGGAGTGGGAGAAATATGGACAAGTGTATTGGGAAGGAGAAGACTGAGTAAAACAATGATTCCAAACTAGAAAGTATTGGGTATAGACAGATCTCTGGTTAGGGTGGGGGTTACCAGTAGTGTGCACTCCCTGAATACATTCTAATGAAATTTACAATCATAGAAGGGTTAAATCATTAACATATACTGTAATGTTCCTGTACGTTAAGTAAACCGGCCACAGACTTTTGCAGATGCAGCTTGCTGGTAGAGAACTGCTATAGGGATGCCTCACAGTGTTTGTATTAGCTGACAACTGTAAATGGAAAAAAAAACAATGAAGATTAGGAAAAGCTGATAAGGGGAGTGCTAGAGGAGGTAGGACTGTATTTATAATTGGTGCAATATAAGAAAGGAGTTGAAGGAAATAGGTAAAACAGCCTAAAAACACTACAGTTACGGAGTTAAATTAAAAACTCTATGCAGTAATTTAACACTAAAAATATGTTCAAACAAATATAAGCATCTAGGCATACATATAGTGGTCAACCAAGATTAATGTACAATATCCAGCTTGGCCTGGGTGAAACTGTCACTGTAACATATGACAGTATTACCTACAACAGAATATATAGTACAAGGCATTACTACACTATAGCAGCTGAATGTCTGCAAACTATAAGGAATTACATTACATCCCAGTTTAAGAATATAGTGAGCAGTTAAATTAGTTTGCTGTTAGTTGGGAATACAGCTGATAAAGTACAGTATCTTCCTTTAAAACAGTGATAATTACACAATAGTTTCAATAATATAAGCAAAACAGTCAATAAAGTCATAATAAAAGCAAACAAAAAAGAATAATAAACCATCTTAAAACAGTAATGCATAAGCAGAGTTCAGTTTGATACCAAGACCAGGTGTTGAGCATAACCTTTTTAAATATATATACTTGTAAATGGTGGCATGTAGTACAGTTGTGTACACTTACCATAAATGTAGATGCTTGAGTGTATTCACTGTTGCAGTCATCACTTTTGGGTTATCTGCTTGTAGTAGCCCTCAGTCGGCCTGATAAACAAAGTCTTGGGTCCTGCGTCAGTTGCTGTCCCTTCTTCCATGACGTCAGGTCATCAGGGGTATAAAACATGCAACCGATGCCATTACATCAGTTTTTCTTGGCCCAGATGTCAGGTGACCCCTTAATGGGAAGCAATTAAATCTATAAATATACAAGGATATACCTCCAACAAAAAAGCAAATACACCAAAAAGCTTTTGAAGATAGCAAAGGAAAGTAGAGGTATATCGAAAAAGAGAAGGGGGCTGGAGGGAGGGTAACCAGGACTGCAACAGTGAATACACTCGAACATCTACATTTATGGTAAATGTACACAACTGTACTATGTTCTTCGTGTTTCAATGTTGCAGTTATCACTTTTGGGTAGATTCCCAAAGCTAAGGATGGGAAGAGGAATTTAAATAGAATTAGCACAAGCTAAAAGGCCCTGCAAGACTGCAGTGGCAAAGCCAGCTCTGGATTTAGAGAAAATTGGAAGATGGTAATGCTTGGTGAAAGTATGTACAGAACTCCAGGTAGCAGCTTCTAGGATGTCCCTGGTAGGGATGCCTCTGAGAAAGGCTGTAGAGGAAGATGCAGCCCTGGTAGAGTGGGGTCTGATCCCCTGTGGGATAGGTTTTCCATGGTGTTTGTAGCAGAAATTAATGCAGTGGCCTATCCATTTGGAAATGGTTTGCTTTGAAATAGCCTTCCCCTCTGCCCCCTGCAGCAAATGTCACCAGCAGTTGATCAGATTTGCTTTGAGGTTTAGTTCTGTCCAAGTAGAATCTTGTCCAAGTAGAATCTAAGTTGTCTGTGCACGTCTAAGGAGTGCAGAATCCATTCCCCTTTGTTCTGTGGATTAGGAAAGAAGGTTGGCAAATGTATGGACTGATTAAGGGCCACAATGGACACCACCTTGGGCATGAAGGAGGGATTGCTCCTGAGGGACACCCTGTCCACATGAAAGATGATGAAAGGCTCCGCTGCAATGAGGGCATGTAATTCAGATACCCTTCTTGCTAAAGTAATTGCTAAAAGGAAAGCGGTTTTCCAAGAAAGGAATTTTTAAGTCCGCAGTAGCAGCTGGTTCTAAAGGAGGAAGGGTGAGCTTTTCCAATACAAAGTTGAGGTCTCAGGCTGATGTTGGAGCTCTCCTGGGTGGTCATAGATTGTTGGCCCCTCTGAGGAACTGCTTAAGTAGTGGATGAGAGAAGAGGGGTGGTTCTGTGTTATAATGTGCTGAGATGGCTGAGGCATGAATTTTGATGGAAGAGAAAGACAGGCCCTTATGAAGCATCTCAGTTAAGTATTGCAAAATCTGAGGTAAATTGGGCACTGTTATGCTCATCCCTTGAGCTTGGTTCCAGGCACAGAATCTTTTCAATTTTTCTGCGTAAGGCTTTCTGGTACTAGGCCTCCTTGCCTCTAAAATGATATCCATCACTGGTTTACTGAGGGATGGTAAAGGAGAAATTATGTAATTAGCCAAGCTGCTAGATTTTAAGTTGAGAGTGCAGAATTTGGTTCTCCTGCCGAGACAATAGAGTATGAGTCTGGGGCAGGTGCCATGGGGCCCACAGTGACACACTGCGCAAGAGGGGGTGCCAGTGTTGGCGTGGCCAGTCTGGTGCAATGGAAATCGCCCTTGGTTTGTCTTGTTTGATCTTTAGTAGTACTTTGGTGAGCAGAGGCAGAGGAGGAAAGGCATAAACTGATAGGTTTTCCCAGCTGAAGGACAGAGCATCCACATTCCAAGCTTGTTTGTGAGGAATGTGCAGAATTTGTCCAACTGATAGTTTTGGGGGGAGGCAAACAGGTCTATATCTGGGCTCCCCCATTTGCTTGTGAAAATGTTGAAAATCCTTGGTTCTAGGTTCGACTCGTGTGGGTCCATGAGGTTTCTGCTTAGTTTGTCTGCCAGTGTATTTAGATTTCCTGGCAGGAATTGAGCTTGTAAATGTACTTGATAGCTCAGGGCTGTGTTCCACAATGTCATGGCTAATCTGCAGAGGGGGTAAGAATGTGTCCCCCCCTGCTTATGTACCACATAACAGTGGTGTTGTCTGTCTTTATCATTAACTGTCCTGGAAGAATGTGGTCCTTGAAGGCTGTCAGAGCATTCTGTATAGCTAACATTTCTTTTTGATTGATATGCAGGTGCATTTGACTTGGGTTCCATTTTCCCTGAATGCACTTCCTGCCAGGCGGGCCCCCCATGCATAGTCTGATGCGTCTGTTAAGGTTTGGACAGCAGGGGGTAGTGTGAATGGTAGCCCCTGTTTTGGTGTCAGGCCTCTGCCCAAAGGAACTCTATCTAGGCATAGGCAAGGTATGACAGGAATCATTGCTTCTAGATCCTGTGAATGTTGACACCATAGGCTTTTGAGATACCATTGCAGTTTCCTCATATGCAGCCTTGCACACGGAATCAGAAAAATGCAGGAGGCCATGAACCCCAATGCTTGCAGTATTTGCCTTGCAGATAACTGGGTTTTTGTGGCCACTTGTTTGAAGTAGGTTGTCAAATGAGTCCGTGTCTCTGGCGTGAGGAAAGCCATCTGGGAAGTTGTATTCAAGCTTGCTCCCAGGAATATAATTTGTTGACAGGGTACCAGGTGTGAATTATTTTCGTTTATGGTGTACCCCAGACAAGTCAGTACCCTTTTAACAAAGGCCAGATGATTCAAAAGAATGTCCTGGCTTTCTGCCTGAATTAGACAATCATCCAGACATGGGTATATTTGAATAATTCTTTGCCTGCAGAATGCAATGACTGGAGCTAGGCACTTTGTGAATACCCTAGGTGCAGTAGATAAGACAAAGGGCAATGCAGAGAACTGAGAGTGCATGTAGCCTGCTTTGAAATGTAGGTATCTTCTGCAAGACTCCCTGATAGGGATATGCAGGTATGCTTCCTTTAAATCTAGTGTTGCCAACCATGCATCTTTGCCTAGCATAGGAAGCAGCTGGTGAAGAGTCACCATCTTGAATTTTGGAATCACCAGAAAGGTACTTAAGAGTAGAAAGGTCAAGGATAGGACGCCATGTACTGCCTTTTCTGGGTACCAGGAAAAGTCTTGAATAGAACCCTTGTCCCATTCCTCTTCTGGTACCAGACGAGAGTACTTGATTTTGGGCCTCTGGCCACTGATTTGGGGGTAGATCTGGCCACCCGCTTGGTCTTGGTAAGGTGTGGAAGTGAAATCTGTATCCTTGGGACAATATATTTAAAACCCATTTGTCCTGGTTAATGAGTTCCCAGTTTTTGGCCTGTAGACCAATCTTTCCCCTAAAGGAGCATTCAGTTGGGAAGTGCTTTGAAGTTTTAGAAGCGAGTCATTGAGACTGTTTTCCATAGGTGGGGGTCTTACTACTCCCTGATTTGGGTGCGGAAACCTCCCACTGCTTTGTCTTGTGTGCCCCCGGGACTGAAACCTGGGGTTCATGCTATGTTTGGGTTTGGCTTGAGAGGACCTTGAAGAGGCTGGAAAGGATCGATTCTTAGAGGGACAGTGCCTACTAAATCTACGAGGCTGAACTTGTAAGAAATCTTTAACAGTTTGCATAGATTTAGCTTTATCTTCCATCTTTTTAAGAACTTCCTCAGCCTTGTTGCCAAACAGGCAGTCCCGATTTAAGGGGGCATCCAGCGATTTAGCTTTAACATGATCAGGTAAAGATTGCTCCTTAAGCCAAGCATGCCTTCTGAGCACAGAACCAGTAACAGCAGCCCTGCAAGAGGCCTCTACAGAATCAAATCCACATTGCAAACTATGTTTTCCAACCTGTTCAGCAGAGTGCATTAATCCTGCAATTCTTTATTTTCCACACAGTCAGGAATCAACATCATTTTCTGTTTAAGCAATCCAATAACATGTTGTTGATACTTTAACATATGAAACTGACAGTTTAAATCCCTAATGGCCAAGGTTGCAGAAGTGTAAGACCTTCTTACCCCATCTATCCAGCGCCCTGGAGTCTCTATCAGAAGGGGTAGGATTTTTAGCAGTAGAAGCCATAATGTCCTTGGGTCCCTGTGAAATAATCTCTGGATCCGCAATAGGATTTTTAAAAAGGAACTTGTGTGAATCAGGAACCCTGTAATATCTGTCAGGTTTTCTGGGAGCAGGAGGCAAAGAATCAGTGGCTAAACTAGACTTTCAAAAAAGCATCATCAACAATGTCTAATACAGGAGGAATAGCTAAAGGTCTATGCTGAGGCAGGAGTAAGAAATCCCTAAGCCTCTTTTTTGAATCAGAAAAATCCTGGCTTTCCCAGTGGAAATGCTCCCTTAAAGTATGTAAGTTTTCACCAAAAGAAAAATCCTCAGGAGGGGAAGCAGAGGGAATAGAGTCCTCTGCATCAGAATCCACATTAGTAGATAAGGGCAAATCCAGATCATCAGAAGAATCAGAAAAATCAGAATCCAGGTCAGAAGATTTATAAACAACTTCAGTCCTAGATCTCTTAGAAGGGGGAGGCTGGCTTCCACTGATTAAAGTTATAAGATCTTCAGCCATTCTTATCATTTGCTTTTTAGACATAGAGGCCTGAGCATGCTGCCTGTGTGTCTTTTTTTTAGGCATGGTTCAAGATTTAGGCCTAAAAGAAGAAGGAGGCGTTGGTTTAATATGAAAGTCCATAAGCATGAATACACCCTCAGAAGCCAGTGCCTGCACAGCGGCTCTGGACCCATCCAAGGTAGAGACATCCACAGGTTCCATAGTTGCAGCACCTCGCGGCATACTGGACACTGAATGGGTCTCAGTAGAGGCCTGCGAATCAGAAGTAGCGGGTATCAGGGGCTGCGAAAGCACCTCACGGAGTACCAGCAAACTGCCGACTGGCTTAGGAGAAGCATCGTCGGCAGTTTTGGACCTCGGCGGCCTGTCTCTGTCTTTATCCTTGCGTTTTTTCGGAATCCCAGTAGCCAATGACTAACCGACAACATTTCTGGATAATTAAACCGAGAACCAAAATATTTAGAGGCAAAAATATACCAACGACAGATAGTGCGTTGATTAAATAAAGCACAAAACTGACAGCACGGTACGTTGTGGTCAGGGCCTAGGCAAGGAATACAGCACAAATTAAAATCTTTATGAGGTATTTGCTTTTACTGACATCGGTAAGGAGCAAGAAAAAGTTTCCCCAACGGGGTACGTAGCATTAGTCTGAAACTCGAAAATGAAAATTTCAGGAGTCAGCCGACCGGCACTTGCAAACTGCTTCTGCTTCAGGCATCACACGGCAAGAAAGACTGGGGTAATGGCGTCGGCTGCATGTTTTATACCCCTGATGACCTGACGTCATGGAAGAAGGGACAGCAACTGACGCAGGACCCAAGACTTTGTTAATCAGGCTGACTGAGGGCTACTGCAAGCAGATAACCCTAAAGTGATTTCTGCAACAGTGAAACACGAAGAACATCGTGCTGCTTATAGCAAATATTCAGCACATATTCTGAGAATTCTTGCATTTCTACAGAGGAAAAAAAAAATACATTTAACAGAACTTACATGGAGGTCACACTACTGGAAGATGCCAAAACAGCTAGAATAGTTTAAAATGGCGCCGGTCTGAGTGAGGTTACTGGGTGGAATGTCAGGGAGCCTTTTCCGTTTGACTGGTGGAAAAATGTGATGAAATAGCCTCTGGATATAATTTTTTGCACCCAACTGTCATTTGTTGTTGATGCCCAGGATTCTGGGTGCAGAGACCCCTTGACTGCCTCCAGAGAAGAGCAGTTGGGCAACCCTTCAGGAAGTGCTGGAAGGGTTTTATCTGAGAAGGTATCTAAAAACCCTTGGATTTGTGGGCCTCCTTTCCTGCAAGGATGGCATCTTGCATTGGAACTTCTGCTCCTGCCTCTGGGGGAAGTTCCCCCTCGTGAGTCCTGAAAAGGACCTTGTGACTTTTGGAACCACATCTTTTTAACCTCTGTGCCGATTCCTGGAAAAGGATCCCCATGGGATAGAAAAACTTATTCTCATAGCAGACAATGTCTTCTGTCTTTCTCACTACAGGAGAGTGTTTCTTTAACTGTTGGGCCAAACAAGGAAGATCCATCAAAGGAAGCATTGATGCATTAAGACGTGAAGGGCTCAGTTAAAATCACACAAGCGCATCCAGGCATGTCTCCGTACGGCTATGCCTGAACCTGCTGCCTGTGAGGCATCTTTGGATGCAAGAGAGATTAGCCTCATGGACGCATTAAAGATAGACTGAAAGGTGGCCAATTATGAAGATAATTGTTTGTGCTCCTCCACAGACATGGACCCAGGAAGATATTTGGAGAATTCTTCAATCAAATCTCTCTGCAGTCTAGTGACCTATGTTAAATAATTCAGCGACTGAAGAGGAAATGTCACTGAGATGTAAGTGTGCTTTCCAAATCTGTCCTACACCATGGACTCTTTCTGTTGGGGTATGGATGAAAGAGCTCTGTTCTGACAGCTTTTATTAGGACAGGATATCTACAGAAACTCCCTTATTCCAATAAGGTCTATCTTTAGGAGAGGTGAGAAATTTGTCAGGCCAACAAAGAATGTGCTCTACAGTATCATCAACCAGGAGGTAACCCAAGACATAGATGGGCTGGACCTGAAGGGTTCCAGGAACACCAGCTCTTCCTGGGAAGGGGGATCAGAAGAACATACACCTTTCTGGCTAAGGATCTCTAGAATGTCTCCAAAGGAGATGCCTTCTGGTGGTGGAGATGTTAGGGACCCCCTCCCCTTCATCGCAGTCACTGTCTTCAGTTAAAGATTCCTGAGGGAATCTACGTGCCTCCTTTTGCACAACCTCTTCCAGGGGACCTCATCCATGGGATGATATGGAGAGGTATCAGAAGACAGGAGAAGTTCCTGAAAAGGAACTGTCTGAAAGCTCGAACGGGCTGGCTGTCCCTGTGGGATAGGCTGGTGAGGCTCAGAACTCTAATCTGATGGTGGTAGAGGGGTAGGAACTCAAGAAATAAGAGTACACTAGACTCTAGGATGAGAGAAAGCCCTCTCCACCACCTCAAAGGCACAAGGGCCGGAAGAAGTTGTTGCCACCTGGTCTGGAGTTGAAGCTGCAGGCAATGCCAAGCCCCAACTTTGCCCAAGATCCTGACATGAAGGAGGAGTCAGATCCGAGCTGTCTAGTGCCAAAGGGAAGGGACAGCTCTTACATCCTCAGAGTTGACCCCACTCCCCCCAACCCCCCAGATCCATCACTGAAGCTTTGGCTCCAAGTCTCATCCTTCTCTTGAGGATCGGTAGAGAATGAGCCAGGGACACAGTCGAAGTCAAAGCCCTAGCTGTCTTCGGATTTGATGCATCGATTCTTGAATCCAAGAGCTCTGAAATTGTTGGACGGATAGGAGAAATAAGAGGATGAGTAGCAGTTTGAGGCTCAATGATCTGATGGGGGACTGAGACAATAACACCACCATCTGAATTTGAGCAGTGAGAAGCTTCCTCATCATTCTATTCACATCTGCTTCAGACAGGCTCCAGGAGGACCTTACAGAGAATTAGGTGAACAGGTGGATGTAACATCCTCTTTGGTGTTTCTTGTAGAAATGGTGAATGGAGCTGTGGGGAAAGGGGCTCTAGAGAAAAATGATGGGATCAGGTTCTAGGAGATTTAAGTGTCCCCACAGTCAGATCCGATGAAGTTGGATCTGATCTTCTCACAATTTTGGCTGGTGGCTCCAAGGCCAGTGCAGGTTTCAGAGTCGGGTTGGGAGACCGTTTTCAGTGCTACCTGGACTCAGAGGAAGACTTTTGTTTCTTAGTGGGGGCTGAGCCCCTGAAACAGATGCAGCAGAAGATGGAAGCAATCCTTTCAAAACTAACTTATTGTAGTGATCACTCAGGACCCTGGTGTTAAACCCAGCACAAATGGAGGAAAGAGATTCTTATGCTCACAGGAAGTACAATTTTTAAAACCCGTAGTTTTTCAGCCATTATAAGAGGAGAAAAACAGAAAAATAAAAACAGAGACTAACTCTAGAATCCCAAAACACTTAAAGGGAGGAAGGTTGAGAGAGAAACTATGATAGAAAACTGAATAAGTAATAAAATTAGCAAACTACACTCACAAATTACAAGGAAAACACCCTATAAGCTCGAGAGAATGGGATCCATGTCTGTAACAAAAAAGCAGCAAACTTGATCTAGGTATTACAGTGTTCTGGGGCATTATGGGTAAAGGGAGGAGCTCGACAGTAGGATCCAAAAGTATAAGTAAATGCAAACCAGCCAGATCAGAGGTTGGATCAGAAACCCATCAGTTAATAAATGAATGAAAATGACAATATCAGTTCAAACGATACAGCCAGAACTACCAAAACACAGCAACACAGTAAGATACTGTAGAAACTGAAAAGTAAAGCATACCAAATTTTTAAACAATCTATCTATATTAGATAGAAAACTATCAGAAATAATTACTATCACTAAAGAAGAAAATGTTTAAAGCTAAGGATAACTATGCTTACTATCTAACCACAAACTACGTAATTTTTTCAACCTACAGCCTTGAAAAGATCTGGAGAGAGAACTTTCTTGGTAAGAGAAGACATAGTAGAAGGCTTCCATTTAAAACAGCAAAGGATACCATTTTCGATTGAGCTCTCATAGAACAAATCCAATGCTTCAGGCAGCAAACAAGACAACCACAAGGCATTCTATAACTATGTCAAGAATCTAAATGGCAATGCTCAGATCTGCTCTGAGCTACAAAAGAATGGCATTAATATACTGATCCCAAGGATATTGCCAATATCCTGGCAGATTGATTCAGTGCCAACTTCACCCCCTCTCACCCCCTAAATGGCCCATCTCAATACCGGAAGATTGACAAATTCCAATAATAACGGCCACACAGGTAAAAAACGCAATCTCCAAAGCTAAGAATACAGCATCCATGGGACCAGATGACATCCCGGGCTGTGTACTACATGAACTACACAATGAATTGGCACCTCACCTAAGTGTCATGTTTAATCATACCCTCACCTCAGGCTTTGTGTCCACTGAATGGCGCACAGCTACAGTTATCCCACTCCCCAAGGGGGGAATCCACCTTGGATCCCGGGAACTACTGCCCCATCAGTCTGATGAGCCTGATCTACAAGGCCATGGAATGTATTATCATGGAACTTATAAACAAAGACATTGGCAACCTTAAAACACTGGACCCCACCCAGTTTGGGTTCGTGAAGGGCCGATCTTGTCTCCTGAACCTGACTGACTTCTTCGAATCAGTTTCCTGAGCCGTGGACGTGGGTAAGGCAGTCTACACAGCCTATCTGAACCTCACCAAGGCCTTTGTCACCATCCCCCACTCTGGAATCATAGATAAACATACTAAGCTGGGCATTAATCTCTACGTCACTCGATGGGTTGCCAACTGGCTTACTGACAGAACCCACACTGTAAAAGTAGCTGACTCCAAATCCAGCTCTAGACAAGTGGAGTACCTCAGGGTTCAGTCTTGGGACCTCTCTTGTTTGGCATCTACTTCTCTGAAGTACAGGCCAACACTAATGGACTCTGGCTAACAAAGTTCGCAGATGACTTCAAACTGGGAGCCATTACTGAATCCCCAAATGATGTGGATACTCTACAAAAGGGCCTTACAGAAACAGATGCTTGGTGCCAGAGCCATGGGCTTAAGCTCAATGCCAAGAAATGTATAGTTATCAGTGGACACACACCACAAACTAAGAACCAGCAAAGGAAACAACACAAAGCAGTCACTCCAGGAAAAATAGACCAATTTAATGCACAAACACAGGTTAAGCACTTTTGTCAAAGCAGATCCACAACACTTCCTCAGAACAAAAGAAAATAATCACCAAACAGTTTAAATGTCCCTCCCATAAGTCACATGTAAAATGACATTCAATGAAAACACATACAAGTCAACAATTAAGACAAAACCATATAAATATATAATATATATATATATATATATATATATATATAAATAAAAATATTGAAATGTTAAATATAGAAAGATCTCAGCTTTAAAACACTTGAAATAGAAATATTTTCACTAAGTCCAGGAAAAACACCTGCACTGAGTGTGATTTGCCATTGCAACTCTTTAAGCTCTAAAATTTCATTCCAAGGCCCCCCCCCCCGGGGGGGGGGTCTCTGTTAACATGGCCAATCGCAACAAACCCAAAAACATGATCACTGTTCTCAAAAACATGTTTTGCAAGAGCATTATTCATATTAACCTTTTTAATATCAAGGGAGTATTCATAAATGCGTTCCTTGAACCTACGCTGAGTCTTTCCCACATGAAAACAATTACAATTTTTACACAAAGCTAAATAAACAAGGTCCCTAGTATTACAACTGCTAAAAAATGTAAAGAAATCCTCCTTCCATTTACATGGACCTTGTTAAGTTCTAATAAAAACCTTCAGTAATTACAAGAACCACATTTGTGGGTACCTTTCTTTCTTGTGGAAACCCATTTGTCTTGACCTACTGTTTCTAATATATCTTTAAAACACCTCCCTTTTCGGTAAACCATTTTTACTCCCTGTTTATAAACCCCTTGTAGTTCTTTATAAACAGAAAAAACATGCCAGTATGTATTCAAAATGTTGAAACTTTTTGAACATTCCGGGGTATATGTAGTAATAAAGGAAATGTGGGACAAATTACTAGTTCCAGCTTTAATCTCCTTATCCATTACAAGGGTGTTAGTCCCAAAATTACCTAATTGGGGGGGGGGGGGAATAAAAACCACTAATTCTTTTATCTCGTACCTCAAAATACACTTCCTCAATAAGTGCACCGGGATACACCCTAGCCGAAAACATTTCAATAAGATTATCAGCTTCTCTAAAAAAAGTGTCATCCTCAGAAGTGATCCTTGTTAACCAAATGAATTGAGCTTTTACCAAACCTTTCTTCTGATGGGGCAGGTGACAACTTTCATAATGCAAATAATTCGAAAAGGTTGGTTTTCTATAAATTTGACTAACAAATCTTCTCCCCACACAGTCTTTAGAAAGGTGAACATCTAGATAATTAATCTCATTCTTGTTCCACTTAGCGCTAAATTTCAGAAAGCAGGTAATTTGATTGAGGTATTCAATAACATTTTGTAAATCTACCTCAGTGGCCTTCCAAAAATAATGATGTCGTCCAAAAATCTGAGATAAAAACTCCAAGGTGGTGAACGGCCAAAAGAATTCAACACAAACTTGGTCACCCATTTAAGCTTAACAATGTTAGCGAAAATGGGGGCACAAGCACCCCCATTGCCACCCCTTTTTTCTGGAGAAAATAATGGCCATCAATGTACACACAATTGCTTTTTAACACCAATTCCATCATCAAATCCAAAATATTGATATCATTGTTACAAAAAGTTCCCTTTTCCATAAGAGACTCATGAAACCAATCGAGCCCTATCTCATGTGGGATGACATTAAACAAGTTGTTCACATCAATAGTACAAAAGATATGGTTATCATCAAAGCAAACTTCAGAAACCTTGCTCAGAAAATCCCACGAGTCCCTACAAATATGTATATATCCATCCAAAACATTTTTAGTCTAAAATCCACATACCTAGCCAAAGAGTGGGTTTTAGACCTCGAGGCATTAACAATTGGATGAAACGGTGGATCACATAGATCTTTTTGGATTTTATGGAGTCCAAATGTGGCTGGAACAATGGGAAATTTGACATGTAACAGAGACCATAGGTCTACATCAATCTGACCTTGGTCCAACATGTCTTGAGGTAACCAATCCATTTTGTAATATGCAATGTTCACCATATTTAAAGATGTCTCTTCATAAAAATCGTTGTCACTAAGGTGCAAAAACATTTTGTTCATGTAGTCTTCCATACCCATTATTACTACCCCCCCCACCCTTGTCGGGTTTCATAACCCGAATAGACCTGTTGGTACAAAGCTGTTTTAAAAATTCAGCTTCAGTTCTGGATAGATTATCAACTTTTTTCAAAGAAATAGCAGACAATAACTCACAAAGCTTTTCAAACACTATCAAAGGCATAGGGAGTGGCAGTTTAAACAGACTACTTTTTCTTAAAGTTTCCTCAACATAAGTAACTTCAGCATCTTTAAAAATCAATTTGAAATTCAATTTGGGCATAAAAAGTTTTAAATTAATGATGAGAATATCAATTTTACTGTGTGTCGTAGGTATAAAGTTAAAACCTTTACTAAGCAAGTCAGCCAAATTAATGTCAAAACTCACATCTGAATAGTTGAAAACGTTGAAGTCCTCACGAGAATTCTGAACAATATCCACATCTCTATTAGTAGAAAGGCATGGAATACAAATGTTTTCAAAGTCACAAACACTCAAATCTAGTTCCTGTTGTTTTTGCTGCTGTTCCAACGTTGGTAATAATGATTCTTGTTCTGGCTGCGATCTCCCCACGATGAGCCCTGTTGATCATTCTGGCGGTACCTGATCCTCTCTGATCGCCTCAGGGGATCTGGGCCTAAAGGGGTTGGAGATTCAGCCTCTGGGTCGTCATCGCGATGGTTGGAGAACGCACCACTTTCCTGGGTCGATATCAAATTGTAGGGGGGTTTTGGATAAACTGTACCACTACTGTAATCCAGCTGGTCACACTCATATTTCCTTTCCTTTCTCCCCTGTACTTCCAGGATAATTTTATCAATATCATGAAATATATTATAATAATTGTCCTTGTATTGATCAAGCAATAAGTCATTGTGTATTCCCCTCTCAAGTTCAGTTGCTTCCTGTAGTAGCCCATCAATGGACTTTTGGTTGTACTTGATGAGCACCTCCAGGAGTTCACTCCCCTGGCAGTCAAACAAATTAATGAGTTCAATATGAAGAGGGGAATTAGGTACTAACCTATTTGGGTATTTCCAAAGTCATAGCCTTTCGGAATACAATTAACCTTGATACTCTCTCTAAAATATTCATTTTCTATTTGTAATTTCCGTGTCTTAAGCATTTTCTCTTTTAACAAGTTTAAGGATTCACGAAGCGTGCACTGGATATTTGCTCTATCATGTTTAAAACAAACGCTTTGTTGAAACCATTTAGACAAATTTAACGGCTGTTCCTGAACCTGATTTCTTAACACTTCAGGTGTTGAATTAAATTCACTGCTTGATCCACCAGATCTATTGGCAACAACCTGTTGCGATACAGGATTCAAAGGTTGAGCAGGAGGGATAGAATTGTTGTCAGACCTAGAAACAGTGCCTGCATTAAAACGAGCAGCCAGCTCAGATACTTGCATAGTAACACATTGTACCAGTTGAGTTAAAAGCCCTACTTGTCCAGAAAGGGCTTCAAATCTATCAGTCCCAGAGCTGCCGGCTTCCATTCCAAAATTGACAGTGGACACACCAAAAACTAAGAACCAGCACAGGAAACAAAACAAACCAGTCGCTCCAGGAAAAATAGACCAATTTAATGCACAAACACAGGTTAAGCGCTTTTGTGAAAGCAGATCCACAATACTTCCTCAGAACAAAAGAAAATAATCACCAAATGGTTTAAATGTCTCTCCTACAAGTCACATGTAAAATGACATCCAATGAAAACACATACAAGTCAACAATTAAGACAAAACCATATAAATATAGATAAATAAAAATATTGAAATGTTAACTATAGAAAGATCTCAGCTTTAAAACACTTGAAATAGAAATATTTTCATTGAGTCCAGGAAAAACACCTGCACTGAGTCAGATTTGCCATTGCAACTCTTTAAGCTCTAAAATTTCATTCCAAGGGCACCCCCCCCCCCAGGATCTCTGTTAACATGGTTAATGGCAACAAACCCAAAAACATAATCACTGTTCTCAAAAACATGTTTTGCAAGAGCATTATTTATATTAACCTTTCTAATATCAAGGGAGTGTTCATAAATGAGTTCCTTGAACCTACGCTGAGTCTTTCCCACATAAAAACAATTATAATTTTTACACAAAGCTAAATAAACAAGGTCCCTAGTATTACAATTGTTAAAAAATGTATAGAAATCCTCCTTCCATTTACATGGACCTCGTTACATTTGTGGGTGCCTTTCTTTCTTGTGGAAACCCATTTGTTGTCTTGACCTACTGTTTCTAATATATCTTTAAAACATCTCCCTTTTCTGTAAATCATTTTTACTCCCTCTTTATAAACCCCTTGTAGTTCTCCCAATGTTCTCTCTCCTCAATGTATAGTTATCCCCTTTGGGAAAAAACATGTAGCTGTGGATTACCACATAGGTGGCAGTACACTAAACACCGAAAGTGTGATAAGAGACTTAGGGACACAGGTGGACACTGGTCTCACCTTCAGTAACCACATCACCACAACAGTCAGGAAATCCTTCTATGTGGCACACCACATCACTAAAGGCTCTTCATCAAGAAAAAAAGGAGGTCATTGTCCCACTGTACTCATCCCTCATTAGACCCATTATAGAGTATAATGCCCCATTTGGCATGTACCTCTCAAGACATCTGCCACGACTGGAAAGGTCGCAGAAATACCTCACTAAAAGAATCACAGATTTAAAGCAAATGCCATACGCTGACCGCCTTAAAAAACTCCAGCTATACTCTGTTGCATATCGTCTACTCAGAGGCGATCTCTGCTTAACATACAAGGCCATGTCAAACCCAGAGCTGTTGGACATGCTACACTTAAAGAAATCCCAATCCCTCAGAGCCACACGCTCCAGGGATCTAAACCTTGTCATCACAATAAACAAAACATGCTGGAGGGACAGGTTCCTTACCCAGAGACTCCCCAGACTCTGGAAAAGAATGCCCATACATGTCAAGCAGAGAGCCTCTTTGGCCCTCTTCAAAAGGAACCTTGATGATTGGATGGGAGAAAGGAAATTCACCCCAGGGATCATGTCAGTCGCCCTGCTAGACAGGGGTCCAGGAAAGTAAATAGTGTGGGAAGAAATAGCCAGGGAATTGTTATGGCTAGGCTTGCATAGGCCCTAGGGCCAATAACCTAGTACCAGCCTATGAACCTAGGGTACTAAAGTGTACTGGAGGGAATTATAGGTAAGGGAGGAGTCAAAGTCCTGGATCCATGAAGCTTCAAAGATGGTGCCGAGGTCAGATTTGATCAGATTCGTCAGCCTATGTGCTGAATCAGAAGAAAATCAAACATCAGATCTCTGATTATTAGGAGAAAGGGGGAATGATTTCTGAGTTGCAATACAGAAGAAATCATGCTGAGTTAGGAGGAATTAGTGTCACAACAGGGTAACTTACTTGGAAATGGAGGGTAGACACCCAAAAGCAGAGGATTCATGTTGGTACAAGCTGCCACGAGATATGTTCCCATGTGAGCCTGACAGCTGACTGTCCTGAATGCTAGGGTAGATGCTGTACAAATTTTTCCCAGACCTGTCAAAAGTCGTTCCGCTCTTTTCAGAAGGCACAGGATTACTAGCAATAAGGTGCTTATAACCAGAATCATTGACAAAGGAAATTACAGATGGGTCAGCAACAGGGCTGGAAAATAATAACTTGTGAAACTGTGGTACCTTGCAAAGCATATCAACTTTTTTTGGGTGCTGGATGTTGTCAGGCATAGTACATGTGGCATTAAATACGTCCTTCAGACTACCAATATCAGGAAAGGTGGCCAAAGGTTTAGGGGTCTCTATCTGCAAAAGATTGTAACATTCTACTTTGTGTCTTAGAAATTTCTTTTCCTCCCACTAGAAGAGGTTCTTCATCCTAATTGTTGCACCTAACAATGAAATTTATTCTACTAGAGAACCTGAAGTAATACTTTCTGCAGACTCTGACTTTAAGAAGTCAGGAGAAGACACCTGGGATGCACAGTCCAGTCAAAGCTTTTCAACGTCAGACTAGAACTCACTATCTGAAGGAAAAGGAAACTTTTTCCTTTTAAGATGAGAAGCAGAGGAAGCAGACTACACTGACTGAAAGGCCTTAAACAGACCTTTAGCAAAGGAATACAATTCCTATCTAGATTCTTTTTTTTTTTTATAGATGGTGTTAAAGGAGGAAAGACATGTTTAGTTTTTCTGATTTCTCTTTTTAAGAGAGTAATCCAAGACAAACTCAGAGTCACATCAGACACATGGACTTCAATACAGGAGCCCTGTACCTCTTTCCTCACCAGCACTTAAGGGATACCATTTGGCCCTTTTAAAATCACTAAGTGAAGGTCTTCCTTGTTGGTAATAGGCATGTATCTTGCCCTAGAAGACGCATCAAACACACAACCCTTTGCAGAATTCCAGGGAATGGCAAAAGAAGGTTCAAATGAGAGGGATAGTCCGTTGACGCAGATAAGGCCACAGTGGAGTCATCCCTTCACAGCTATGGGAGAAAAGGTGAAGTAGAAGCCATTTCAGGCAACTCTTCAATCATCATATTTTTCTTAAATGTTGGAAGAGATGACTGAGGTAGTGGCTCCTGAGCCCACAATCATTGGTTCTCTAGAAAAATGGTAATTTAACTGAGCAGACTTCTCACAATTTTCAGCATAAAATAAAACAGATATTGCTTGAGACAATAACGTGCGACTCCTCTTTAAAAGCAGCAAGCTCTGTAGGAATCTTTATAAGGAATTTATCTTCGACACAGAGCACAGACACTTTCCTTTCTTCTAGACGAGCAACAAAATACAATTTTCTCAGAAAAATGGAAGGACCATATCCAATGGGGTACTTATGTTTTCAAAAGAATGAATAAGTCAACCATATTCAAAATAAAAGGCAGTGAACCAGAGGTAGAAAGGCAAAATAAGCTCCAACAGAAATAGCGTAACCACCAAATTTTAATATCCGCTTTCGTCCTTGGACTTCCTCAGAATAATGAAAATGTTTAAAAACTCATTTAAATACAAAATTAGTAAATCACACACAGTAACTGATTGGTCAAGCAATAATCCAATGATAAAAACAATTATTCTTAAAAATAATTAATTAATGCAAAGCAATAGTCCTATCTTACAAAAATAATGTAGAAATAGAAAGATTTTCTTTATTAATGCTTAACATATTATCATTTAAAAAACATTTGATGTTAACTGCGTCGTTTAAGCCTGGGGCTTGATCAGCACAAAGTTTTATCTGCCACCTTGTCTCTCTTTGTTCAACTAACTTCTTAAAATCTCCTCCCCTCAAATCAGAATGGACTACTTCCAATACTGTAAACAAAAATTTTTTAAAATTCAGACATTGAACAGAATGTTTAAAAAGTGCACTATTTTCATTTCTAGTTTTGATGTTAGAGAGATGTTCCTTGATACGAGTATGTAGGCTCAAAATACAATTTTCTCAGAAAAATGGAAGGACCATATCCAATGGGGTACTTATGTTTTCAAAAGAATGAATAGGTCAACCATATTACTGAAGACACAACAAAGGAAGACAGACTCTGACTGATATCTTCAACAGCAAGCAAGTTCTGAATTTTGACGCCCTACATATGTTTTTATACCAGCATTCCCTCTAGCTTCCTGTTACAAATAGTACACATATAAGGCATCCAAAAGCTTTCAAACACTGGCCAGACATCCAATCTTGGGTAGGATATGTCCCATACAACTATATACTACTGCAACAGTGATCTAATGATGAACATCTCATGTGCCTGAGCTGGAAATAGCCTCCAAGCAATACTTGTCATATACATCCTTAAGTAAAGAGGGTACAGGGGGCAGGAAGGAGATAACCTGGAGACCAAAATCAACTTAAACAGAGGCATGGCGTACCCCAACAATGGGAAGTAAGAACCCTAAGGTAACCTCTGTAAAGGGGTGATGGGTGGGAAACAATGCTGCAACAGTGATCTATTAAAATATCTACTACTATAGCAAGTTACCTACACAACTATACTATGCTTTTCATTAGATCCCTGTTATATTATTCCCTACATTTGGGATGAGTTTTAGAATTTACCCATATGGTAGTGACACAGTAAGGTGTCTGTCTCAGAGTACGTACTGCAGGACTGCTTTTCCATAACATGACCTGGCTCTAGCTTGTAATGCTAAGTAAATATATGGCCAGATCCCCATGAGGCAGCTTCCAAGATGGACAGTTTGCCCTCTATCTGAATGACCTGGTCCTGGCAATAGCCCTGGTACTATGTGCCCTGACTGTGCCTATAAGCTGTTTTCCTTTCTCTGGTGTAACAAACAATGCCAGCAGTTAGAATTACTTGGATATAGTTTGCTTAGAAACTATTTGTCCTACTTTTTTCTCATCCATAAAAATGAACAACTGATCAGTTTTTCTTAAATTGTCCTATATAGGTAAAACCTCAGCTGTCTGTGCACATTCGGGGGTAGGGGGTTGAATGCAATGATTTAAAGTAAATTCTGTTACCACCTTAAGAAGGGAAAAAGGGTAACTCATGTGGACGGCACTTTCTTTGTGGAACACTAGGAAGGGTGGCATTATGAATAAGGTCCTGAAGTTCTAACACCCTCCTGGCTGAGATGAGTGCCACCAGTAAAACTGTCTTCCATGACAGGAACTTTTCTGTTGAAGAGGCTGCTAGGATATATTAACACAGAAATTCTTGTACAGGTTTCTGGGGGCATTGGTCACCTCAAGAGAAGGCCCTGTTGCATGCCTGTTATTAGCAAAAAAAGTATTTTTTTTAGAAATGGAGGGTAGACATCCAAAAGCAGAGGATTACAAAAGTTAATGAACAAATTCTCCTACATGGAGAAAATGTTAGCAGCAGAAGAAAGCAGGCAATACCATGCAGATAAGTGCTGGCCAAGGTGTCAGAAATTGGAATGGAGTGACAGAAGGTAGTTGAAGCAATTACTCTTAGTTGCAGACTAATGCGAGAAGTATTAACATGGGATGGGAATTCCTCCATGTCACTTGGGATAAAGGTAGTTAGGTGTTTAAAGAGTGCATCCCCCCATTAGAAAGTCATTGCTATAAATGAAAAGTACAATATAACTTTTGAAATGTAACATGGCTGTGAGATGCAGTCCCTGTGATACAGGGTTTGATTCCCTCAGGCCTCATGAGTCTACTATGCGACCTTGAGCAAGTCACTTAACCAGACATGACTCCCAGTTCACCCCTGAAAAGGGAATGTGTGTCCAGTGGGCCTACCTGGTTAACAAACTGACATGATTATTATTAATATTTAACATGGCTGTATAAATGCCTAATCTTTTCCTTTTTTCCTACTTTCCTTTTCACTCAGCTTAATGAGCTGTATTGTATTGCATGAGGTTTTGGCTACATCTTGTACTTCTATGCTTATGAAAATTCAGGGAGAACAAAGCAATGCAGTTATATTAAATGTTGTCATTGTTGGTAAATAAGGTTTTCTTTATGCAAAAAAGGAGATAATGTAAGACTTAAGGGAAAAGTGTGAGCTAACGGGCATTGTTTTAAGGGCAAGAGAAGCTTCCTCCACAGGCAAATAAGTAATTATGATAAACCTGCTATGTTTACTACAGATATTTACATCTGATTACCTTTGCATGTAAAACATATGTTCCTGATACAGTGACCACACCACCTGCCAACTTACACCTACAGGAATATTACACAACTAACAAAGGAACATAAGCTCAAAAGTACCCATAATCTCCAAATTCTCATGCGAGTCTTTCACTGAAGCTCTGAAAGTGGTTAATTGGTCCATTCTAAACAGACTCCCCTTAAATGATGCAGTTGAATACTTCAATGCAGTATTTCTAATACTGTTAACACCTTATTCCTACAGAGCACAAAATAATTAAAAGCGACCATACCACATGGCTCACCAACCAATGCTAATTCCTTCTGAAAGACAAACAATGGATTAACTGGCAAAAGAATAAAACATGACAAAAATCAGCAACTATTCAGGTAGTTACAAAACTAAGTCAAGAAACAAGACAATAGAGATAAAAAGTATTATTATACACAGCTACAAGATGGCCATAAAAACAACCCTAAAAAATTCTGATCCTCCATATCCTCTCTCATCAACCCAGGTACAAAAAAGGATCCCAGACATTCCCCCTCTTCAAACAGCTACCTACTTCAATACATATTTAATAAAATGCATAGTCAATAACCTCAAACTCACCTAACACCTCCTTCCACACAGCTAACTTCCCCTACCTTAGACCCTAGAACATTTCCTTCACAAAACTCGCCTAACAGCATCCTCTCCATTACACACAGACAACTCCACCCCCACTCTACCTTTCAACGACTTTCTATAACTCTCATAAAAAAAGCTTTTACATAAACTAAAATCTTGTTCCTCTTCAGCTGATGACCTTCCACAGAATAGTTAAATCGCTACAGATTCATTAGTATGCCCAATCAGCTTTCTTATTAATAGATCAATTACAGAATTCTGTGTCCCTAACTTATGAAAAATGGCACATATCTCCTTACATAAATAATTCCACTGACATTACAAATTTCCTTCTCATGGCCAACCTATCCCTCCTCTCTAAAATCCTTGAAAGATGTATACATCAGCAATTTCTCCACTATCTCTTACATAACAAGCTAATCACTAATACACAACATGGATTTTGGCTACACTACAGCACTTCCACTGCATTACTATAATTTACAGACACTGTCAATAAAGCTTTCAATCTAAAACTCATATCTGTAGTATTTCTAGCTCTATCAAAAGCTTTTTACATGGTCTCCCTCACTAAACTTCTCAATCAACTTTCTATCCTTCTAATCAATGGTTTTCTAGCTACTGTGTGAACATGCAACGAGCTGTAAAATGGCAAGGGTCCACATCTGCATACCTTCCCACTTCCACAGGAGTTTCACAAGGATCTGTCCTTGGCCCTCTATTATTCAGCATTTTTACCAATAACCTACATTCATCTTCTCGTGAAGGCATCCTGATTCAATATGCAAATGACTCTACCATCATCTGCTCTTCAAACATCTTAACTCACCTCCAAGAAATCACTCAATAAGCTGTTATCTCCTTTGAAACCTGGCTTATTAAAGCCAAACTCTTACATAACCACCCCTTACAAAAAAAAACCTCTTTACCCCAAAACCTCACTCCCCTAACAAAGCATTTTTTTAAAATCTTTTTGGCAAATGGACTGAAACTGAATTAGTTAACCACACCCAATTATTAGGAGTCACAATACATGACAATCTCAAATTTGACTTCCACATCCAAGGCAATATTAAGAAAACTATCAAAAAACAGGCATGCTTTATAGAAACAAAATTTTCTGAGCACACACCACAAAAACTACTTTATCTAAAACTTACCTTCTGCCCTACCAACTTTGTGAAGCCTCAGTTCTAACCAATTTACAATCATCAATAAAAACAAACCTGAAAGCTGCTACAACAAAATGGCTAAGTTTCTACTAATTCATTCTCTGTTACCTATCACTGTAAAGCTCTACACACCCTTAGCTAGCTGAACTCCCCTTCCACCTTTCCTACATTCAACTTAAAACAATACATAAAATCATACACAAACCATTAGCTTGCTAATTTCTTACCTGTTTAATCAGCATATATTTCCTTAAAAGAACTCTCGTATCAGAAGACAAACAACTTCCCACCATAAATAAACCAAAGAATTCAACTGTTCAAAGCCTATACTCATACACAAAAGCAAAAAAACTGGAACACCTTATCTCTAACCACCAGAACTACTTCTAACCTCCCACCTTTAAATGTTCTCTAAACAAATACTTCACAAAATCATGGACCTGGCTCCTGTGCCAGTCCTGACTGTACTTACTCACTATACTTCATTTACCCCCCCAACCTACATCACAACTCACAACCCTCTCATACCTCCTACTCCACTCCTTTTTTTTCATATTTCCCACTACCTTACCATATCTGCTTTCTCTCTGCAGACCTTTCCTCTACCTTTCTATTTACTCCTTACTCACCTAAGCTACAAGGCACCCTAACTTGCACTCTTCTTATAATCGCCTTTTCTCTCCATCCTTACTCCTTCTATAACCATAATATGAGCACTCTCTCTCTCATAGTAAGACATCACTCAGTTTCCCCTCACAGTCTCTAATCACGTAATCTCTAATATCTTTTTTAAATATCTTATTAAAATCGTCTCAGGTCTCATTTATTGCATACTAATCTATGTAACAAATAATATGACTAATGAGTTATCTCTTTCATATTTTATCCAACTAATGTTATTGTTTTGCATTGCACCCTACTATGAAATATGCATTCTGTGTTTCTCATTACAACAGTATTTAACTTCTAGGGTTTTGTAGTGTAACATACTTTGTGATGCGTCCCTACTCTGGACCAACAATCAAGGAGACTCAATCCTCACCACTGACTCTGGGGAGGGATGGTCACTAACAGCAAAGATAGATTCACACAGTATTTTCATACGCAGCTCCCTACAGCAGGCAAAATTTCCCTTAAGAGCACACACACATGATCATAGGAGATTATTAGCTTCTCAACCCAGAGGTCATTTTAAGCCTAGCCGTTTCATCCTAATGTAATACCATAGAAATGCTAGTCAATACTCGAGATTGCATTCACTGATAACTGCCCATGTCCAGTAAAGCTGTGGGCGCTATCCCCTGTAAGGATTTACTGTACCCCATCCACTCATCCAGGCACGCTCCAGAGCTGGGGCCGGACACTCAATCTCTCTCCAGGTGCACACAAACTCCACACTGACCACTTTGGAGCTCTGCATCTCTGTTCCCAGTAGCTGGCACACACACCATATGTGATGGATATGTGAGTTTAACAGACACAGACACACACACACACACACACACACACACACACACACACACACACACACACACACACACACACACACACACACACACCTGGGAAAAGTTGGCACAGATTTATTAGCTGTGCCCCTTTCTGCACAGACTCTGAGGTAATCATGCTGCCACCAATCAGCTACCTTAAGACTCTTACAAAGGGTATCAAATGATACTGTGCAAAATTAATACTAATAAAAAATGGTAGAGTGTGACCAAAGCAGCAAGTCTTTCAGGAGTGGCCACAGTGTCACTAAAACAAGCACATGTACACTCAAGATGTTGAAAGTATTCTTTAAAGAACCAGCCACAATGAAAGGTATTAAACTATTTAATGATAAATAATGAAACAGAAAACTGGAAAATACTGAATACAATAAACAACAGAGCTTCAACCACAGAGATATAAAAAATAATACAGTTGGATAGTTTCTCACAGATGCAGAAAACAATACTAAACTATTCTCACTAAATGTACCTGACTGACTAAAAAATTACTGTTCCATGACGAATTACTAAAGCAAGGCTAGCTACTGTGTGCCGAGTGTCTTACCACAGCAAAAGCCAGTTGATCTCTCTCTCTCTGCCTGTGTGGATGTGTGAGACATACATACAGTCAGAAAACTTTCCTGTCAGGTTCCAAAGTGTTGATGCAAGAGTTCCAAAGAAACCAGAGGCTGGTTAGAGCATATCACCACCTCTGATCACCTGACTCTGGTACAATACACACACAGAGCTTTGCTAAGATTTGTGGCAACATCTGAAAGCTATAACACAATTTCAAACTTTTCACCTTTCCAGGGTTCTCTGATAAACATACACATTTGATCAGTTACAATAATACAACCTAATATATATGCATACATTCTTTCTGAACAGCAGGACCTACTGCTGATAAATTTTTAACACAAGTAACTTTACAAATATTTTTAACTCAAAACATCTGTACAAATCAGTGTGACAGCCAAACATAAAATTATTTGCAAAACTCCAGCTCGCTATGCTGGTACATGTATACATGTACTGCTGTACTCTAGCTGACACAGGTGGCACTACCTCTTAACATCACACATGTAATTGATTTTTGAACGATTGTTATTATGCAGCTTTTCTCTCTGGACCTCCACTGAAAATGGGCATTTTTTGGCCCAGTCGGACTTTCTCAATAAACAAATGTCAATTTAACTTATTAATAAACAAACAGCCCACCAGCAAGTATCCTCTACTCCATACCTCCCCCTTCAAAGGATAGCATGGTACAGGGAAGGTGAACAATTTATGAGGTCTGAGTAACCTAGTTTGCCAAGGCAAGCCAATCTGTATTTTAGTAAGAATACCTTTTAATCCTCATTATCTTTCTGATCAAGAAACAACAGATGGGGACTTCCAAGACAGCCACAAAATCCTCAACAGGTTGATTAGAGCTCTCCCGAGCTAAAAACTGCACCTTTGGGGAAAAAAAAACTAAAACTTTAAAAAAAGATTAAAATTTAGTTACTGGCTTCAGATTACACTACCTGGATGCCAGTAAAGATAAAATGTAGGGAAAGCAAGAGAAAATCAACCACAAACTGAGAAAAGAAGATTCTACGAGGGAAGAATCTAGTAACAGTCCAGCAAAAAGCTATTAAGTTTCAGCTTTGGTAAATGAGACAACTTCTAGTTATTTAGAAGAAAAATAAATCAAATGTACTCAGATATGTTTTAAACAAATGAAAGACAAAAGGAATGAATACAATCAAATAAAAGGCTGAAAAAAAAACAGAAGCATTAACTATTCACATGAGCTCATGAAACTGCAAAAATAAGAGGATAAAATGAAGAAAAGACTGGGAAAAAAAAGAAGTTATGTCTTACTAAAACGTTCCATCTGTGTTGTTGATCTTCGTTCATTCATTACTGATGGGTAATCGGTTCCGTCCTCGGAACTGAGCCGGCCATATATCAAGCTCGCTTCAACCAAAAACTCTCGAGCCAAGGTCCTACCCAGAATGCTCTGCTCCCTGTTACCTCAGATCAAGTTTGCAAGTTGATAGACAAAAGCAGAGGCTACCTCTGGTCATAACAGACCTACAACAAAGGAGTATATGAGATCAACCAGGAACCTTCAGAGGGGGACAGAGGGTGGGGTGTAATGAATGAATGAAGAACAACAACACAGACGGAACGTTATTGGTAAGACACAACTTCTTTATCTGATGATGTTAATCTTCGTTCATGCCTTACTGATGGGACAGATTCTCCAGCTACCTGTATCCCTGGGTGGCCCGCATGGAAGGACATTCCTGAGCACCATGGAGCCAAAAGAAGCTCTACCTCTGGAGGCCAAATCCAATTTGCAATGAAGGATAAAGGTATGAGGTTTGGCCCAAGTCACAGCTGAGCAAATATCACTGAGGGAAGCCTTAGTATGGAAAGCTGCTGAAGTTGCCATAGACCTTGTAGAATGTGCTTTCACTCTGTGAAGCAAGGTGATATTGTTCTTGTTGTAGATAAAGGTAATGCAATTTCTCAACCACGAAACCAATGTAACTTTTGAGACAGGATGACCTAGTCTTGGTCCAGAAAATGATAGAAATAGTTGGTCTGATTTATGGAAGATAAGATAGGGACCTTTGATGCATAAGGTTTGAAGTTCTGGCAAGTGTCTGGCCAACGTGATTGCAATCAGAAACAAAGTCTTCCACGAGAGATATTTTAAATCACATGAAGATGCAGGTTCAAAGGGGAGAGCTGTTAGGGCTTGCAGGACCAAGGCCAAATCCCAAGGTTGCATTGTTTCTCTAAAGGGAGGTTTTAGGTAAAGAACCCCCTTCAAGAAAGTTTTAGACAGTCTATGTGACATGAGCGTAGAATCCTGAAAACCAATGTGGAAATTCAAAATGGCAGATAAATGCACACGAATAGTAGAGGCAGACACCTCAGAGTGGAAACGATTTGACAAGTAATCCAAAACCACCAAAACTGGGGCTGACAAGGGGTATAATTGTTTATTCGCTACCCATAGAGAAAACCTTTTCCATTTATAGAGAGAGATTAGTCTGGTGGATGATTTATGAGATGCAATAAGAATATCGTGCACTGGGGACGAGAGGTTTTCCTGCCTGGCAATCACTGGAAGTGGAGAAACCAAGCTGTAAGTTTCAGGGCTGTGAGATTGGGGTGAGTCAGACACCGCGGATGGGAGATCAACTTTGGGGATGGACTGAGGGATCCACGGTCGATCTAGCACGTAAGGCCAGAGGAAGGGGAACCAGACTTGTCGAGGCAAATATGGAGCAATGAGGATCACTTTGCTTTTTAACTGCTGCGCTTTCTTCAGAAACTGGGAGATGAGGATAAGCATAAAATAAACCCGAGGGCCAAGCGTGGACTAGAGTGTCTCTCAGTGACTGTCCCCAAGGGGAGATCAGGGCAAAATATAGTTGCTGCATTTGTAGTTGGTTGGGGAGGTGAATAGGTCGCAGCAAGGCTGGCCCTAGCGGTTGAATATTTTGCCGCTATCACAGGGTTGAGGGACCACTCATGAGGTTGTAGAATGCACCTGC